>NC_090934.1:352763084-353421418 GCF_040938575.1 Ambystoma mexicanum
TATATTCAGCTGGCACAGAGGTCCATCGAATTTTTGACTCCCTTAACCTTCAGGTGGTCACCTATGATGCGGTGAAACAGGCCCTTCAGGATCACTTCCTCCCCATGGCGAATGTCAATTTCGACAGGTTTGTGATGTGCGCCGAGAAACAGCAAGGGGAGGAATCGTTGGACCAGTTCTGTGCAAGACTGAGGCGCCTTGCTAGCACCTGCAGGTGGGTGAATGAGGAGGAAATGGTGAGGAACCAACTGATACAGGGGTGCAGCTCTGGGAAGTTGCGGAGGCAAGTGCTTAGGGAACCAGGCTAACACTGGCACAAATCCTGGACACTAGAAGGGCCTATGAACTTGCTGTGTCGAGAGGTGCCAAAATGGACGCTACAGCGCATCCAGGGAAAAGTGAGGACGCTTTTGCCATTGGGTGTTCTGCCCCAGGGAGGCCACGGTGGGGCCCCAAGAGAGTGGACAGTACCTCAGCACCCGGTAATCCACAGTCCTGCCCGTACGGTGGATACGACTTGCCACACGTCGGAGAGTGCCCCGCAAAAACCAGAGTCTGTGGAAGGTGTGGCACGCCAGGACACTACGCAAGAGTGTGTAGGGCCAGCAAGAGCAGTAGGCGGGAACCCCAGGCGTTTGAGGAACATGTCCACGATAGAGCAAGGGATGCAAGACTTGGACATTGCCGAGGGTGAGGAGGATGAAGAAGAGATCTTTTTCATTTCCAGCATTGCCACGGGGGCAAAGCAGTGCAGGCAACCGACATGCACCGTGAACATTGGTAAGGTGCCCATCCCCATCTTGATTGACACTGGGGCGTCGGTCTGCGTCCTAGCGGCTGAACATTATGAGGCTCTACCCGGACCCCCCAAGCTGGAGGAGTCAAAAGCTTGGATATACTTGGCGGGGACTCGCCCCTGCCCATCCAAGGGGTCTTTGTGGCTCCCGTGTCACATGGGCTGAACAAAATCAAAGCCAGTTTTTTTGTGACTCATGTAAGCCTGCACTCACTACTGAGCTGTGCCGCTTCCGAAGCCCTTGACATTGTGCATTTCACGCTGGCAGTATACCACACAGACATTGATCGCTTGCTGCATCGATTCGAAAGTATCTTTCTGGGTGTCAGCAAGCTGAAAGGAGACCCCATTAGACTCCACATTGATGGATCAGGGCGACCGACAGCTCTAAAGCACTGCAGAATTCCTTTTCATCTGAGGGCCCGGGTGGAGAAGGAGCTCCAGTCACTCGTGGACCTGGACATCATCGAGAGAGTGGAGGGTCCAACTCCGTGGGTCTCCCCCATAGTGGTGGCGCCAAAGCCCAAGCAACCAGGGGCTGTCCACATCTGTGTGGACATGAGACTGCCAAATGCTGCCATCAAGAGGGAGCGTCACCTCACGCCTACGCTGGATGACATTGTGGGCGAGCTCCAAAGGGCAAAGGTTTTCTCCAAGCTCGATCTGAGGTCAGGGTACCATCAGCTAGAATTCCATCCGGAGTCGAGATACATTACCACCTTCACGACCCATGAGGGGCTATATTAATTTAAAAGACTTAGTTTTGGTGTCTCGTCAGTGGCGGAAGTGTTCCAGAACGTCATCCTTGGAGCCCTGGCGGGACTCAAAGGTGTCATTAACATGTCTGATGACATTCTGGTCTTTGCCCAGTCGGAATCCGAACACTTCAAGAGGCTGGAAAGAGTGTTGGAAAGACTACAAAGTCTGGGGCTGACGTTACACCGCAAGAAGTGTGAGTTTTTGAAGGACCGGATAGAGTTCTTCGGGTTCCTATTCCACGCTGGGGGAATCTCGCCCAACCCTCGAGAAGGTGAGAGACATTTGTGAGGCACCCCCCCCCCCCGGAGTCACCTGCCGAGATGAGAAGTTTTCTCTGTATGGTGAACTACTGCAGACGCTTCATTCGAGATCTGGCTTCACTGTCGGAGCCCTTGAGGGCGCTGACGAGGAACAACGTTGCGTGGGCCTGGACTGCGAAGGAGCAGAGAGCCTTCGCAGAGATCAAGAAGGCCCTGTCGGGTCAGGAGACCATGGCATACTTCTGCCCGGACAAGGAGTCAGAGATAGTAGTGGATGCCAGCCCAGTTGGCCTAGGGGCAGTGCTGATGCAGGTGGACTCACAAGGACTCATGCGCCCGATAGCGTATGCCAGCAAGGCGCTCACGGAAACAGAGAAACGATACTGCCAGATTGAGCGGGAGGCCCTGGCCATTCTGTGGGGCTGCAAGCACTTCAGGATATACATTCTTGGCAAGCCAGTTGTAGTGGTCACCGACCACAAGCCGCTCATCCCGATCATGGCGGGCGCCTCCTCCAAGCCACCTCCACGCATCGAGCGGTGGATGCTGTCGCTTATGGAGTACGGCGTCAAATTGCAGTATCGCCCGGGGACGCACAACCCGGCGGACTACTTGTCCAGATATCCAGGAGCCAGGCGGCCGCATGACACCGCGGAGGTAGTGGACTGTGTTGAGATGGTGCGCAATGTGGTGGAGGCGCCCTGCCGGTGGCCCTGGCACGACAGGAAATTGCAAGCGCTTCCAGAGAGGATGAAATATTCCTGGTTATCATGGAGGCGATGGAGAGCGGCGAATGGAGGGAAGTGCTCGCCAACAATGCCCGACTGGAGGCCGGAGCTCAGAAGGACCTTCAGGCACTGTGGAGGGTGCGCCATGAGCTCTCTGTGACTGAGGATGGCCTTCTGTTGCGGGGTCGCCAGATCGTCATCCCCCAAACCTTGGTGACCAAGGTGCTCCACCTTGCGCACAAGGGACACCAAGGCGCCGCCAAACAAAGGCGCGTCTAAGGCTGAAGGTGTGGTTCCCGGACCTAGAACAAAGGGTGGGCGAATTTGTGCGCACGTGCATTCCGTGCCAGGCGGCCAGTCCGGCGGAGAGAGGTCCGGCCATCATGACCATGGAAAGGAGTGACCAGCGTGGGGCACGGTGCATGCCAATTTTGGCTCCACGGGTCGAGGCATGTACTTTTTGCCGGTCGTGGACCAGTGGTCACGCTATCCGGAGGTCGAGCTGGTAGAGTCCACGGCCAGCGACCACACCATCTTGGCGCTGGAGAAGATGTTCGCCACCCATGGCTTTCCCAAAGAAATATGCTGGGACAATGGCCCGCCATTCCAAGGGCAGCAGTTCGCCAGGTACTGTGAGGAGAGGGGAATCAAACATCGGAAAGTCTCCCCGCTCTGGCCCAGGGCGAACAGCAAAGCCGAGAGCTTCATGCGAACACTTAACAAGATCTTCCGCATTTCGTTGGATGGGGGAGGGGAACTGTGTCAGTACCTTTTTGAGTTCCTCCGTGAGTATCGGACAACACCCCATCAGTCCACGGGGGTGTGCAGGCCGAGGCCCTGTTTAACCGTTGCCCGAGAGGGCTGTTGCCTGAGGTCGAGGGGCGACACCCCGGGGTGATTGACAACAACCGCGTGCGCCAAGAGCGGGCGGCCCGGAACGAAAAGGAAAGTACCCGCCGGAACATGCAGGACAAGACGTCAAAGTGGGGGACACTGTACTGCTCCGGAACAGGCGGCCCAAAGGGAAGATGTCCCTCACGTATGAGGCCCCGCCATTAGGAGTCACCCATGTTAAAGGATCCATGGTCATGGCGGCCAACCGGAGGGGCACAATCACCAGGAACGTGTCATACTTCAAGCGCATAGAGGCCAGCCTGCCGGAAGACCCGCCAGGGACACCGCCGGAGTCTTCCGCCACGGCGCCTCGATTGGCGACACCGCCGGTGGATGAAGGACCTCCAGAGGCCTTGGAAACACCGAGGCTCCCTCGAGAGGATGAGAGGCGGTACCCGAGCCGGGAGGGGCGACAATGGCCAACGAGGTTCCAGGACTTCATCATGGACCGGTCTCGTTAGATGTGGAGAACTGTTCTGGTATACCTACGTTGTGGTTGTTGTGGTTATAGCTTGCACATGTTTGTTGTTCGGGGATAAAGAGGGATGTTGCGTAGTACGCAAGTTATGTGAGCATGCACATGCCTCCCTATGGCTCGCGTATGCATTGTTCAATAAATGAGGTCCCGGTCGTCAGTTGCAGCCGGGACCCCGCACCAGCAACACGCGTCCCACGTCTGTCCTTGTGTGACTGCGTGTGCGTGTGATTGTGTGCACGGTGCCCTGGGAGTCACACGCCACTTCCAACATTGTCTTGCACTGGAGCAAGTCCTTCCAGGCAAACACGATCTTCGGTTTCTTTTTCTCTGAAGAACTTTAGTTGCACACGTTGCCATACCCCGACGGGCCTCAAAACTTAACTCCCGCCCTCCCCTTTTTGGCCTATGTTTGACTCCTGAACTAATGCCGCCTACTTGGCCAGGTGTCCGTGTGTTTTCTTTTAAATTGACTATCGCGTTAACACAGCTCAAAGGGTGCGGTTTGGTTTGGTGCGGTAACTCGTCTCTTCCACCGCAATACTGACAGAGGCGCAGAGCGCAAGTTGGAACGCGGAAAAGCCCTGGCATGAACTCAGTCAGCGCGAGTTTACGTAATCCGTTTCCAATAAACACCACACCCCTTCCGCATGTCGTTATCTAGATATGGAGAGAACACGTCCCTTCGCCTTAGGTGGGAAGCGCGGAACGCGCGAGCTGTGCCCGTTCCGGAAAAAGCTGACAGGCTGAGCTTCGCCGAGATGATCTTTGGACAGCAAGCCAAGGACTGGCTGCTGTCCGGACCCGCCCAGCGAAATATAATTTCACTCATGTCCCTATTGATACACACGTCGACAAGCCAGAGCAAGTGCGAGGTTCACCATGGAGCTCCCCGTGGGCATGCTCTTGCTACTGCACTGCACCATCGTTGTGGCTGCACCAGGTAACCAGGCGATTGAGTTCCTTTAATAGTGGGGCCCTGCCGCAGTATGTGTAGTGTTCATTGTCAAAATGTATTTCCTTAGTAGAACTTTAGAAAATGTCAGGTCATAAAAAGTAAGAAATAGAATACATTTTTTAAGCGGATCGTTGGTAATATTTTAACTTCCCTTAAAATGTAACCTAAAACAAGACAAATCGGGTATTCTCTACAGGTTGTCCTATCTCTTCATTATGAATACACCTGCATTCTGGACTTGACCGCACTGGTCTTGCTCCCTGATTAATGATGTCTGCTTGCCAAACCTAAAATGAAATATGGACCACATAGGTCAACGTTGAATTATCTCTCGCAATTCTTACTGACCATGCTAACGTGCTTGGTTGTTTATTTAGTAAGGAATCATTTTATCAAGCCGTAAAAGGTTTTTTTTTCCATTAGGTGTATTTCATTGTCAACCCATCATCCATGTTTTTTTCTTCATACAATGTCATTGTGTCATGTCTTGTTGAATAAGTGGTAAAAGACGTGGCATTTCGAGTTATGTATCGATTTGACATATGCTGTTAAAAAACATTGCACTGGCAAATAGCAGAATACTTATTTTAGGCAGTTAATTTCATTTTCTTTTGTTTCAAGAAACCAGACTACTGTGGTCACAACCCCCACCCCTCCATTTACATTTAGAAACCTGCTATAATCCTTATGGACCAAAAGTCAATGATCATTTCTTGAAATCATTCACACTTGTGTTTTCAGATGAAGGTACTGCCTTTGAGAGCAAATCCAATCCCTACCAACAAGCTCTTTTTAATAGAAACATTAAGCCAACAATGTATCCTGAGTTTGCCATACAATTGAATAGTAAAATGAATGCTGGCTTTCAGAATATCTACAATTAATATGAGAAAAAATATAGTACATTTCAATGGCAATTAGTCATAATTTGGTCTTTCAGAAAATGACCTGGATTTTACAGAGCCAACCCATATTTGGACGGGAGGATGTAGCCTTTATTTCTTTGAAGAACACTGATTTAAAAAGCCTAACTCCTGCACTTACGTTGACTCGTCACAATTTTTAAATGGCAGACATAAACATCCCCAAGTCATTGTATTGATAAATTCAGTTGACTTCCAAAGCATGATACTCCATGAGCTGGAGTCTTCATTGACCAGAAGGAAGCTTTTGAAAGATTGAATTGTATCTTTCTTCAGAAAACGTTGTTAAACCTTGGATGCATATCCGGCAAAGCAAATTGCGAAACCGCATTATGTCTAATGCAGGCAGATTTTTTTTGACAAACATGGTATATTGGTCCTCATTACGACCCTGGCGTTAAGGGTTTAACGGCGCTGTAAAAGGTGTCGGCGCCGTTAAACCCTTAATGCCTCATTACGAGTTCCCTTTGCGGGACCCGACCTTAACGTTAAAGTAGGGTGCCGCAAAGGGAACTTGGTGCTAAGTATGGTGCCGCAATTTGCGGCACCGTACTTAGCGCCTTCCCCATTCCCATTGAGCCCTATGGGGCAGAAATGGGAATGGGGAAGGGCCCATGGTGAATGGGGAATTACCGACCCGCCAAACTTGGAATGGGGCGTTAATTCCGCCATTCACCATGGCTGACCCCGGCATGGACCATGGTGCTAATAGCACCATGGTTTACCGCCGGGGTCGTAATGAGGCCCATGGTCTGGCACATTTCATCTGGAGAGAGGAACTGGAAAGGTCGTGCCCTTTCATTTTTTTTGTCAAAATCTTTTTTATTGAAACATTGATTAAACATTAAATTCATCAAATATCACTGCAAGTGGCAACATAGTTAATCACAAAAGCCATGAATCAACAATCTAATTCAGCATCTTTCGCAATTCATTAGTTATATTGAATTCAGGACTATATTGTCACTGCAATTGCAACAACAATGAATCTCTCAAACAATGCATCAACATTTCATTTTAACATCTTTGTAATTCATCAAGTAAATAGAATTTCATAAACATCCCCCGGGAATAGGATAGTATAGCTTAGCATCCTGTAACACTTTTAACTAAGAAAAAACAGGAATCCAAAACTCACAGGAGCACAATCTCAGATCAAATCACTCGCTGCTGAAAAGCGCAAATATATTGCAACACAAGATCTGCAGGGCAGAATACGGATTGAAAACATATTCCATGAGGAAAATGACGTAAATCTGAACAGAAGCAATGTCATCCGATTACTGCATTCAGTGCCAATATTGAGAACTGTTACAACAAATGACATTGGAATAGTGGAATATGTTTCAGAAGAACGTGGAGACCAAGTTCTTTTGCATATAAATTCAAAAGTTGTACGAAAGACCCTCATGGCGGCAAAAGATGAACTCTTGTTCATGGGCTTCGAGATTTCGGATGAAGAGCTACCTTTCTCTAAAAATTCTAAAGGCACAAACACAAGCACTAATGCAAAAGAGTCCTTAGAACAGCACCGGGATACCTTGAGAAAACAGATGAAAGCCAGACGGCCAGGTCCATCGCAAAAAAGTGATGTGGAAACAAGGCAAATAAATCATTAGCTAGACATCAACGACCGCGAAGGGCTGGTCACACTGATTTCATGGAACACGCAAGGTTTCCAACACCTATTTGAAGACTTCCCAGTTGATTTGCCTGAAAACTTTTTAATCTGCTTACAGGAGACATGGTTACGAAGCCAGCCTGTAAAGGATGGATACCTGACTCTGCTCAATCCAGCAGAAAAAAACGCTCGAGGTCGCCCACATTCCGGATTAATTACTATGGTGAAACATGGAACTACATGGGAAGTTTGCGAAACCGAAAATCCGAACAGCTTTGTACAGGCAACTTTAATTCGAAAATCAAACGGTAAACTTACCGATTCAAAATATCTGCTCGTAATAAACCTGTATTGGAAACCAGTGAAGATTACAACATAGAATTTCATCCAAACAATAACACACATAATTGACAAAAATCAAATGAAATACCAAGACCTATTGATAATCATATGTGGCGATATGAACCTATCTTGGTTTAATGATGAAATGTAGCTCATTTCAACAAAAACAAAGCATAAACAGATTATCAGTGAAAGGAGAGTGTGTTGGGACATTGAAATGGACGCAAGAGACTGCAATATGGTAAATGGTCAAATACCTGGAGACATACCGCCGAAGTTCACTTGCAGAAATTTTGGTCACAAAAAGATTCTTGACTACATATGGACATCAAGAAATGTATGGACTCAGATCACAAAGCTACAAATTATCCAGACTGATCAAAGTGACCATGACATCTTGGAATTGTCATGGCCTCTAAGCCAGAAAACAGAAGCAGCGTTCTGCAAACAATCAGTTGAAGTGAATCAAGGGCGAAATCGGTTACGCCTAAAAGAAAACCAAATAAAAGTCCTAACAGAGGAGTATCGAATCCTACCAAATAAAATAGCAAATTCGATAAACTATGTCACCCTATTGCCCTATCAACAGACGAACAATCCCATGTTTCAAAACAGGAAATTAGACAAGCATGATTGGAGCAGACTAGTAAACGATCAGAAGAAGCTGCTCAATAAAGAAATAAGGAAGCTAAAGCAGAACAGGGGAGTGAACGCCGCCCGACAAATCAAACAACGACGACAAAAATACCGTAATTGGCACAAATCGTTCGCCTGCGTAAGAGATCAAGAACGTGGCGAGTTGATGTTATCTTTGATTCAATCGAATAACGCGAGAGAGATTTGGCACTTTTTAAACAACAATAACGCAAATCAAACAGATGTGCTTGCCAATGGAGTTTCTGAGGGAGCCTGGCAACAGCATTTTACAGGAGTCTTTAAACAACCACAACAAAGCCCATTAACAGACACGAATAGTGAGCTAACGCGTTGGGAAGTTGCAGAAACCGAGGAAGATATACAACATGCAATCTCTAAGCTAAAAAACTCAAGAGCAGCAGGGCCTGACGGCATCTCCAACGTAATGTTAAAAGCACATAAAGCGGAATGGTCCATCTTCATCACTATACTGTTTGACAGAATCGCATACCAAAAATCACTCCCAGCATCCTGGACTGAGGCGATTGTCGTGCCAGTATTCAAGAAGGGGGAGCGGTCTGACCCAGTCAATTATCAGCCTATTGCCCTTCAAGATACAATTGGAAAAATAATGGCTACGTTTCTCCAACAAAAATTAACAACATGGGCAACCAACAAAGGAATCATGGATTGCCGTCAGACCGGGTTTACTAGAGGAGTCGGGACAGAGATTAATCTAACCATAGTTAACCTACTGAAACTAGAAGCCTTGTCAAAAAATACAAACCTATTTTTTGCCTTTGTAGATATGCAACAGGCTTTCGATACCGTCAATCGTCATCTTTTATGGCAAAAACTCAAAAACTGGGGATGCCCAGAAAATATTTTACATCCGATAATGGCCTTCCACTCCAAAACATCAATTCGATTAAGGATAAATGGAAAGGGTGAACTAACTGAAGCAATAGCTACGAACAGAGAGGTGAAACAAGGTTGCCCGCTAGCTGCAGTCCTGTTTAAACTATTAATTGCTGACATCCCGGATGCATTAACAACAATACACCGCTTTTCTCCAAAAATAAATGGTCATCAAATCTGGTGCATAACCTATGCAGACGACCTGGTTTTGTTTGACAAAACCCAAGTAGGGCTACAGCGACTAATATTAGGCCTGCAACAATACATGGAGAAAAATGACCTAAGAATCAATGTAAAAAAGACAGAAATCATGAAGTTTGGACCAGCAAAAGGAAAAAGAAACCGAGACTTTATTTGGAGAATAGATAACAAAGAAATTGAAACAGTCACTGAAATTCGCTATCTAGGAGTTTTAATGAACAAGTCAATTCGAGAAAACAATTGGGCACTAAACCTGTTGCAACGAATGAAAACGTTTGCTCTACAAGGAGCTCGAATACATACCTTGTATGGAAAGTTCAGCTTAATTCCAGTGCGGCAGTTTTATGTGCAAAAGGTAGTCCCAGGAATCACATATGGCTCAGAAACTATGGAATATGGACCATAAAATCTGGGCCAAACTAGAGGGAATTTTCTGGCGGCGAGTGTTAAGACTACGAAACTATATCTCAATCATTGCAATAAGGTATGAATTGGCGTTAGAAGAATTATACGGCTGCGTCGTCCGGAAATCCCTAGCGATGCTACGAAAAATGCAAATCGCAAATCCAGAACCTGCATACAAGATATTAGCGCCTAGAGATAACTTGGAATACACAGGACTACTTAAGAGCTGGACGCAAAAGCTCGAAGAGGTTCTAAAAGCGAGTGACATCAAGCTTGAAACATTGCTAGACCAGCCTCAAATCGCAAAGAAAAAGATAAAACAATGGTTCTGGAACCAAAATCTGTCCAAATATGAAGATCTTGCGTCTGCTCTGAACCACAGTCTAGTAATGAACAAATTAGATAATTTGCCTCAATACTTACAAAAATTTCCTTCACAACGTCATCGAAATGGATTCCTGAGACTATGTCTAAATGCTGTAAAGACAAAACAAATGTTAGTGGCACGTCATATTGAAAAATCAGATGACAACGGCTGCAGATTCTGTAAGACCAACATAGAATCACTCAAACATCTAATAACAGAATGCCCAGAACTTAAGACCCTGAGGTCAATCCACCTAAGCAAGTTTGCACCTATAAATAACAACATGGATGAATGGTGGTTAAGAATCTTGGGTGGAAGTTCAATTCATCTGACGTGCTCAGTAATAAACTTTGTGGAAGCCTGTTTGGACACTGAAACTTAAGTCTGGGCTTTATGAACTGTATTTGGAAGATGCTTGTTTTCTTAAAGGTTTGATCAAAAAAAATGTTTGTGATAAAAGTTTGATTCAAACTAAAAATTACAATAATAAAAAAAAAAGAAAAACCTCACCAAAGTTTCCAACACTTCACCGCATAGCCCTATGAGGAGCTGTATCCCTCCCACTGCCAGATTTCAGTCTAATGGCTCCTTTCACCACATCAGAGACGTGTTGGGGCTGGAAAAGGTAGTTAATCAATTTAGGTTGGAAGAACATATGTTCTTTTTCTGCAACGTGATCCAAAAATGGGCCCCAGATGCATGAGAATTTGGGTGTCTGTCCTTCTATTGCAGCTCTGTTAGTTTGTCCACTCCAAGAAGTTCCCAAGCCTTTACCCACCAGTATGCTATCTGGGGACCCTCTATTTCCTTCCAAAATCGAGCTTGTGTAAGGCGGGTCGCCATAAGTAATGGGGTAATCAGATGAGTATTAGGGCCAGAGCGGGGGTAAGACCCATCATCTGGTGTGTCGCCTAACAGCATTACTAGCGGGTCCATGGGGAGCAGGATTCCACATATGTCCTTGATCTTTGACCTAATCTCCAACCAATAAGTTTGGATGACAGGACAGTGCCACCACAAGTGACCCAGATATCTGTTCGCCCCGCAGCCGTGCACGCACATATCCGGATATTCCGGGTTTATCGCATGTTGCCTCTGCGGGGAGAAATACCAATGATAGCAGATCTTAAGTGCACATTCCCTCACAGCCGTGCATCTAGAGGACCTATGCGCTCTATCCCAGATTCTTTGCCATGACTCCGGGGGTATCTCAATTCCTAGTTTTCTCTCCCATGCCAACATGTAAGTGAGTTTCTCGTTTTCTGGGACGTTTTCTAGGAGCCGAAAACAAGTTGCTACTCTATGTGAGTGTTGACCTTCCAAGACCGTTAATTATAGGCCTGAGGGGGGCCTAGTGGCAGCCTTTTTGGTGGTCAGGTTGGGGATCCAATGCCGTAATTGTATATATCTAAATCTCTCGGTCTCCGGGAGGTTAAACTTCTCCTTGCATTGGGCAAAGGTCAGTGGGACATTGTCAGCATAGAGTTCCTGCATTTTCAGGGGTCCTTCTCTTGACCAGTGTTGATAGGAGTTGGCCTGGAGCCCAGGGGTGAAAGCCGGATTCTGCGTGATTGCGGAGAGGGGTCCTAATCCTGGGGGGAATCCCCTTAACTTGCACTGTCTGTCCCAACAACGAAGAGTTGATCCCATAGTCGGAAGCAGGGGCTTCTGAGAGGCACGCGCCTCTCGTGGGAGGAAGGGGAGATGAGAGAGGGGAGCTCCAGAAAACAGTTGCCACTTGGGGGGTGTCAACTCGGTTAGTCCAGCTCAAGATAGGGGCAATGTGGGTTGCTCAGTAATATCTTAAGATAGAGGGGAGCCCAAGGCCTCCTAGCTGCCTGCCCCGAGTGAGAATCTTACGCTGAATTCTAGGTGTCTTCCGCTACCAGATAAAACAACTTATCTCTTTCTGCAAGTTTAGTGGGTCTCGCTCTGGAATTAGCACAGGGAGCGCCTTCAGGGTGTAAAGGAGCCTAGGGAGCAAGGTCATTTTAACTGCGCTTATGCGCCCCATCCATGATATCTCTTGAGGGGCCCACTTCTTTAATGATTCCTTGGCATCTTTTAGTAGAGGGAGGATGTTGGTTTTGACTAGGCCCAAATAGGTCAGGGTCAGGTGAACCCCAAGATACGTAATTTTGGAGCTTTCCCATCTAAGGGAGTAGGTGTCCTGCAAGGCGTTTAGCACATGTGGTGAGGTGATTCGGACAAATTCAGGCCTATCAAGTCGTATTTATCGTGAATCCCGAGATCCCCGCAAATCGGTCAAGCAGACTCATAAGCGGGGGGACCGAAGACCGGGCCTCCCTTAGGAAACAGAGCACATCGTCTGCATAAAGTACAACTTTGTGGCATTAGTCTCCCACCTCGAACCCCTGAATTTCTGGGTGGAGGCAGATATGTTGGGCTAAGGGTTCCATTGCTAGTGCAAAGACCAGTGGTGATAGGGGACACCCTTGCCTGGTCCCCCTACCAAGGGGTATCTGGGGTGTTCACCGAGAGTTGACTCGTATTCGGGTAGAGGGGATCCGGAAGTTCGATACGACCAATTTAGAAAATTGTTGGCCAAAGCCCTTCAGGACTAATTGCAAATACTCCCAAGACATGCTATCAAATGCCCTATGGGCGTCTGAGAATAGCAGGGAGTGGGGACCTGGAACTGAGGGGGCCAAGGCTATCGGATCTATTGCTCTGCGAATGTTGTCATGGGCAGACCGAGCCTGGATAAAGCCTGTCTGGTCCCTATCTATTAGTGCAGGTAAAATCTCCCCCAATCGCCGCGCTATGATCTTGCTAAACAGCTTAGCCTCCATATTGAGCAAGGCTATGGGCCGGTAGGATGAGCATTCTGCCGGGTCCGTCCCTGGCTTCAGAATTAGGGTTGTGTTCGATTCTGCCATGGACTGTGTAACAGTACCTGTTTCCCAGCATGCATTAAATAGCTTTGTGAGATGCGGTTGGAACTCTTTACAGAAGATTTTATAAAAGCTATTTGTGAAGCCGTCTGGGCCCGGAGCCTTGCCAATAGGGAGTGATTTAATAGCTAGTTCAACTTCCTCAGCGGATATTGGATCTTCTAAGGGCTCTTGTAAGGATTGCGGCAGTTGTGGTAGGTCTGCCGTGGTTATGAATTCCTTGGCGGATTGTGAGTCCCCTCTGTGCGGGTCACGTGTTCCCTGAAGAATTCCTCAACAATATGGCATTTGCCCTCTTCAGAGGAGGTGCTTTTGCCTTTCTTATCCCGCAGGAAGTTTATCTTATTTTGTTGTGTCTGTTCCCCTAGTTTGGCTGCTAATACACATTATGCAGTAGGCCACCCTCCGTACATGGTGTGACTCAAGCGCTTTTTAAGCCATTACCAGATCCCTCAATGAGTGCCATGAGGGTTTCTTCTTGTGTGTCTCCTCTATTCTACGGGCTTCCCCCTCCAGCTGTTCTTAAAGTAATCTCCTGGCCCTCCCCCGTTGTGCTGCCTTTTCGATAAAGTGTCCTCTAATCACTGCTTTGCTTGCCTCCCAGACCGTGCCCCAGCTCACATCATCAGTGTCGTTCTCTCTGTAGTATAGTTCCATGGATTCTCTAATATGGGTACAGATCACTGGGTCCTCTAGGAGGAAGTCATTTAATCTCTAGGGGGGTCTCGTGGGAGGAGTAGTTCGGGGGGGGGGAGCTACAGTTAATAGAACTGGGGAGTGATCTGCAAGCGCCTCAGGGAGAATATCTACATCCACCACATCTTGGATGAGGGAATCTGAGATGAGAAACATCCAATCTTGAGAATCCCCCATGAACAGCTGAGAAATAGGTATAGTTCCTCTCATCTTGATGGCAGTACCTCCACACTTCAATCAATGAGTGTTCTTTCAGCAAAGAGTTAAGAGCCCTGAAGTTGTTCCTGTCATTTAATGTTGGCGGGAGCGTCTTGTCAACCAGGGGGTTAATCACAGCATTAAAATCCCTGCCTGCCCAAGATCATTTCCCCCTCTGCATGCTCAAGTAAGGCTTTCGACAATTTCATAAAAAACAGATCTTGTTTAGTGTTTGGGGCATATATAGACACCAGTGTGATTTTATGCCCATCAAGCATGGCGTTGACCAACAGGAACCTCCCCTCCTCATCCCGTACCACTCCTAAGGTTTTAAGGGAAATCCCCTTGCGCACCAGGATGGCAACCCCTCATTTCTTCAGTCCACTTGAGGTAAACAATTTGATGGGGTAGAGCCTATCATTAAGGCGGAATTCATCTGCCGGTCGTAAATGGGTCTCCTGAAGAAATAGAAATGATGCATCCAGGGACCCTAGTCTATGAAAGAGTGCTTTACGTTTCAAGGGGCAGTTCAGGCCTTGCACATTAAAGGAGATACACCTAAAACTCGGGGTTGCCATAGTACAGTCGCACAGGTTTTCACTTTAAATAAGCCCACCCAAGAGTAGCAGGGGCCGGGTACCCAGTCAGGCAAATCATTGCAGTGTAACCTGTAAAAGGTCTGTGGTGAGTGAAAAAATAACACCAACTTAATGGCTTCAGGTTAAACTCAAGAAAATAATCAAAGTAATAACAGACAAAACAAAATAACCAGCTAGTTTCATCAAGGATTGTGCTGTTTCCACACCCAGAGTCAACTTTAACCAGGTATGAAGTATGCCGGGCGCCATCCACTCAGGCGCCCAAGCCGATTACCATACGGAAATTTCCATTGCCCTTAAATACAGCCAAATAAAGTATACAGGGGCGGTGGGGAGCTGTATAACTTACAAATGTGTGTTGAGATAATCCAGTCTCCCCCCGGTCTCTCGGCACAAGGCTGAAGATAGGGCGCTCGTGGGTGCCTCAAAGGAGAGAGAAAGAAGAGACATATTCAGAGGCCCAAGATCCCCAGCCTGGCCACAGGGGGTCTGCTTCGCCAAGGAGCGTCGGGGGCCTGGTAGAGACCCACGAGGTGGCCGTATCTTCTCATTGAGGGTTATTAATATTCACTGCGGTCAGGTCAGGTTGCCGCCCAGCCCTCCTCCCCCTCCGGATTCAGGGCTGGTGTCTCCTGTGGGATAGTGGTTGTTTTCTCTCGACCAAGTTCCTGGCGCTGATCGTCGCAGATTGGTGCCGATGCTGGGTTTTCCCTCATCCGGTTTTCGGCAAGGAGTGTGGGGTAGTCACATCCCTATTCTGAGCGTGCGGGTTCAGATCACCGTTATCAGACGCCTCCAACATCAGGCTTCTCGCTTCTTCTTCAGAGGAAATTACATAATGTTGATTGTGAAGGTTAAAGATTAGCTTGCATGGAAACCCCCAGCGATAGCGGATCTTCCGGGTTCTTAGCCAGGATGTTACCCTCTGCAGTCACTGTCTGCATGCCAGAGTGTAGGGGGCCAGGTCCTGGAAAAGTTGAACCTTCGTGCCTTGGAATTGTATAGAATCTGAATTCCTGGCTGGCGCAATGATCGCTTCTTTCTGGCGAAAAAAGTGTACCCTGGTGAGCACATCTGGTATAAGATTCTTTTTAAGTTGAGCTGAAGAGTATACCCGGTGGGTTCTATCTAGCTGTAGTTCCTCATTTGGCGAGAGGTCGAGAAGGGATCTGAACAGTGTCTCTACATATTCAGCTAGATCCTGGTCGGGGACCTGTCGGGGGACACCACAGAGGCGCAAATTATTCCTTCGCTACCTGTTTTCCAAGTCGACCTGCTTTGCCCATATATCCTCGAGCTGCTCCTCAATGACCGTCACCCTTTCTGCTAGGACCTCATTGTTATGGGATTGTTCACAAAATGTGTTTTCCAGGTCGTTAACCCTGGACTCTATCCCCCCCAAAGTGGGATGTAAGGTCTGCGAGGGACTGGGCCAAAAAGTCCTTAGAGGTCTTAATCTCTTCTTTAATCTCTTGGGTAATGTCCTGTTTAAAGGATCTGAGCATTCCCTCTAATTCCTCTCTGGACATCGCCATGTTTGGGGTCAGTTTTGGAGATGGAGTCGGGTGTATATAGACACCAGTGTGATTTTATGCCCATCAAGCATGGCGTTGACCAACAGGAACCTCCCCTCCTCATCCCGTACCACTCCTAAGGTTTTAAGGGAAATCCCCTTGCGCACCAGGATGGCAACCCCTCATTTCTTCAGTCCACTTGAGGTAAACAATTTGGTGGGGTAGAGCCTATCATTAAGGCGGAATTCATCTGCCGGTCGTAAATGGGTCTCCTGAAGAAATAGAAATGATGCATCCAGGGACCCTAGTCTATGAAAGAGTGCTTTACGTTTCAAGGGGCAGTTCAGGCCTTGCACATTAAAGGAGATACACCTAAAACTCGGGGTTGCCATAGTACAGTCACACAGGTTTTCACTTTAAATAAGCCCACCCAAGAGTAGCAGGGGCCGGGTACCCAGTCAGGCAAATCATTGCAGTGTAACCTGTAAAAGGTCTGTGGTGAGTGAAAAAATAACACCAACTTAATGGCTTCAGGTTAAACTCAAGAAAATAATCAAAGTAATAACAGACAAAACAAAATAACCAGCTACTTTCATCAAGGATTGTGCTGTTTCCACACCCAGAGTCAACTTTAACCAGGTATGAAGTATGCCGGGCGCCATCCACTCAGGCGCCCAAGCCGATTACCATACGGAAATTTCCATTGCCCTTAAATACAGCCAAATAAAGTATACAGGGGCGGTGGGGAGCTGTATAACTTACAAATGTGTGTTGAGATAATCCAGTCTCCCCCCGGTCTCTCGGCACAAGGCTGAAGATAGGGCGCTCGTGGGTGCCTCAAAGGAGAGAGAAAGAAGAGACATATTCAGAGGCCCAAGATCCCCAGCCTGGCCACAGGGGGTCTGCTTCGCCAAGGAGCGTCGGGGGCCTGGTAGAGACCCACGAGGTGGCCGTATCTTCTCATTGAGGGTTATTAATATTCACTGCGGTCAGGTCAGGTTGCCGCCCAGCCCTCCTCCCCCTCCGGATTCAGGGCTGGTGTCTCCTGTGGGATAGTGGTTGTTTTCTCTCGACCAAGTTCCTGGCGCTGATCGTCGCAGATTGGTGCCGATGCTGGGTTTTCCCTCATCCGGTTTTCGGCAAGGAGTGTGGGGTAGTCACATCCCTATTCTGAGCGTGCGGGTTCAGATCACCGTTATCAGACGCCTCCAACATCAGGCTTCTCGCTTCTTCTTCAGAGGAAATTACATAATGTTGATTGTGAAGGTTAAAGATTAGCTTGCATGGAAACCCCCAGCGATAGCGGATCTTCCGGGTTCTTAGCCAGGATGTTACCCTCTGCAGTCACTGTCTGCATGCCAGAGTGTAGGGGGCCAGGTCCTGGAAAAGTTGAACCTTCGTGCCTTGGAATTGTATAGAATCTGAATTCCTGGCTGGCGCAATGATCGCTTCTTTCTGGCGAAAAAAGTGTACCCTGGTGAGCACATCTGGTATAAGATTCTTTTTAAGTTGAGCTGAAGAGTATACCCGGTGGGTTCTATCTAGCTGTAGTTCCTCATTTGGCGAGAGGTCGAGAAGGGATCTGAACAGTGTCTCTACATATTCAGCTAGATCCTGGTCGGGGACCTGTCGGGGGACACCACAGAGGCGCAAATTATTCCTTCGCTACCTGTTTTCCAAGTCGACCTGCTTTGCCCATATATCCTCGAGCTGCTCCTCAATGACCGTCACCCTTTCTGCTAGGACCTCATTGTTATGGGATTGTTCACAAAATGTGTTTTCCAGGTCGTTAACCCTGGACTCTATCCCCCCCAAAGTGGGATGTAAGGTCTGCGAGGGACTGGGCCAAAAAGTCCTTAGAGGTCTTAATCTCTTCTTTAATCTCTTGGGTAATGTCCTGTTTAAAGGATCTGAGCATTCCCTCTAATTCCTCTCTGGACATCGCCATGTTTGGGGTCAGTTTTGGAGATGGAGTCGGGTGAACCTCGGCCGTGACCGTGCGTGTGGGGGGGTAGGTCCACAGGCTGTGGCACCAGGGAGGCCTGTATGCCGTGTCCCTTCTTTTTTACCGCTGTTTTGGGCATCCCTCGGGGCAGTTGTTGGGGTCCCCTAATTATAGTCCCAATGTCGCTGGGGGGACGTGAGGTGAGAAATGTGCAGGGTCAGCCTCTTATGTGTTGATATAAAGTGACCCAATAGGCTCTGCAAAGGCTGAAAGGTCTCCCACCATGTTCTTGTAAGAATTTTGTTTCAGGTCCTTGGGAGATCTCTCGAGGTTTCTTCAGTGTTGAGGGTATTAGCTTGATAGGAGAGGGGGTTCCCGTTCCCTGCCCCAGGGTGTTGCAGCACTCACCAGGGTTCTGTTCCAGGTAGACTTCCATGTTGTGGATGTCAGTTGTGAAGTGAGGGCTGCCGCTCCTCTTTCACGGTGTCCCTGCACCTCTCCACCGAGCTCCAGCCCGGCGAGCAGAAGGTTCGGGTGCCCCAACTCCAGGGCATGTTGGTGTCATCGGCCCCTCTGGCCTCTCTGAGGGCCACAGCTCGTGGGGGAGTTGTCACGTTCAGGTCCGCCGGCTCCCTGGAGCTCCAGCGTTTATCATACGTGCCGCCCCGAGCAGGCTCTCAGGGCGGCGCTGAGCAGCGGGGACCGGCAGGCAGGGCAGAGCTCCTCGCTTGTCTTGACTCTCCAGAGTCTCTGCAGCTCCGGCGCCCCAACTCCGGCTGCCCCAGCAGAGGGGCCGCCCTGTCTCCAGACAGGCCGCCGGGCGGCCCTCGCTTGCAGCGCCGCTCCTCCCCCTCTCCGAGGCTCTCCCTCAGCGGGCTCACCCGGCCCAGGCAAGTTGCTGCGCTCTCCCGAGGATCTCGGTGGGGGCAGCTGGAGTATTTAGGTCGAGGGAGTCCCAGCGCCGGAGCGGCAGAGTCGGCGATCCCCTCTTTCAGCGGCTGCTCCGTATGGCGCGTGCCACCATTTTCTTCTCTGTCGCCTCCAGAGTTCACCATCAAATGTAATGCTCCATATAGTGCATTTCGGTCCTAAAAGTCTGTTGCTGCATTAGTACTTCTTCATAATCACCCTGAGGGGGAATTCAGGCAGAAATTTCGGTGTAAAGGTGGTAAAGTTGCATGACTTGGGCACCTTGAAGCAGAGCTCAAGGGAAACACAGCCGCATGGCGTGCTGCCTAGCCCCCCCCACCCCCCTGTGCTCTTTCATTTTTAACTTGCCATTGGAACCCTTTACAGCGACAAACATGCAAACCATGATATATATCCGGTATTATGGCTCACTGTTATATGACAAGAGTATTCTTCCTTTTTCGTCAAATCCGGTTAAGGTTGAGTCTGCTAGGTCTGATCAGTTTCTGTATTATTGTTTCTGGCTATACGCCGAAGGTTGGTGAATCCTTTACCATCGCCAGCCCATTTCAATTCCAGCTTTAAAAGATGGACTATTTCTTGGTCTGCTAAGCACATTAGACATGTTGGTGTAAAAGTAATTCACAGTATGGAGATAATAGGGGTTGCAAATTTTAAAATAAAAGTGCTTTCCTAGATTACCAAAGACCTGGATAGGTTGGACCCTCATTAATTCGTTTTTGAGGAAAACTATAATTATAAAAATAGGTGCACATCCTGTTGGGGCTGAGGCTCGGTATAATTGCAAGATGTTTCTTGGGTGCCAGATAGGGACAATACCCTCAGCAAGTCACTTTTAACTCCATTGACATGAAGTGCCCAGATATGGATGAATCCAGTCTAGAGTAGGGATGCAAGCCATGGCAGCATTAGCAAGCAGTAATTTATGCAAATTCATTGAAACATACTTGCTGAACCCATTTTCCTTCCAGGAGCAGCACTGATCTGTGTAATAACTGTAGCTTGCCAGGTAGGAATTTGCACCACCAGTGGAAATAAGCCATGCCCCAGCCTGCCCCAGCCTGTAAGTCAAATATTACCTGCATTACCTCTACCAATGCCTTGGGTTCACACTGTTCCCCCACAGATGTCAGGCTATCGCCAACCTTGGCGCCTCTCTCTTGCAAAAAACTTTGCTGCAGGCATGACCTCTGTGAATTAGGCCTTTGACCTCCAGGTTGTCTCCTTCCACCTCGAAGCACAAGGGGGAGATCACTCCAGGCTGTCTGAGTCCCTCTGCCTCCTCTCCCTGTCTTCTTTTTTGCCATATACAAAGCAAGTGGGAATATGCTCCTTGTTCTGGGGTCAGTTGTGTAGTGGGGCCAGAACATTGTGGTCTAGTGGGACTAAACTAGAGGCCCCTGACACTCTCCAAACATTCTGTATGTCTTCTCCAAATATACTATTTTCTAGTTCGAGATCCTAAAAAGAAATTGCTCTGTGTTACAAGACATTCAGTGATCTTTTATGGGATACAGATGAAAGGTCAAAATTTGAAATCTGATATGCAGAAGGTTGGCTTTGGATTTAATTCCCAGGACTTGCATCACATGGCTTTAAATTAGCAGATGCAAATTGAGCATTCTTTACAACATAGACTTTGACAATGTGTAAGAATTGACGACATGCTTATTGCTGCAGTCTTGCTTATTCCTTTGGCACGTAAGGCATCCTGCTAACAAAGATTTAGGGTAGAAGGATTTACCTGGAATCTTTATTAACTCTTATGTTGGAAGGGGTTTGGTTGAGACCTGCAATCTGGGAACATTAGACAAGCTTACGTCTGGAATGCTCTGTCTCACGGTAACCTGAAACGCTGCATAAATCGTCCACTCATTGTGCTAGTGTATGCAGTTGCATGGGGTAACAATTTCAAGTTTGAAGCTACCAGCAAGGCATAAAAAAGTCAGTAGCCCCTCTGTGCTCCACATGCACAGAGCATACCATTACGTGCACGGCAAGACTCAATTATCATAAGCCAGTGACAAGTGCCCAGTTTGATACATGGAGGACGCAGTGGCACATCTTTAAATACCTAGACATGTCTCAACTCATAACTGCAGTACAAACAGTGATTCTGTTGCGACTGGTCTATGTTAATGGGGCCTACTTGGGACTCTCAAACTTTCCAATGGTCAGGTTACAGGTCATTCAACTGACCATTGCCAAGATCCTTCTTTTTTTTTTTTAAAAAAAATATTTTTTATTTTCAAAATAAAACATTACAAACCAAACTTGCAGCATTATACATTACACACTGTAAACATCAATTAATGCCATGTTACTGCACTGCAAACCCTCCCCCCTCCCCCCAAGAGCTTATCAACCTTACAGTTCTGTGTACACTTGGTGGGGCCGGGCGTCGCCCCTCTCGGAAGCAGCAGGGTCCATCTCCGTGCCAAACAGTCCCGTAATTAACATTCTCCAAGCCGCCAGGTTGCCCACTTCTTCCTCCCCACAATTACCACACGCTTCCTGCCATACCACCGTTTCAGCCTCCGCCCACTTCTGCAGGTCCCGCCACCATATCTCTGTTCTTGGCCCATGGCGTTGCTTCCAACCCATAGCTATCCTTCTCTTAGCAAGTACATACGCCAGGTCTCTCAGTTTCCCGAGATGTTTGGTGTTCCGTGGTCTAGGGAACCCTCCCAGGAGGCAGGCCCAGGCCGTGTCAATGCGTAGCAGAACCCCCTTATCTGCTAATTTCTGTGCCACTTCCCCCCAAAAGCTTTCAATCAATGGGCAGGACCAGAACATATGTGTCATACCTGCGTCTTCTTCATCGCATTTCGGGCATGCTTGTCTACCTGCGCTCGCAAACATGGCTATTTTCTTCGGGGTCATATATGCTCTGTGCGTGATGTACAGCTGTATTTGCTGCAATCTAGCATTCCTAGACACTTTCTTATGGTATCCCATGGCCCGTTCCCACATCCCATCAGTCATCTGTGCCCCCACTTCCGCTTCCCAATCGAGCCTCAAATCCATCAAGTCCTTCCCCACCCGGGTCATCACCACCTCATATAATCTGGAGATCTCATGCCCGCCCTCTGATATATCATATATTGTTCCGATCAGTGCGTCCGGATCTTCCGCTAGCACCGTCTCCGGCCAAGTCTTGCGGATGATCTGTACCAGCCTTAGATATGTAACATATTGGCCCCCGTGCAGCCCTGTTTCTTCGCCCAGGTCTACAAATTCTCTAATGGCCCCATCCTGCCATATGTCTCCCAATGTGGCCAGCCCAACCGTTTCCCAATATGTCCTGATAATTTTCCTGAGCTGGCTGTCCCCCGTAGTTAGGGCGGCCAGTGGCACATGCGGGGAGCAGCACGGGTACGGGTTCTCAATCAACTGACACATTCTGCGCCAAATTCTCCACCCCAACAGCAACATACATGGGCGTCCTTGCAAGTCCAACCTAGGGACCCAGACGACCTCCTTTAGATAAAACGGGGTGCAGTCCCTCCCAACCAGCCTAGACTCAGGAGTTTCCTCATCAGAGAGCCATTTGGTCACATATTGCAGCTGGCTGGCCACATAATAGGCCTCAAAGTTCGGCAGCTTGATGCCTCCCCTATCGTGGAAATTTTGCAGTTTCCACAAGGCCACCCTGTTACGGATGCCGTGCCACAGGAAGTCCCTACATACACTATCAAGTTTGACAAAGAACTTCCTGGGTATCAAGTATGGTATATTGCTGAAAAAGTGCAAAAGCCTGGGCAGGACCACCATTTTGAGCATCGCCCCCCGGCCCACCATTGCCAGCGGCAGCTTCTCCCAAAACCGCATACTATCGCGGATTTTCCTTACCGCCGCCTCGGTATTGTGCAAGTGTTCTTCCTTCACAGCATGATATACATCAATTCCGAGGTAACGGAAAGACTCAGTTGCCCAGGGCACGGGCAACACCGGCAACCGTTCCAGAGGGACCCCAATGAAGCTCCCCAGCGGGAACATGCTCGATTTACTGGGATTAACCGCTATGCCGGACAGCTCCGCATACTTTTCCATGACCTCTAAAATGTACTGGAGGTTTTCCTCCGGATACTTCAGGTACAACAACAGGTTGTCAGCATATAGGGATATCAAATGGTTCTCTCCTCCCACCTCGATGCCAACCAAGTCATATTGTTTAAAGGGTCTGGTTGGCTCTAGGATTGGAACCTGCCCATGCTAAGCACCATTTATAGGTTGGAAGGTTTGTTCTGGTGTCGCAAGATCACAGGAGTGGTTAGGGGTTTAGCCAGGACCCCAATTTGGTGCGTATGAGAGGTGGGTTTACTCCTGGTTATCTTGTCTGATTCGGTATCAATAATCCTTCTAACACGGTAGTTAGTGCGATACAGGTTCGCTTTTATTGATGGTTTATGAAAGATTCCACTTGATACAATGATTAGTGTGTAGAACACTGTTATGGCATTTTATGCCTTGGTGCGGTCAGCCGACACGTGTTTCAACCCAACCGGGTCTTTCTCAAGGCAAGTATGTCATGCTGCGGTCCCTGGGTGGGGTTCTTGTTTTATTGTGGGTGGCTGTCCTTATGGCAGTCTAGCTCCTATTGGGCTCTTCGTCCGAGTAGTGTCTGTGATGCGGATAAAACAAGAACCCCACCCAGGGACCGCAGCATGACATACTTGCCTTGAGAAAGACCCGGTTGGGTTGAAACACGTGTCGGCTGACCGCACCAAGGCATAAAATGCCATAACAGTGTTCTACACACTAATCATTGTATCAAGTGGAATCTTTCATAAACCATCAATAAAAGCGAACCTGTATCGCACTAACTACCGTGTTAGAAGGATTATTGATACCGAATCAGACAAGATAACCAGGAGTAAACCCACCTCTCATAAGTCATATTGTTGTCTGAGGTACACCGCCAGGGGCTCCAGGGCTAATATGTACAGCATCGGGGACCAGGGACATCCCTGTCTGGTGCCTCTGCTAAGTCGCCACCTTTTGGATATCACGGATCCCGTGCGCACCCTGGCCAGTGGCTAGCTGTACAGTAGTTTCGCCCACCTCACGTAGCCAGGCCCAAACCCGTACCTCTCCAAGGCCGCCAGCAACCACGGCTCCTCACTGAATCAAATGCCTTAACTGCATCTAGGGACACCACCACCATCTCTTCATCACTTCTGTTCCCCTCTTCAATCACCCGGTGAAGTCGCCTGTGATTGTGAGTTATGTTTCTGTTGGGGACATAGCCCGTCTGATCCGGGTGTATCAGTTTACTGATGACCCTTCGTAGCCTGTTGGCCAGGACCGCCGTCAGGATCTTGCTGTCCTGGTTCAACATCGACAGCGGCCTATACGATCCACAGCTTTGTCGGGGTTTATTAGGCTTGGGGAGCGGCACTATCAGCGCTTCTCTGAGCGTTTCCGGTAACCGACCCTTCTCGAAAGATTCATTGAACATTTCTAGCATTGGGGGGAGTATCTCTGCCCCATACACTTTATAAAACTCACTCGGGAGACCGTCCGTGCCCGGAGTCTTACAAGTGGGCAATCCCTTCACTACCTCCTCCAGTTCCTCTAGTGTGATAGGTGCGTCCAGCTCCTCTCTTTCTTCATCACTAATCTTGGGCAGCTCTATGTCTTCCAATGTAGTTCTGATCTCTGCCTGATATTCTCCCCCTTTGTCCTCATACAGTGCTCTATAATAATCAAGGAAGGCTGCATTAACTCCTTCCTGGGTGTCTACCTCCTCTCCGTCCTCTCCAACTATCATTCTGATCGGGGGCCTAGGGGTTTCTCTCTTATATAGCCATGCCAGTAGGCGGCCAATTTTGTCTCCACCCGCATGCTGCCTCTCAACATATTTCCTATAGTTAAGGTTACAGAGCCTTTCCCAAAGCTCAGAACACTGCTGCTGCAGCGCAAGTACTAGGTCTGCGTCCCCTCCTGCTTCGCTACATACGCACTCCAATTGTCTCTCCGCCTTCTCTAGCTCCATCAGAACCCCACCCTGCAGGCCCTTCGACTTAGAAATAGCGTCCCCTCGTAACACAACCTTGAATGCCTCCCAAAGTGTACCAGCCGAATCTACACTGCCCGTGTTAACCTCAAAGTACCGCTGGATCGCCTCCCTAA
Source organism: Ambystoma mexicanum (assembly GCF_040938575.1). Taxonomy (NCBI): domain Eukaryota; kingdom Metazoa; phylum Chordata; class Amphibia; order Caudata; family Ambystomatidae; genus Ambystoma; species Ambystoma mexicanum. The sequence continues at coordinate 352,788,300 of NC_090934.1, forward strand.
TATCCTCCCTAAAAACCGTGTCCCTAAGCGCCTCCGCACGGAGGCGCCATGTAGGTATCCGTGCACGAGGGCGGCCATACTGCCAGGTCAACACTAAGGGCGAGTGGTACGACAGGACCCTCGCTTTATATTCAATTTGAGTGGTCGCCATCACCACTTCTGACGTGGCAAAGAAGTAATCCAATCTCGTGTGTAGGCGCTGTGGAGCAGAGTAGTGAGAATACTGCGAGGTATCAGGGTATTTCAGTCGCCAAACATCCGCCAGCCCAAAGTCGCCTAGCAACGTCTGTAATACTCTGGCCGCCGGGGTGGGCCGATCAATCCTATCATCAAACCTATCTGCCCTTGGGTCGAGAACACAGTTAAAGTCCCCTCCCCAAATGATCGCTCCCCCCACGCATGTGCCCAGACGGGTGCATAGGGTCCTGAAGTATGCAGCAGCATTTTGATTGGGGGCGTATGTGTTAATAATACAAACCTCTCTATCCTCAACCAGGGCTCTGAGCATACCCAGCCTGCCCTCCGTGTCCACCTCCTGCCACGTGACTCTGAACGGAACGTGCGGTGCTACCCAGATTAGCACTCCCCTGGCATAGGCAGAGTACGGGGAGCCCACCACCATGCCACTCCACTTTTTCTCAACCAGTTCTAACTTGTGCCGGTTCAGGTGTGTTTCTTGCAATAGTGCAATGTCAATCCTCTGCCTTTTGAGGTACAACATAACTTTATTCCTTTTTAAATAACTATTAAGTCCCCTGACATTCCAGGTGACAATCTTAAGGTCTCCCATGGCAAGTACGTTCCTCCCTGCCTCCCATGTAGCGACCCCCAACCGCCCACCTGACTCAGATAGAGTTTCGGTCCAGTAACTCCTCATATAAGCTCAAACTCCCTTCAACTATATACACAACTAAACCCCAACTTCCCTCCCCTCCCCCCACCCGTGCCTTCCCCAACATCACACACCCCAACTGCTGCCCAGCTCCAGCATCAGAGCTCAGGCACCCCCACATCTAGCTCCCCAAGCACCAGTCGGTGAACGGAGCCCAGTAGGGTGAGGTCACCCTAACGGCCACCCAACTAAAACTATTGTGGGGTAGAGAGTATCGCCCCGTAGGGCTCCCGATCAGATAAACATTCACAGTGTCTTGACAAAATAGTGCAATCATCTGACCTTCTTTACCGAAGGTGTCACACCGACTATATTCAAGTCCCTCGAGCCACGCCATCTTGCGACGCCATTTTACGATTCCCGTATCTCTTCAGAGCCCTTTCTGGGCCGAACTTCCGATTCCTGGGGGCATCCTTGCGCATCGAGCCATCCCATTGCATCCTCCGGGGTTTCAAAAAACAAAGTTTTATGTGCATGGAAGACCTTCAATTTTGCTGGATAGAGTAACATATATTTGTGGCCCGCTTCTCTCAGCCTTCGCTTTACAGACCCGAAGTTCATGCGACTACGTTGTACAGTCAGAGTATAATCTGGATAAGCCGTGATGTTTGCCGCTCCTCTCGTGATCGTCCCTCCTTTACGGAAGTATTCCAGTATCCTCTCCCGGTCGCGGTAGTTAAGGATTTTGGCGATCACAGGCCTAGGCGGGTTCCCCGGAGGTGGCCTCCTAGTTAGGGCTCTATGTGCTCTTTCTACTGCAAATCCTTGAGATAGGGCCCCTCCAGGTATCTCCTGTAAGAACATGGATTCGATGAAATCCGTAGGGTCACGGCCCTCTATCCCCTCTGGTAGGCCCACGATGCGGATGTTGTTGCGGCGGGCTCGTCCCTCAGCCTCCTCCGCTCTGCTCTCCAGGTTGCCAATCCTTTGTGTCAGGGCATGCAAATCGGCCTTATGAGTGGCGCAATCTGCTGTATTCGGGCCAACTTCTTTTTCAAGGGACTCCGTGCGCTCCGCCAGGGCCCTGACATCTTGTCGTAGCAGATTAACATCCTCCTGGACCTCCCCAACCTTGCGGTCCAGTGCAGTCTTTAGTTCAGTAACGGCCAGTTCCAGCTTTGATTCCCAGGCCGCCCTCAGTTCCACAATCGCCGCAAGGATTTCTTGGTTGGTGCACGAGGACGTCGTGCCACTCCCAGCCAGCGCATGCTTACTTTTGGTAGTGTCCTGGCTCGGGGGAGTTTTAGTGAAATCGTCTAAGGTAGGCTGTTTCACCTTAGGCCGCACCCGCCTGTTCGACATGACTCAGAAAATCGATCGGTTGCTAAAGTAGCAAGTTTGTGTACAGTGCACCTTCACAGCCAGGCCATCGTTCAACTCGCTCCTATTCGAGTCCCGGGCCCTGGTCGGCCATTTTGAGTCGCCCTTTGTTCGCGGGGTCTTTTAACTCGTAGCCACCGATCTCCGTCGCCGTTGATCCCATTCTCTCCAGAAGTTCACAATGCGTGGCCAATACCTTCACACACCATCATGTGTATCGTCAGTGGTCAGCGATCCGTCGTACCGCACATATTTGCCCGGATCGTTGCAGGATCTCGGGAGCTCCTCCAGAACGCGTCCTCCTACATGGCTCTCGTAGCCACGCCCCCTGCCAAGATCCTTCTTAATCAACCCCACTTTACTTCCAGTAGAGGAGCACTCCAGAAACCACATTGGCTTCCTATAAAGCATCAAAGCTCTCTTGCAATTTCCCGCTTTCCCCGCTATCCTAACCCTCTTTCAGAGCACAGCGGTGTGTGGTATTAATCAGAGTAATATGACATAACAAAAAAGGTTGTCTTTAAAACATTGTGCCCAATTCATAATGTCTATTGCAAGTCTCCTCTTTCATAGTAGCTAGATTGCAGACCACACAATCTCTTTGTTCGTTAGGCATTGGCTTTCTGAAAATCCGAAAGATCAGACTTGCCTGTTAAGGCGGTGAAAAGTGCTCTCCTACCTTGGCCCGATGATGTGGGATGCTCTCCCACGCAAACTGCGAACCACACTGGTTTATCTCACCTTCATAAAAAACGGAAGACTTCTCTTTTTACCAAGATTATGGAAGACTTAAAAATTCATACTGCTGGTCTCTTGATACTGCAATGACGGTGCACAAATTCAGGTGAGTGTTGTACTTAACAAATATGCAATACGGCAACATTGCCTAAAACAGCTGCTGTTGTCTTTAACCTCCCTCCCCAATAAAACAAATAGATTTTTACCTTCAACATAATTTACTGAAAGTAAGGATGCATAGACTGCTGTGGGTGGGGGAATGTGTGCATGTGAGGTTGGCCAGACCTGTGATAATGCACACTGAAGTGTGACCAAATGAGTGGGAGAAGCAAACACAGGGTGATCTGCAGACTTGTAAGGGGCAAAGGGGTGTCAGAACATGCCAACGCACAGAGATGGTTCAAGTGCTTTTATTAAAATGTTAAGCAGGGTGCTAAGGGCCACCCCTCACTCTGGTCTACAGTAAGCAGTTTCTGCCCTGGCAGGCTTCCCTGCTTCTCAGGTTAGTATGTAGCGCTTATTGACTCCTACTGTCTAGGTTCTACCTTGCTGTAAATTGGGGCATGCAGGTAATCACCTTCTTTGCATAATCTCCCTCCAGGGCTTTCTAGAATAAACCTCCTCTACCATTCAGGTTAGTTCTAAATGGTTGTAGGGTTGTGCCTTTGAGGCCTCAATCCCCACTCAGTCTTCATCCTGTCATACCCTGATGTTCATCCAACCTACTCTCTGCTCCCGTCCTATGTCTTCCTCCTTTGTCCCTTCTACAACCTACCTCCATCTTCTGAAGTTACTTCCTCCTTACCTTTCCCGCTACTACTGTCCTACTACTCTCCCCACCACTACTCTCCCCTCTACTACTACTCTCCCCCTCTATCCTGCTACTACTCCCCACCCTTCTTTCACTCTCCCAATCACCTTCCACTCTCTTAATCACCTTCCATTAACTATCTCCACTTCTACTACTACTCTCACTCACCCCCTGGGGGTGAGTGAGAGTAGCATGCATACGCACAACACAATACAACTTGCTCTCACTAACCAATAATCGCCTCCCTTCCAAAACGCCTCCACACTCCAGTCCACCATCCTTCCTCCTGCAGGTCTTTTGATCTGCCACATCCTCCTCCGATGACTCACACATATAACTCATACCTTCCTGTTTCCGATCTCCCTTTTTAATCTACCCCCTGCTCCCAATGGACTTCTGGCTCTAACCAATCTGTTCCTGACTTCCCTGCTGGGAGGTGTTACAATGGCCAACATTTACAACTAGGGCGCTAAGCCCCACCCTTTCAGTGAGGGATTGCTGTACGGCAACAATGGCAGCCCGCTCTGGTGAGTGTCCCAGTTCGTTTTAGGGGGATGCTTTGTGGTGAAATCCAAGGAAAGTTTTGACTGTTAGGCTTTGCAAAGGGCCACTCTGCAGCACCATTGTATAAGTCTCTCTTGTGTGGATTTGTGGTTGCAGTTGCTGTGCAGCATGTGCTGCTGACATTTGGTGGCGTGCTGCCTTCCTCTCTGCTTGGCGGCTCTCTCGTTCCACTGAATGGAGAACTGTTCTGAATGGGATGATTGGTCTGGAGGCTCTGATTGTTTAAGGTCTTGCAGGTGTTCCGTTCAGACTTCTAATGTCTGTGGTTGCCTGGAATTATGAGAAAAGGACTGGTAAGCATCTGTTTGCAGAGGTAAGGGGTGATAGAATGTGGTACAGTTCAGATACATACAGGTACCTGTGGTGGAGACAGAAATTGGTGTACTCTGAACTGCCATCGACCCCCGCCCCCCTGGTGTAGGGTTGTCTCTGGATTCTACCTCGGTAGGCCTTCCACCCCAGGCCAAGAGGGGTTCCCCCACCCCCAAACAATGTTAGGTGCCTGACCTTATCACGTGGGTTGTGTTGTACACAGTGAGCTCCTGAAGGACTGCAAGGGGCGATCCAAGATGAGATTGAACATGACCAGGGAAAAAGTACAAAAAGAGACAGTCAGAAAGGATGGAGGGTTCACAATAAGCTCCTGCCGGATCGAGCAACTACGATAAGGACCAGCTGGAACAAGTGCTATCGGGAGAGCTCAATGAGGTTCAGATAGACTTGGAGAGAAATGCTTAAAGTGGACAGACAAGCCAGAACAGGAGTAAGAGAGCATGTTCATAGGGAGGAAGAACATGATAATTACTAGCAAGACCCAGTGGAGAGTGTTCACAGCTTAGTCCACCCTCATAGTAAAAGGGAGGTACACAATGATAGTGGAGCAGACCTGGAAGAGGAACAGCACAATCGGGCCTCTCACAAGTTCAAATGAAGTGCAGCTCTACAAGTAAGAGAGCATAATGAGGTCCAGTCAGACCAGAGAAAAGGAGTGCACACTAAGTCTTAGTTTGTCCAGTTTTCTTGCGAATTTACCTCCTTATATCATCTCAGCTGTCCAAATTGCCTCTAACTCTATATTCCCTTAATGACCATATCGCTGCCTTCTCACCTCTTTGACTCACCTTCACCTGGTCACTCCTCTCGTTTCTACACATTTCCCTTTTCACATGTGCATGCCCTTTTGGATTTCTTGAAGGCCCAGTGTTTTTATATCTGGCTTGGTGATGAGGACCATGCGTGGTGGTGTGAGGGATTGTGAATGTTACAGAAAATGTGGTTGGATATGGGACCATGAAACGTGAGCAGGAGAAAAACCTTTTAAATAGGATTTTATGTTTGTCAATTTGAACATTATGTTTATGAAAAAAGGCTTCCCTGTTATTTTCAGATAAAGGATGCAACTTCTGATTCCTCAAACACTTCTAGGCACTGTGGCACCAGGTACAACATCTCCACCATTTCGGTTGCCCTGAAAAAGAAATAGTGCCCTTCATTCCGTAATTATTTTGTTAATATAATCTCTTAACTATTCCAATAGTTGTAATGGATGCACTGCTCCCTCGTTGGGAGCAAGGCCCAATAACAAGGAGCAAGTCTCACTTGCAGGTACCACTCCCTAAATGGGAATTCATCTAACTTATTTTCTCTAGGATCAAGTCTCACCGATGTGATTCTCACTTTCTGGGAGTGACTTTTGTAGAGGAGCAGGTGGATATCTTTTCCCTATTTCCTGCCCTCTTACCACCTTCTTCTTGGAATAGCAGGCGAAGAGCTACAATTGTGACCCCTGTAGGAATCCATGCAATAGTCCTGTACCGCGTTGAATATATAAAAGACGATATGCACTCGGGCAACCATTCAGAATGTACCCTCGCATTGAAACAGTGGAAGGATGATACCAGGAAGGATGTCACCTACCATGTTGTCAGCATGCATATGTGGATGATGTCTGATGACAATAAAATGATGTCATAATGACTTCTGCCTTCCTCTCTGGTGGTCCGCCACCTCTAGCGCCTTGATGCCTTCAGGTCTTTGCTGCGCTCTATAAATTCTGTACATGCGTGCATACATACAAGACGATATATGAACCTATGTTGAAACGATATGAAAATACTTAAGAATTATGGTGTAACTGAAGCACTAAGAGAAACATGTACCGGAAGATAAAGTAATCGTGAATATAAAGAAGATGAAGTAACTTACTGACCAATAACTGTAAATATGCCATAACCCAAGGTAGAAAAGGTATATAGAAGCTTGCTAAAAGAGGTATATGTGCAACGTTTAGGATGGCCATTAGATGAACGATGGCTCATGCCAAAAATCAACCCAGTTACCTCATATATGAACCTAGGATTGCAAAAATGAAACCACAATGAAGAAACTGTTTTCATGTGCACGGGCAACACCGGCAACCGTTCCAGAGGGACCCCAATGAAGCTCCCCAGCGGGAACATGCTCGATTTACTGGGATTAACCGCTATGCCGGACAGCTCCGCATACTTTTCCATGACCTCTAAAATGTACTGGAGGTTTTCCTCCGGATACTTCAGGTACAACAACAGGTTGTCAGCATATAGGGATATCAAATGGTTCTCTCCTCCCACCTCGATGCCAACCAAGTCATATTGTTGTCTGAGGTACACCGCCAGGGGCTCCAGGGCTAATATGTACAGCATCGGGGACCAGGGACATCCCTGTCTGGTGCCTCTGCTAAGTCACCACCTTTTGGATATCACGGATCCCGTGCGCACCCTGGCCAGTGGCTAGCTGTACAGTAGTTTCGCCCACCTCACGTAGCCAGGCCCAAACCCGTACCTCTCCAAGGCCGCCAGCAACCACGGCTCCTCACTGAATCAAATGCCTTAACTGCATCTAGGGACACCACCACCATCTCTTCATCACTTCTGTTCCCCTCTTCAATCACCCGGTGAAGTCGCCTGTGATTGTGAGTTATGTTTCTGTTGGGGACATAGCCCGTCTGATCCGGGTGTATCAGTTTACTGATGACCCTTCGTAGCCTGTTGGCCAGGACCGCCGTCAGGATCTTGCTGTCCTGGTTCAACATCGACAGCGGCCTATACGATCCACAGCTTTGTCGGGGTTTATTAGGCTTGGGGAGCGGCACTATCAGCGCTTCTCTGAGCGTTTCCGGTAACCGACCCTTCTCGAAAGATTCATTGAACATTTCTAGCATTGGGGGGAGTATCTCTGCCCCATACACTTTATAAAACTCACTCGGGAGACCGTCCGTGCCCGGAGTCTTACAAGTGGGCAATCCCTTCACTACCTCCTCCAGTTCCTCTAGTGTGATAGGTGCGTCCAGCTCCTCTCTTTCTTCATCACTAATCTTGGGCAGCTCTATGTCTTCCAATGTAGTTCTGATCTCTGCCTGATATTCTCCCCCTTTGTCCTCATACAGTGCTCTATAATAATCAAGGAAGGCTGCATTAACTCCTTCCTGGGTGTCTACCTCTGATCGGGGGCCTAGGGGTTTCTCTCTTATATAGCCATGCCAGTAGGCGGCCAATTTTGTCTCCACCCGCATGCTGCCTCTCAACATATTTCCTATAGTTAAGGTTACAGAGCCTTTCCCAAAGCTCAGAACACTGCTGCTGCAGCGCAAGTACTAGGTCTGCGTCCCCTCCTGCTTCGCTACATACGCGCTCCAATTGTCTCTCCGCCTTCTCTAGCTCCATCAGAACCCCACCCTGCAGGCCCTTCGACTTAGAAATAGCGTCCCCTCGTAACACAACCTTGAATGCCTCCCAAAGTGTACCAGCCGAATCTACACTGCCTGTGTTAACCTCAAAGTACCGCTGGATCGCCTCCCTAATATCCTCCCTAAAAACCGTGTCCCTAAGCGCCTCCGCACGGAGGCGCCATGTAGGTATCCGTGCACGAGGGCGGCCATACTGCCAGGTCAACACTAAGGGCGAGTGGTCCGACAGGACCCTCGCTTTATATTCAATTTGAGTGGTCGCCATCACCACTTCTGACGTGGCAAAGAAGTAATCCAATCTCGTGTGTAGGCGCTGTGGAGCAGAGTAGTGAGAATACTGCGAGGTATCAGGGTATTTCAGTCGCCAAACATCCGCCAGCCCAAAGTCGCCTAGCAACGTCTGTAATACTCTGGCCGCCGGGGTGGGCCGATCAATCCTATCATCAAACCTATCTGCCCTTGGGTCGAGAACACAGTTAAAGTCCCCTCCCCAAATGATCGCTCCCCCCACGCATGTGCCCAGACGGGTGCATAGGGTCCTGAAGTATGCAGCAGCATTTTGATTGGGGGCGTATGTGTTAATAATACAAACCTCTCTATCCTCAACCAGGGCTCTGAGCATACCCAGCCTGCCCTCCGTGTCCACCTCCTGCCACGTGACTCTGAACGGAACGTGCGGTGCTACCCAGATTAGCACTCCCCTGGCATAGGCAGAGTACGGGGAGCCCACCACCATGCCACTCCACTTTTTCTCAACCAGTTCTAACTTGTGCCGGTTCAGGTGTGTTTCTTGCAATAGTGCAATGTCAATCCTCTGCCTTTTGAGGTACAACATAACTTTATTCCTTTTTAAATAACTATTAAGTCCCCTGACATTCCAGGTGACAATCTTAAGGTCTCCCATGGCAAGTACGTTCCTCCCTGCCTCCCATGTAGCGACCCCCAACCGCCCACCTGACTCAGATAGAGTTTCGGTCCAGTAACTCCTCATATAAGCTCAAACTCCCTTCAACTATATACACAACTAAACCCCAACTTCCCTCCCCTCCCCCCACCCGTGCCTTCCCCAACATCACACACCCCAACTGCTGCCCAGCTCCAGCATCAGAGCTCAGGCACCCCCACATCTAGCTCCCCAAGCACCAGTCGGTGAACGGAGCCCAGTAGGGTGAGGTCACCCTAACGGCCACCCAACTAAAACTATTGTGGGGTAGAGAGTATCGCCCCGTAGGGCTCCCGATCAGATAAACATTCACAGTGTCTTGACAAAATAGTGCAATCATCTGACCTTCTTTACCGAAGGTGTCACACCGACTATATTCAAGTCCCTCGAGCCACGCCATCTTGCGACGCCATTTTACGATTCCCGTATCTCTTCAGAGCCCTTTCTGGGCCGAACTTCCGATTCCTGGGGGCATCCTTGCGCATCGAGCCATCCCATTGCATCCTCCGGGGTTTCAAAAAACAAAGTTTTATGTGCATGGAAGACCTTCAATTTTGCTGGATAGAGTAACATATATTTGTGGCCCGCTTCTCTCAGCCTTCGCTTTACAGACCCGAAGTTCATGCGACTACGTTGTACAGTCAGAGTATAATCTGGATAAGCCGTGATGTTTGCCGCTCCTCTCGTGATCGTCCCTCCTTTACGGAAGTATTCCAGTATCCTCTCCCGGTCGCGGTAGTTAAGGATTTTGGCGATCACAGGCCTAGGCGGGTTCCCCGGAGGTGGCCTCCTAGTTAGGGCTCTATGTGCTCTTTCTACTGCAAATCCTTGAGATAGGGCCCCTCCAGGTATCTCCTGTAAGAACATGGATTCGATGAAATCCGTAGGGTCACGGCCCTCTATCCCCTCTGGTAGGCCCACGATGCGGATGTTGTTGCGGCGGGCTCGTCCCTCAGCCTCCTCCGCTCTGCTCTCCAGGTTGCCAATCCTTTGTGTCAGGGCATGCAAATCGGCCTTATGAGTGGCGCAATCTGCTGTATTCGGGCCAACTTCTTTTTCAAGGGACTCCGTGCGCTCCGCCAGGGCCCTGACATCTTGTCGTAGCAGATTAACATCCTCCTGGACCTCCCCAACCTTGCGGTCCAGTGCATTCTTTAGTTCAGTAACGGCCAGTTCCAGCTTTGATTCCCAGGCCGCCCTCAGTTCCACAATCGCCGCAAGGATTTCTTGGTTGGTGCACGAGGACGTCGTGCCACTCCCAGCCAGCGCATGCTTACTTTTGGTAGTGTCCTGGCTCGGGGGAGTTTTAGTGAAATCGTCTAAGGTAGGCTGTTTCACCTTAGGCCGCACCCGCCTGTTCGACATGACTCAGAAAATCGATCGGTTGCTAAAGTAGCAAGTTTGTGTACAGTGCACCTTCACAGCCAGGCCATCGTTCAACTCGCTCCTATTCGAGTCCCGGGCCCTGGTCGGCCATTTTGAGTCGCCCTTTGTTCGCGGGGTCTTTTAACTCGTAGCCACCGATCTCCGTCGCCGTTGATCCCATTCTCTCCAGAAGTTCACAATGCGTGGCCAATACCTTCACACACCATCATGTGTATCGTCAGTGGTCAGCGATCCGTCGTACCGCACATATTTGCCCGGATCGTTGCAGGATCTCGGGAGCTCCTCCAGAACGCGTCCTCCTACATGGCTCTCGTAGCCACGCCCCCTGCCAAGATCCTTCTTAATCAACCCCACTTTACTTCCAGTAGAGGAGCACTCCAGAAACCACATTGGCTTCCTATAAAGCATCAAAGCTCTCTTGCAATTTCCCGCTTTCCCCGCTATCCTAACCCTCTTTCAGAGCACAGCGGTGTGTGGTATTAATCAGAGTAATATGACATAACAAAAAAGGTTGTCTTTAAAACATTGTGCCCAATTCATAATGTCTATTGCAAGTCTCCTCTTTCATAGTAGCTAGATTTCAGACCACACAATCTCTTTGTTCGTTAGGCATTGGCTTTCTGAAAATCCGAAAGATCAGACTTGCCTGTTAAGGCGGTGAAAAGTGCTCTCCTACCTTGGCCCGATGATGTGGGATGCTCTCCCACGCAAACTGCGAACCACACTGGTTTATCTCACCTTCATAAAAAACGGAAGACTTCTCTTTTTACCAAGATTATGGAAGACTTAAAAATTCATACTGCTGGTCTCTTGATACTGCAATGACGGTGCACAAATTCAGGTGAGTGTTGTACTTAACAAATATGCAATACGGCAACATTGCCTAAAACAGCTGCTGTTGTCTTTAACCTCCCTCCCCAATAAAACAAATAGATTTTTACCTTCAACATAATTTACTGAAAGTAAGGATGCATAGACTGCTGTGGGTGGGGGAATGTGTGCATGTGAGGTTGGCCAGACCTGTGATAATGCACACTGAAGTGTGACCAAATGAGTGGGAGAAGCAAACACAGGGTGATCTGCAGACTTGTAAGGGGCAAAGGGGTGTCAGAACATGCCAACGCACAGAGATGGTTCAAGTGCTTTTATTAAAATGTTAAGCAGGGTGCTAAGGGCCACCCCTCACTCTGGTCTACAGTAAGCAGTTTCTGCCCTGGCAGGCTTCCCTGCTTCTCAGGTTAGTATGTAGCGCTTATTGACTCCTACTGTCTAGGTTCTACCTTGCTGTAAATTGGGGCATGCAGGTAATCACCTTCTTTGCATAATCTCCCTCCAGGGCTTTCTAGAATAAACCTCCTCTACCATTCAGGTTAGTTCTAAATGGTTGTAGGGTTGTGCCTTTGAGGCCTCAATCCCCACTCAGTCTTCATCCTGTCATACCCTGATGTTCATCCAACCTACTCTCTGCTCCCGTCCTATGTCTTCCTCCTTTGTCCCTTCTACAACCTACCTCCATCTTCTGAAGTTACTTCCTCCTTACCTTTCCCGCTACTACTGTCCTACTACTCTCCCCACCACTACTCTCCCCTCTACTACTACTCTCCCCCTCTATCCTGCTACTACTCCCCACCCTTCTTTCACTCTCCCAATCACCTTCCACTCTCTTAATCACCTTCCATTAACTATCTCCACTTCTACTACTACTCTCACTCACCCCCTGGGGGTGAGTGAGAGTAGCATGCATACGCACAACACAATACAACTTGCTCTCACTAACCAATAATCGCCTCCCTTCCAAAACGCCTCCACACTCCAGTCCACCATCCTTCCTCCTGCAGGTCTTTTGATCTGCCACATCCTCCTCCGATGACTCACACATATAACTCATACCTTCCTGTTTCCGATCTCCCTTTTTAATCTACCCCCTGCTCCCAATGGACTTCTGGCTCTAACCAATCTGTTCCTGACTTCCCTGCTGGGAGGTGTTACAATGGCCAACATTTACAACTAGGGCGCTAAGCCCCACCCTTTCAGTGAGGGATTGCTGTACGGCAACAATGGCAGCCCGCTCTGGTGAGTGTCCCAGTTCGTTTTAGGGGGATGCTTTGTGGTGAAATCCAAGGAAAGTTTTGACTGTTAGGCTTTGCAAAGGGCCACTCTGCAGCACCATTGTATAAGTCTCTCTTGTGTGGATTTGTGGTTGCAGTTGCTGTGCAGCATGTGCTGCTGACATTTGGTGGCGTGCTGCCTTCCTCTCTGCTTGGCGGCTCTCTCGTTCCACTGAATGGAGAACTGTTCTGAATGGGATGATTGGTCTGGAGGCTCTGATTGTTTAAGGTCTTGCAGGTGTTCCGTTCAGACTTCTAATGTCTGTGGTTGCCTGGAATTATGAGAAAAGGACTGGTAAGCATCTGTTTGCAGAGGTAAGGGGTGATAGAATGTGGTACAGTTCAGATACATACAGGTACCTGTGGTGGAGACAGAAATTGGTGTACTCTGAACTGCCATCGACCCCCGCCCCCCTGGTGTAGGGTTGTCTCTGGATTCTACCTCGGTAGGCCTTCCACCCCAGGCCAAGAGGGGTTCCCCCACCCCCAAACAATGTTAGGTGCCTGACCTTATCACGTGGGTTGTGTTGTACACAGTGAGCTCCTGAAGGACTGCAAGGGGCGATCCAAGATGAGATTGAACATGACCAGGGAAAAAGTACAAAAAGAGACAGTCAGAAAGGATGGAGGGTTCACAATAAGCTCCTGCCGGATCGAGCAACTACGATAAGGACCAGCTGGAACAAGTGCTATCGGGAGAGCTCAATGAGGTTCAGATAGACTTGGAGAGAAATGCTTAAAGTGGACAGACAAGCCAGAACAGGAGTAAGAGAGCATGTTCATAGGGAGGAAGAACATGATAATTACTAGCAAGACCCAGTGGAGAGTGTTCACAGCTTAGTCCACCCTCATAGTAAAAGGGAGGTACACAATGATAGTGGAGCAGACCTGGAAGAGGAACAGCACAATCGGGCCTCTCACAAGTTCAAATGAAGTGCAGCTCTACAAGTAAGAGAGCATAATGAGGTCCAGTCAGACCAGAGAAAAGGAGTGCACACTAAGTCTTAGTTTGTCCAGTTTTCTTGCGAATTTACCTCCTTATATCACCTCAGCTGTCCAAATTGCCTCTAACTCTATATTCCCTTAATGACCATATCGCTGCCTTCTCACCTCTTTGACTCACCTTCACCTGGTCACTCCTCTCGTTTCTACACATTTCCCTTTTCACATGTGCATGCCCTTTTGGATTTCTTGAAGGCCCAGTGTTTTTATATCTGGCTTGGTGATGAGGACCATGCGTGGTGGTGTGAGGGATTGTGAATGTTACAGAAAATGTGGTTGGATATGGGACCATGAAACGTGAGCAGGAGAAAAACCTTTTAAATAGGATTTTATGTTTGTCAATTTGAACATTATGTTTATGAAAAAAGGCTTCCCTGTTATTTTCAGATAAAGGATGCAACTTCTGATTCCTCAAACACTTCTAGGCACTGTGGCACCAGGTACAACATCTCCACCATTTCGGTTGCCCTGAAAAAGAAATAGTGCCCTTCATTCCGTAATTATTTTGTTAATATAATCTCTTAACTATTCCAATAGTTGTAATGGATGCACTGCTCCCTCGTTGGGAGCAAGGCCCAATAACAAGGAGCAAGTCTCACTTGCAGGTACCACTCCCTAAATGGGAATTCATCTAACTTATTTTCTCTAGGATCAAGTCTCACCGATGTGATTCTCACTTTCTGGGAGTGACTTTTGTAGAGGAGCAGGTGGATATCTTTTCCCTATTTCCTGCCCTCTTACCACCTTCTTCTTGGAATAGCAGGCGAAGAGCTACAATTGTGACCCCTGTAGGAATCCATGCAATAGTCCTGTACCGCGTTGAATATATAAAAGACGATATGCACTCGGGCAACCATTCAGAATGTACCCTCGCATTGAAACAGTGGAAGGATGATACCAGGAAGGATGTCACCTACCATGTTGTCAGCATGCATATGTGGATGATGTCTGATGACAATAAAATGATGTCATAATGACTTCTGCCTTCCTCTCTGGTGGTCCGCCACCTCTAGCGCCTTGATGCCTTCAGGTCTTTGCTGCGCTCTATAAATTCTGTACATGCGTGCATACATACAAGACGATATATGAACCTATGTTGAAACGATATGAAAATACTTAAGAATTATGGTGTAACTGAAGCACTAAGAGAAACATGTACCGGAAGATAAAGTAATCGTGAATATAAAGAAGATGAAGTAACTTACTGACCAATAACTGTAAATATGCCATAACCCAAGGTAGAAAAGGTATATAGAAGCTTGCTAAAAGAGGTATATGAGCAACGTTTAGGATGGCCATTAGATGAACGATGGCTCATGCCAAAAATCAACCCAGTTACCTCATATATGAACCTAGGATTGCAAAAATGAAACCACAATGAAGAAACTGTTTTCATGTGCAGAATAAGGGAGTACCCTAACCTGGAATCAAGGATGCTATTTCGAGAGATGAATGCGGAGCACAAAGGGAGTTGAATGAATAGACCATGGACACAAGACATATTTCTGTTACGATTAGGAGAGAAAGAACATTTGCAAGAGCCAAGTGTTTGAAAAATAAAATGGCAAGAACCCATGTGAGGTGGAGGGAGCAGGTCTCTAAAGGCCAGAAAGGGTAACACCCTGTTTAATAAAATTAAATAGCAGTAAATGAGAAGTTGAAATGGACAAATTTGTTGTCTCTTAACGCGCGATGAAGTGCTCAAAACAAGGGCTAATCGATTAAGTCCAGATGAAGATAGTGGTGTACTCATGAATGTTCCAGGACCGGGAGCAGTCTGTGAGGTCAACTACAAACGGAAGACCATGGCTCATCAGGTTGATTAAAGATGATGGACTAATTGGGAAAACGGAGAATGAGCTGACACATCTCAAGCACCTAGGTTTCGTTTCTACGCTAAGCAAGCCAAAAGCCCAAGGTTGGATTGGTTGCCAACCAATTAGAAAGCCTGCCAAGCACTTTTACATACAATGTTGCATTCACCAGTCTGCTGCCATATTCTCTGCTGTAATCAATACACGACGTATGTAGAAGTAGCTCAGGGTGTGTCCTACAGACAAGTAGCAGCCAATGAGATATTAACACTTATTTGATTCTACAAGTAGACCTGTTCCCCTAATCCAATCCCTCCCGTTGATAGGTTTTTGTAGCCGCGTATAATGACTTCGTAAATGACATATGTAAAAGTATATAAACTCTGTACAAACAAGATAAGGTGTCAATACTCATGCATCTATGTTTATAGCTGTTATAACTCCCTGCTTTCTTTCATTGAGATTAAAGCAATACTTTACCATCTTCCTTGAGTTTGTCTGGTTATTTGGCCCAAGACATTCTATTGGTAATTTCATCTAGCGCAAAGAAGATGCTTCAAAAGTGGCAGAGCACATTTGGTAGCGGTGCGGATGGTTATGGTCTAATCGACCTACATCTACGCCCAGATCCAGACCCTGGACGATCACCTACTCCTACCATTAGCTAAACAATCGCAGAGTTTCCTGCGGAGAGTGGCGCGTAAAAGAACACGTTTTCAAGATTCAGTTGGCAGGACCCCTTTGATGAAATTCCTGTCCGTAGTCGCCCCGTGGACTGAAGGCTAACTGGTCGATTGTGGGAGAGTCGATGCAGAGGGACTCTTAGCTGAGTAGCAGATGTAAGACCATCGAACGTGGTAAAAGATAAAGTAGGCAGGGATTGTATTGTGGTGTGCTGTATACATATATACAGAGTAACTGGATGTAAGGGGAAAGGATACCTCATTTTCACAGGCCGCAAGGGACGGGAAGGGTATGCGCTATAACGCCATAGAGGTTTTGTTAAAGATTCCTGAGGCATAGAGCCAAAAAGAAGGGCGCATATCAAACTCTGAGATGGAGCAAACAATAAGAGAGGAGATACTTACTAGAATAGTAAAGGAAGACATACGTAGGGGTTCAAATTGACGGATATAAAACGATAGCATAAATAAAAGCAATTTTGTTTTTTAACATCTTTTAAACAAGGGATTGACCTCAATCAAAAGGTAAAATGGGATGAAATTAATATACAAATAAAAAAGAGAACCTTAAGATACTAAGAAAAGGAAGAATGATATAAACAATAATTGACAGTGTAAGATCAGCGGTACGTTTTTTAAAAAAAAATTGTTTTAATTTTCTTTTTTTACATGTTTATTTTAAACCGATTGCACCAAAAAGACAATACAGATGTAAATACGATACTTGACAACCCAATATCTATGTAACATAGCCTGGAGCCTGTGAGCTACACCCTCGCCACCTCCCAATTCACTGTCCCTCCTGGCTCAGCGGGGCCGGCATGTCTGTCAGTGGTTCACTGCTCAAGGGTAGGGTCCATGTGGCCGATAGGGGCTTGTGGGTCATTGCCGGAAACTTCCAGTCGTAGTCCAGGAGCAGGGCCCAAATATCTGTGAACCGGTGTAGGTGGCCCACCCTGGCTGCCGTCGCTTTCTCTGCAATTAAGATGTCTCTGAGTTTAATCCACCACCAGGTCATGGACGGGCCTTTGGCAGACTTCCAGGAGCGAGCTATCGTAATTTTCCTGGCCAAGAGAAATTGAGTGAGTAATTTGGCAGTCCTCCCCGATCTCGGGTAGGTGTCATGGCCACTAGTCGTGGGACCAGTCCTTCCTCATCCCCCGGGTCCCACTGGACCCAGTCCTGGCGCCTCTGGCACCAAGCTCATCTTAAAGTGTGCTCTGCACACTCTAGGCCCAGGGCGTGTGCATCTGGGCCGGGCGTGGCCATGGATCAGAACTGGAAGGCACGTGCTGCAGGCCCAAAGAAGGGCAAGGTAGAGTTAGTAGGCAGAGCTAATGGGAGGGGCCTGAACCTATATAAGGCCAGCCCATCCTCGTGCCCTCGCTTCGCGTTATTCTGCTTCCAAGCAGCGTAACGCTCTCTAATGTACTCACCGGTGCCTCTTTGCATTTCCTCAGCCTCATCCTAAAGAGTCTCCTGAGAACGCTTCTTACCTGCAGTCTTCCGCCCATCTCTGCGAGCGTCTTCACTTCAGCAGCTCCATTGCTGCAGACGCGTCTTACCTGCTGACAGCCGTTCCATCTCCGGATGCGCATCCTGACTTTTACCAGCCTCAACATCGCTGAGCGCAGCGCACTTCTTACCTGCTGACAGCCGCTCCATCTCTGGACGCGCATCCTGCCTTTTACCAGCCTCAACATCGCTGAGCGCATATCTTACCTGTAGCCAGTCGCTACACCGCTGAGCGTTCCAGTCACTACACCGCAGAGCATGCCTCTCACCTGCAACTCATTGCGGACTGTGCCAGACTTTTCTTCTTGCCTCCATTCCATCATGGTCGGAGCCAGATACTTCCTCCTACACTCTTCATCAAGGAACGGACACCATTCTTCGTCGTTGGCAGGCACCTACGAGGAAACCAGAACAAACAGGTTAGGACTCATATGCATTTGCATGGCCGCATAAACAAGAGACTAAAGCTCCCTTATAAAGACCATCTTACCTGTTGGAACTCTTATCAGCCTCTAGGGTCTCCCGGATCCTCTTCGATCTCCTCCCGTACCTATGGAAATGGAATAAGATATTGCAGGAATTACTATTAAAACAGAATACAAACACTCTAATAGAACTATAATCATACTAAAGACTTACCATATACGTGGATTGGTCGCAGCTGGTCTTGATCAACACCCCCACGGACCAGTGAAGTAACTTGGTCCATTCTACGCGCCCCTGCTAAGGAAAGCAGGACGGAGAGCTGGTCATCACGAAATTACAGGTGAGCGTCTATGGGAAAGTGCTTGCCCACCGTATTCTGGCACGAAAGGGCTGGGAGAAGTCACGATACCCCACTCCATACTCATTGCCTCTCCTCTTCACGCAGGGGCAACACCTAGCTCCAGAGCCGCAGGTCCAACCATCCTCCGAAGGGGAAGGCGATTTCGAGGAGCCAGTTCGAGAGAGGGCTCCAACCACGCCCCAACACCCCCACAGAAGCCAGGTGAGCTTAACAGTAGGCTCCGGGAGCTGGGGCGCCCAGCAATATGACCTCTGGTTTCTTGGGGATCACCACCTGGGTTATGGCTTCTATAGCAGAGATGCATTGGGCCCAAAAGGATTGTACAGTTGGGCAGTACCACCACATATGAAAGTACTAACCTGTTTGCCCACACCAGCGCCAGCATAGAATGTCTAGAGAGTTGTTAAAGTGGTGGAGGCATGAGGGGGGATTGTACCATCGCAGGAGCAGCTTGTGAGCACATTCCATGTTAGTAATGCAGAAAGAGGAGGTGTGGATCCTGGTCCATATGTCTACCCATCTTTGGTCATCCAAGGAGTGCCCCAGGCCTGCCTCCCACTGCCATGTGTGGTTCTTGTAAGGAGCATATCCTCCTGCAGTAGGTTATAGAGAACAGAAATGTTCCCTTGCAGCGGCAACTCCTTAAAGGCATGGTCTAGTAAAGATTTTTATTGTCACTACGGGTCGGCCATGTTTTTTTAAGCCTAAGTGGCTCGATTTTAGAAAACTTTCCTATGGACCTTACCCGAGTTTTCGTCCATTAAACGCACGCGAAAACAAGCACCATGGCGCCGCCATTTTCTGATAATCCTATCACTTGCCGCATCGCCCTGGCTGACCTGCTTTTACGACACTAAATCAATTCCCCCGCCCCTGAGCCTGACATTATCCAAACATTCATATTCCCCGCCTCTCTCAGTGACGTTACTGTGCTGCGTAGGCAAACGCGCCCAGTCGTCTTCTACGCGACTCCACACAGAACCCGGAAACCAACACAGACCATCTCACAACACAGCGCGCCACAATTCGGAATATGAAACTGTACTTTAAAATCAAACAGCAACACGGTACATTTGGTAAAGTACATTTATTTTACATTAAATGTTTAGAGAATATTCAGCAATTGCCATATGAACTCCGAAAGCCATTTATTTTCTTTTATCTGTATCCGCCATGGTACACAGGGTGTTGCTTTTCGTTAAAAGAAGCACTTTGGAAGCACGGTAAACCGCAAGGCTGTTCCATCAACTAGGCACTAGTCCATCGTAAAGGTTGATATGTTGCTTCTAGCCACTAGTACAGCGTAAGGGCATGTGGGCCCTTGGCGATCGTCCCATAAAATTGTCAGTGTGCTCCAGTTGTTCACACGAAGCTGCAGGTGTCTACTGTAAAAGCCATCTGCTGGTGTCTCAAACCGATGGCAGTAGCAGAAGGGGAGCAAATACCTGTTATGAAAACAAAAAAATTATAATTAGTCTCGCCAGCCGATCTTCATTAATATTACTTATTTTATTTATTACAGCCGATCAGAAAATATTTGCTTGCAAGGATAGTTCAACGGAGTATGTTCGGCTCTAAAATCAATGCGAAAAGTAACGAAATAAATCGAGGCCAACACACAATGATAAACGACAGTTAGTCTACATGCGTGAGGAATGATATGATATATGATATGGCATTTATAACGCGCCTATACTCAAGTGTTTCTAGGCGCGACAAGGCAGGTGGGGAACAAGGGCAGACAGACAACGATCCTACTAGGCCAGGTGTCTTTCTGATCGCGCATGGGGAAGGGAGGGGGGGGGCTAAAAGTGCTGTACATGGTTAGTTGAAAACAAATTAAATAATAGGGCCAGCTGGTTGCAAGTGCAAGGTAAATGCCGGGAGAAGGGGCTGAAGGATACAGAGACAGTCCCGTAGTGCAGGTAGGCAGTGCAGGGAAAAGTGGCTGGGCCAAGGACCGAGATCAGTGAGACCAGTGGACCTGCATGCCCATGTGCCCACTACGAACACGTTTTCCCTGCTTTTCCTAGCTCTTTATTCATTCATTTATTCATGCATCCATTCATTAAATCTTCATTCCGGTATAAAAGCGTGTAAAGATGTACTTACATTATATTTGAAATTTCCATTGTGTCTCTTCGTAATGCAGTCTGTAAAACGGACCGTGCTCTTGACAGCGTTTTTTCGTATACTGAACTAAAATGAAACTCGGTCTAGTTTCTGAATTTTCTGCCTTATCGTCTCTTACGTTATTGCGCACCCCCTTCAAATGTAGTTCTTTTGGCATGGTCCCTGTCTCAAGGTCAAAAAACAATAGACCCTTATACTTCCAGTGCGACTTGTGGGCCACATCTGGGCGCGAGCTGAAAATCAAAGCCGCTGTCCTTCGCATTCTTTATTTGCAACATCACGTAGTATAGGCATCTGTGAGAACTTGAAGTTTAGAATCCGTCTATGTAGTGCGCCTCTATGTGCAAATGCGAACTAACTTCTCTCCCATATGCCACGGCCCGCTTGGCTGGCGCGTTCTAAGAGCCCCAATTTTGTCCCCGTCGTCTGCGCGCTTTGCTGCCCAAATTGAGACATTTAATTTTTGGCGGAAGGTCAGGGAAAGTATAAAGAACCACAGGAGCTGAGTTAAAAGTGAGATTTATTGTTTGTTTGTTTGTTTTATTATTTGCAATACGCAAGCCTCCCCTCCGTTAACAGTGCGCAGCATTTACATTTACATGAGATGAGATATGAGAAAAATATATACATACACATATATGAGGTGAATAGAGAGAATTCAAAGATGACACCCAGCTTGTTCGCCACCCATGATGGTGAAGGTAGGGGTTAGGGTTACAGGTACACTGTACAAAACATTTATTTACAAAAAGACAATCGTATTGCAATTATTTAAACCGGGATTTGTACTTCACAACCAGCTGTGCTTCGGGTGGGCATGGCACAGTCGCAATGTTCGGTGGCAATGGATCACTGCTCTGCACAGAAACGTCCAAAATTCCATATCTGTGCTTCTCTAACACAGCAACAATAAGGCCTTTCACAAAGTCAAACTGCATTTCATCATAGACTGGTTTGATCACCCTTTGCTTACTTCGTTTTGAAAACACCTTAGTGTAGCGAGGCATCCTTACTTTACCCCTAGTCCTAGATTGTTCAAGTCCGACATTGCTGTTATGGGCCAAGACCGCTAGTAGAGTGTGATGTTTCATGCCCCGAAAGCTAAAATGCAAGCGCTTTGGCCTGTACTTTAGGCACATATTGTGGAACACCTCCAAATCTCCTGTGTGACAGAATTCTGTCAGTCCTCTCAAATCTCTTGATAGCGTTTTGTCGAAAACAATCTTCTCAATGGCTTTGTGTGTCGGTGAAGATGGAATCAACCACTTCTTCTTCCGTGCCTCCTCTCGGGACAAAGAGCCATGTTCACATTGGTGGAAATGTTGATTTGCTGTCCAGCGGTGAACGTTGGTACAGTGGTGCATCAGTGACCGCCATTTTTCAAGTACTATTTCCACTGACCCTTGAGCTCCACCAAAGATGGTTGGTGATAGAATGCGACCACTGCAAAATACTTTCAAAACCTTTTTTTTTCCCTGCAGCCGAGATTTTCTTATTGATTGATTTAGCAAGATGCCATACGTCAAATTGAGGTTTAATATGTGGGAACTGCTCTCTCATTGTCTTGGCAATTGAAACGTGTCTGTCCGTGGCTATGAGGTCGATGTGCATTCCCCTTGATTGTAGATATTCCACTGATTTTATAAATCCTAGTTTCTCCATGGCCATGTACATTGTGTTACCTACCTGCACGACCACCAAACTCACAATTTTCTTACTATCCGTGTCCTGAAAGTGGTAGGTGCAGTACTTGGCAGAAAATCCAGGGCTGTCGCACTGTCCATCGCCGGCTAGCCTGAATCGTTTGCCTTCGAATGTACTTGCTAGAGACAATTGTTCAATTTTCCAAGCATCACTAATGGCCGGAAACAGATAATCACGTTGGTATATGTAGTACAGTGCTTTAGAAATGAAATGTAGTCCCACAAACTGAAAGAAAGCCTCTAACTTTCTAAAACTGGAGCCACTAAAAAGTGATGCAGCTGCACACAGTAGATTGCCTGCTGGCAGTTTCCCCAGCATCGGTTGTGCAGACCATGAGAACCTATGATTTAATCTACAGGCGGCATTTATTTTGACGTTACTGCCTATTATTTGACGAGTCACATTAATCAATGGCTTCCCACATACTTTCCCTCTAATGGAATGCAGACATTTCAGCATACTTATAATTTCCATCAAACAACTGTCGAATACAACGTATTTGCTCTCTTTCATTAGACTGTCATCCTGCGTCAACGTTGTTTCGGCCTGTGAAGTTGTGGAGATTTCAACTCATTGGAAAGTAATATCGCTGATATCAAGTTCTGATGCGTCTATGGATGCTGCGGCTGGTTCATTCTCTGTCATTTCGACATCTATTACTTCAACATTGATGGGAGAACACCACAATGTCGACAGGTTTTTTGGTGGCAAATTTTTGGCGGGTGTAGATTGTGTGAATTGATCTGCAACTACTTCAGAGCTATCTTCAATACATTCAATAACATCTTCTTGTGGTGGTGCGGTCGCACTGTAGCTATGGTCCAATGCAACTTTGCTGTAGTCTCCAAACACAGTTAATTCATGTTCTGGCCATTGGACATGAGCATCTCGAGCCTGAACACGCCTCGCCTCAATTAAAAGTTCCTCCATAGTGTACATGGTCTGGCAAGCAACATCTCTCATTCGCTTCACTGTCTGTGTATGTATAGTACTGACACCCACGGGTAACTGGAGGAGAGATTGAAAAAGGGATGTTCAGTTTAAACACAAGATAAAATGTAGTCCAATTGACTGGAAAAAAACCATAAAATACTCGCCAGCACAAACATTTTTTTAAAGTTATGAACTGTTTGTAACTAACCTTTTTTTGGGTTTTTTTCTTTGCAACTTTTTTGACTCGACCTTCAACATCTGCACGCTGTAGCTCCGATTAGTTTCCACATGTCCTCCCTTCCTCTTGCGCTGCAACGACTATATTTTCTGTATCCGCATAGACAGCACGGAATGAGGCTCCATCGTCTCCCTGAAACATAGTACTTTCATTACTATGTATCAAAATATTGTTAGCATAAAACACACGTGAGGACGAACACACGGGTACATCTCAATAGCCAAACACGATTTAAACATTGTGTGCAACAATCAAACGACAAGTATTCGACCAGTGATGATCTATTTCGATGGAGCTGTCAGTATCCATACCACTGGCTCTGCATGGACTGCCATGAATGGTTGTATTGGAGAGGAGGCATCCGCATCTCCCTGAAATACAGTACTTGCATTAGTATGCTCTTCAATATTGGAAACATAACACACACTTGGGGTCGACGGCACAGGTACATATAAAGAGATAACCACAAATGATGCATTGTCCAAAAGAATCAAGGAAAATCTAAATATGATCACATTTCATCGACTTATTTCTCCGATTCCTTTACATCTGCATCATCTAAATGAGATCTTGTGATTGTGATGGAAGCTCCGTCGTCTCCCTGAAACACAGTACTTGGATTAGTATGGTTTTCAATATTGGAAACATAACACACACTTGGGGTCGAACGCACAGGTACATATAAAGAGATAACCACAAATGATGCATTGTCCAAAATAATCAAGGAAAATCTAAATATGATCACATTTCATCGACTTATTTCTCCGATTTATTTACATCTGCATCATCTAAATTGGATGTTGTGATTGTAGTGGAAGCTTCGTCGTCTCCCTGAAACACAGCACTTGCGTTAATAGGGAAGAAAGTATAGCAAATGGAATCACGTTATATGATCACGCATGATGGAGCTGTCAGTATCCATACCTCGTGCTGCTGAAGAATATCTATGGATGTTGCAAATGTAGTGCGCACTTCTGAAAGCTGTTGCGCCGATTCGTATACGCATGGTCCCGCTTCCACTTCCCCTGGAATTACTTGAATGTCAGGCTCTGCATCAAGTGCAGGGGTTGACGCTCCATCAACTGCCTGAAACATAGTACTTGCATTAGTGAGGATTACAATAGTGAAAACATAACACACACCTGGGGTCGACAGCACAGGTACATATCAACGGCTAACCACGAATGAAACATTGTGTAGAACAATCAAACAACGAGAAGAATTCCAGCTCTGAAGATGACGCTCGATGGAGCAGTCAGTATCCATACCTCCTGCTGGTGAAGAACATCTAGAAATGTTGTAGATGTGGCAGACGCTTCAGCATCTCCCTGAAAGACAGTACTTGCATTAGTATGGATAACACTAATTATAACTGAAAACAAACACCAGTTGACGATAACTAAGGTGTATATCAATTGGAAAGCACTAACCAAACATTCGGTAAAATAATTACACGATAAAATAAAACTATTACTTGACATGCATAAAACAAGTCTGTAGCGGATTAGCCTAGTAAGATTAGCTGATACGCGCTAGAAGTGGTTGATAACTGCGACCACGTCAAGGATGTAGAATGTTCTTGCTTCAGATTCAAGTGATAGTCAAGAAGTTGTAAAGGTAAATTAATGATTGATAATGAAATGCCAATATTAAAAATAGCCATGTAAGGCGACAGAATACTTGAAAAATGCTCAATACAGCACAGTTCCCTGTTCCCATATATATACATTGCTTTTGTGGGTTATGAAATTGAAAAAGAATATATTGATAAATGTCATTATTCAAAAAACTATACACTCATATCAATATCGAAATTATTACAAGGGATAGAACACCTATAATATCAATTAATCCGTTCGGCTACCTACACACTACCGCAAAGCCTAAAGCTAAATCCGGACACTTGACTCACCGGTGGCGGAATGTGGACGAATAGAGTGGGAATAGCGTTTTCGAGCAATTTCCGTGTCGTTCGCCGTTTATTCTTCTTTGTTACCCAAGATGTTGTGTACATGTCCAAGGAAAAGTGCCGGCTGCAGATGCGGTATCGATCACCCCTCTTGTCCTGTAAGACTTGTTGGACTCTACTTTCCAGCTCATCCAGTGGATATCCGCAATGTCTGACCCTGACCCATTCTCTTATTCGATCAACAGTTTTCGGGAATACGTGCATTGTAGTGCCTTCAGATTTCGCATGGGTCTTCGAAGGGCAACCGCTAATCGAACAGGCAGGCATTGTTGATAAATCTGAAAAGTAAATATCAACATTATTATACAATCTTCAAGAATAAAGATTTGATACAAAAGTAAATGAATCATACAATGATCAATGCAAGGTTTGTTTTGGTCGCAGGAACTATACCAGTTCATTATGTGCGGCTTAGTATTTGCATAAGTTGCAGAAATGTATAAATGATGTGACTAAAATCTGAACATGTGACTCGTCCCTTGGATGTTCTGTCTTGCACGAGAATGAAACATGCTTACATTATAGACTGGATCCCCGAAGGATGAAATTCGATGACAATAGACACAGATGAAAATAAATAGATCTATTGATAGCATAGCAATGGAAACTCAAGTCAATAGCAATGAGACCAATGAACATAGCACTATTGTGTACTCTACTCGCAAATAGATAGAAATTTAAAAATCTGCGAAATATGACTAGGATACATGGCCTTACCTTGATCAACAAACAGTTGGATTCAGCAAGCAGAGCAGTATGTTGCAGGAGAATAGGTGGGTGGCCACAGGTAGCACACTGATGGGTTTGCTCTAAGCGGTCACAGAAGTTCACGGATAGCACGACGACAAGCAGATTAGCGTAGATCTCAGTGGTTGCCAGGTAACACGTTCAGGAGTTGACTTGCAAAGCACAGAGATGTTCTCATGAGACATATCAAGTGGTTTATAAAGTATTAGAAACAGGGGTGTGTTTGTGAATGAATGACGTATGTATGTCGTGGTCTTAGGGGGGCGGCCTGCTTGAAGGGGAGGCCTGGCTGGAGACACAGGGTCTGAGGAGGCCATGTGAGCGATGGCCCCTGGGCGTGGGATACCTTTTGAAGTGTACATGTTGTTTGGCACCTTGGCCGTTTGCGCCCGTCACAGCCCCCCATGCCAGCGCTCATCCCCGGGTGCGAACCGCCTTTGATAGAGGGGGGTAGGATGGATGGGCCTGGGGCGTGCAGATAAGGCACAGGAAGACTGCTGAATGGAGACACACTTATGTGGATTGCAGAGGGGCGGCCTGCTTCAAGGGGAGACCTGGCTGGAGACACTGGGTCTGAGGAGGCCATGTGACCGATGGCCCCTTGGCGTGGGATACCTTTTGAAGTGTACATGCAGTTTGGCACCTGGGCCTTTCGCGCCCCTGACAGCCCCCCATGCCAGCGCTCATCCACTGGCGCGAACCGCCTTTGATAGTATATCGTTGCTTATCAATAACAAATGCCACATACCGGAGATTCTTGTGAGCATAGACCCACACTTCAACCGGTGTATTATAGTGGTCAAGACCCTTAGGCCTTTATAATCCAATGGTAATTGTTAGTATAGATATATGTGTGACTTTTATAGAGACATAACCTACTGAAAGACTTTGAACAAGTGTTATTTAGTGCATGCATTATCGAGAATATGTTATGTTAGCTTAGATAGATAGTGACCACCCTGCTTCACAGCGACCAGACCTTCACCCATTCGGAGCACAGATGTCTGACGTCCATCCTTGAATGGAGACACACTTGATTCATTTAAAAAATCGAAACAACCGTTGTTAAAATATATGTGGTGTTTTATTTTGTTCTTATTTTCATGACACAAAAATACAAGACTTTAAAGATTATACAGGTCAGGTTGCAGCACAGCGAGAGAAAATCCCCTGTACTGACCGCTGTCACTCGGGAACGTTTCTCTAATGGCACGAACGGCACAGGCGGGTATCACTCTTCGAACGCGGTGTCCAAGCCTCCCCTGGAGCCACCATGTAAAGGAACGATGGGCCACCAGCCTGTACCACCTTTGAAAATGAATGAAACAAACTGTTTTTAAATGACCAAGATAAGTTTAATAAACGTTTGTTGTCAATGACAATTCTTGTGACTAATGGCATTCTACACGCACAAATGCTAACTAGACAATGCACACTATTGAACGACTTTCATGCGTTACAATGATATGTAGATGTAATTTTGGATATAGTAGAAGAACATGAAATAGGAGTGGCATGACAAGCAGAGTATACTTACTCGGATTACGAGGACGAACAGTTGCGCGAAGTTTGTGCATAAGCACCATCATTATCCTCAACACGCCCCGTGTGAGGCAGGCTGCCCTGAAGTCTGGCAGCTCGGTGATGCATTGCGGTCGTGGCTCGCCTTCCGAAATGTAGGCCAGGCATCCCGAGTTTTCTCGGCAGCAGCAGTTCTCCTCCTCGGTCGGCATTAGCTCGCACCGATTGCATGTGCACCAGGTGGAGACGCCGTCCATGCGCCTAGGCCCAGGCTCTTCATCTGTTGATTCGTCCTGCCAACTGCCGTCCAAATCCCCATCGTTTTCGCGTGCTTCCCTTTCCAGTAGTTCCTCCTCGGTATACTCGGGCTCGTACATGTAGGGTATTATTGTAGCCATTGTGTGGTAAACAAAGTAAAATAATTTACCAAGATGGTACAGGTGTTCACACGGGCTACAAGCAGCGAAGGTAGCTGACCAGAGCACAGAAACGAGTCACAGAATACTCTAAGTAACACAGAGAGAGGAATGGAATCGAAAATCTGCTGCTGTGTGTTGTGAAACGGTCTGTTTATACTTATTGAGGAAAGAGGCGTCCTGCATTTCCATGGCGACACGTCATTAGCTGAAGCGCAGCGAATGTTGACACAGGACGTGCTTTGGCGTTGGGAAATGGGCGGTACGAGTCTGCTGATGACAGGCTCAGGGGCAGGGGATATGATTTAGTGCCGCAAAAGCAGGTCAGCCAGGGCGATGGGGGAAATGATAGGATTATCAGAAAATGGCAGCTCCCTGGTGCTTGTTTTCGCGTGAGTTTAATGGACGAAAACTCGGGTAAGGTCCATAGGAAAGTTTTCTAAAATCGAGCCACTTAGGCTTAAAAAAACATGGCCGACCCATAGGGACAATAAAGATTTTTACTAGACCATGCCTTTAAAGGTAAGTTCAAGAGGGTTTACGGTACGGGCTGCTGCTTGACGGGTTTGTGGGTGAGAGCACCAATGGCGGAGTTGTGCGTATGAGAATCTGTCCCTTTCCATGAGATGAAAGGCTGCTTCGCATTGTTCAAATGCGCGGGGTTGGTCGCTCTCAAATAATTGTCCCAGAGATTCTAGACCCCCCGCAATCCCGTTTTTGAAGTGTAGTGGTTGGCATCCAGGAGAGAAGGTCAGGTTGTGAAAGACTGGTGAGGAGGGACCTACTCCTTATGGGATGCCCTTATGTTTTAATGCCCAATCCCATGTTTTTTTTTAAGCAATTTTATTAATTTCTTCAAACAAACAATACAAACCAAACTTGCAGTGCATATGTCAACAGTCCAATTGTACATTGTTTAATTCTGATCACTTCTTCCCCTATCCCACCCCCCATTCCGAGCCTATTGCCTCCCACATTCCGTTCCTGCATCTTGTGGTAGGGTCTCCCCTTCCATGGGTTCTGCCGGGTCTTCTATTGACCCAAACAACTCCGCTATTAATAGTTTCCAGGCCATCAGGGTCTCTGTCTCCTCCTCCCCCCCTGTGCTCTTCGCTTCTTGCCAAACCATGGTTTCTGCATCCGCCCATTTCTGCAAGTCTTTCCACCACACCTCTACTCGCGGTCTGTGGCATGTCTTCCACCACATAGCGATTCTCCTCTTTGCAAGCACATATACCAGATCTTTCAGTTTACTCACATGCTTGAATTTCTGCGATCTAGGGAACCCCCCCCCCCCCAACAAACAGGCCCACACTGTATCCACCACAATCTTGACCCCCTTCTCCGCTAGCTTTTGTGCCACTTCGCTAGCACTCAATAACCGGGCATGACCAAAACATATGCACCATACCTGCCTTCTCCTCATCACATTTAGGCATGCTTGCCATCCTGCATTTTCAAACCTAGATATCCCCTGGGGTGTCATATACGCCCTGTGCGTAATATACAGTTGTATCTGCTTCAATCTCGCATTCCTCGACACCTTCTTATGGAACCCCTTAACTCGTTCCCACATCCCGTCCTCCATCGGGGCTCCTACTTCCACTTCCCAGTCTTGTCTCAATTGTGTTACCTCCTTCCCAACCTTAGACATCATCATCTCATATATTCTAGATATCTCATGTCCCCCCCTCCGTTATATCGTATATCATATCTATGGTAGCATCTGGTTCTTTCCCCAGTACAACTTAGGGCCATGCTCTCTTAATTCTCTTCACCATTCTATGATATGTAATATACTGGCCCGTGTCTAACCCAGTTTCCTCACCCAGCACCTCAAAAGCTATGATAGATCCCTCTCGCCAGATATCTCCCATTGTTGCTAACCCAACCGGTTCCCAGTGGTTTCTGATTATAATCCTTAGCTGCTTGTCTCCCCCTGTTAGTGCAACTAGTGGTACCTGCGGGGAACATGGGGATGGGTTCTCCATCATCTGCCATGCCCTGCGCCACATTTTCCATCCAAGTTTATCATCTTGGGACGCCCTTCCATTTCTGTCTTGGGCAACCACATCATCTCTTTCTAGTAAAATGGGGCACAATCTTGTCCAAACAACCTGGATTCGGAGGTCACTTCATCTGAGAGCCATTTGGCAACATACTGCAGTTGGCTCGCTACATAATAGACCTCGTAATTGGGCAGTTTTATTCCCCCTTTCTCATAAATGTTCTGTACCTTCCATAGTGCCACTCTGTTTCGCATGCATACTGTTCAGTTTAATGAAGAACTTCTTGGGTATCAGGTGTGGTATATTCCCAAAATAGTGCAGGAGCCTAGGTAGGACCACCATCTTTAACATTGCCCCACGTCCCATCATTGCTAAGGGCAACTTCACCCAGAATCTCATGCAATTTTCGATTTTATTTATTATTATTATTTTTTTTTATTTTTTAATGGCTACCTCCGTATTGTGCCTATGCTCCTCTTCCACTGTGTGGTATACATCTATCCCTAAATAATGAAATGTGCTAATCGCCCATGGTATCTGTAACACCGGTAACTGTTCCATTAGAATCCCCTTATATCCACCTAATGGGAACATGCTAGATTTCTGAGGGTTCACTTCTATACCAGACAACCCCGCATATCTCTCCATTACTTCTAAAATGTATTGGAGATTTTCCTCTGGGTGCCGCAAATACAGCAGCATGTCACCCGCATATAGGGAGATCAGATGTTGTTCCCCTCCCACAGCAATGCCTATGATGTCATATTGTTGTCTCAAGTATATTGCTAGGGGTTCCAGAGCCAATATGTAAGGCATTGTAGACCACGGGCATCCTTGTCTGGTACCTCTGCGAAGCTGTCATCTTTCCGATATCACTACTCCCGTTTTAACCCTGGCCAGCGGTTCACTATAAAGCATTTCACTATATAGCATTTTCGCCCACTGTATATATCCAGGCCCCATCCCATAGCCCACCAGGGCCGCCAGCAGCCATGGCCACTTGACCGAGTCGAAGGCCTTTATTGCATCCAAGGACACAATTGCCATTTCACCCTTGTTCTCGCTCCCAAACTAAATAACTCGTTGGACTCGTCTGTGATTATTGGATATATTCCTATTCGGGACATAACCCGTCTGATCAGGGTGTATTAGTTTACCAATCACCCTCTTCAGTCTATTTGCCAAAACAGCCGTAAGTATCTTGCTGTCTTGATTTAACATCAACAAGGGGCTATAGGAACCGCAGCTGTGCCCAGGCTTGTTAGGTTTGGGAAGCAGTATCATAATCGCTTCTCTAAGTGACTCTGGCAATCTTCCCTACTCAAACGCTTCATTCAACACTTCTAACAGTGGTGGAAGCACCTCTTCTTTATATACTTTATAAAATTCACTCGGGAGTCCTTTATAAAATTCACCCGGGAGTCCATCAACCCCCGAGGTCTTACTAGTGGGCAACTGTCTCACCACCTGTTCTAGCTCCTCCAAAGTAATCGGTGCATCCAACTCCTCTCTTTCCTCTGCACTTATCTTGGGTAGTCCTATATCCTCCAGTGTTTCTGTTATCGTCGTGTGACTACTCTCCCCATCATCTCCGTATAGTAGTTTATAATAATCTGCAAATTCCTGATTGACTCCCTCTTGGGTGTCAGCTACACTACCGTCTTCCCTCGTTATTGTCCTGATCGTGGGTCTGGGGGTTTTGCTGTTATATAACCATGCTAAGAGCCTTCCTGGTTTATCTCCTCCCGCATGCTATCTCTCTATATATTTTTTATAGTTGAGGTTACACAGTCTTTCCCAGTGACCGGCACATTTCTGCTGCAGCCTGAGTATCAATTCCATTTCTTCCTTGGTATTACTTGCACCTCTCAGTGCCTTTTCTAGTTCCCCTTCTGTCTCCCGTAGGTCAGCCAGGATCCCCCCTTGCAGACCTTTAGATTTAGCTATGGCTACCCCTCTCATGACAACCTTTTTTTTTTTTAATAACTCTGTTTATTGAATTTAAACAACAAAACATAAGAGACATATAAGAATAAGACATGAGTCAGCAGTATACATGTGGAAGGCAATCTCAGCAGTATACAAGTTGAAGGCAGTCGTCCATATCAACGGGGCCCGTAGGGCCGAGGACCAGAAGACAACAAGACAACAATAGGACCAGGCAGGCAAACAAGGCAAGCATCACTACCGGTGCACCCCCACCCACAGAACTTATTGAGCATCTAGCCATTTGCCCCATATTTTCTCGAATTTACGGGGGCAGCCCCTTGCATTATAAATTCGGCGCTCTAAGGTAGCACCTCGGTCCAGCTCGTTACTCCATCGATTCAGGCTCAATGGTTCGTCCGACCCCCAATTGGCCGCTATAAGCCTTTTGCTCGCCCCCAGCGCCGTTGCCAAGAACATTTTTTCATGTTTGGACAGGTCTACTTCTCCTCCAATGCCCAATAGTACCATCTTGGGGTCCCTGGGAATTGGTGTCCCCAGAGCGGCTGAGATTGTATTAACACATTCCACCCAGAAGGCCTGTATCACCTGACAGTCCCATATCATATGGTAGAAGGTGGCGGGTTCAGTTTTGCATCGGACACATGTCTCGTCTTCTATTCCACCCCATCTGGCCATTGCAGTGCGCGAGTGATATGAACGGTGTAGGATCCTCAACTGTATGAGCCTAAGCTTGGATTCTATCCCGATTTCTCTGGGGGACATTAATGCTTCTACCCAGTCTTCAGGTTCCAGGGGGCCCAGGTCCCTTTCCCACTTTGCCTTTAGTCCGTCGAGTTGTGGAGTCCCGAATGAGCTAAGGGCCTGATAGAGGCTGGAAGTGACCTTAGAAGAGATGTACTGCGGGAGAATATTGGTCTCGATGGGGGAGCAAGGGGGTAGGACCGTCGTGCCGGGGAATTGGGCGCGGATTGCATGGGACAATTGCGCATGCCGAAACCGATCCATGGGAGCCAGGTTGAATCGTTCGCGCATGGTCTCAAAGCTCAAGAGGCGGTCCTCTTGTATAATTTGTGCTAATGTGTGTATTCCTTTGGTCAGCCAGTGACCGAAGGGGCCCATTTTTACCAGTTCTGGGAGGAGCGCATTGTGCCATATGGGTTGCGACAGTGTTGGTTGGCCTTCCCAGCCAATTAGCTTGTGAGCGGCCCGCCAAGCCCTCCGGATATGATGGGACATTTTGGGCAGCGCCGGGAGTTGGTCGCGGGTGGCGTAGAGGATTTGGAGCGGTGTTAGTGGGGACATGGTCTCCAGCTCTATACGGTTGTGTGGCTGTGTGGGGTCTGCATGTATCCAGTCATTCACTACTCCTATTTGTGTGGCCAAGTAATAGGTGCGTATGCAAGGTAACCCGATGCCTCCCTCCCACACCGATCTTTGGAGCGTGTCAAGGGCAATCCTGGATTGTTTCCCTCCCCAAAGCAATGTGCGCAGATTCTTGTCGATGAGTGCGAAGGTTTCCCGGGGGATGGGAAACGGGGCGTTCTGGAGTACATACAACAGTCTGGGAAGGGTCATCATTTTGAATAGTGCGGCCCGGCCCATTAGGGACAGGGGGAGAGATTGCCAGTGGGGGATGTCTCTGATGAACCGCTCTATTACTGGTTGTATATTAAGTCGGGGGAACCCATCGAGCGTCGGGTCAAGCCGTATACCCAGGTATTTGAATTCCCTGATAGAGACGCGATATGGGCAGGTCTCCGGGATCGCAGGCTCACCCCCCTGAATCGGGAAGAAGATGGTTTTGGCCTCATTAACCTTTAGGCCTGCAAAGGACTGATATTCCCCGAGTATGCGGGAGACCACCGGGCACGAGACACCTGGGTTACTAAGGTATATGAGCAGGTTGTCCGCATAGAGCGAAAGGCGGTCTTCCCCCCCTCCCGGCCAGACGAAACCATTCCAGTTGGTGTTAGCTCTAAGCTCAATCGCTAGTGGCTCGATGGCCAGGAGGAAGAGGAGTGGAGACAGCGGGCACCCCTGCCGCGTGCCTCGACCCAGGGGGAAAGGTTTGGAGGACATGCCGTTCACCCTCACCGTGGCCTCCGGGGATGCATATAACAGTTTTACCCACGATATAAACGTCTGCCCCAAGTTCATCCTGGCCATGATCTCCCACAAGGCATCCCACCCCACTGAGTCAAACGCCTTTTCGAAGTCCACCGCCAGGAGGGCGAGTGGAGCTGGTATCTCCTTTGCCCTGGATAGCGCCAATTGGACCCTGCGCAAGTTCATTCGAGTCGACTTATTGGGCATAAAACCGCATTGGTCCGGGTGGATTAGGGTCTCAATCACTTGCAGTAGTCTGTTGGCGAGTGTTTTGGCGAGGACCTTCGCTTCGCCATTAATCAGGGATATCGGGCGATAGGAGGCACATTCCTCCGGGGGTTTCCCCGGCTTGTGTATGACCACTATGCATGCCTTCCTGAGGTCTGGGGGGAGTGCTCCTAGTTCCCTGCTGCGTAGAAACATGCGGTGCATGTGGGTGGGGAGCATGCTACCAAGGCACTTCCACGTTTCTGTTGGGAACCCATTGGGGCCCGGAGTTTTCCCGGGCTGGAGTTGTGCCAGTGCCTCCTGCACCTCAGTGTCAGTAATATCCGCATTCAGGAGGTCTGATTGGTGCTGCAGGAGTGTCGGGATTTCGATGTGGTCGAGGTATCGGGAGGGTTCGACTAATGGGTTCCCCGTGGGCGGGGTGTAAAGATTTTTGTAGTAGGTGGCGAATGCCTCGACGATATCTGAATCTTCCGTCAGTAGTGTCCCATCCGGAGATCTGATTGCCCTAACGTGTCCCCTGCTCTGCACGCGTCTCTCCAACCAGGCCAGTGTCTTGTTAGCTTTGTCGCCCCTTTCATATATTTGGCTTCGGACTAACTGGTGAGCATTTCGTGCATTGTCTAGGGACAGGTTACTGAGGGCGGCCTGCGCCGTGAGCATCGCCTCCTTTGCTTCTTGGGTGTTCTGTATGAGGGTTTGTCGCTCACACTCCAGGACGCGTGTCTCTGCATCCCTGACCTTCTGGACTTGGCGTTGTTGGTAGGCGGAGACCTTGGAGATAGCCTCCCCTCGTAGGACAGTTTTGTATGCCTCCCAGATTGTGATCGGGCAGTCCACCGAGCCCACATTGTGTTCGAAGTATTCCGCTGTCGTCTTCTCTAGCTCTTCTGCAATCTCGGGGAGACGGAGATGGTACGTATTTAGGCGCCAGTTACGGTCTGAGCGGCAGGAAGAGTTCTTGAGGGTCAAGAGAAGCGGGGAGTGGTCCGAGATCCCTCTTGCGAGGAATACAGCATCGAGGAGCCTGTGGGTTATATTGCGAGGGATGAAGGCGTAGTCGATCCTGGAGAATGATTTGTGGACCCCAGAATAGAAGGAGAACCCTGCCTCGTCGCCATGGAGTGTGCGCCAGGTGTCCACCATTCCTGAGGTTTCTGCAAACGTGGTGAGTGGCGTAGAGGTGGGACGTGATCCAGCTCTCCTATAGGTTCTGTCGATTGTGATGTCCATTACCTCGTTAAAGTCCCCTCCGAGCACCCACACATCCGCCTCCTCCTCCAGGAGTAAGTTCTGTAATTCAGCGAGCAGTTCCTTCGTCAGTGTGGGGGGGGCATAGAGCGCTGCCAGGCCCCATCTCTCACCCCAGATGTCCGCCAGCAACAGCACATAGCGGCCCCGGGGGTCCGTCCTGATCTTCCTAACATGGAGAGGAACTCTCTTGTGGACGAGTATCATTGTGCCCCTCGCCCCTTTCGTGAATCCGGCATGGTAGACCTTCGAGTAGTTGGATCTTTTGAAAAAGATGGTGTTGGTGCCTGTCAGATGTGTTTCATTTAAGAGGGCAATGTCTGGCGAGTGTCGGTTTAGGTACTGGAGTACCAGTCTTCGCTTTATGCTGGAGCCGAGGCCATTGACGTTCCAGGACAGTATCTTCACTTTGTTGGAGTTCATCCTGTCAGCGTGAGACTATTTGTTGGGGTGTCTGAGAGGATTAGTGGCCGTTGCATTTTCCCCCCGGGGGCATAAGTTGTTTCCTTCTCGGGGTGGGGGGGACCCCCAGCGGCCGCCTCGCATCGGAGTGTCTGAAGACTGGCAGGTGCCTGCGTCTCTGAACCTGGCCCACTGTAGTGTTTGTCTGACTTGCCTGCTTTCATCGTTTTCCAGCTTTCTTTTCCCGTGACTTTGCTTCTTCAAATCCCCAAAACTCCCCCCACCCTGCACTTCCCTTCCAACTGGGAGCACCTGTCGCCCTAACATCGAACTTATAACTTGTTGAACGTAAACTTCGTCGGAATGACCCGACCTAGGGTGGTGGCTCCAGTGGAGACGCCCTGACTGTGTTTGGAACTGCGGTGTCAAGGTGGTGGTGGCCGCGGTGGTGTAGTTTCCATGGTGTCCCTTGGTGACCTCAGTACTGTGATGCCCAGGCCTCATCCGTTCTCAGTGGTATTCCTGAGGGGGGGTCTTGGTGTTTCTGTTTCGGGGCCCATCGGAGTAGGAGGCGGCGAGTCCTGCCCGGGCCCGGGTTTGCGAGCGGGCGGCCCAGAGGGCGAGCGTCGAGGCGTCGGCCCATTAAGGATCTGTGTTTCGAGCCAGTCCCATGCTTCTTTGGGGCTGTGGAATAGGTGTGTCGTTCCCTCGTGGTGGACCTTGAGCAACGCCGGGAAGAAGAGGGCGAACTTGATGGATAGAGAGTGAAGCTTTTTCTTAACCGAGTCAAACGACTGGCGGGCCCGCTGAACCTCCTTAGTGTAGTCCGGGTAGAACCCTACTTTATAGCCGTTGTATGTGATTGGGCCGGAGGCCCGTGCCATCTGGAGGATGGCGTCTCGGTCTCGGTAGTTCAGGAGGCGTGCAATTATAGTTCGGGGGGGGGCTCCTGGGGTTGGTCGCCCAGTGGGTACCCTATGTGCTCTTTCGATAGAAAAGAATTTCGACAGTTTCTTGGGGGCAAAGATGTGGGTCAGCCAGTCTTCTAGGAAAAGTTCGACACTGGGGCCCTCCTCTTTCTCCGGGATCCCAAGAATCCTGAGGTTATTGCGCCGTGCCCTGCCCTCACTGTCTTCAGCTCGGTATTCTAGTTGGTTAACCTTCTGGGCAATTATGGCGAGTTGTTGTTCCAACTGGCGGACATTATCTTCTGTGTCCGACACTCTTTGCTCCGCTTCTCCTACTCTGGACGATAAATTGCGCAGATCCTGACGTAGGAGAGATACTTCCGTGCAGACTCCGCCAATTTTGAGTTCCAGCGATGTTCTCGAGTCCCCAATTGCCTTCATTAAGTCTCTCAGGGAGAGTTGG
This sequence comes from Ambystoma mexicanum, assembly GCF_040938575.1. Classification (NCBI taxonomy): domain Eukaryota; kingdom Metazoa; phylum Chordata; class Amphibia; order Caudata; family Ambystomatidae; genus Ambystoma; species Ambystoma mexicanum. The sequence continues at coordinate 352,825,565 of NC_090934.1, forward strand.
GGGTCCTGAGCTGCTTCCCCACCATCCGCTTCCGCTGGGGATTGCATTTCCAGGCGGGGGGGGGGCTTCCACGGTATAGAGGTCCATTTTGCTTTGTAGGGTCTGCCTCCTAGCCTTATCTTTGCCCATGGCGGAGTCGGGTATTCGTGTGAGGCGGAAAGTCCGGATGGGACGTATTGGTGCCCCCCAGGGGGTCGTTGTAAAGTCTGAGTTGGGGTGGGTTTGTCGAGCGACGATCCTTCCCTATTGTGTCCCTGTTCAGGTGTGCCGGCGGGATTGCTTGGCCGCTGGAAGCAGACCCCTGCTATGGTTGGTCCGTTGTGTCTATTGGAGGGTCGCGGGCCCACAGAGATGGCATCCGCATATACGCCCCCCCGGAGCCCGTATTATGTTCAGTTCTTGAGTGACGTGTGGAAGGCGATAGCCGCGGCTCTCCGCCGTGCGCGCCACTTTGTGCTGCCCCTGGAGGCCGTTAATTGTGTCGATCGAGGGGCAGATCCCTTTGTCGTTGGCGGTTCCAAGGGTCCCTGGTCGGGGTTGGTCCGGTGAATTTCGGGGGTTTGCCCCAATGCGCGGTCTCACACCGGGCTGCCCCAGTGGGGTATCTGCCCCGCTCCTTGTGCTCGTGAAGTTGTGGCCTTTACAACGGGAGGACTCCGTCCCTCCCCGGGTCACTGCCCACACTTGTTAGCTTATTGCCAGTTCCCTGGACCCACGATCGTTTGTGGAGGGTGCTGCGGACGTTGTCACCAGTTTCTGGGTGCCAATGGTGATGGGGGAGGAGAGCGTCCCCAGTCCCCTCAGCTCCGTGCCCCCCGCAGGTGGACCTCCGAATTCACTTTTGGGTGGGGGGTGAGGCGTCTCCTTAATGCGGGTCGGTATCCCGCCGGTCGCCCTTACCTCGTTAATGCTGATGGGGGAGCGCAACACTGCGTTACCGGTTCCCGTGTCGCGGCTCAACCCCAGGCGTGACAGTCCCGCAAATTGAGGGAGAGGCGGGTGGGGGCAGAAAGGCGTTCTGCTCGCCTCTGTTTACGCCGCCGGGTCTGGTAGCACAGCGTAGAGATCCCTTGCTGTCCGTGCAGTGCTGGTGTCCAGGATCGTCGCGGCTTCAGCGCCGAGCGTCGGCCGTGCCCGCGGTTCGGGCACTCGGACGGCCGTCTCAAGCAGGGGGCTCAGCAGGGTGGAGGAGCCCCGGGCGGCAGTCAGGAGGAACCGGAGCGATGCCTCGGGCCGGCGTCCTCGGCCCCCCCCGGCTCGTCCGCTCCCCGAGGGCCTCAGTGGCCGCCGCAGCTCATGGGGGGAGGGGCGAAGGAGCCGCAGTTAACCGCCCAGCAATGGTGGCGAGTCTCGCGTCGGCGGACTCAGGGACGTTTCTCACGCCCCTCGGTCCGATTCTGCTCGGGGTTGTAGCAGGCAGTGCCTGGATGGGTCCGCCAGTGTTGTGCTGCTTCAGGAGGTCGGGCGAATTCCCGGAGCGGAATAAATGAAGGATATTTAATCGCGGCCACCGGGAGCCGACGCGATTAGTTCTTCATGCGCGGCTCGCGCATGCGCCATCTCATGACAACCTTAAAGGCTTCCCACAGTATGCCTGCCGAGTCCACACTGCCGGTATTCGTCTCAAAATAGTTTATAATCTCCTCCCTCATATCCTCCCTAAAAAAGGGATCTCTCAGTGCCTCCGCTCGGATGCGCCATGTCGGAATCCTTGCTCTCAGGGGGCGGTATTGCCATCCGAGGATCAGGGGCGAGTGGTCCGAAAGGATCCTTGCTTTATATTCTGCTTGTGTCATCTCTGTTAGTACCTCTGGTGTAGCAAAGACACGGTCTAACCTCGTATGTAACTGCTGCAGGGCGGAATAATGCAAGTATTCCCTTTCCTGGGGGTGTCTCATCCTCCACACATCTCCCAAACCAAAGTCATCCAGCAATGTCTGTAGCGCTTTAGCAGCTGGGGCGGCTCTGTCCATCTTCCCATCCGATCTATCCACCCTAGGGATTAGTACACAGTTAAAGTTCCCTCCCCAGATCACCACGCTCCCCATACACATTCTAAGATTAGTACACACTGTTCTGAAGTACGCCACCGTATTCTGATTCGGGGCGTACGTATTTACAATGCTTATCTCCCTGTTTTCCACCAATCCCTTCAGTATAACCATCCTCCCATCCATTTCAACTATCTCCTGCAACAGCTGAAACGGAACATGCGGCGCCACACAGATCAGCACTCCCCAAGCATAGGCAGAATATGATGAGCCCACCACAACTCCCTTCCATTTCTTAGCAATAAGCTCCGTTTTATCCCGTGTCAGGTGGGTCTCCTGCAACAATGCAATGTCTATCTTTTGCCTACGCAGGTACAACATGACCTTGTTCCTCTTTAAATAGCTATTAAGCCCCCTAACATTCCAAGTAATTATTTTAAGGTCTCCCATGGCCTGTTAGAGTTCCACCCCGCCCCCCACCGGTGCAGTCCAGATCTAAGTTCCATCTCAGTCTATATAGGCTTGTTTCCCAATTTAAACTCCCCTTAACTAAAAACACACCAAACTCCCCAATCTCCCTCCCTCCCACCTCCCTTCCCATCCCCAACTTCACCCCCCCCCCAACTGTTGCCCAGCTCTATCTCTGGTTCTCAGGCACCCCCGCATCTAGCACTTTCTGGCAATAGCCTCTACTCGCAGCTCAGCAGGGTGAGGTCGCCCTAGTGGCTATCCTACTACTACTACTACTACTCGGGGGGAAAGTTCCCTTAGTCCTACCGCTCCTATCCACTTCAATTCAACCACGCACTGCTACTCAATTTACTTATGTACTCAATATTGTATATTCCAGTCCATTAAGTTCAAGAAAATCAAGGATATCATAGCCTGGATTCAGCTTTATCCATCCGTACCCCTCTATCATTATCTCTATCATAGTCTCTACTGGGATACCCCGCTGTGTCATTTCCGTATGCATATAATATCCCAATCACTTATCGTGCTCTTCATGGGCCTGCTCCACATCTCGCTCCGGGCAGCCCTGTAGGTCCAGCCATGTCTCTGCTTCCTCTGGGGTGTCAAAAAAGAACATTCTGCTTTTGTGCAACACTTTCAATTTCGCGGGGTACAGAAGCATATATTTGATTCCGGCCGTGCGTAGCCTCCTCTTGACTGCCACATAGCTGTAACGTTGCCTCTGAACTAACATTGTGTAGTCATAGTCAGGATACGCCTTGATGGTGGTTGAAGCTCTTTCGATCTTTCCCCCTTTACGAAAGTACTCCAAAATCTTCTTGCGATCTTTATAGTTCAGTATGTTTGCAATTATTGCGCGGGAGGGGCCCCAGGCTTCGGTTTCCTCATGAGGGCTCTATGTGCTCGCTCCACTGTAAAACCTTGCGAAAGTTTGTTGGCCCCTATTTCTTGCAGCATCATGTTCTCCACATAGTCTGTAGGGTCCTGGCCTTCTTCCCCCTCCGGCAGGCCGACTACGCAGATGTTATTCCTTCTCGCCCTCCCTTCGGCTTCCTCCGCACGGTTCTCCAGATTAGCCACCTGCTGCTTTAGTATGTGAACCTCCTTTGCATTATTGGTGCTGGTATCTAAGTTGGTTTTCACCGCACTCTCCAGGTTGCTTGTTCTATCTGCCAGTGCCCTGACATCTTGTCGCAGTAGGGTGACTTTTATGCCCACTGCGTCTATTTTAGCCTCCAAGGAAGTTTGCAGGTCCGCCATTGCTGCCCCCCATGAGTCTCTCAGCTCCGTAATAGCCGTTAGTATCGAGTGGTTTTCAGTCGCCAAGGCACTCTCCGCGGATGCGGTCGCACCACTGTGCGTTGACGCCGCAGCAGATTGCTGTGTTCTTGCAAATGCTTCCATCGTGGGTTGCTTGCTTTTGCTCTTGGCTCCTCTCGCTGCCATCTTGCAATCTTAGTTATGTGTCTGAGGTTGTTTCGTCCGCTGTGTGGCAATTCTGCTTCTCTTTCTGGCTGTGACACCAGTGAGTCACTCCAGGCCTGGGGCCGTTGTCCTTGAAGAGTCCCTATATATGTACGTGTGCGTCCAGCTCATTCACTCTTCAGGGCCATTTGCTTATCGTTAGCGCCTCAGAGTTCATGTGGCTCCTAATTCTGTGTGCCTCTATATTCAATGAAGCGCCAGCCCAGTGACTTAATCATGTATCTTCCTGTGGGTATTGCTACATGGTGTCCACTCTCGCAGTTATTTACTGCCAGCTTCCATGGCAAACAGCTGTAATCCAGCCCCAATTTTCGTTTGTGCATGAATCCTAGCAGTCCTCACTCCCAGTGCGACTCCCATACCGTCGCAGTCCCTCATCTGCCCTGAGGCCGTTCTGAACACACCGTTCAATTATGAGGATCTGCTACATATCTTGCCACAAGTTCTTGCAGCGCAGTCGCTGACTCTGCTACAGTGTTTCGTCTGGTGGTTATATTTGTTTTAATTAGACTTCGGCTCATCCCATATCATGCCTCCACCTCCGCTCATGCATTCCAAGCGGGGAGGTGTCCAGTCAGCCGCTCTGCGTAATTCCTGTCTCACGGCACCCGGCTTCGTCAACGCTGTACAGTAGATCCTTTCCGCTGGAACGTTCAGAAAGCCTTCGCGTGTGCGGCTACTGTATGCACTTCACCTCTCGCTCCTCCGCTCCAAGGCCTACAGTTACCCGCAACGTGACACGGCCATGCGCCTGAATGAGAAACGCTGCCTCTAACATATGCTCCAGCAGGCACCCTGCCAGAAGCCAGTCCTCCGCTCAATCTCCGCGGCCCGGCTCGGTTGTTTCGGTGGTCGGAGCTACGACCCCTTTGTTGTCCGCCATTTTGTGTGCGTTCGTGCCCACAGAGCCACAAACTCAAAGTTTTATATCTGCGGCATACTGCACCCGATAAGCTTATTTCCTTCAGTTGTTGTGGGGTTTATCTTCCGAAGCATATACTGACATTTGTAGAGCATTTAGGTAATTTTTATCTGCGGTTCTTCGGATCATCAACGGATCGGCAGGAGCAGCTTCACCAGGGCACGTCCTACTCCATGGCTAGTTAGCCACGCCCCCTCAATCCCATGTTTTAAGGGTGTGTTTCGTGGAGGTCAGTATCCCAGTCCAAGATCGGCATAATGAGACCGGGATATATGGGAGAAATCGAAGGGGAAGGGTGAGGTGGGATTGTTCTAGTTCTACCCATTTTGGATGCCCAGAGGTTATGACGCAAGCCCACACTTGTGCTAATTGTGTTGCCACCTGGTATTTTCGTAGGTTAGGGACTCCCAAACCTCCCAATTTGGAGCTACCCATCATGGCTTTCAGGGGGATCCTCGCCTTCCTACCTTTCCAGATGAACCAGAGCATTCTACTCTGCATGCAAAGGAGCGGGGGCAGTGGGATAGTGACGTGAATGGAGGCGCAGGCATATAGAAATCATGGCAGGAGGTTCATCTTACAGGCAACAATTCTCCCGATGAGCGAGATCTCTTGTGAGGTCCAGCGCTCAAGGTCCCTCTCCAGCTCCGCAAAGAACGGAGGGAAATTTATCCCATATACGTCTCTAGGTTGAGCTGGGATCTGGACCCCCCAGATAAGGAATGGATTTTTCGTTCCATCAAATCGAACATAAGGGTTCCAGGGCCTCCTGTTCCCCTGGTTCTAGGCCGATCCCCAGAGCAGCCGATTTCTCAAAGTTAACGCTAAAGCCTGCCACCCTCCCAAATCTATGGAGCTCTTTAAGGGCCGCGGATAGAGAGTGGCGAATGTTGGTTATGGATAACCGTATGTCATCCGCGTAGAGCAAGATCTTATGTTGAGTACTGCTGATGGGCAGGCCTTTTCTCCAGATCCAGCCGAATCCGTTGAGCGAGAGGGTCCACTGCTAAAGCAAACAAAAGAGGGGATAAGGGACAACCTTGTCTGGTTCCGCAGGATAGGGGGATCGGGTCGGAGAGTGTGCTGTTGACTCTGAGAAGTGTCTTAGGGGATTGGTAGTTTGCCAAGATAAGCTTTTGAAAGTGTGGGCCAAAAGCTTCAAGAGTCAGCCGTAGGAAGGCCCAGTCAACCTTGTCAAAGGCCTTGGAAGCGTCTAAGGCTAACCGTGCCTGCTTATGTGAGTCTTGGGTTGCCATATCCAATATTTTTAGAGCTCTACGGATATTGTCCCCAGTAGACCTATGCAGTATGAAGACTGTTTGGTCTGGGTCTATTAGGTGGGGTAGGACCTTTACCAAGCGGTTAGCTAAGATTTTCGAGTAGATGTTGGCATCGATGTTTAGTAAAGAGATGGGCCGGTAAGAGCTATTTTCTTTTGGGTCTTTGCCGGGTTTAAGTAGGATGGTTATGGATTCTTGCATAGATGGGGTGATAGACCCTGAGGCACCAAAGGAATTGAAAAGGGCTGTTAATGGGGCTACTAGTTGGGGATGGAACACTTTATAAAATCTAGATGTAACGCCATCTGACCCTGTGGCTTGATGGCCATCTCAACCTCCTCACCTGTGATCGGGGCGCACAAGGCCACTCTATCAGGCTCTTTAAGGTGGGGAAGGGCAGCATCTTGCAGGTATCCTTGTTGCTGTATGTAGGTTCGAGGTGATGCTGACATTGTTTCGGAGAGGTGGGCCATCGCCAGTCGAAGTTTGTTCTGCTCCGCATAATGGGTCTTGCCTTGCGAGTTGCGGAGGCCCACTATAGTGTTCTTTTTCTTTGCCATGGCCAATTTTCCCACTAGTGGTTTATTTGCTTTATTGTTCTTGGCATAATAGCTTTGCTTTGTTTTGGCCAGTAGGTGCACTGTTTCCTCCGCATAGTGAGCCTCGAGCTTCTTCCGGGCAATTTGTAAGGTGCCTTGGGACTTTGGAGACCAGTCTCGACTTTTATGTTTGGCCTCAGCTTGCCGGAGCTCCTCCTCAAGATTCATGCAGAGTTGTTGTTTGCATTTGTGGAATGCCGCCCCATGTGTGATTAGCACCCCCCTTAGTACTGCTTTCATGGTATCCGATGTGTTGGCCGGGGAAGTGTCTCCAGTCGTGTTTTTCCCGGAAAAAGGTCATAATCGCTATAGCTATAGAGTCCCCCAACGACATATCATTCAACATGGGGTCATATAAATTCCATCAGCATCGAGGAGGAGGGTACGGGTCCCAGGCACGCAGGGTCAGTGTGACTGGAGCGTGGTCAGTGAGCACTTTTGCCTCTATCATTGCGTCAGCTGCAAAGGTGAGAATTTGCGGGGCGCCAGTTAGAGATCGATCCGGGAGAAGGTCCTGTGCACATGAGAGAATAAGGAAAAGTCTTTTTCGTTGGGGTGGAGCACTGACATCTACCACACCTAATGTTCAAAAGAGCCTGAGGAGGCTTACCGCTAGCTTAAATTCTCTGGGTGCGGGGGTGTGTGATCTGTCTTGTATAGGGTCATGGACTCCATTAAAGTCTCCCCCCATGACAATCTGGCCTTTGACAAAAGACAAGAGGGTTTCACCCAGATTTTCGTAGAATGCTTCTTGACCTTCATTCGGGGCATAAACCGAGACCAGGGAATAAAGTTGTCCAAAAAAATAGGCAGAATATTGTGATTCACGTATTACGAGCAGTGATTGATGGTGCTTGCTCAAAAAGATTAAAACAATACACTTAATACATCTAGAAAGAAGAATACAAGATTTTGAAGTATTGACAGTCTAAATTGACTTTTTATTATGAATGATACACCTATTCTGCACACCTATTCTGCACCTATGTAGAACATTGCCAAGATATACGGCTAAAATTTGAAAGTATCATTCTTAGTGGGTGAAGGGCATAACTAAGAAAGTGCTTATGTCATGGCTTCAAGAGGGTTTGTTGTCAAAACCGATACTGCATCACATGATGACATATTTACATGCCAATTATAAAAGAAAGAAGGTAGAGAAAAGGTTGGCAATTTAGAACTCTGAAAAATGTACCAGAGTGTGAAAGAAGATCCAGCTGAGAGGGAGTGGATGCTTAATCAATATAAAGGAGAAGGCATACTGCATTTGGCTCCTCTTTCCTCTCCTGAAAAACAAGATGTAATGACTGAATAGAAGGGATTTTATCCTTTAAAGGGATTAAAGGCAGCAGCGGGGTATGTTAATCCAACATATGAGCCCCCTTCTTATAGCAGTGAAGACAGTATGGAAGGGAGTGGAAATAAAGAACATCAATATATATTAACACGTGACAAAGGTAAACAGCGTGATGGTGCCATGCCTGCTGATTCGAGGGCCACTGCTGCTAAGCTCTGTTCTCCATACACTCAGGGCCTGTGACGATTCCCGAGCAAGACATTCGCCGTCTGCTTACAGAACAGCTGCCAAGCCGTTCTACACACGTTGGATGTTAGGTCAGTCGCCATGGCGACAATGCAGCATTGCGACGGTACGCTGCATGGTAACCTAGCGTGACATGCTTCCCCACGATCACGTGGTACGGGACACGGTGAGTCACGTGGCAGCTATTTAAACACTCGCAAAGCTGCAATCAGGTGCTTCTCATTGTTTGTACTTCTACTGAAGCTCCGTCGTATTCTGTGATCCAGCACGTTACTTTGTTTCCTCTCCTGAAGACTTCGGCACCGTTTTTTGGACTTCTGTTGTTTCCGCTCATGGCCTTTGTTGCTACAAGATCCTTTCAGACCTCAGACTGTTTAAACGGATTGGCTACGCTTACTGAAAAGATACGTTTACGTACGCATCTAAATTGTTTGATCCTTCCAGTCGAACCTCGCATTCTACTGGGATTCTTAGTGCTTTCTGCACAGTTAAAGCCTTGCTTTCTATCCGGGGTTCCCCGGGGTTCCCTTGCAAGCCTTCCATTGCACAATACCAGCATCATATTCCCTCAGGGCTTCAGTTAACAGTTGTGTCTCTCCCCCTGCACAATAAGCCTCACATTTCTTCTGGGGATATCTGAAACTATATGATTGTTAGCAGTATATATTCTAAACAATCTTCCTGATGCTACATTTGATTGTCCAACCACATTGTGTCCTTCCTTTAATTCCTACCTTGTAAATGAGTGCACAGAACTTTATAGATGCTCGGCAGCCTTATCCAGTGCACCAACCCGACTCTAGAGCGTCCCTCATGCCGTACAGGTTTAGTCCCTTACTAACCTTCCTTTTCCCTGTCATTTCTTTCTACTACTACACTTTGGATTACTTGGACTACCATCTTTTCCCATTGGATTAACACAAGTTCACTACGGTAAGAAGACTGTTAGATTGGCAATACTCAGGAACAGGGGGGTAGGGATACCGCTTTGACATGTTCATTTGGTTTATATTGGCCTTTCTTGCTTTTCTAGGGTGACCAAGAGGGAATTCTATACCGCTACCACGGAAGCTCAGGATATCACACTTCCAGGTTAGTTTGGTATATTTTCAGGCTTATCTTAATATCCTAGAGTGTCCGTTCTGATGTATACTTCTTCCAGCTTGGTGTATTCCTGTGCTTTGGGGCCACGCCCTTTCAAAGGATAGGTTTTCACTTTCTTGGTAGCTAGTAGGGTGTATCATTGGTAAGGTCTGTTATTGATTTAGAGGTAGCAAATTCCTGGTCTGGCCTTCTTCTCCATGGAAGCAGAGGGGTAACCCCCTACCATTGCCAGTGTTGAACTTCTCTCTGGTAAGCCCTTGTGTTGCATATTACTGGCTCATGGTTAATTGTGACGGATGGGAGAAAGGATAGACAAAACAGACCGATACAGAGGAAGAGGCAGAGAGACAGAAGGGAATAAAGGACATGGCTAAGAGTATGATAATCGTACAGAATGAATGCTCTGGGAGGACAAATATTGCTTAAACTAGACACAAAAGCATTGATGGAGTTTGAGAGGGAGGAAAGGGAAGAGAGCAGGAAGAAAGTAAGAGAAAGAAAAAGAGAATATACAAACAAGAAAGGGATAAAGAATGTAAGCGAAGGGAAGAACAGAATAGGGTATACAGTGTTTATAACACAAAGTTTAAAGAGACATGCACATATACCAAACCATTTACAACGACAAAACATAATGAACATGTATGTGGGGGTGTGAGTAAAGGGTTGAATCTTGTAGGGAAAAGGTTGGGGTGTGTTTTTAGGGGTGCCTTCCAAACCTTTGCTTCTTTAGCAAATTCTGAAGTTTGTTGCATTCGCAACATCTTTGTTTTCCCTTTTGAACATTGCGCTGTTCATTAACATCACACGGCCGGGAAGCGAGCGGCAGCGCTGGACAAACAAACAGAGTCTCTTGGGAAGTGCCGCGGGAAGCAGTAATCCAGCCTAATGTGAACGAAAGAAAGGAAAAGATAGGAAGATAGGAGGAAAAAGCAGAGCAGCCTGGCGTAGGCGGATATCTCAGTCAGCTGTCATTCCCAGGGAAGCCGCCACGCCGGGCTTTGCAAAAGAGAAATAGAATGCTATTTACCTAACGCGTGCACAAGATAAACATCCACTAGGCAGCCGCTCGCTGGCAGGGCTCAGAAACGCACGCCTCTCGTCGATTAAAAGGAAAGAAATGTTGCAATTTAGTAAACAGGCGGTGGGGAACTCAGCGTGGAAAACGAAAGCACAATAAGACCGGGGCAGACAAGGAAGCGGGTCCCCTAGCACTCGTAAACCTATAAAGACAACGTTTGTAGTTCGATAGCAATTTTGACATTTCTAAGGCCCAGACAACAAACGGCACACGCGAGTGGGTTACAAAGAACAACAAAGCATATTTGAGGCAACTTGAAACCCAGGCATAAACGCAAATTAACTCAACTTAAAATCATTGCAATAAGGCATTTTTGTCTGCATAAATCAAATATTGACTTGGGGCAACAGTCCAACAGTTACCCAATACGGGAAACAACAAATAAGCATAATTAAAATCCACAAGTGCTACAAAAGCATTTAGGGCTCAGGATAGCTGGGGCAATAACACAGCAAGTAGTGATTCCAATTTTGACATCTGTACAGATCCATGCAGGACCAAAACCCAGCCTTTCAATTTTCTTTCCTTTTACCAAACAGGCGGAAAGGAAACATGGGTCCCAAACGGAAATCACGAGAACCCACAACACCGACTCAAAAACCCAAATCACCCCACCTGCTTGCAGCCATCGAGGCAGCGGAGCACTACGGTTGGGCATGGATAAGGGAGAATATGTATGGCCTCCCAAGGGAAGGGACACCCATGCCACCCAATCAAGACAACGTCACAACACCAGCAAAGAGGCAGAAAGTGACAGATGCCCCTAAAAAAAGGTAACAAAAAATTGGCAAAATTGTGCGAGCACATGTCAGAAATGCAACAATTATTGCGTGAAATAAGGGGGAAAAATTACCTCAAACAGGGGAACAGGGACCCACAAACCTCAACATACCCCCAGAACCTACCATAGTGGTGACCCCTCCAGCACCAGCAACAATCCAATACTGAATAGATCTAAAAGATGCCTAGCATGGAATATTGTCACCACAATCAAAGAAGCCATATGGGCCAAGGAGTTCATAGAAATCTTTTCATTATTATAAGCCCAACGCAAAGGGAAAGATGCTTTTAGGGATCCCAAAAAGATTGAAGAGAAAGCCATAGCCAGAAATGCCCAGGTAGAACAGAACTGGGACAACTGGCTTCAGGCTTTTGCCATCTTGGCAACAATATACGAGGAGAAATTTCCCCATGATGGCAGAAAAATATGGGCTTACATGGACAAAATAAGAGAAGTGAAAGTCGCCCGGAAAGGGAGGACCTGGCTAGCATACGACATCAGATTTAGGAGAAGCATGTCAGAGAGGCCAGCCATATGGGACGAGGTCAAAAATGACTTGTACATGTTAAATGCTGAGCCCCCAGCGGAGGGAGAGGCCTCACAGAACTCCTCCAAAAATAACAAAAATACACAAGGTTCCAGAAATAACAATAATGAGAAACTGTTAGGCAGAAACCTGTGCAGTTCCCTTAGGGACCACTGCAAAAGGCTTAAGGCTACAGGTATTGGCAGTAAACCCAATTGGTAGCAGTCTGCACCACCCAGATTTACCTGGTAGCTGTGGCTGAGCAGCCAGACTTCCCTCAAGAAGAGTTAGACAGTATATAGAGTATACAAGATAGGTACCAAAATACAGTAACACAAGCAAACACTGACCAGAGCTTTTGGTATCAAGTATATAATTATTTATTTAAAGACACGCTTAGAAAAACTTTAGCACTATAGTTATGAGTAAGTTCAAAAACACAGTCACTATTAATATATATACATCCCTTATTCCTTATTAAACAAGTTTTAGTTAACACCACTTATTTCCAGACAGAGGTGAGCGCTTAACTAAAGATGGCACTCCAATCAGTTAACAAAAAGGAAGGGAAAAGGCAGAAATTAGAAACAGCACACAACACAATTCTTTAGAAACACTCCGCAAGGCAGGAAAGTCAAAGTCTACTTGTGAGCAAAAAGTTCAGAGGCCAGGCTCCCTCTTGGGGAGAGTAGAACACCAATGCGCCCAAGATCACACAGTTTAAAAGGCTTGGAAAGTCTTGCAGAGAGTTAAAAAAGGAATCAGTTCAGCTCAGAAAAGTTCCGTTAGCCAGCCTAATGCCAACCCAAGTGGTAAATTGAGGATTTACGAGACACCCCACACAAACCGTTGCGAGGGAGGCTAAGCGGACACAGTACCTTGAAAGAGGAGAGAATCCTCCAGCAGGGGCAGTTGTTCCTGGCAGTGGATGCAAGTCACGGCGTCGTCCAGAGGAAGAGAAGATCTCGACGTGGAGGAAAGCTGAAGGTCGTTGCACTGCCAGAGAAGAAACCAGCCGCGGAGTTCTCTGGTAAAAAGGTACTACCCTTTTATTCGCGGTAGGGGAAAAAACGTGGTGTCCCGGTTGCTGGGGTGCTTGGCACAGGCAAGGCGGCCACGAGATGATCCGGGAAGGCGAAAAGGTGGGCAAACTGGTTATCCCCACCAGTCAAAGGAAGAAGACTCTTCGGGATGAAGATCTCCTCTGTCGTTGGAAGAAGTGGTGAGTCGGTTCAGCAGGGCTCCACCGGTGGTGTCGTCGTTGCAGGTCGGCTCAGCTTCTCCCTCTTCGGGTTCTTTGGTCCTGTGGCGACGTCTGAAGTCCCAGTCCACAAAGCCCTGCTTTTATGCAGAAAACCCCCATTCATCAGTCCTAGCTTCACTCAAACATGCTAAGTGGTGAGCCGGGCGGCTCACCACTGGCCAATCACACAAGAGTGCGACTTGAGTTGCCGAGGCAACTCAGTCCAGGGTGCCTAAACCCCCTCCCACACCCCTGTGGTACCCAGACAGAGTGGCACAACTTTTGGAGGCTTCTGTGGAGAAGCCCGCCAAAAAGTGGAACAAAGGACTCGACTTGGGTTGGAGTCACAGAAGCGAACACAAACGTCATTTTGGAACTGAGTTCTGGCAAAAAATATCAACCGGTGAATTAATATTAAATAAATAAACCGGCGGTATGTTTGAGGCTATGTTAAAAAGTATTAGCCTCGAACAATGGGAAAATCCCATAGGAATATATTCGCGGTTGAATATAAAAAGTAGTATCCACTGCCACCAGCCAAAACTCGCTCAGCGGGGACTGGACAGTGCCCCCTCGAACAACAGACCCAGGGGCAATCAAATTGCCCTTATCAGTATGCCCGCAATATGATGGTTTGTACTGGTTCTGTTCACAATTTAGGACTAGTAAAGCCAATGGTGACTTTACATGCCCTGGGAGACAGTAGCCAGTCCCAGGGTATGGAGTCTATGTTTGGGGGTCACTATTACACCCCTGTGTTACGGCACGAAGGGTGCTGTGTAACACACATACCCAAAACACATGAAGCCCTATGGAGTAAAAGACCCCATAGCCCATCAAACACATTCAAAGTCAAAGGATATCTCAAATCATGTCTAAGAGTGGGAGAAAACAGAGTCTCACTCTTAGCAGGAGAAAAATAAACTCCAAAAATCAAGTAAAGCTGCTGGGGGACTCACCAGGTTTGGGAAATTAGCCTTAACAGAGAATTCTCCCTAACAGAAACATAAAAAGGGGGAACAGCCCTTTCAGACGAACCAGCCATGGGCGGCTAGGTCTAATACCCACAAGCAAACGAGAACCACACTACAAAAGCCAACATTCCATGCAGGAATTTTGGGAAAAACCAGTGCACCTGGGGTAAGGAATGCTGGTACAAACACGCTTGCACAAACTGCAACGGCTATCATGCAGCAAGCAACTGCATCAGACTGCCAGCCAAAACCTCAAAAGATTAGCGCCAACCACACCTTTTCAGCCCCAGGCCTGGCACCAGGCATAACTCATCAACCCAACCAATTTTAGAGAAGCACTCTTGAATTACCCAAACAGGGAAATCAGCGAGGCAATCTGGCATGGTTTTTCCAAGGGCTTTATCGTCCCATTTAAGGGCACAGGGTCACAGAACATCCCATTGAAACTAAAGTCAGCCAGGGATAATCCCCAAATAGTGCAGAGCAAAATCAAGAAGGAACTTCTTTTAGGAAGGATTGCAGGACCCTGGGACCACATGCCCCTCAAAGATTACATAATATCACCACTAGGACTGGTCACAAAAAAGAACCTGGGAAAATGAGGCTAATTCATCATTTATCCTATCCCAAAAGCCAATCACTGAACAACGGCATTCTACACACAGAATCCGCAGTATCCTACACACACTTCCAGGAGGTGGTAAGACTCATACAGGAATGTGGCAGGAACGCCCTGATGGCCAAACTAGACATCGAATCCGCTTTCAGACTTTTGCCAGTCCATCCAGATTCCCAGTAATGGCTAGGTTTTACTTTCAACAACAACTTCTATGTAGACAGATGCCTCCCCATGGGGTGTGCAGTATCCTGCGCCCTATTCGAGCAATTCAACTCCTTTTTTCAATGGGCTTTCCAAAAACAGAGACCAGGGACCAAGGTAGTACACTACCTAGATGACTTTATGGTAATGGGCCCAGTAAATTCTGAGGAATGCAACCGGGCCCTGGTGAAATTACAAGGAATGACCGCACAGTGGGGCACACCTCTAGAAAAAGAAAGAACGACTAAACCAGCCACCAACATAATATTCCTGGGCATTGAAATTGACTCTGCACAGGGATTATGCAAGATCCCGAAAACAAAATTGCAGACCTCTTGGAGAAAATACAAGCCCTGACAACAAAAGACAAGGGCACAGTTTTACCAGGTTACTCACCGTAGTGACCACCTTACTCCTAGTCCATAGTCCCCTTTTCCCCATACTTATGGGACATCTCTCCATCCTGTGGGACGGGACCGGAGCACTTTGTAAAATGCATCCACATTTTTTCCCCAAAATGTGTCCTTCCTCTCTTTCTTGTGCGGGGCCCGGCACGTGGCCGTAACCCCACCCATCTTGGCTCCGCCCCATGCATCGTCCATCAGTCCTTTTCTATCGCCAGGTGAAAGACCCATTAGCAATAACAGAGGAACCTTATTAGAGGGGACGGCGGGCGGGCGTATGGAGGAAAGGGGACTATGGACTAGGAGTAAGGAGGTCACTACTGTGAGTAACCTGGTAATACTCCTACGTCCCGTCCCCTTTCCTCCATACTTCTGGGAGATTCCCAAGCACTCCTTACAGGAACTATGGGTGGATGGAAATACCCCTCTCTGAAACAGGTTCTTCAGCACAGCCTGACCAAACTGAGCGTCAGCCCTTGAGCTCATGTCGAGACAATAATGCTTACAGAAAGCAGATGGGGAGGCCCAAGAAGCTGCCCTAGCGATGGACTCCTAGGGGACATATTTCTGAAAAGCAACCGCGGCTGCCTTGCCCCGCACCAGGTGTGCATGAATACCCTTAGGAGGTTTCAGCCCTTGGACGGTGAAAGACTCCGTGATGCAGGCGGCGATCCACCGAGAAATAGTTGCCTTAGACGCCTGCTTGCCCTGAGGGTTACCGAAGGTCACAAAAAGTTGAGAAGAACTCATAAGCTCGGAAGTCCTGTCCAGGTAGAACTTAAGAACTCTTTGGACATCAAGACAGTGTAGAACCCGCTCAGCCTCAGAGGCAGGGTTTGGAAAAAAGACCGGTAGGGAAATCAACTGATTCAGATGGAATTCGGTCACAACCTTCGGCAGAAAAGCCAGGTTTGTCCGAAGGACTACTTTGTCCTTGTGAAAGACCAAGAAAGGATGCTCCACCGACAATGCCTGGAGCTCACTCGCTCTCCTTGCTGATGTAACGGCCACCAAAAAGGACACTTTACAGGACAAGTACTTGAGGTCCACAGTAGCCATTGGTTCAAAGGGTTTATGGCACAGCGCCGTCAGGACCACATTTAGGTCCCACGGCGGGTGCGGATTACGAACCGGAGGATAGAGACGTGTCAAGCCAGCAAAATGCCTCTTCACCACTGGGTTAGTCAGGGAATAAGAACACTGGTCTGTAGAAGGATAAGCGGAAACCACTGAGAGAGAAGTCCTGCATGACAGAACATGAACCCCTGACTCTGCTAGGGAGGACACGAAGGACAGCACTGTGTCAAACGTGGCCACCCTTGGATCCAACTTCTTCTCCAAACACCAATGACAGACCTGAGCCATTTACTCTTGTACTGAGATCTGGTCGAGGGTTTCCTGGCTGCCTGGATAATATGCATGTTATCCGCAGCCAAATTCAGATGCTCTAAAGACTTGAACTCAGGCACCATGCCGCCAAGCTGAGCGATTGAGGGGAGGGGTGCCACAGCTGCTGTTCCCCTTGGTGAAGAAGATCAGGAGTTACTGGTAACCTGATCTGCGGATACACTGACAGGTGTTGAAGCTCTGAGAACCAAAACCTGGCCGGTCACCACAGGGCTATGAGTAGAAGGGAACAGTTCACCGAATTCTTCAACTTCCAGATTGCCCGATGAACTAGAGGCAGAGGCGGGAAGGCGTAAGCACTCATGTTGTGCCATGGAATCTAGAGAGCATCCCCCAGAGAGGAGGCTCCTAGCCCCCCTCTGGAGGCATATTGAGGAAGCTTCTTGTTTACCGCCGTAGCAAAGAGGTCCACCTGCGGTGAGCCCCGACGTGAGAAAATCATGAGAGGACCTCCGCCTTCAACTCCCACTCATAGCTGACCACTGTCCGCCGGCTGAGGGCATCCGCTGTGACATTCAGCTGGCCCGGGATGTGTACTGCAAGCAGCCAGACACCATGAAGCACTGCCCACTCCCATATCTGGATAGACAGGTCCACGAGGGGGGGGAGAATTCGTTCCCCCTTGCTTGTTGATGTAATACATTGACACCACATGCGGACCACCTTGTTGGCAATGAGCGGTCTGAACGCCTTGAGCGCCAGAAAGATCGCCAGAAGCTCCAAACGATTTATGTGCAGGAGCTTGTCCTGAGGCAACCAGAGGTCCGAGACCTGAAGAAGATCTAACGTCGCACCCCACCCCAGAAGGGAGGAGTCAGTCGTAATTGTCACCGTGGGGGCTGGGTCCTGAAACCCCGCACCCACCGACAGGTTGCTGAGAGATGACCACCAGTCCAGGTCCACTCTAATGGAATCCGGAATCATTATCCGCTTGGAATCCGGTTCCACAGCCTGACGCCAGGAACTCCAAAGAGCCATCTGGGTCCGTCTCATCTTGAGATGAGCAAGAGGAAGAGCCAGCACGCACGAGGCCATGAGGCCCAGAAGCCTCTGGAACCACCAGGCAGACATGCTCTCCGACTGCGCAAACATCTAACACGTGGCTAACAGATCCGCCATTCTGTCCTCGGTCAGGTACACTCTGCAGTCGATCGTGTTCCAGCGAAAACCCAGGAAAATCAGGTCCTGCAAGACCGTCATGGAAGATTTCTGCCAGTTCACTGACAGCCCAAATGGAACAGGAGCTGAAGGAGAAACTGGAGATTGCCCGCTGCTGCTAGCGGACAAGGGCTGCGTAAGAGTTAGTCCAAATACGGATACACATGGATACCCTGGAGACGAAGATAGACCACAGTCACTGACATCATCTTCGTAAAGACGTGCAGCGCTGAGCTGAGGCCAAAAGGAAGCACTCAAAACTGGAAGCGCTCCTTTCCCAAAGAGAAGCGGAGATATCTCCTGTGTGGGTTCCAAATCAGGATATGCATGTACGCGTCCTGAAGATCCACAACGCTGAGCCAGTCGCCCGTCTGCAAGGAGGAGCCTATCTGGCTGGGCGTAATCGTCTTGAATTTCTCTTGGGGTAGGAAAAGATTGAACTGGGAAAGGTCTAGGATGGTGCGCAGGCCAGCCTGGTTGGGTTTGGGCACCGTAAACAGCTGGGAGCAGAAGCCCTCCGTCGCTCCCCGAGGGGAACGGGTTCCACAGCTCTGAGGTCCAGAAGTTTCTGAACCTCGGCTTTGAGGGAGGGCGAGCCGCCAGCTGAAAAGGAGGGTTGCCAGGTGGGGTAAGGGGTAGAGGTAAGCAGAAGCCCGCTCGAGTGACTGACAAGACCCATCTGTCTTCTGTGATGGCCTGCCACGCCTCCCAATGAGACGCAATGCGTCCTCCCACCGGGGTCTCGTGTGAGAGCGGAAAAACCTCATTTAGTAGGTTTATCGGTGGCGGTGCCACCTGAACCTGAGGAGGAGGCTGAAGAGTGGGAGAAAAACCGCGTCTGTTGTTGCCTACGGCGGTTATTCCACGCAGGGGTATCCACTCTGCGAGATTTGCGGTCGAGGAAGCCCCTAAAACCAGAGGAGGTTCGACTTTGTGACAACGGTCTCTGGGTTTTGAAAGGAGCCTTAACCAGGACAGACAATGACTTGGCTGTCTGAGTGCTATCCTTCGTCTTGGTGAGCTCTACATCTGTTGTAGAATGAAAGAGCTCCTTACCATCGAACGGAAGGTCCAACACCTTGTCCTGCACTTCTTTTGAACGTTTAGTGGCATGCAGCCACGCCTGCCGTGAGGTATCAACCCCCAGCATAAGGCCCTGAGCCGAGGTGTCTACGTGATGAGCCGCAGCCTGCAGGAGATCCTGGGCCAAGAACCTGGAATCGGATAGGCCACCTTTGAAGTCTTCCAACCTCTCGACCGGGGTGTGCTCCTCAAACTCCGACAGACCTTTCCACATCTGCATATTAGCCCCCGCTAATATCAACTCAGCATTGGCCTGCCTGAGCTGCAAGGCCGAGTTGGCAAAGATTTTCCTCCCTAGGGAGTCAGCTAGCTAACACGGAACTCTTGGTCTGGTGCGACAACATGGCATTAGTAGGTTCCATAAACAGTAGGTCTACCAAATGCCCTTTAGTGCTAAAAGTCCTACTAGCCATCACAGCAATCACACTACAAGAAAACAATGTGGTCAAAGCAAAGCACATCGCTGGGACAGATAATAACATTGCAGATGCTTCATCTCACTTTCAGTGGCCAAGATTCTGGGAGCTAGCGCTGCACGCCCGGGAACAGATGATGCCAATACCAGCGGAATGCTGGAAAATAATGGGAAAGCAAAGATAACGGCATCGACGCCAGCGTCAGAAAGCCCAGGCCGGGATGCCCAATAAGAACCAGGCACCTCAAAAACGGGTGCCAACAAAACGGCAACAAAGCCAGCGCCAGAGAGCCCTGGCCAGGATGCCCAACAAGAAACAGGCACCTTAATAGGAGGTGCCAACAAAATAACGGCATCAACGCCAGTGCCAGAGAGCCAACGCTGGGATGTCCAACAAGAACCAGGCACCTCAAAAACAGGTGCCAACAACTCCCAGGCTTCCTCACAGAGATGACAGGGAAAGCGCTGGCAAGCACCACCGCAGCGCAGTACAGTAAGTGCTTACAAACAATATTTAAAGCCACAGGCATAAACCATGTAGAGTTAATAACGATCAAAGACATAGAAATATTTTTAAAATGGGCGCATGAACAGGGCTTCTTGAGAGATTGGGCTTAAAGACACCTAGTTGCAATCTCATATTTCTCAAAAATACGGGGTGATTCAGACCCCACCCAAAGCGCTCTCATTTCTTATGCTTTGAATGGTTCGGCAGAACAGAGGGCCTCCAGGTGGACACCCGCCACCCCCTTGATTTCAACAAACTGGTACAAATTGCAAACCAGCTGGAAGCCATATGCTGGCATCCTTATGAGATCTTATTGTTCAAAGCAGCTTTCTTCCTGGCATACTTCGGGGCTTTCCGTGTGGGAGAACTCATTGCCTCCATCACCAAAGCCACCAACGGTCTGGGCGTCATGGAGGTCAGGGTCAGACAGGAGAGCGTGTCAGCATAGAAATCCAACAATCAAAAACTGGGGCCAAAAGAACCATCAACATTTCTTGCATTGATGAGGCAGTAAACTGCCCGGTATGTATTACCAATCTCTATTACACACAAAGACCCAAGGTTGGGGGGAGGTTTTTGATCCACAAGGACACCTCGGCACTAAGCCGCTACCAATTCAAAGGGGTGCTGATGAAAGCAATCAGCATTGCAGAGTGGGACCCCTAAGGTTTTGGCACCCATTCTTTCAGGATAGGTGCCGCCACTTCAGCATGGCAAGGAGGTTTAGCTCCTCAACAACTAAAAAACATAGGGGTTTGGAAGTCAGATTGTTACAAAAGATACATCAGACCACAGCTATTATAGCCAGCCACCCTCATTTTTCTTTCTCCCCCCCTTCATACAGTAACACCAGGCGAAGGGAGGACCACTCTCCAATCAGCATGGATAGTCGGCCAGAAATCCATGACACTAGCAGAGCTGGTCACATGCAGAGATCCGCCAGAATTTCTGGTCCTACACCTAGGGGGTAATGACCTAGTGTCCATTCAAAGGAGAAATTTATGTGAGGACATGTATTCCTCCCTTGCAGGCATTTCACATAATTGGAAAGGAACGGAAATATACTTCTCGGCCATCCTACCCAGAAAGAAATGGCAAGGGGCCAACTGCTACAAAGCTGTAGACATTTCTAGAAGAAAACTCAACAGGGGGCTAGAAATATTCTTTATAGCAAGAGGACTGGGCTTCATAAAGCACCCAGCCATTACACTAGGTGACCCGGACCTTTTTCACAAAGACGGCACCCATCTATCAAAACAGGGCATGGAACATTTCTTTTGAGAAACTACAGCAACTCTAGCCTCCAGGGGTTGCCAATAGGAGATACTTTTGGGGGAACGCGGTCAGCCGCCAACCTGCCCACATGTGGCGGCACGGGCCAGAGGGGGTAACCTCAAGACCAGGTGCCCAAAAGTATGTTACTATCATGATTTGTAAAAACCTACGGCCTTTTATTGCCAACACTTGACAAACAATGTGTGAGCCAATTTATTCTGGGTGAGGGTAAGGGATTGGCTAACAAATGTATGCATGCATATGGGTTCAGCAGTTATGGGCAATGCTGCAGGGCCACCCAAAGCGAGGCTGGGTAACTGCTGTTACCATCAGCAGGTCTGGAGAGGGGCTGCCCAACCTCTCCCTCTCTCTGCTCCTCTCCTTCCCCCAAGCCGAAAAGACATGCAGTCTGTGCAACACAATGCTGAGGAAGGGTGAGTTGTGAGCAATCACCTCACCTTTCCTTCATGCACCAAGGTGCTAAGCACCTAAGGAAACCAACAGGAAGACAGGAACCAGGGTCAAAGACCTGCCCCCCCGGGGGGGCCAGATAGTCGGCTATCCGGCCGGGGGCTGAAACATAACAGCCCCCACTACTATACATATGAAAGACCCAGGGCTCCCCTGAGTCTTATAAATACAGAGCGGCTTGCTCTGAGAAAACACAAACAGTTTGTGGACCCTGTACGGGGACCCAAACACACAGGAGGTGCACTGTTTACTCAGTGCCTTCCAAACCTTTGCTTCTTTACCACAAAACCTTCCCACCCTGCAAATGAGGGAGAAGAACAAAGGAAAAGAAGTACAAGGCACTGTACGGTGCCCACAACAAGTCGTGGGACATGAGAAGGCGGGCACGGACCAGAGGGGGTAACCTCAAGACCTGGTGCCCAAAAGTATGTTACTATCATGATATGTGATTATTGTTATCTCCATAACCATATCTGTACAATAAAAACCTACAGCCTTTTATTGCCAACACTTGACAAACAATGGGTGAGCCAATTTATTCTGGGTGAGGGTAAGGGATCGGCTAACAAATGTATGCATGCATATGGGTTCAGCAGTTATAACTTCCAGTGCGGGAACATGGATTTCTGAATTAGAGAAAAGGACGTCAGGAATTACCGTAGCCATATGCGATATTAAAGGCCTATTATCAACTATTCTAAAGGAGAGAGCTGACGAAATTTGGAAAAGAGCAGTATACCCAAAAGTAACGGCACAAAATATGGTGCATGATGGAGCGCCATTTAATAATTGTAGAGCGGATGTATGGCGAGCACTAGAATACAATATCCTGATACATCGGATATTGGGGCGATAATAATTAGGAAAATGAGAGAAAATGACGACCCCATTGCTTTTATTCAGTATATTCAGGACAGATGGAGTTTGGAGATGCATGAACCATGGGATAAGAATACCATTGTTTTACCACATTTTATGTCAAGGGCTACCAGAGCCAGTGCAGCGTCAGATAACAAAATAGGTGGGAATGGAAGCAAACCTTGGCCAGAGATACAATTAGCAATTGTGCATTATTGTAGAATATTAAAGGAGAAAGATTAAAAGAAAGCCGAGGGTAGGAAACGGGAAGAGGCAAAGTTGGTGCAGAAATAATTATCAAAATTCGCCTTGAAGGGATCGGTGTTGACAAGTAATGAGGGAGCAGATGGACACGGCAGCCACGCAAGTAGCCGTACCCAAATTAGGGAGTGTCACTATGGTATGAGGAAATCCTTTCACAGGCACAATAGGACAGCCCTCAGAATGACCTGATGTGTTCAGTACTATCTGTAACACCGGACCCCCAAGCGGAACCAAGGGTCAAGGTGACGATAGGAGGCAAGACGTTTTCATTTCTTGGAGACACTGGAGCGACTTGTTCTTGTGTCCATGAGGGAAAATATCCAATGTCGTGCATTGCCATGAATGCTCAGGCATTTTCTGGTGTGATGCATTTAGTTCCATTTACAAACGAATTACCAATTTCTATAGGAGAGCATGAGAGTCTATGCCATTATGAGAGTTTATGCCATTATTATACTGTAGACCAATGCTGGTAAATATACTAGGGCGTGATTTAATGAAGAAGCTTACATGGCAATGGGCCTCATCATAAATTGAGCAGTAGCCCTTAAATCCGGCGGTAACGTTATTAGTGCCGCCAATACCGCTCCACCGGATCACGAGTGTGCCCAAATACCGCTGGACCAAAAAAGGCACCAGCGCTATTACATTTGGTGCGATTATCGCCGGCCGGCCCTAATAGCACTAACAACAGCGCAAATACAGCCGTATCACAAGTGTATTCTCTGTGGTATTAGCATTAAAAACTGATGCTAATACAGCTGAGAAATGTCTCCAGCTGGAGGTAAATGAAAACAGGTGCCAGGAATCAAGCCACAGGTGAACACAATGCACACAAGAGGGCTACATAAGGCCCATGCAGGCCCCAAACACTGTTTGAAATACCATGCTGCCATTATTTGATGCAAGCTGGGGGGTGAAATGAGGAGGAGGAGGAGAGCAGCCCCAGCAAGGTGAGCTCCCAGGGTCAGGCCATCACCCTAGGCCCTCAGTGGCACCCAGATGGTAACGGAGTACCGTCTGGACAGGGAGACCATCACTGAGCTGCTGGCCAGAATACATGATGAAATTGGGGGCATGATTAACATCCACAAATCTGTGCCCTCCCTAGTGAATCTGGTGACAGTCCTGCAGTTCCTTGTGATGGACACTTTCCAGCACTCTGTAGCCATGATGCATGGCATGGCACAGTCCACATTCAGCGCAGTCCTTGGCATCTCATGTCAACCAATACATCGCACTGCCCACCACCCAGGCCCAGGTGAATGACATGAAGGCCCGCTTTAATGCCATAGCACAACTGCCCAATGTGATAGCAGCCATTGGCTGCGCCCCTGTTGCGTTTGGCGCCCCAGGCCCATGAGGTCAACTACAGGAACCGCAAGCACTACCACCCCATGAACATGCAGGTGATCTGTGGCCCTGACCTCATCATAACCCACTGCTGTGCCCGCTACCCAGGATCAACCCATGACTCCATGGTCCTACGCAACAGCACCCTGCCGGGATACACGGAGAGGCACACAGGACAACGGACCTGGATAGCAGGGGAGTACAAACCCTGCCACATATGCATGTTGAAGCACAAATCAGAAAGTTGGGGATGGGGAAAGCCGCCACAGGAACAATTGCATGTCCAGAGTAGGCCCCTGCAAAACGATGATGGGCATCCAAGGGTGCATGCACACGTTTGACACACCTGGACACACACATGGTGATTGGGACACACCGCTGCCAACACAATGGCGCATCAGACCACATGTACCACAATGCATCGTGAATGTACCACTGCGTAGATCCACACAGCAGCACCCAACAGCATGTCCACCCATGCCACAGAACACCCTCCACAAAGTCACTGTGTGCATGTACAGGACAAGTAATCAATGGCATAGTATAAAAATATGCACACCCATACACATTGCATGTGCCAGATGCTCACAAGAATGCCCACAGGTAACAATTGCCAGATACACTGAGACTGCAGACCTATGCATGAGACAAATGACTGATGTCTGTGTTACACCCCTAGCAGGTGACTCCGGATATCCACAGCTGGCGTGGCTGATGGCCCCTGTGCATGAATCACGTACACCACATGAGACCGCATACAACCATGCCCACAGCCGGGCCCGCGTTTGGATAGAGCACACATTTTTACTCCTGAAGGCACAATTCAGGCGCCTGGACCGCACTGGAGGGGCCCTGATGGTGTGTGCTATGCTCCATAATATTTGCCTAAGGAGGAATGTGCCTCTACCCCTTGCCGCTGACAGGCCACACCCAGCGGAAGGAGATGACGACCATGTGGCAGGAGCCAGGGTAGACACCCACAGGGATGAAGTGAGGGAAGGGTGATTGGCCCGACAGGCGCTAATAGACCATTTCTTTTAGTTTCTTGACTTGACCCAGTACACAGCCTGCACCGTGTCAATAAAGAGCACAAGTTCCCAATAATGAATGTCCTTGCATGTGATTTGTTCAATCTTTTTTATGTAACTTTTTCTAACTACATCCCCCAGACCCCCACCCACCACCAACACCCCAGCACACTATCGGCCCCTCCCACAACCAAAACCCCAGCACACTATCCCCCAAAGCCCCACCCAACGCCCCAGCACACTATACCCCACCCACCATCGTGTCCATATCATGTCCACTCAGGCCACCGATAGTCATGCCATTCATGATGGCTGTGCCCTCTTCTCCCGACCCGCAGCATCCGGGGAGCATGAGCGCAACTGGCGCAGGGACCTCTGCCTAGGGGTGGTATGTTGTGAATCCTCCATGGAGGAGGTGGAGCTGGATGTGGATGGTATGGATGTTGCCACCTGCAGCTGCTGGCATTCTGCATTTCCCTCCTTCAACTGCTCGACTTGGGCAGAGACACCCTTGCACAGCTCGTGCATCATCTGACCAAACCTAGTCAATGAAGCTGGGCATGCTTCCACGGCTCTCCTGGTCTGCGCATTATCACGGGCCATCCTCCTTGTGGCCGCTTGGATGGTCTCACTGATCACCTGCATATGCTGGGTGTGTGCAGTGGCAATCGTCTCCATCTGCCGCTGTTGGGCCATCGTCTCACTTAGGCGCTCCATTACTGCAGCCAGGTCAGCCGTCGGCTGTGATGGTGGCGTGGGAC
This sequence comes from Ambystoma mexicanum, assembly GCF_040938575.1. Lineage (NCBI taxonomy): Eukaryota > Metazoa > Chordata > Amphibia > Caudata > Ambystomatidae > Ambystoma > Ambystoma mexicanum. Next base: position 352,851,373 of record NC_090934.1, read on the forward strand.
ATCGCCTGGCGTGGCTGGCCACTGGGGAGCCATATGAGCTAATATCAGTGTCTTGTTGTGGGGTCCGTGCGCGCCAGCAAATTACTTGGTCCAGTGGCCTTAGGGTGCGCTCAATTGCCCAATCTGGGCTCTCAGGCGTGTTGGTGGTGGTGAGTGGTGATTGTGGCCAGGTGCCAGGCTGCTGCTGCATGCTGCCTGTCACTGCTGCTTGCCCCTTGTCCCTCCTGGGTGGTGGCTGTCGGGACTGTGACCTCCCTGGCATCCTGGACTGCCACCCTGTCGTCACTGTGTACAGATGTGTGCCTAGCCGGCTGGGCTTCTGGTGTGGGCGAGACCTTGATGCAGCTAGATGTGGGGGCATCTTGCACCTAGGGGTGGATTTGCATCCCCTTTGCGGGTTGGTTGTGCTGGTGGTGGCGCGGGAAGTCAGACCCATTGATCGCCCCGCTGCAGCCTCGTTCCCTGATGCCTCTAGTGTAGCTTGTGTACCTGTAGGGGACATAAGGGATGGCATTAGGATACATTCTGTCACATAATTTGGCATATATGGCAGCAATCACATGGTGAGGGGGGTGGCATGGGGCTGTTGCATTGATGCACAGGCATGGCCTGCTTGCATTTGGTAGTGGATTGGCTGCACTGGGGAAGGGATTGTGGGGGTATGCAATTGGCCGTGGTGGCATGGCAGAGCTACATCTACATTAGTGACCTAGCCGTTGCTTTGCTTGCACGCATGAGGTCCCCATTTACAACTTGGCTGTTACGCTTGCTGGTTGAGGGGTGTCTGGTACTTGTCACTGCCAGGTCACGATGGGGCACTGCTGTGTCTTCTGCATGGCTATGTGGTGCCTGGTGCTTGGATGTGTCCCTTGGCTGTCTATCCCACCGATCTGGCTCACAGGGGTGGCCTTGGTGCAATGACACATGGGTGCTGCCATAGGTCCCTGTGGTGGCTCCCAAATACTGCTCTATGTCACAGTGCCCGGCTCATGGGTAGTTCCACTGGGGGATGCTGTGCTGAGCTGTTCCAGTTACATGCAAAGGGGGGTAGGGTTTGACTCGCCTTCATTGTCCTGGATGCCAGCGCCCGCCTCAGATTCTCCCACTCCCTTAATCCCCTCCATGTCAATCATGGTGCTGCATTTTTCCTCCCAGGGTGTCGGGGTCCAGTACAGGTGGTGAACCTCCCCCTGTGGCCATGCTTTTCTGTTGATGGTGGGACAGGATTCCCCAGATCCAGACCTGCAGGTCATTCCATCGCTTGCAGCAGTCTTCCCATCCCGGGGAACGCAGCCGACTGCTGACACCTTCTGGCTCCACACCTGCCAGATCTGGTTGTGGCACTCAGACAAGGTCTTCTTCCGGGCTCCATACAGCTTGGCATGGTGGGCCATAACCTCATCCACCAAGACTATCAGTTCTGCGTCTATGAACTTGGGACGATCTTGGGCTGCCTTGCCCATTGACCACTCCTGAGACATGTTGGATGGTCTAGAAGTGTGGATGGCTGACAGGGGCTCTGATTTTGAATGGATTCAGATTTTCAAAATGGCCACTGCAGTGTTTCCCGTTCTGGCAGTGACGTATTTCCTGCCGGCGCTCGGCGGTAGCGCTATTACCACTGGATTTTCAGGCAGTAGCACGCTTTCCGGCGCTTTTTACTTCAGGTGCAATTAGCATTACCGCCGGGGTCATGCGTATTAGTGCCACGATTCACAGCGTTGGCGCTATTTCTGGTCGGCGGTAATAGTGCCCGCTTACCGCCCAACTCTTAATGAGGTCAATATCTTTTGCTGACAAAGGAATAGTGTGCTCTACCACAGGGATACATTGTGTAAATGTGAGAGAGTTTATATTAGCATTTACAGGTAAGAAGGCTTTACGAGGAGTCCCTCTAAATGAGGAAGCGTTTTTATATGGATAGACTGTTTTATCATGGTTTCCTAAATTAGTCGGTACGTTATTGAGACTACCTTTTTATAACGTTTTTGTTCAGGCCAGAGATCCCTATGGATGATGAGGAAGGGCAAGTTATCCCTTTAGAACTAGAAGCAGCAGTGGTCAGAGAAGAAAGGGTGATGCTTCATGGGACAGAACATGAGGAAAGGGGTTTGGAGAACGATGATAGCCCTGAACGAAGGCTATAGGTGGACCGATTTGACAGACAAGGAGCTACTTAGATATGACTATTCGGATGATGAGTTAGTATTTTCTTGAAGTCTTACTTATTGAATTAAAGTAGAGCATATAGAAGTACCACAGAGAATAGCATTAGTAAAAAGAAACCGCAATTTCTTTCAGTAAAACATGGAAAAAGTTCCAAGTATTTAAGTCCATATGACGTGGGCCTGTTGGGTAGTGGCAGCAGTTAAATTAAGCTCAAACCAGGAGCCATTTTGCTGTGTTCTAAACAGTATCCAATGTCCAGAGAGGCGGACAAAGGTGTATTTGAAACCATATCCGCTCTAATAAAGCAGGGCATCTTGGTACCATCTGATTCTGTGTGTAACACAGCTGTATACTATGAGAAACCAGAAGGTGTCTCACCCCCTAGTCCCTGTGGATCTCTCTCTCTCTCTCTCAGGTGGCCAGGGCATGGCCATCCCCTTTGGATACAGACCCTGAGGGTGGACCAGTGTGGGAGGATCACCTGGGTGAGGGGTCCTCGAGGAGTGGGACACCGAATGGCAAGATGCAGTATCCCTCCCCCTGTAACACTTTTATCCTACCCCCCTAGGTAGGATAAGTGGGAACTTCTACCCTCCCCACCCCCGCCCCCCTTTCCCTTCACAAGCCCTTCCACACGGACAGCCCGCTCTTGGAGAAAACAGACTCACACCTGGGCAGTGTACCTGACATGTCCCGCTACTATGGTCAGGCGAGGTCAGGCAATTACTGACAATCACTCACACCTGACTTCCATTACATTTCCCCACACAGATAAAAGGCGGAGCACGTGAGCACATTGTGAGCGAGACAAAGCACACAAAGGAACAGCAGTTTTGAATCGGCAGCTGGACGAGGGGAGAAAGATAGCAAACAAAGAAGGGTTTGCAAGGAGGGAACTACCCTTGACCTTTTCGGCATGAAACCGTTACTTTCAACAAACCTTTAATTCAGAAAGCGTAAGGTCAGGATACCAAACTGATGAGTCCTGCATTGTGTATCAAAGATACCGGAGGCCATCCCACGTACTCGACCAAGGAGGGGAGGAGCAGCAGCCACTGCTCTGGTATCGGCCTTGGCTCCACGAACAAAGAAGCGCCAAAGATATCAACAAAGCCGGTGAGTTGGGGAAACCGATGTATGACTGGTCTGTGTTGAAGTCAAGGTTCCAAGTGGCAACATTGTATAACGAGCATTGGAATGATCATTGTTGAACGTGTGTGATGAAAGACGCAAGTAAAGCTAATCTGCGGATGAATGTTTGAACTTGAGAAGGAAACATACGATACCGTTGACAGAGTGGTCCGGCACTGTGAATGTGCTCAGTCAAAGGTCTCTGTAAGGTATCCCGCCAAGAAATGGCAGAAACGAAAGTAGAAGATTGATCAGAACATTGTGTGAAGTGAATCAAAGTGGTCCTGCAACAGTTTAAGCAAAACCCATCGCACAATTGAAAGTCTTTGATTTTGATATCAAGAGGGAAACATAGAAAGTGAGATTGCATGATCTGAGCCGAGCTCAAATGTGAATACTGTGTCAAAGGGATCTGAGCGGGAACGAGGGAGATTAATGATCTGAGCCCGAACGAGGGAGATCCATGATCTGAGCCCGAACGAGGGAGACCCATGGTCTGCGCCCGAACGAGGGAGACCAAGTGTAAAAGTTGTGATTAAAAAAGGGGTTCCAATTCTGAACGACAGAGACCCATAATGAACATTGGAAACGAGAACTTGTACATGTAAAGATTCCAGTAAGAATGGAACTTTGATATTGGTTTGTTGTGACAGGTCATCTGCATTAAGAGACTGTTATAGAAAAGAGGCTTTGGCAGAAGGCAGTGCTTGGAACTGTAAAAACTAGAAGAGTACCCTCGCTGTTGTAACTGTAACCACAGGGATTCAAGGAAAGCACAACAAAACAATTATTTGGCCTGATATCTCGGGCTATTTAGAACAGAAGTGAGTTGCTTAATTCTAGCAATCCCAAAATAAATCAGCAGCTCAAGAAATCTTTACCACTCACTCAGGAGGTTGGTTCTAAACAGTTCAACAAAACAATACAACATTTAAACCAAAAGTTGATAAGAAATGTATTTTTAAAAAAAGGACATCATCAGATTTTTTAGACAATTTATAAACAGATAGTACAAAATAATACAGACAAGTTTTATCTGTTTGAACAAAAACAAAAAATACATGCATGTGCAATTTAGCGGGAAAGTTAATTGCATCATGAAACCCCCTTCTTTGGTACATTAGTTCTTCATTAGTGGGGCTAGAGTTTTTTGATGAAAAGAGTCAATGGGTTATGCAGGGTCTTTCGATGCAAGATATCTGATCAAATGCCAACATGAGCGTGATTAAATGCTAGTTGGTAGCGGAAGTTCCAACAAGCTGTAGTACAGGTAGATCACTGTTCCCTGTAATCGTCACATTTCGGCGGTCAAAGATGGGTGTTCAGGCCGCCTTCATCAGGGCTCCGAGTCAGGGACCCTGTATAGAATAACATTGGTGTAATATGAGTGAGTAGTGAGCCACAAATGCCCTAGTTAGTTAATGGGGCATAAGGTAATACTAAGTTAGTTCTCATGGCTACCGGTTGGGAAACTTACTTGCCGGTGCGCATTATCTCAAGCGCATTGGTGCGCCCACCCATTGGATAGGGAAAAGGTCGCCAGACGCCAGGGCCAGTTGTGCAGGTGCTGGGTCGAGTGAATAAGCTTCACAGTGAATGCAGAAGTTTCACAGGTAATCTCAAGGCTGTAAAAAGGGAGAAGTCATGGAGGACAGCCATTGGTGACGGTAAGCCTTCATAACAATCATGGCATCAAGATCAACAGGTAAGTAGTGCACAGGTACCGCAGCCACATTTAAGTTCGGGTGGCGGTGAGTGCATAGAGGAAGTAAATTCGTAAAAGGGGAAAGAGGGGGAGAAAAATTGTGTAGGGGCAGGATCGAACATTATAAACTTTTTGTTGGAACTTTGTGAGATTTATAGTCGCTCTCCTGGGGGCTGGTGCATGAAGTAGTAGTGAATAAACCCAAGGTGAGTAGCCCATATAAGTGACTATCATAGTGTTCAAGAAGTCTGGGCTACTGGTGTCAGATGCTAGAAATGGAATTAAATACATTCCGAGGGAGCAAACACCCAATGTTGTGTTTTGAATGATATGAATTATGAGGCTCAAGCTTATCGGTGTGCGGATGATCCTCATGCTGCATGCGAGCTGGAATTAGGTGCCGTGAGAGTGATACATCAGTAGATCGAAAGAAGAGGGGAGCGCGGACCGGCGGGCACACGTGAACTGATCAGGAAGACCAGAGTAAAACGTGTGCGCGCACGGTCAGGCGACCCACTGCTCACCTTATTGTTTCAGTGCAGAACGAGAGACGGCAGCCGCTCGAGTCTGTTCTGCCTGGATCGCACTAACGAGCCTCCGTGAATGCGGAAGTAGGAGGCTGCGCGCCGCATTGGTCTAGCGTTATGCTAGTTGCTGTGGAAACCGCGCATGCGCAGTAGCCTGAGTAATATATGTACACTCGTTGTCACTGTAGCCAGGCTTCCGAGAATGCGGAAGTGTGGGGCTGCGTGCCGTGTTAGTCTAGCGTTGTGCTAGTTGCTGAAGAAGCCACGCGTGTGCTAGCCCGAGTGGTGTGCATACACTCATTGTCATGGAAACCGCGCATGCTCCCTGCAGTTCTTGCGAATTGTCAAGTATACAATAGACAGTGAATGCGATTGAGCGGTACAAGTGAGATGAATTGTAGACCACGCACAAATTAGGTGTTTGAATTAGTTGCTTGTCAGCCTATTTGTCTCGACTGAAATATGTAGATAAATAATTAATTAATGAAGGGCAGGGAGGCCTGTGGCCCCGGAGTGTGGGTGAGATAAGTGGTAATGTGAGTTCGCTTGCTACATCCCAACATTTTTTGAAGATAATAAGGTGATTCAGAGGTTGTTGCAAATAGCAAATGTTTGAAGAGAGAGAGTCATTGGAGCCAGCATTGTGAACCTTTATAACAAAGGTTGGAAAATCTCATTAAGACCACCATGGTATGTGTCCAGCCTATGGATCCATCGTGCTTCTTTCTTCAGGAGGCTATGATTGATATCAGGTCCTCCCTTGACTTTCTCAACCACCCACCACAGAATGCTGTTGGGAGTGTGGTTGGCAGACAGGAAATGTTCAACCAAGGGCGCTGATAGGTTTTTACAGTGAATTTTGGACCTGTGTTCCGATATTCTGGTATTTACTGCTCGTGTAGTTTGACCAATATATCTGAGACCGCAGGGACACTCTATGCAGTAGATAACATTTTGGCTTTTACAGTTTGTGAGGTCCCAAAGTGTCCATTTTCGTGTGCCAATTAAGAAGAAATTGCTTGGAACTGTATCCTCGTGGCAGAGAAGCCCGAGTGTGTATGAAGCTCGAACATGCTGCCTTGCCCCGTGCTGAAAACGTGGGGAAGGCAGCCAACTGCTTAACCGTCCTGCCATATTTACAGACGAGACCGCTCCACCCACAGAGGTGGGGGGTGGCCGTCATCGCTAAAGACTCCCTTTCTATTGGGACTATCCAAAAGGACCTTGATCAGAGTTCCGACTACCTTCTAGTTAAACTCAAGCTCTCCCACAAATGCACCATCGCGATTCACCTCATCTACTGTCCTCCAGGACCTTCTAGTGACTTCCAAGAGGCCCTCACCCACTCGATTTCGGATAACCTTAAGAAATCCTCTAAAATCCTGCTTCTTGGTGACTTTAATCTGGGCCTCAATGACCCCAAAGGCACCCATGCCAAAGCCCCCAATAACGACTTAAACACCCTAGGGTTCTCACAGGCTATCTCCAGCCCTACCCACACAAAAGGCCGTACCTTGGACTGGGTTGCTATCCACAACTGCTCCCTCTACCACCCTCTGATTTCACCTTTACCCTGGACCGATCACCACTGCATCACCTACAACTTCATCATCTCTAAGGACCCCCAACCACCCACCATCCCACTCCCAGCTGCCCTCACGCGCAGCTCTAAACTCCTCACCCACAGTAACCTCTCCCAGCACCTTAAGGTACCTGCCTTCCTAACCTCCTTTTCCAAGGACCCAGAAACCCTTGCCAACGACTTCAAATGAGTCCTCTCCCAGGCCGTTGACTTGGTAGCCCCTCTCACTCCTAAGAAAGAAAAGAAAATCAAGCACTGCAATGGCTGGTTCACTCAGGACCTCTTACAGATGCAAGGAAAATAAAGAGCAGCCCTCACTACATGGGTCAATAACCCAACAGAAGCCACCCGAATAGCCTTCAAGACCACCTCTAAGCTATACAAAACCGCCATAAATAACGCCAAAGCCACATCATTCAATGCTAGAATCTCCAATGCCAAATCTGGGAGCCGAGAAATCTTTGTCTTATTCAGAGAACTGGAGACCCCCTCCTCCCCTCCTTGACCAATAGTGAAGGATGGAGCCTGGTGCAATTCCATCCAGTCCGCCATGCTCAACAAACTTGAAACCCTACAGGCCAAAATACTCGCTCACCAAAGGGAGATCTCCAAACTAATAACCAGTAGTCAAAGCACCCACCCCATTGCCCCTCACTCCAACCCCTCCCCTCGGTTTGACTTCAAAGACATGAGTGTTTCAGAGGTCACTTCACTGCTCCAAACCATGAAACCTTCCAATTGCAAGGGTGATGTCTGCCCAGCACAAGTCATCAAGGACTGTGCTCCCTCACTGGCCTCAATAATAGCAGCATTTATCAATGGCTCCTTTCGGTCTGGCCAAGTCCCACAAGATCTAAAGGAAGCGTGGGTTTGTCCGCTCCTCAAAAAGCCCTCCCTTGACCCAGCTATCCCAAGCAACTACAGGCCTATCACCACTGTCCCCTTCCCACTGAAAATTCTGGATAAAGCAGCCTATCTGAAAATTCAGAAATTCTTAGAGGACAACCATCTCCTTGGTCTTAGACAATCAGGGTTCAGGCCACGTCATGGAAACGAAACGGCTCTCCTTGACTTCAAAAACCAAATTGATGACCTCAGAGATACAGGCAAACCTGCGCTCCTCCTGCTCCTCGATCTGTCGGCCGCCTTTGATTCGGTCAACCACAAAACTCTATGACAGCATCTATCGTCAATCTAATAATGCCTGCAATTGGATAGATACATTTTTAAAAGACAGAGCTATGAAGGTCTTCTCGGACTCTTCCTGTGCCGACCCTAGCACCATCAAGTGTGGGGTCCCACAAGGCTCTTGCACGGCTCCTACCCTTTACAACCTCTTCACGATGCCCCTGTTTAAGATCCTTGACTCCCTGGGCATCTCACACATGAACTATGCTGATGACACCCAGGTACTGATCCCCCTCTCAGGCGATTACGCATCTGACCAGAATACCTTGAGCTCAATCTACTCAACAATTCAAACGTGGATGGCAGAAAACTGGCTCTGCCTTAATAGTGACAAAACTGAGCTTCTGCGGGTTGGGTCACCATCCACCCTAAATAAGTTGAGCAACCAATATTCCTCCTTCGTCATTGACAGTATTCCTATCACTGTATCACACTCCATCAAAACCCTTGGGGCCCCATTACGACCCTGGCGGTAAGGGGTTAACGCCAGCGTTAGCTGCGCCGACCCCTTACCGCCAATTACGAGGTCCCTTAGCGCCATGGCGCTTTTAACACCTGCTTTTAGCAGGTGTTAAAATCCATGGCGCTAAGGGACCATGGAGTTAATTACGCCACCGTAATTTACGGTGGCGTAATTAACGCCTTCCCCACTCCCATTATGCCCTAGGGGGCAAAAATGGGAATGGGGAAGGGTAAATGGGGATTGGGGACTAACCGCCCCGCCGACCTCGGAATGGGGCGGTAAGTCCGCCAACCACCATGGCGTAAACATAGTTTACGCCATGGTGGTAAAGTCACGGCCCAGGCGGTAACTTACCGCCTGGGTCGTAATGAGGCCCTTGGTGTCTTTCTAGAGCCTGATATGACCATGAACAGACAGGTTAATGCCATAACCTCTACGTCTGCTTATTATTCCAAACTTATCAATCCTATCCGACCCTTCTTGTCCCAACAAAACTGCCTCACTATCGCCAGGGCCATCATTGGCTCTAGGCTCGATTACTGCAATGCCTTATTCGTTGGCACCTCTGCCAAGAATATTGCTAAACTCTAAATTGTCCAAAATAACGCACTCAGAGCCGCTACTGGCCTCTCACGCAAAGAACACATCTCTGAACTTAGAAGACCAGTCCACTGGCTTCCAGTTAAACAAAGAATCATCTTCAAAGCCTTGGCCCTGACACACAAATGTCTCCATGACCTTGCTCCTCCCTACCTAGCACGACGGATTGCCAAACCATCCACCCACAAACCATCCAGAACCCAGTACGCAAACCTACTGTCTGTTCCCAGAACACGCAAAGCTCGTGCGGGCGGCTCCAGCTTCCCTTCAGTTGCCCCCACCTTGTGGAATGCACTACCTTCTCACCTCAGAGTTATTGACTCCCACTCCGTTTTCCGTAAAGCCATCAAAACCAACCTCTTTGTTTGAATTGTGTCAACCTGTGATTTACTTTATCTTGTAACTACCTATGCAAATAAGTTATCATTTGGGCGGCTTCTTTGTAACCCTTAAGTAAGCCTCCTTAAGCTCTGATTTAGCGCCTCGATGCCTGCGGGCTGTAGCGAGCTCTACAAACAAATAAATATTATTGCTTGAGCACTTTTCTTTTTGCATACACAATTGTCCCAAACCCTTTTGTTTTTAGAAGTAAGGATTGGCAATAGGTTTATTAGTATAAGCCATTTTTATTTTGACAGACTCGACTGGGACTGCATTATTATTTGATGTTCATAGCTTGCTCCCATCCTTAGATTAAGGTTAGATAAGCGTCCAACCAACCCATTGAAGTTCAATAAACATCCTTGAACTGTGATCATGTGTGTCTCTTACTGTTTGATACCATGCCTTCTTTATATGTGGTGTCAGGTGTGGGATGTGACTCAATTGAGACAAATTGGGGGACCCTAACATTCCAGAAACCTAGTTACAGAGTCTCTTATCCCTCCATCGCAACAAAGAATCCATAGGCTTTGACATTTGTAGCAGCAGATACACTTCTATTCCTCCACGGAAGAGAGGGATGGTTCCCACAGACTTGGTCCTAATACCTCCTGAGGGTTGTTATATAAGACTGGCCCCAAAATCTGGCCTAGCCTGGAAGTTTGGTATGGATGTCCTAGCAGGCATCATAGATCCCGACTTCCAGGGAGAGATAAAGATTCTCATGCAGAATCATGGCAAAACTCTATTTCAGATACATTGTGGGGACAACATTGCACAGGGAACTCTTTGAGAAGGCTCTATTTCCCTGTTTTAAGGAAGAGAGTGAACCAGAAGAAACTGAGAGAGGTAATTTAGGCCTTGGAGAGACTGATGAACCACCTATTATTGAGGTAAAGGGGGAAGAAGATCCTACCATCCTTCCCGATTTAGCCTTCGCCCAGAAAAATGATCCAGCTCTGGCAGAGGCTTTCGTACAAGTGATTCCTGAGGAAGAAGGACGAGAAAAAAGGGAAGCCCTTCTTTCTTCTTGAAACCTGGATAACTGTATAGAAAGGAAACCGTTGAAAAAGTCCTAAGTAAAGTTCAATTAGTAATCCCCAAGACTCCTTGTAAAATCTTTTTAGAGATTGCACGTTCTCATGTGACAGGGGCACATCTAGGACAACCTAAAATCCAAGCTCACATCAGTGGGAAATTATACTGGCCTGGTATCGATGCAGACCTAAAGAACTTCATCCAGACATGTAAAATATGCCAGAAAACCAGTGCACATATTCCCTTACCTGCCCCTCTAAATCCCTTATCAATCATAGAAGTCCCTTTCTCCCTGATTGGGATGGATATCATTGGACCATTCAGGACCTCTTAACTGGGTAATAAATATGTCCTCGTAATCGTTGATTATGCTACCCAGAGGCGTTCACCATGCAGAACAAAACAACCCAACAGATCTTAAAACATCTCCTACCATTCTTTCCTAAGGTTGGTTTCCCCAATGAAATTCTAACGGATCAGGGATCCAATTTTATGAGCAAGTTAATGAGTAAAGTCCAGGAACTACTACATATCTCCACCTTAAGAACCTCAGTTTACCATCCCGTTTACCACCCTCAAACGGACGGATTGGTCGAGAGATTCAATAAAACCCGTAAGATGATTTTGAGAAGGTGACGTCGCCAGCAGCCATGCGTTAAGCAGCAGCCTCTCTGTGCTCCCAGGAGATCTGCAATGATTTGGCTGTAAACCCATTTTTAAAACATAGTATACACTAGAATCTGACCTCAGAGTGTGCCTGGAGCATATTGATCCTGTCGGTGCCGAGCTGAGGGCTGTGCGACTGTCTGGAACATCGCCCGAATGGCAAGCCAGGGAGGAGGCGTGTACAAGGGCACTGAAGCACACCAACAAACCTGGAGCTGCGGAGGAGAATATCGGGCTGACCACTGGTCTGCTGTTGGAAGAGACTGTGTGAGGGTTGTGGCTGCTCTGCAGCTATCTGGGTGGCTCGGCTGCGGCAGGGGCTGCAGTAGCTTGGCAGAAGGTTGCCTGGATTGCCTGGGCGGGCTGAACCTGTGGCCCTGGGGGAGGGTCACACTCCACACAGCTAGGTGAGGAGAACATTGGCAGGCTGCGGCACGGATGACAAGTCCTGTGCTGGAGGATAGCCTCCCCGCGAGGGCTGGTGGCCCAAAGGAGAGGGAGCGTCGACGTGGAGGGTATTAGGCACACAGCCCCCGATTCTGTTGGCTGCTGCACCAGACAATCAGCTAAGATAGCAGAAGAGCCAGCATTATCCCTGGGCACCCATTGCCAGCCCTGGTGCTGCAAGGGCTCTGTGTGCTGTGGAGCCTCCACTGCTTGCGTCATGTTCAGCACCCAGGCTGTTTGAGAGAGCACTCTGGTGCTGTGGCTGGCCTAGAGGCATCGTGCAGAACCAGGAGGGGTAAAGGCTGGCAGGCAGAGTGAATCCATCTGCTGGAGAAGCAAGGACAACAAGTGGGGCAGTGGATACAAAGGTTTGGTTGGCCACAATGTGGAAGCTGTGGACTGGAGGCACTGCCCTAGTGTAACACGGGCATAGGGGGCTGGCTTGATGACCGCAGTTGCATAACTGCCCTTGGTGACTCGGAGGGGGAGTGGTGGCACTGCTTTGACGGCGGGGACTGCAAGCCCTGTCTTGCTAGACCCTGGGGGCACCCAAGACAGGCAGTGATGCCGGGCAAACAAAGTTAAGAACAGGCAGACGGTCATGGAGGCCTACATCCCAGCCGAGACCGCAAGGTGCTGGAGGGCCTGTATCTGCAATGAGTCCGCAGACGGAAGAACAGATACTGCTGGCAATCGCAACGCTGCAGGCTTATCAGGAGCACAAAATCGAACAGTCTCGGTAGATGTTGGCCTCCTGAAACAGGATGTGAGATAGTTGGCAGAACGGCTCAGCAACATTGAAGCATAGGTCCAGGAGAATAGATCTAATGTCGCTGGGAACCAATCCGAAATAGCTACGCTGGTGGAAAACGTATGAGAGCTGGAATGCCACGCGGATGGAACCATATACAGATCCTTGGGCTGCCCAAATGAGAAGGATGGGACCCTACTTCCTACGTAGAAAACCTATTGTTACTGGAGATCAGCCCAGGAACACTGTTGCAGGGATTCGTAGTGGAGCGGGCACACAAGTCCCTGGCCAAGAGACTGCCACTGCGGTCTTCAACCCCCAAGACCACTTATTGCCAAAATTTGAAATTACAAGGACAGAAAGCACAAACTGGCTTTCTCCTGGGAAGGCTGCGTGATAGAGCGAGCATCCTCGAAGCTCCCCATTTACCCAGAATACACACAGCTGGTGCAGTGACGGAGGGCAGTATTTGGGACCACCGAGGAGAGGCAGCGTAGAGGGAGCCTCCGATATATGCTTATTTACCCGGAAAAATTGAAGGTGCTCTACAATGGATGATTAGACTTTTTTGAAGGAAGCAAAAACATGGATGGATTCGCTGGGGATGGCTCAATTGCCGCCAAGGAGAAACGATGCACCATGTTGGAGGCTTCTGCAGCCTGAAATTGCAAGTACTGTTGATCTAAAGGGCATAAGGATGAATATGTTGTGCGAGCTGAAAGCAGGCATGCAGGGTTGTTGACCCTGTCCTCGTAGTTTGCGGGGGCCGGCTGTCTGCTGCATCTGTGTCTTGCCCGTGACTGTAGACGGTGACTGTTTATGTGGCAGTTAAGAGCACTGTTGCTGTGTGTGACCCAGTGGGGTGGGGGGGGGGCACTTGGGGCGCAGTTAGACCTGGTTATGCCTAGAGCTATAGGTTTGTTATGTTTGGACGGAAGGGTGGTGGGAGGAAGTTGGGAGGGGGGGGTATTTTCATGGAAGTTATTTATTAAAGTTTGGGGTCAGTTTACTATGACTGGTTGAATAGAGGGCTCTTTGTCGCACTTCATGGGGGTGTTCTTTGTTGGCTGGTATATGCCAAAGTGAAGACAAGAGAGAACTGTACTGAGCCGTGCCGGTGGGGAATCAATAGGCATGGAGGCTGGAAGAGATGACTAGTGGGGTGAGTGTGGCCACTTGTAATGTTGAGGCCTGAATAGCTACATAAAAAGGCTCAGAGTACATTCGTATCTGCACACGAAGGGAGTCGGAATAGCGCTCCTGCAAGAAACACACTTCACAAGGGAACGACGAAACACACTGGCTAAAAAGTGGGGTGGAGGGCTGTTTGGTTCTGCCTTGTCAGCATACACCAGAGGGGTGCTTATTTGGGTGGGACCCACAGTCTCATTCAAGGTCCTGGAGACTAATCATGACGATGAGGGGAGGATGGTGATGGTGTAAGGCTTCCTGGAGCATTGAGAGGTGTGTGTATAGTCAATACATAGGCCCCTAATCACGACGGCAGGGCTTTCTTTAATTGTATGTACGATTGATGCAGTATAGGGGGGCCCTGTGGATCTGGGGAGGCAACTTTAATTGCACTATAAATCCCGAAAATAGATCGGTCTGATAATAAGTACAAGAAGCCGGCCCCGCCGGCCAAGTCCTTGCTACCTTTACTGGTGCACCTCAGACTTGCGGACATATGGAGATCAATGAATGAACTGTTACAAAAGAACACCCATAAACTGCAGGTTTTGAGAAACTATGACCCTCTTATCTGTGTGTCAGATATAGTGGGCCAAGAAGGAACGCAACCATTGCAGCGATATGATATGATATAGCATTTATAACGCACCTATACACAAGTGTTTCAAGGCGTGACGAGGCAAGGGAGGGGGAACAAAGGGAAGACAAACAGTGATCCTACTAGGCCAGGTATCATTCAGATCGCGCAAGTGCATGGGGAGGGGGAAGGGAAAAGTGCATGGGGAAGGGAGAGGGGAAAATGCAGTACATGGGATATAGAATAAAATAAGATAAATAAAACGGCCACTGCTGGCAGGTGCAAGGTAAGTGCAGACATAAGTGCTGGTAGGGGGACTGTAGGTATACAGAAAACAGTCCCCAGGTGCAGGGGCTGCCAGGGAGGCAGTGCAGGTGGGTGAGCAACTGGCAGGGCCTGGGCCCGAGAATCAGAAAGGGTGGCCATGTAACCAGTGCCGTTTCTGCCAGGATTTTAGCAGGGGAGAGGGGGAGAGAAAGCAGAGGCAAAGAGGAAGGTTTTGAGGTGCGTCCGGAACCGGAGATTGTTCTCCTCAAGTTTCAGGGAGGCAGGAAGGCTGTTCCAGAGGGAGGCCCCTGACGAATAGGGAGCTCTACCACCAACTCGTTGCTTGGAGAAACGACTGACACTGATGGAGTTGGATGCGGATGAGCGAAGAGCTCGAGAAGGAAGATATTTAGGAAGAGAGAGTTGAAGGTATAGCGGCCGCAGGCCCCTGAAGGCCTTGTGGACAATGCAGAGGGTTTTGAACTTAATCTTCATAGCCCCTGGGAGCCAGTGAAGAGATTTCAGTCCTGGAGAGATACGATCCCTGGGCTTGAGGCCAAGAACAAGTCTTGCAGTCCTGTTCTGGATCAGTTGCAGAGGGCGGAGAGTAGAGGCAGGCAGATTTAGATAGAGGCTGTTACAATAGTCCAGCTTAGAGAGAACCATTGCTCTGGAGACAGTGAGCTTCTGGGGGAAGGGGAGGAAAGGAAGTATACCTCTGAGGAGGTGCAGCTGGTAGTGTGACTTCTTAGAGATGTCAGAGATGTGAGGAGAGAAGGAGAGTGTGGAGTCGAAGATGACTCCCAGGTTTTTTGCCTTGCAGGTGGGAGCAGGAAGAGGGCCAAGAGAGGCCGGCCAGAGAGCTGCAGGGAAGGAGGGAGCGGGTGTGCCAATGAGTAGAATCTCAGTCTTACTGGCATTAAGACAGAGGTCATTGGTGGCACACCACGCAGCGATATGACACAGCGAGAGGAAAGGGGGCGGGGAGAGTTGGTTTGTAATGTAAAAACATATAAAAGAAAAAGATGATTTTGAGAAAATTGGTAGATCAGGATGGAAAGCACTGGGATAGCATTATTCCCTGGGCACTATTTGCAGTAAGAAAGGCCCCTCAGGCATCCACCGTTTTCTCTGCTTTTGAACTACTTTATGGTAGAGAACCAAGAGATGTCTTAGACATGCTCCAGGGGACCTGGGTAGAGGCACCTATTTCCCTTTCACAAACAGCTACCCGATTACGAGAGCATATGAACCTCGTTCAAAATCTAGTCTACACTTGCATGGAAAAAGCTCAAGCCCAACAGAAGTCGACCTATGACAAGAAAGTCAATCTAAGATCCTTTCTAATAGGACAAAAGGTATTAGTCCTCTTACCCACCTCTGGAAAAAAGTGGCATGGGCTGTACAAGGTACCAGAGCAAACAGGGACCTGTACCTATAAAACAGCCCAACCTGATAAGACACAAAATACCCACCTTTACCACATAAATCTCTTAAAGGAGTGGAAAGAAAATCCTTCCGCTGCCTCAACCTCGATATTGTCTTGTTTGATACCGGAGGAGATAGACAATTCAGAGTTTGTTCCCCAAGAAGTACCCACACAGAAGCAAGAGCAGCAAGAGAATTTAAATGACCTGATCATGGCATTCCCTGATGTATTCTGTGTACATGGTACTTATCGTTATATCAGACCTCCAAAGGGAAATTTGGTCCATTTAAAACCATAGACTCCCAGAAGCCCGAAAACAAATAGTGGTAGAGGTAGTGAACAAAATGCTGAAAGCAAACATTATTGAGCCTTCTTCCAGCCCATGGTCCTCCCCTATTGTATTGGTAACAAAACCTGATAATTCTAGGAGGTTTTGCATAGACTTTAGGCTGGTTAACACCATCTCTGCCTTCGATGCCTATCATATGCCGCACATCGATGAGTTAATAGATAAACTCAGAAGTGCCATCTTTCTATCGACCCTAGACTTAACCAAGGGATATTGGCAGGTCCCCGTACATGGACCTGATAAGGAAAATATAGCTTTCTCAACGCCCCTGGGACTATTCCAGTTTAAAGTCCTCACTTTCGGCCTGCATGGGGCCCCAGCCACTTTCCAATGGCTTATGGACAGGATGTTAAAGCCCTAATCCGGTTTCTGTGGGGCTTATATTGACGACAGTCATTTACAGTAAGACTTGGGAAGACCATCTTTAAAATCTCTTTACTATTATGACAGCCCTCAGAGAAGCCGGCATAACTGCCAATCCATCCAAATGTAAGCTGGCCCAATCATCTGTGAAATACCTTGGCTGAAAGCCATTCTAGAAACCCCCACGCCTAAAACCAAGAGGGACTTCAAGGTGTTCCTAGGATTGATTGGTTATTACTGTGGGTTTATCCCTAATTTCTCGGATAAAACCCCGGAAGATTCCATGGACTGATGAGGATGATATGTTGCAACAACTTTAAACAAACCTCGAGCTAGAACCCTATCCTAAAGGTGGTAGACTTTTCAAAGGAGTTTATTTTAAAAACTGATGCCTCTCCCACAGGGATAGGAGCAGTCTTATCGCAAATTTGTAGTGGATTAGAACATCCTATCCTTTTCACTAGTCGAAAACTCTTACCACATGAAAATAACTACTGTGTTGGAGTTAGAGGCCCTTGCGATCAAATGGGCAATTACTGATCTAAGATACTATCTTTTAGGAAGGAAGTTCACCCTTGTCACAGACCACTCACCTTTAGTATGGATAAGCCAACGAAAGGTCTCTAACCCTCGAGTCACGCAATGGTTCTTAGACCTGCAACACCGAAAAGGCAAAGATCAGGGGAATGTCTATTTCCTTTCCCGGTTTCCCCATGAAACAGATGCGGCTACATCGCATAGGGAAATGGTATGTGAGAAACCAGAAGGTGTCTCACCCGCTAGTCCCTGCGGGTCCCTCTCTTAGGTTGCCAGGGCCCGGCCATCGCCTTTGGATCCAGACCCTGGGGGTTGCCCAGTTCGGGAATCACCTGGGTGAGGGGTCCTCAGGGAGTGGGAGTGGGACACTGGATGGCAAGACGCAGTATTCCCTCCCCCTGTAACACAGTTACTCCACCCTCCCAGGTAGGATACATGGGAACTTTACCCTCTCTCCCCCCACACCCCTTTCACTTCACAAGCCCTGTTCAGACAGACAGTCTGCTCTGGGAGAAAACCGACTCGCACATGAGCAGTGTACCTGACATGTCCTGCTACTATTTATTTATTTTAATTCTTATAAGCGCTACATGCCCGTATGCCTCAGTGAGCTCCAAGAAAAGATGGAGGGAAGCGAAAAACAGAAGCAAGGTAAAGGACAGAGTTCTATTCGGGTAGATTAAACAATAATGGGCCTCATTACACGGTAGGCAGTAACCATGGCGCTGCTTGCCGCCAGTATTTTACCGTGTCCGCCTTGATGGATGGCGGAATTACCGCCCTACTCCAAGGTGAGCGGGGGCGGTAATTCCCCATTCACCAAGGCCCTTCCCCATTCCCATTTTTGCCCCCATAGGGCATAATGGGAATTGGGAAGGCGCTAATTACGGTACTGCAAATTGCGGTACCGTAATTAGCACCAAGGTCCCTTTGTGGGTTGTTTTTTTAACGCCTGCTAAAAGCAGGCGTTAAAGTAGCAACCCGCAAAGGGACCTCGTAATAAGGCGGTAAGGGTTAACGGTCACCGGTACCCTTACCGGTGACCGTTAACCCTTACTGCCTACCGTGTAATGAGGCCCAATGTCTTTAAATCTTTCTTAAACCTAATAACTGATTGAGATGTTTTCATATTCAAGGGCAAAACATTCCACTCAAGTGGAGCATTGAGTTAGAAACTACAATCGCCAATGTCGCAGCACTCTGCTAGGTGATTTTCTCACTAATCGTTTGGTGAGATAATGTAGCGCATTTGAATTCTGGCATTTATATGTGAGAGAGAGAATTTTATGTCTAATTCTCTGCCTCACCAGGAGCCAGTGTAGTTTCCTCCTAAAGGCAGTGACGTGGTCCTGTCTGGCCAAGCCAAATACTGCCCTAACGGCTCCATTCTGAGCACTTTGAAGTCAATTTAGGTTTCCTTGAGACGTGCTGATTAGTAAACTATTACAGTAGTCCAATGGTGAATTTATTAATGAGCATGCCAGGAGGGATCTGTTTTTAAATGAAAGATATGGCCTAATCTGATGCAGCCATTTTGTCCACATGATGAGCGAATCTGAGAAACCTGTTTTTTTCATTGAGGGATTGGCATTCAACATCACTCCCAGAGTTTTCACTGATTTGCTCACAGGGATAATGTTGCCAGCCACCTCAAAAGACTCCTATTGATGGGTAAGATTCTTTAATCGAGGACCAGAGGCCAAGATAAGCAACTTCGTTTTAGAGTCATTAAGTGCTAATGAATTGTGTGCCATCCAGGCTTGGATTTCAAGATCAACACAATTCATGGTTGCTACAGCTTCCTGATAGTTGCCAGACAACTCAAATAGGATCTGGGTGTCATCCGCATAGTTTGCAAATTGGACACCCAGATCATCCAAGAGATCAAGAAATGGTTTAATGTAAAAATTGACCCAGGAAGGACCCAATCCATTTAGCTGCATTATCTGAGCAATTGGAGACAGTTGATAGTCTATTATGTAGTAGACTGTGATTGATGATATCAAACGCTGCCAAAAGATCGAATGCTAATAGCAGCGCAGGATGCTTTCTTTCTATAATTCCAATGATGTTTGACTTAAGGTCCAGAAGAGCGGTCTCCGTGCCATGCTGGGAACGAAAGCCAGATTGATTTGGATTGAGAAGTTTATGTTCCTCAATGAATTTCTGGAACTGTAAGTAGGCCACTCAATTTAAAATTTTCAACAGATATGGGACGTTGGTAATAGGTCTGGGGGCTGTGAGGTCAAGGGTGTCCTTTTCCAAAAGTGGAGTTACCCATACCTCATTGTTACGCTCACCTGGCTCCCACAGGGGCATCGGTCGGACCCATACTGCTGCGGCCTCCACCAACGTGATGCGTAGTGCAGAGATGACAGACTGGACTGGCCCTCCTAATCTCGTCAGCTTGACCCGTAGAAGGATTCTCCTGCAAGTGGAGAGAGGAATTTAGCCACCCGTGGATTCTAGTGATGGCACCTCCCTGCTCTCCCCACTAATCACCTCCGAAATCCCCTTCCGGTACTCTCACCTTATATTCTTCAAAGATGAGCTCTCCATCCTGCATGGATTGCAGGGGTGCTTAGACACCAGTTGCCTCACTGGTTAAAAGGCGTTGGGGAGTTCCGGACGAGAGTTGACTCTGAGGTTCCTGGCGAAGACCAGTAAGTATAGAGTTCATAGAGTTCAATATGTCCGATGTTCACTCTTGTCCCATTCCTTTCTTATCTTGCAGTGGAGTTCGAGAAAAGATGGTCTCGTGGCGGTAGATGGCATTCAGGTAAGAGTCTGTATTACCCGATGCTGTCCGGTAAATGATGCATGTATTTAACGTGTTTTCTCTCCGTTTTCAGATGCAGCGTTTGAAGATGTGAAGAGTTAAAGAATAATGCCTCCGGTGGTAAATCAGGTAAGTCTATGGTGGTAAGAGAGATTGTATTTGTTGGCTCTCTCGGCTCACCTGGTTATTTCTTTTGTCCCCAGATGCCAGAGCCCGGCGAAGAAATGATGGAGGCAGCGTCGGATCGAAAGGTGCTGTGAGGACTGGTGAGTATGGCGTGGCGCTGCGGCTGGCGATGCGACGCGTGTAGAAAGAATGTCCTTTCCAGGTGCTGAGACGTGATGGTTCCGGAATCAGGTGAGAAACTGGAATAAAGTTTGTTTTCTAACCTTGCCTCTACTTTCCATCCTCTCTAGGAGCTCCGGATTCAGGACGGGTGTGGCAGAGGTCTGGAAGCTGACTTGCAGGCACGGCGAGCGTTACGCTGCTGGATGCAGAATAACGCGAAGCGTGTGTTGCTGGGCGGGCGTGGTTCAAATAGCCTCAAAAGTAGTCCCAGGTAAGAAGTCCCTAGAACCACACCCGAGTAAAAAATAGTCCCTGTAGTAAAATAGTCCCTTTCAGGCTTCATGTTGTATTGGAGTCATTTGCAGCATGGTCTGCCTGAGGAAAGTAATGACTATGAGCCTGGCGCCTTAGGCGCAGGACTGATTCCTACTATGAGCCTGGTGCCTAAGGTGCCAGGACTGAACCCAGATAGCCCCTAGCCGGGGCTGCTGAGGTTTTAATAAATGTCTAGATGCCTGTTCCCGGGGCTGATGGGCTTGGTCCAGATGCCTGGGGGTAGGCATCATGAACTCCTTCAGAGCTTCAGGTACTACACCGGTCAAGAAAGAAGAGTTGATCATTTAAGGGATCCATGGTATCACAACGTCCATGGATCCTTTTACTATATCAGGAGGGCAGGAGTTCCCTAGGCAGGATGTGGATTTCATGTTAGTGATAATCTCATTAATCTCTTGTTTGGTACAAATATGAAATTCAAATTTCGGAAGAGTAACCGACAAGGTATTAGTTTGACAATCCGCATTGATAGTCTCATTGCCCATTTACCGCAAACATTGTGCAAGCTCAACAAGCTACAGAGATACATAAAAGAAAATCCAAGCAGACCAGCCCGAAATGTCCTTCTTAGGGCCAGACTAAATCTACTGGAAACAAATGAAATTCGGCAAATACGAGGCACCGCGGCTACGAGTGAGTGCCCTCTCTGTGGCTCAGGAAACAAAACGATTTGCCACTTGCTCCTATCCTGCCCAAAAAAACAGTCGATAAGATCTGCCTACCTCAAACAATTCCTTATTGACGGCCAGTTGGACGAAGAACAATGGTGGCACAGAAAGATCACCGGAGACAGAGCAACCTGGCAATCAGCACTAGTGAAGATTCTTCAGCAAACCATGAAAATGTTAGGTTGACGTTTAACCTTTTTCAGAAGTAAATGAGCGACTCTACACATCCCTTTTTTGTAAAGTTCCATTTGGAACACACACAAATAAAAAATGTTTAAAAAAAGTGAAATTCAAATTTCAGAAGAGTAACCGACAAGGTATTGTTTTGACAATCCGCATTGATAGTCTTTTGTGGTGTCAAGATTGGCCAGTTGATAAAATAGCTAGACTATGGCCAGCAATTTTGTTCATAAATTCGTCCTGGATTTGTTGACACCAAACAGAGTCCTTGGAAATAGGTCAGGCGAGGTCAGGCAATTACTGACAATCACTCACACCTGACTTCCATTAAACATCCCCATACGGATAAAATGCAGAGCATGAGAGCACACTCTGAGCGAGGTAAAGAACCCAAAAGGACAGCAGTTTCGAGTTGGCAGCCGAACGAGAGAAAGGGAGAAAGATGGCAAACCAAAACAAGTTCGCAAGGAGGGAACTACCCTTGACCTTTTCGGCAAGAAACAGTTATTTTCAAACCTTTCAGTCAGAAAGCGTAAGGCCAGGAAAACAAACTGAAGAGTCCTGCATTGTGTGTCAAAAGATACCAGAGGCCCTCCCACGTACCTGACCAAGGCGGGGAGGAGCAGCAGCCGCCACGGTATCGTCCTTGGCTCCACAAACAAAGAAACACCAAAGATATCAACGCAGCCAGTGAGTTGGCAAAACTGAGGCAAGACTGGTCTGTGTTGAAATACAATGTTGCTGCTTGCAACCTTGACAATGCGTGCTGGAACGAACATTGTTAAACATGCTTGATGAAAGACGCAAGTAAAGCTGATCTGCTGATTAAACTTGAGATGGAAAGATACAATAATGTTGGCGGAGTGGTCTGGCACCGTGAATGTGCTCAGTCAAAGGTCTCCTTTAGATATCCTGCCAAGAAGTGGCAGAATCGTAAGTAGAATATTGATCAGAACATTGAGTGAAGTGAATCAAAGTGGTTCTGCGTGGGTTTAAGCAAAACCCATTGCACATTCCAAAATCTTCGATTCTGATATCAAGTGGAAAACCTAGAAAGTGAGATTGCATGGTTCGAGCCCGAACAAAGGAGACCAAATGTGAATACTGTGTTAAAGGGATCTGAGCGCGAACGATGGAAATCCATGGTACAAGCCCGAACGAGGGAGATAAAGTGTAAATGTTGTGATAAAAAGGGGGTCCAAGCCTGAAGGAGGGAGACCATGATGGACATTGGAAGCGAGAACTTTTGCATGTAAAGATCCCGATAAGAATGGAACCTTGATATTGTTTTTTTGCAACAGGTCCTCTGAAGTAAGAGACAGTTATAGAAAAGAAGCTTTGGCAGAAGGCCCCGCTTTAACCTGTATCCCCGTGGCAGAGAAGCCAGAGTGTGTGCAAAGCTCGAGCGTGCAGCATTGCCCCGTGCTGAAAACATATGGAAGGGAGCCAACTGCTCAACCGTCTTGACATATTATTTCTTGAACACTTCTTTTTGCATACCCAATTGTCCCACAACCTTTTGTATTTAGAAGTAAGGATTGGCAATAGGTGTATTAGTATAGGGCCTTTTGTTTTGACAGAGACTCGACTAGGACTGCGTTATTATTATTTGATGTGTGCCCATCCTTAGATTTAGGTTAGATAGACTTTCAACCAACCCATTGAATAGTTCAATAAACATCTTTTGAACTCTGATCACTTGTGTCTGTCTTCACTGTTTGATACCATGCCTTCCTTACAGTACCCTATCAAAAAATCAATGGGGCGGTCGTGGAGATTTATCCAGGAATTGAGGCCCCTAAACAAGATAGTCAAAGCTGAATTTCCTTTAGTTCCAAATCCAGCAACAATATTGTGTAATATTTCATCGACAGCTGAGTAGTTCACTGTTGTATATTTAAAAAATGCATTTTTCTCAATTCCCCTTCATGAAGACTCAAAAGATTTCACTTAATGTTCATATCCAATGATTCACCTGAAACATACTAGTTTGCTCCAGGGGTACTGACAATCTTTAATAGAGCCCTTCAGATGGACTTGGGTAATATTCAACTTGAAAGTGTCATTCAATATATATTATTTTGGTGTGTAGTGAGACAGAAGAAAGATGCAGGGAAGACTGTCAAACATATGACTATACTGGCAGAAAAAAAGGTACAAAGGAGACAAGGAAAAATTACAATATTGTCAAGAAGTACTCTATATAGGACAATGATGACTCGCATGAAGGGAGAAAAGTGACACCTAAAAGAGCAGAGGTTATTATAAGGACTCTGAAACCACAAACAGTAAGACAAATGCAACAATTGTTATTATTGCAGGGCATGGGTCTTTGATTACAGCACATATATCCACCCACTTTTGAAATGACTCAGGGTCACAAATGGCTAAAAATAAACTAATGTGGACAGAAGGATTTCATGAATTAAAAAAGGTGGTTAGTACAGCTCCTATATTAAGAATCCAC
Source organism: Ambystoma mexicanum (assembly GCF_040938575.1). Lineage (NCBI taxonomy): Eukaryota > Metazoa > Chordata > Amphibia > Caudata > Ambystomatidae > Ambystoma > Ambystoma mexicanum. The sequence goes on from NC_090934.1 coordinate 352,875,452, forward strand.
TTCTCTCATTCAAATGGAGAAGTCATGACAGCAGTACTTACACAAAAAAACATTAGGACATGGTCATAAACCATTGGCTTATTGTAGTGGGATTTTAGATCCAGTTATGAAAGGATACTATCCTTGTGAACAATCTTTAGCAGCTGCTGCATTTGCAATGGAAAAAGCCTCAAGTATAAACATGGGGTGTCCAGTAACGTTGTTTCTTCGAACATTCATTATTTGCGATTTTGGAGAAACCTAAAAATACATTGACCACACAAAGAACGTCCGGGTATGCGGTAATGACCTGCAATCAAGATTGTCAGGTGTAGCACAGTGAAGCCAGCAAAGTTTATAGCTTAACTAGTGGGAGAAGATGATGATTTGCACAACTGTATAACATATACCGAATGCTATGATGATATTCCTAAATTAGAGAAAATGCTCTAGGAAGGAGGCGGGGGGTGGTCTTTATTGACAGCTTATCGAGAATTGATCAAAAAAACTGGTGGGAGACGTACAGGATCTGCAGTGGTAAAGCTGAACCGAGAGGGTAAATTTGAGGTAATGATTAGCAGGAGATTGTCCCCAAATTACTCAGCACAGGATGCAGAATTAGCAGTGCTTATTGACATGTGAAGCTTTGAGGATGAGGAAGTGACGGTGTACTCTGACTCTGCCTATGTAAGGTCAACAGTACATGCAGGCTTATGTTAGAAAAGGAGGAGTTTCCTTTGTGCTGACGGCACTCCAGTGCAACATGTAGGTTTATTAGAAAAACCTGTTGAAGCATTAAGTTTCCCAGAGACCATAGCAATCGTAAAATATGCCGCCCATTCACAGAACAGATTTAATGTCTCTTGGAAACGAAGCCGCAGACTTAGAGGCCAAAAAATCAGCCTACTATCCATCCACATTTGAGGGTGAAGTAAACAATGTAAGACCAGTAACAGGCGATGCAGGCTAGTTAAGGAAGGATTTAATGATGTCCGTTGTGCAGTTAATTGAGATACAGGGACGAGCATCGCAGGAAGAAAGAGTTATGGAAAAAGCTGGGGTGTTCTCAATCACCACTGAGGCAATTTGGAGACAGGAAAGCACTGGAAAGCCAGTTATGCCTCTAGCCTTATTGAGGGTAGCGTTAGAGCAGCTGCACTACCCAGCGTATGTGACTCGAGAGAGTCCAGCTGCTATAATGGCAGAGGAATGGTTTGTACTGAACCTATGTGAACATGTGGCACAGTTTATTATAAATTGTATTGTTTGCCAGAAATGTACTGCAGGACACACTTTGCAAATAGTGAGAGGAGTAATCCCCAGACCCAATGATATAAGCATGTTATAAATGCTTAGCTTAGTCTCTTATACATTTAGGCACTCTTTCCGGTTGGATTCAGGATTCCAGATCTCCCTGTACTGGGGTACGAGTCCTTGACTTGTACTACGACATTCTATCTCTTTGGCTCTCTTTTGCCAAGTGTCCGACTTCTCCCAGGTTTGCTTTAGGGTCCCAGACCCTCTTTTAAAGGGCGGGTTCTTGACTCGCACAGTGGCACTGTCTCCCCTTCGTTTATTCTTCTGCCAGGTAGACTATTCTCTCAGACTATCCTCAGAGTGCCAGAGCCCCGGTTGCTGTCAGGACTACGTCGTGGTCGGCAGCGGTTCGTTTGGCATCTGCCTTCCTGCCTAGTTGTCCTTTCCCCAGGATCATTCACTGGTGAATTGGGAACCTGGTGGTCTTTCACACCAGTAACGTGAGGAGTCCTAGTCTCTCGCTGCAACTGAGCCTGAACACCTTCGAAACTCTAGCAAAGGATAATTATACTGCTTCGGGCTAATCAAAGTTCTCAGAAGTCTAGACCACTAAGTCTGTTTTCGGAGGCCTAATCCATGTACTTGCAGTCCTCTTCCTCGTCCCTGTGCTAGCATTAAAGGTGTGTGTTTGATATCTGGAAGTCTTACATTTCTCATATTGGTTGGTTAAACCAGTTGGAATACATGTCAATAAAACATGTCCGTTCTAATGATTTTAAAGAGCGGGAAGGAGTGGGGTCTATTACATCAGTTAAATGTTGCTTTCCCTGGTGGTATTGGTTCCCAATGTTGGTGTGCAGTTCTTTCACCTCATACTCTTGCTCTTGTGTGCTACCAACAAGAGCAGTAGTGTACTGTGAAGGTACTCCCCTAGTACCAAGAAAAAGGCCTCCCTCTAGGAAAAAAGGGACAGCATCCTTGGATTCGTCACAGGCCCCAATCTGAGTGTGTACGACAGTTTTTTGTTTCCGATATCCTGCCCAGCCCCCACATGTACCATCATCCCATGAGCAGACTTTCTCCTGGGCTAGCTACAAGCTAAATGCTGGCCCTGCAATGAAATTGCTTTAAGGGCCTGCCGCCCTAGGGATGTATGGGGAAAACACAGTTAAACCTGATGATTGTTTTGCTTTTCTTTTACTTCCTTCCTTTCTCTTTTCACCCTTTATTATTTAGTTCAGACCGGGAAGACATCTCTAACTTACCTATGAGGGTTCCCACATGCTGCCTATCTCTCTTCCACCTCTCTTACTTTTTTTCTCTGTCCTCCTTTCCGTGCCTGCTTCCTACCAGGATCTGAAAAGCTGGCCCCAGGCTTAGTTGTAAAGCTTCCCTTACATTCCTTGTCACCTATGTTCACGCTTCTTCCTTTCCCTCCCCCCTACCATGTCAGGATTTAGAAGGTTACCCCTGGACTTAGCTGTAATGATTCCCTGACCCTCCTAGTCATCCTCACTCACTGTTCCTCGCCCTCTTTATCTCTCGGTACCTAATCGGGATTGTGAAGGCCCTCTACCCTACATAGCCCGGATCAGATAGACGGATCGTGGCTTTACTATGAAGATTCCCTGGCCCTGGATTCGATTTGCAAATCTTTCTTCATTTCCCTCTCGCAAACCTAGTCAGGATTGAGAAGATCGACTTTCGATTAGCTGCAAAGGTTCGCTGACTCGTCCTGCTTCTCAAACACACCTTTCCCAGTCTCCTGGTCAGGACTTGGAAGGCAATCCCTATGATCAGCTTTATCCAATCCCTGACCTTACGTACACTTTCTCTACCCTCCCTCACTCTACCCTCCCGTGTTTTAAGCAATTTCCATTGCAATGTAGCATGTATTACAATGAACAAATAAATATAATATAAGTTTCTGTCTTAACATTAAATAGTTGACTGACTATGTGATTGGTCCCTCAAAGCTAATTTGCAGACTTTAGAGAAGAAATTAAAGCAGCCACTGAGGAAAGAAAATTGTATAGACTGAGTTGTGTTCTCTATATTTTGGCAGGTCAGTTTTGGCACATCACAGACCTTCACCTGGACCCAGACTACAATGTCACATCCGATCCTCTAAAGGTGTGTCCTTCTGCAGGGAATCGGCCAGTAACGGGTGCAGGCAAGTGGGGAAACTACCTGTGTGATTCACCCTGGATCCTCATCAATTCATCTGTGCATGCTATGAAGGAAATCCTACATGATCCAGACTTTATCCTTTGGACTGGGTAAGCAATGCATGAACTAATAAAACTTATCAGAATAGAGAGATGGCTATTTACGAATGAAAGATGGAGCATACCCTCACCTCTTCATAGATATTAAAGTGCTGTGTGTACCTTAATCCAGTAAATTGGCAGTTGCATCTAGCACAATCAGCAAGTGTAATAAAATGTAGCTATAGATCAATATACACCTGAGAAAAACTACTGTGAGTGTCTGCGATTAATTTACCCATCACATGACCCTAGATAGTGAAGATGTAAGTACTCTGGGGAACAGTGTGGCCCACCTTTTCCATGAACTGAACCCTGAAGGCAGAACAAGGGGAGGGAGGATGTCCCAATCCTTTTTCATTCTCTGCAGGTCCTGAGTCATCTGTCTTACCCTTTTTTTCTAAGCAGGGAAGGATATTTGAAAACCTCCATGATGCATCACATTCAGTCAGAAAACCAGCAGTGGATCCTAAAACATCATAACTGGATGCAAATGGAGAAAACTTGACAGTAACCCCTACAGTCCGGAGGAATACCCGTCCCCCCACTTAGAACCAATGGAGTTTAAACAACTTGGCCACATGTCACAAACACCCTGTATCACTTTGCAATACTGTTCCCAGAAAGCAACATTCTCACAATCCCAAAACCGTGGCTGGAATCCCCATATTTTACAGGTTTTCCCAAAAACTCAGATGTCACTACCAAACCCTTGGTCACTATCACTGTCAAAATGGAGAACGAAACATGGACCAGAGGGGGTACTGGAAATTAGGAGTGGCATCGAGCAAATTGGTGGGCACCATGAGGGTACTGATAAGAAACTTAACTAACCACTTCCTAGGGTTCCCCTAGAGAACCTGGAAAACTCCAAGTCAGAGCCCAGCATAGGAGAGGGCAAACTGCTGAGAGAGGGCACAGGAAGATTAACAACACGAGTCCATCCAACCACAACTCCTAACCGGCAATCCGACACAGAATCCTCGAGACTTCTTCTCTCAGCCAGAGAGACTTAAGAAGAGATCTCTCTCTACACTGCTCCATCAAAAAATGCAACTGAAGTTTACAGGAGGCAAAGATACCTTCAGACTACTAGAGGCTCTGAAATTAAGTGAGCCACCTCAGATTGTAACAAGTAGTCATTGCTTTAGAGCACCATATCCCCAAATTCATGTGTATACTGAATAGTTATACACCAGTCAAAATGCACATTATGTGCACTAGTCCCTCAACTACCATCCAATGGACATGATGTACAGTACTGTTACTCATACATTTGTCTCCCTTGACCATTTATTAAGGCTGTGGATAGGGCCACCAGATGATTTTATGTCCCTATTTTGCAGTCCTGAGCTTTTATCTAATAGTGTAATGATTTCTGGTCTTGTTTCGCATCATTTGGACTAACCTTATGTACTAACCTTTACTGTCACAGCTACTGCGAAGGTAATCGTGTTTACCACAGAACATGGAGCATTGAAGATCCAACAGTAATGTAATTCCCTAACAGTCCCCTCATTCTTTGAAGTCATCAATCGCTGCGTGACATTGTCCACTTGGTCTTCTCCATATTCTGAAAAATACACAAGGGGTTTAGGGTCACTTGGTGACAATTGAAGGGTTATGCCCAAGCGTTAACTGGTAACACAAAAAAGGAAGGGGTGGGCAGGCAATCCTTAGCGTCATTGCGCCAACGAGCATGTATAATGTTCGTAGATGGTCCTAAATGTCTCAAGGCAAAGAGAAAAGGTGAGGACAATGCTCACGTGTTGTACTGTACTGTACTGTTGTACTGTAGATGGCTAGTTGTGTGGTATATCGATAACAACAAAACAGTGTCTGGGCCTGTCCATAAGCATCAGAGTTGTGGATTACAAAGAGGGACCGAGAAGATCGTAACTGTCCCTACCTCTGTGGAGGGGGCTATCCCTAGTCTGCGCTGGTGGGCTGCTTATCTAATAGTGGATAGAAAAGGAGACAGAGTACTAAGCTCAATTTATTTTTAAACCAATTTTTACTCTTCTGCAGAAAAGGCTTAATGAACTTGTGGCCCGAACCTTGTTGTTTACAGTATGTGAACAAAACGGATGACATTGATCGGCCAAACCCTTGCTTCTGAACAATTTAAAATGATAGGGTACTTTTCAAATACCAAATGGCATTACGGCAAAATTATTACTTTATTGCCCATTACTGGAGGTAAGTAGACCCTGTTTAAAAGATGTTGACTCGAAATGTAAGACTAAAATGTGGTACTATTTTGTGAAGGCTATGGCAGGGGAGTAAACACAAGCTTTTCTTACTCTAACCCTGGTGCAAGCGTGATCTGCGGCAGCAGATTTACTGCCGTTTCCACTTCAGAGTCAACTGGTTTTGGTGGTCTGAGTGGTTAAAGCCACCTTCTTCAGGACTGTTTTCAAAGTTTATAAGCAAGGAAAATGGCTACTGATGTGCAGCCTACTCATGTTGCTGTATCCAGTATCCAAACGTGACAATGGAACAGTCTCACCTCAAGGTTGTTTCCGGAGACATTCATGATGCCAAGTAACACGTCAGACTAAAAAACATGGTAGCAGCTCTATTGAGTGCCCTTAGGCACACGTGATTGTTGTATTTCATGGCTCCTAAAGGGCCTGGGAGCTGTAAAAATGTAGTAGATGTGTCTCCTAGCATTCTCCCTTTTAGAAGATTCTAGATTCTATCCTTATTATCAAACTGTTCGGTGCGGTGTGTGATCCGAGATTCCGTCATCAAAGAACCATGTAGTTCTGTATGTATATGTTTTTTAGTCAATGCTTCTCTCTCATTCCACTCGTCATCTGTTGAGGCAGATTGCCTAGTTGTGATGTTGTCAATGATGGAGGGTGTTGATAGGATCCCTTCCAAGAGTTCCTCTGCAAATGCAAGGTAGTTCATTTCGGCCATTGTCAGGTGTCACTCGGCCGACTATCAGGTGAATGTTGGGTATTACAATTTTAAGAAGGTTAGATCTAGTTGTGTGCCAGGTTTATCTGTGACTTAGTGAGTGTCTCCAATTATCTATTGCTTATTGTCGTCACCTTTTTCTTTTCTCCATATGCTTCCAAGTGGTCTCTGCAAAATACCATTTGAACACATGCCAGCACCCAAATAGTATAATACTATCAACAGTGTTGGGTCATGCACGCTAACAATAGTCTGATGGCGAGGGTGTTGTCGCTCAACCACAAACCACTTGCCCGGTCAGAATGACACAAGGTCTAGTATGACCGTTACTGTTTCTTTTCCTCTGCCTCCTCCACCCTTTCTATCTTGTGGCACCTGGCAACACTTGTGTATAGGTGCCATACAAATGTCCATCTGGTCTGTTGAGCACGGAAACAAACAGATGGGATACTAATCACTTGTGTCATGATTTTCTTTTCACAAATTCAAGGCTAGGAGGGAAAATACTATGCAGTTTCAAAGCCTTACCATCACATGCGATCAATACATTTAGAATTATTTACAAAGTTGAGCTCTGAGCACTTGATCAATGCACCAAAATCCTGCAGGTTATGGAAGCTACATCACCCTCATTTAGGCCCCCTTGAAAACATCACAAACAACTAAATTGCATTATCTTAGATGATTTAATTGCAAGCAGTGGCACCCTCAGACTAAAACCCTGATGAAATCACAGGAGTGCATACAAACTTCTCCAATAATTTGAACATTGATGACTCACTACGTGGTTGCCCATGGTGAACATTAAATGGCCCATCAACCGTCCGCTATATTGGCTCACAGAAAACCTGCTCATCAGTTCAGATGATCTGGACCAAGAGTACCTCTGAACTGAGGCTGCTGACAATGAAACTACCCTTAATAACTTCCCCCTTTTATGAGCATGGACAATAACTAAACACTCCAGCTATGAATGAGAAGTGGTAAGAGCCTGCCAAAGCCAACCATGTCAATTTAGCAGCCTCTAAGAAGGCCACCCACTGAGTGTGTAATTGCTTTACAGCAAGCAGTAGCTCAAATGCACAGCAAATTTACGGAGAGCACAACGGGAAGGCCTTGTGTGTTATCGTTAACATATAGAAAATGTAGGCCTCACTTATGACTTCCCCTGTGGGCATTTTCTTAGGATCCTCTCACTGACCTCTTGCGGCTGAGGGGAAGTCACCCTACCCATGTTGATGACACATTGCGTCCTCAAGCATGTGTGCGAACTCGACTTGGCTTTGATGTTGATGGGGAACTTCAACAAAAGCAAGATTGCTGAGCTTCACACATTGGACACTGGGTACACCTTAGGAAATAAGATGTTTGGGACCAAGACGCAGTCTAACCTTGGAAACATCTGAAATGTCAGCTTTGACCAGGTTCTTGGTTAAATGACATCTAAAACTACCCAAAAGCAATTTTAAAAATTAAACAAATACATGTGCAAAGTGAATAGCATTCCAGGATAGCACAATTTCTCCAGCAGCAGAAAAGGGAGCGTTTGAGAAAAGCAGCAGCCTCATTAATGTCTGTCACGCATAACCAAATGATTATCTCTGGAATATTCTAGGAGTTGCATTCTTTCATGGATTTATTTTCTCCCGATTTCCAGCTTTATAAAAAATGTATTGTGGGAGACTGGCGCCCAGGGGGTGCGCAGATGAGATCTGACTCTGCGTGAGCTCCGCACCCCGTGGGCACGAAAGTGAATTGAGCCCCCACTAGCGGACCCCCATCCCCCAGGAATTTAGGGTGGCCCTGCTGTATGAAGCGACTCCCCCTCTAGTGACCCAACAGCTGACTAAATCTTTGCAGGACCCGAGGAGGAATGTCGTGGCGAAGTGGCCCCCCCTGCCTGGATGCCGTACCAAGGACACTCGTAGAAGAAGAGGCGAGGGTCTGCTGATACATCTGGAGGCCCCTGTCCCCACAGCTGCAAACAGACTGTGAGGGAGAATGCTCAGCCCGACGAGACTGTATTAGTCTGGACCGGTGCTCAGGCATTGGGCTGTGCCCCTGACATGTTCTCCGAACCTTGCCGATGAGGAGGACGGGGCTGCCCTCGGGCGGCCACAGCTGTGTACCAGCTGCCCCGCCGAGTGCCAGAGGTGAGGAGATTTCATGAGAATAGCACCCTTCCCTGGTATCCCCCTCCCGTCTCCACAGCGCTTGAACATCTAACCAGGCAGACGAAGCCCGGCAACAGGACACGCGGCAAGCAACTCTGCCTGTGACACCGTCGAACATTAGTGATCAGACCTGAGGCTTGCAGCCTCGCGTGCGGCCGCGGTGTGCAGCGATTGGCCAAGTGTTCCTTGCCGGGGGTGATTCTTATTTCAATAGCCCACATAATCACGCTCCTCCCTGGCACGCGCTCCCCAATCCCTGCAGGGGCGGACACGTTAGCTCCAGCTCCCCAAGCCACGTATATGATCATTGCTATAACGAGGGCCGCTCCCCTCTTACAGACTGGGGCCATGACCCCACAGCCACACGGACTGGAGCATTGGAAGGAGTGAGCAGCTGGCAGGCAAACGTTGGAATAACACTGCCCCTGCATGCCCGCATCGGCTGAGAAGTTGGAGATATTCCCCAGAGCCACCAAACTGGCATAAAAACCTGTTCTGGAACAAATATCCACCTGCTCCCTCCTCTTATCAGACCACAGACAAAATATACCACATTCTATACGGGGCGTCTTAGCACCGGACAAAACCCTGAGCCATTAGGGGACGGAGCAGAAGGTGTCTCCTACGAGACCTCCCAGTGGGATGCGGGTGCCTGGAACCCACGCTTCCCTGATTATTGGCTAAAGTTTTCATCTTGGGGCAGAAGGGTGCGAGGAACCATTGTGGAATCATCTGATCTGTACCTCCGGACCTTGTAAAAGTGGGGGAAGAGATCCACCTCTCAAACCATCATGACCGAATAGTGACCCACATAAAGTGAAGAAGGGTAATATAGGCATCAGACCCCCGAGGTGCGCACCCACTGCTGCCTAAGGATCCCCCGCAGTGGTCCTTCCTGCGCCCGATTTGGGCAGATCCCCTCAGGCGACGCATGAACTCAGTCTTTGGCGAGCACGTGCCCAGTATTGGGATCCCACCGCAGGTCATCTGTGCCAACACTCGCCATCGATAGATGACGAGAGCGGGTCCACAACCTTCCTGAAGTGTTGGGCCCCAGGAAAAAAGGGGCGTGTGCCCTCCTTCCACTCACAGGTTGCACTGAAAACCTTCCCTTTACCCCTGCCAAACTCAGGAACTGTTTTATAGATTCTGGACTCTGAGAAAACCCAGCAGACCTACTACCAGCCCCCCCTTGATGACACTGATGGATTCTGATTAGTATCTTTCTGTGATCTCAAGTCAGTCGCCCCAGTCGTTGCCTCATTGTGGGAAACAGCAGCAACCCCCCTTGAAAGGGGACAGTAAAACTAAGAAGGCAGAGGTGAACCGTCTCTGTGTATATGAACATTAAACTGAAGCTAGCCAAGTTCGCCTACTCCCCATCCCCTCCTGTGGCAGGGAGCACCGGTACTTCGATCATGGAGGCATCTGGCACGGAATCGGCAGCCACCAAAGGCGACCTCACCGCTCTCCTGAGCAAGATAAAGTACATGGGAGTTAATATCGGCAGGAAAATTGATAAAATCACACAGCGAATGGATAAGATCGAAGAAAGACGTGATGGCAATCAAGCCTCCATAGACACCCACGAAACTCAAATGGAACTTCGAATCGCTGAAATAGAGCAGAGAGAAGAAGAGTTTCGTCTCAAAATGGACGACTTGGAAAACCGTGAGGCGTAAAAACCTACGCTTTTTTGGCATCCCGGAACACGAAGGTGAAACAGAAGGAGATATAAGGAAAACGATTCATGACATAATAAAATTACTGGTGGCCGATGAGGAGATCGTGAACCAAAGAGCGGATACACAGAGCAGGTGGTCCAACAGGCGGAGTGAGATCGGTCCTCCCACACTTTCATAGGTACCAGGACAAGTCCAGGATTTTGTAGAAGGCTAAGGCCCGTGGATCTGTCACCCTCGGAGGCGCACGAATTACAATCTTTCAAGACCTGTCTTCGTTAACTCTAGCCCTGAAGCGAATGTGCGTTCCTCACACGAAATAGCTCAAGGATAGGGGAACTCGAATCAATGGGGCTATCCCTTTTCTCTCTCTTTCGAACACGACTGCAGAAAAGTCCGGCTGCGATCTGAAACGGAGATTCGCACCTGTATATCGGAACATTTGGAATCAAGTGAAGATGGTGGCAATCGGGTAGAAGCAGGACGGAGTGGGAGACAGTGGCATTTCCAGGGGCCAAGGAGGAGACGAGTCAAAGGTTCGAGGAAATACCGAAGAGGCAATGTTTCACCCGAAGGAGGCGATTGAGGCTGACCGCCACTAATGTGGATCTCCTGAGGTTCGCTACCGTTGATGGACCCCTCAGGACCTGGAATCAGCGTGGCCTGGGTGTGGGGAAGATTTTATCCCTCTGAACATTTCTGGAGGAGGGAAGATGTGTGCCTTACCGGGGCAACTTTATGGAAGGAATACGTTATCAATTTTTTTTTATTAAGAGTTGTTGTTGTGTTTGGGGAGGGAAAATAGATTGGGGGCTCAATTGGTATGTAGAATGTTTTTTTAAATGGGACCGTGAGGTAACAGTCTCCACTGGTGGTCCGACACCGAATCGGCCTTCTCGACTGATCCTGGGCAGACGCCATCAACTGGGAATGGGAGAGGGAGATGGGGGAGGGGGCAAAAAAAGGGGGAGGAGTGTGAACGGGAGGGGGGTGGTCAAAAAATCCTCAATGAGGCGAGCACTGGTACATACATGGTGGATTAATAGTAGGCAGGGTTGCCAAACCCGGGAAATCACTTCTCTCACACCTCTAACAGACCCCTCAGAAGCGCCCAGTCTAACTGCCTCTCCATACCCCACTTCAACCATCAGAGATCAGGGAGGACCAGTTTCCCAGTCCTGGCGGCGAAACTTTGGAACTCACTACCTAACCCTGTTAGAGCGGAACCCTCCTTCCTAGTGTTCAAAAGGCAGGCCAAAGCCTGGCTGTCTGCCCAAGACCACCCCTTGAGCCAGTTTGTTCGCTAGCCACCCCCTATATTCAGGCCTACCGATTACTCTCTGTTGTACATATGTAATTCTGATGTCCATAAAATGTGAATCTGTATATTACTTGTAAATGATTCCTTCTGTTGTATATTTTCTGTAAATGTTTACTATGTCTGTAGCCTAAGTGAAGCACCCGGATGACCTTGGGCCAGGTGCGCTATATAAATAAATAAAATACAAATACTTGACATGCATGATTATAAATGGCGGTTAACATGGTCCAGCAGGCAAAAGGCCCCCTTAGGGTGGGGACACTACATGTCAAAGGTCTTAATTCTCCGACCAAAGATCCTTGGTATGCAGGGAATTCTGTAGGACGAGGCTTGATGTCGTCCTATTGCAAGAAACGAAATATGCCAGGGGGGAGGACCGAAGAATTCTATGGGTATGAACGGGGTCAGAGTTTTGGGTTTCCGGATCTCTGAGAAAAGGAGGGGTTGGGTTACTCATTAGAAAAGGGCTGGGCTTCACAGACATCAAGTGGCAGATGTAGAGGGACAGGCTCTGATGGTGGCAGGCTCCATAGGCTCCATAGGAAAAGTGAACATTACATTTGGTGCGATATATTCTCCCAATACAGGGCAATCTCGGTTTCTGGCTAAGACAGTTCCCAAAATCATGCTCTAGGCCGCTGGTCATGTCCTCCTTGGAGGAGATTTTAACTTATGGGCGGACCCCAGTTTGAATAGGAAAGCAGGCAAACCCGACTCCAGAGAACCAGCTGAAGGAGGCAACACTGAGGTTGCGAACATGTTCAACATTTACGGGCTTCGAAACACATGGCGAGAGTTCCATCCCGGCGAGCAGGACTACACCTTCTATTCCGCCCCCCATAATACATATACCAGAATCGATTATATATACCTATCGGAGGAACCATATAACACTGCAAAGAGGTCAGAGATTACTCCGATCAGTTGGTCTGACCATGATATGGTCACGGTGGATGTCAATTGGGACGATCTACCGACAAAGCGAGGTCGATGCAACAAAACTCTTTGTAAAGATACTGGGGGTCATTCCGAGTTTGGAGGCAGCCATGGTGCTGTTAGCACCATGGCTGCCTCCAAACTCGGGTCCGATCAGTCGGAATGGGGACTTACCAGGACATTCCGACCTATGCGGACCCAGTAAGTCCCCATTTCGAAAACCATTCCCCATTCCCATTTGAGTCCCCATGGGGCTCAATGGGAATGGGGAAGGAGCTAATAAGGGCTTGCAAATAGCGGGCCCGTTAATAGCTCCATGGTCCCTTAACGGGTCCCGCTAAGGACGGCTGGTCAGACCAGCTGGTCCTGGTGGGACCAGCTAAGGGACCTCGGAATGTGGCGTTAGGGGGTTAATGGCCCCGGCATCCTTACTGGTGCCGTTAACCCCCTACCGCCATACTCAGAATGACCCCCACAGGGTCCTAGAGGCGAAGAGAAAAAAGGAGCAACTCCGTCTCCTAGAACACAGTCAGATATCCCCTTTTTCATAAAACTTCTGTTTTAGAAGCTGTAACTTACGGACTAAGGCAGATGCATTGTTGGCAGCCAGGCTGCGTGACCAACGGGCAGAACGGAAAGTCTTAGAAATAGAGATCTGTGAGAACCCCCAGACAGCAACAAAAGCGGAGATTCCCGTAGCCTTCGCCACATTCTGTGAGACCTTATACAGATCGGATGTTCAGCCTGGCTTGCCAGGGACTGACAATTACTTGTCCTCGGTTAATATGCCAAAACTCTCAGATGTTGAATCCCTTGTTTTAGAAGACCCGATAACTGAGGAAGAGGTCAAGAATGCGGTTAAGAGGTTGACACTGGGTATCCTTTCTCCCCTCTCTCCTTCCCTTTATGGTGGAACTCTTTAACGAGATCCTTAACACTGAGAGAGCCCCGGACTTGTTTGTTAGAGCTTTAATTTTGGTGATTCCCCAGGAGGGGTGGGACCCAAGAAAATGTGGTTCATCTCGTCCCATATCTCTGTTAAATGTAGACGCCAAGATAGACACCCAAATCCTTGCGGCCCGATTGGAGTCACTGATGCCACACCTAATACACCCCAATCAGGTTGGTATTATATTGGGCAGATACGGAGCTGGCACCAGGAGAGACTCTGCACCTAATGAATGCATCCCAAAACATACTAATGACTCTGCCCTTCTGTCCGTTGATGCAGAGAAGGCCTTTGACAGAATCGAATGGGGATTTCCGATGGCGGTTCGCCATAAGGTGGGAATAGGCCCAAAATTCGGGGGAGGAATTCAAGCAGTATATACGTCCCCAAAGTGTCTGTTTTTGTAAATGGGGAATACTCCTGCTGGTTCGACCTGGGCAGAGGAACATGACAGCCAGGGGTGCCCCCTCTCTGCGATACTTTTTGCACTCTCGCTAGAACCTCTAGCCCAGAAATTAAGGGATGATCATCAGGTGGAGGGTCTTAAATTAGGAGTGATTGAATATAAAGTGGCTGTTTAAGCAGATGACCTACTCCTTCATATTTCGAATCCCACATCCTCCATACCTAGAGCAGTTCAGCTAATCAAAGAATATGGGAAGCTCTCAGGCTTCAAAATCCACGAAGCTAAGTCGATCTTATTCCCCCCCTGGAACCCACACAGGAAAATATACACAAATTCGGCCCCGCTAGGTCTCATAGTTGAAAATGTTCAGCTAAAATATTTGGGCATACAAGCCAATTTCCTCACCCTCCGTCTACGGTTTCATGCTGATCTCGCCAAATGGGATAAATTTACGATATCATGGTTGGTCAGGCTCAATGCAATAAAAATTGTCTGCCTCCCCTGTTTTCTCTACCCCTTCGGGATGCTTCCTATCCAAATGCTGAAACCCTTCTTTGATGAAGTTAAGAGAACTATGTTACAGTTTCTTAGGCAGGGATAGAGAGCGCGGTTCGCCTATGACACTCTGACATTGCCAAAAGAAAAAGGGGTGTGGGGGGATGGGACTACCCGACCTGAAGAGATACTATCAAGCTGCTCAATTGTGAATCTTGATTCCCCACATGCAGAACCATAATGAACCCCAATGGATTGCAATGGACAACCATTATTTGGCCCCGGCGACCGTTTCCGAATGGCTATGGGTACCAAGAGATAAATTGTCGAGGAGACTGAGGGACCACCCAATATTGGGCACTATCTGGGAAATATGAAGGGACAGAAGTGACATGAGTAAGGTTACTTTGTGGCCATCCCCTCTGAGCCACCTATGGGCCCCCGGCATCAGAGAAATTATCCCCAACCAGGAAAGATTCCAACCTTGGTTCAAAGCTGGGTTGGAGAGGGCAGGTCAATTGTGGAAAAATGGCACCTTGGGGTTGTGCCCTCTCCCTGTCTTCCAGTTTTTGCAGATTAAGGGTGTGTTGTCAATGGAGGAACGGAAAGATACCACGAGTAAGGGAATTTACCCCCTTTGAGAAGCTGTTAAACTCCAGAACAGAAATGAAGGGTTTAATATCTGCCATGTATAGGACATTGATCGAAGCTGGGAAGGGGTCCATGCTACCCCTGAAAAGCAGATGGGAGGGAGATCTTGGCATAGAAGTCGACCCGGATATGTGGGGAAGGATGTGTAGGGCTGCCCCTCGGGTATCCATATCCAGCCAATATAAACTTCACGCGATTAAACTCTTACACAGGTGGCAATATGACCCCCTCAGACTCTCCAAAATGTTTCAATCACTAAGTCCGTCGTGTTGGTGTAAATGTGGGGAAATTGACGACTACTGGCGCATGTGGTGGAGCTGCTCCCGGATCAGAATTTACTGGGAGTTTGTCTTGGGATGGATCAGGGAGCTGGATGGAATTCAGAGGAATACAGACCTGTTCCTCATTCTCTTTGGATTAGAGCGAGATGAAGATGAAGTGTATGGAATTAAGGGTCTGGCTGCCCATCATTTGTTAGCGGCTCGCGCCACCCTAGTAATGAAGTAGAAATCAGAGAGTACGCCTAGCAAAGGTGAATGGATTAATGTAGCATTGAATATGAGTTATGAAAAAAATAACCTCTGCCCTACACACGAAATCTGCACAATGTGACGTACTCTCGGGTGATTTTGTATGCAAATATATGCCTGGATCCAATCGATAGAAGGCGAAGAGTGAGAGGGTCACTACATCCACTTCCCCGAAGGAAATATATTGGACTATTGTGTTGGGGGAGGATTGCATAAAGACTCTGAAGAGGCCATATGAAGACAACCAAGCCTAATATGATTGATAAGGTGATTGCACCAAGTACTAATTGAGTTTTTGTAGAATATGTACATCAGTAGATGAGGGGAGGAAATGTAGAATACTTTGAATAGGTGAAACATAAGTATTTTTGGAGGAAATGTTTGCACTGTTAGTACTTCACTTTGTTTGAACTCTAATAATACTTTGTAATGCCTTTTTGTGCTTTTGAAACTTTTAATCAACTTAAATTAAATAATAAAAATTGTAAAAGAAGGTATTGTGCATTTCTCTGATCTTTGGGCAGTAGAATAGGATCAAAATGTACCCCTTGGCCTTAAAGCAGTTATTTATCGGTGTATGGCTGCCACTTGGAGAAGTGCAATGCTTCAAAGTCGTCATTGCAGCTCATCAGAGAAAATTAAAATAAACCATGTTACAGAATTAAATTCTTCAGATCTATGGCACAAGAATCACTCCAAATCTCATAGGCCGTTCAAAGGTTTTTATTTAATTGTTGATGGACCCTAGGACTGTCCCTATCCCTCTTGTCTATTTGCACCCCTTCCCTATTGGAGGTGTCCTTAGTCCCAGGTTAAAACATAAAGATTTTCTCCCTCAGTATGGTAATTGTTAAATAGACAGAAGTGTTTAGCTAAAGGCCCTTGGCCTTATCTTACTAAACTCCCTCTGGGACTTCCTTGCTGTCCCTACTGTAGTAGTCTAAAGGGCTATATGGGATTTGTGCCTTGCAGTAGGCATTCTGGTTCAGTTGTTCACCTGCTTTCATGCTCACTCTCTCTTCTCCTGTTATCTTCTCTACTTCCCCTGCCTTTCCTGTCCATTTGACGTGTCACACTCCTTTTTGCCTGCACATCCATCCTTTCATGTTGCTTCTCACTCTATGCTGTCACTACTTCCTCTTCCATTCTTTTGCTCCCTCGTCCACTCTACTACTCTCTACTACTCCCCCTCCACTCCACTAATAAATCCTATAATCTATTATTACTCAGACACCTGCCTTTCCCTCAGTACCATACACTTCACAGTCACTCCTTACACTCCCTACTCTAAACACACACGTCCCACTAATCTGCACCCTCACACTGCAGTACCACTTCAACTCACTAGCCAATACCTCACTTTTTCCAATAATTGCCTCCACACTGTGCCTTCCTTCCTTCTACTGTTCTCTTGGTAGTCTAACTCCTCCTCCTGACGTCAACAAAATAACCCAAACTCCCTGCTTCCCTCGATTCCCTTTTTTATCTGTGGATGGCCCTCTGTCCCTTGCCAATCTTGCCCTGTCTTTGCCACACTGGGCAGTGAGGTATCAGACAAAGTTAAAAATGGCAGGCTACGTCACGACCACTCCTGTTGCGCTGATCCTCCATGGAACAGCAATGTCGGCAACAGGAAGTACATTGTCCTGGTTCATGTAATGGGTCCCTGCTTTGGGTGCCCATAAGGTAAGTCCCACGGTAGCAGGGTTTTGTCTCCCTGGTACAAGGCCCTAGTGGTTTAGGGCAGACCGGGGCAGCAGGAACTGTTGGATGCCATCTCTCAGTGGTGTGGTGTAGCTGTGCTTTCCGCAGTATGTGGTTATTTTGGATCTGCTTCTCTCTCTCTCGCTTTGCTGCACGTGCTGGCAGCATTTCCCAGAAGGGAGAGGGTAGGAGGGGGGGACTGTTTGTTGGTTGTCGTGTTGCAGGCTCTTTGTTGCTGGCATGGGGCGCTCAACCTTGGCTCTCATTTTGATGCTTTCGGTTGGCTTCCTGCTCTGATGTTTGGCCGCTGGAAAAGAGAAAAAAACACTGGCAACCATGTGATCATGGAGGCATGGCAATAGGCAAAGGTAGAGGGCTTCAGACTGGCCTCAGAGGGTGCAGGAAGTGGGGCCCTCTCACGATTCCCCACCAAATGAAAACAGGCTGTGATTTTCCCTCTTCTCTACACCGTGTAGATGACCCCATATCCTCACTTGACAAGGTCACGGTGTCGGCCTTGTCACATCTAATACAGCCTTTGAATGCACCTGGGTGAGTCGGGGGTTGGCATTACCTGAGTGATTAAAGCAACTGGAAGAGCCACCTGCAGATTCCTGAATCGCCCACAATTGGGACACCAACTGGAGCTCAATGTCATGAATGGTCCTGTTTGCCAGTCAACCCACAATCTCCATAACCATTGCCTTCAACCTAAGAGACTGTGGAAGGGTCTTCACTGACAGTAATTCCCTTTGACCTTAAATCCTTAGTAGAAATAACTCCTGGTCATGCACAATCCTATGATTAAAATAAGGATGCATGCTTATATACACCTAGAGTGGATTAGTGATGAAATCCCTCCCACCTGCTGCCCTGTGGTATGCCCAGTAGAATCACAGAATCCCAAGTTTCTGTCTATGAAATTCAGTCTAGAAAACATGAGAGCGAACTGATATTTATATCCACATGGCAACTGAATTCCCCAGAGTCCCCACGGCAAAGATGGAGCAGTCATCTAGAAGTGATTAAATCTCCAAGAAATATGTTGCAGGACAACATGCCATCCCACCCAGTATTGCTTAATCGGTGCAACAAATCTGCATTCCCAAAGATGCATGTTTCTTGCAACTGTGATGAATCCTGCAGAGTCATCACTGATTCCCCGGTGATAGTCTCCTACCACATGGCCAGGGAAAGGCAGCCGCTACCTGATCCTTACCCTGGGGGTGGTGTCCGGAGGGAGGATCATGGGGAGGAAATGAATACCGGGGGATGAGGGGGAAGGTGAGGAAAAGGGAAGAATACTGCGTGTCTCTTGTGAGAAGCGCAATATTCTTCCCTTTTCTGTGTGGAAGCAACCCTAATTCCAGAGTCTTTGATGGCATGTTGTCATTAAATATCTAATGTTGATGGTTATTTAAATGAAACTGTCTAACAATGTAACTTAAAATCATTTGAAACTTCCTTGTACTCCCGAAGTCACCAGAAAGCGTCAAGTACTGACACAAGGAGTAAATGTGGAGGGAATGTGACACCAAGTACAATGTGCAGTCTAGTTGTCAAGATCCAAGTCAGCTGAGCGGGACATTTAAAATTGGAAATCACCAGCAGGTGTCAGACCGGAGAAGGAGAGAGGAGAAAGGCTGCAGAGTGTGCAGAGCGGTACGCGAGTCCAGAGGCAGAGGCAGACTCATGGAGAAGAGCCGTCGGGAGAGCAGGAAATGTCTGCAGTTTACAGACTGGAGGCCTTCCTGACCGCAGGAGAGGAAGTCTGGTTAAGTCGCAGCAGGTACAATTCTTCAGATATGAGATATCAATTGGGGGAAACCTGGAACCAGCATTGCCATAAGCCAAAAGACATTACAGAAGAAACAAAAAGGCAAAAGTTGTACAATTCTCCTAATATGAGATATCATTTTGGGGAAACCTGGAACAAACATTGCCAAGAGCCATGAAATATTAATAGAAAGGTTGACAGACAGAGCTTGAACAAACCCTCATACATCGGATGTCTGAATGGGGGAAATTGGAACAAGTAATAATTGAAGTAAACAAAGTTTTACTATTGAAGAAGTGCAATTTTGTTATATCTAAGAGGAATATAAATGTTACAGAAATACCTGATGAGAGATACATATCGGGTAGTGAACCTTTTGGGAAGAGTATACCTGGCAGGAGAGTACACCAGAGGCCGGCATGAGCCGAAAGGAAGATATTACTGGTAGGGGAGTAAACCAGGATATCGAGAGAATCAGTTGAGAGGTTTCCTGGAAGGAGAGCATACAAGGAAACCCATTTTGAACTGGTGTGTCGAAGATACATTTTGTCATATCAAGTTGTTGTTTAAATTGAACTTTTTGTCAACCAGCGAATTATAAAAGATTTGCCTTATGCCATAATTCAACCAATATTGGAGAAAATATATTTGTTTAACCATCCTGAAAACTAGGAGAGACTTTCTTTTTGTTATATTCCAACCAGGGTTGTGGAAGAGACATTTGTTTTCCATCCCAAGGAAGGTATTAAGTGAAAGAGACATTTGCCTTTAATAGACCTTTGTTGAAACCTAACATTTTGAACAATGTTCCTTAATAAATTCATGGAAAGGGAACCACCCCAGGACCCAAGAATTCTTTTTTGACGTTATATGTTTGCGTTTTTGCAAATTTAAGTTGAACTGAAATTAGAAACATTTACATTGCACCTTCTGATTGTGTATGTCTGGGTCAGATTTAGTTTGGACAAAAGGTCAGCCTGCTTCTAGTTTTAATTTCATGGGACGGGACATTTGCTTTAGGATAGGGACAGTAAGGTCTTTATCCAAACCCCTTTCTGTTAATAACATGCAGAATATTATCACTTTGTGCCCGCTTCTCATTTCTGGCTCCTTGCACAACTCAAATAGAGTTCTGCTTAATTTTATACTGTGAGCTTGGAGAGCATAAATGCTGATGAAGGGGTGATTGGGATGCTAAATAATGTGTTTGGGGCATACCATGGGATGCAGGAGATCATGCAAGTGTCCAAGGAGAACAGTCTGAGATGAGTAGGTTGGGTAGAACAGGCTGGTCTACGGCACAATTTTGAGCTCTTCACATGGTGATGTTCGGGGTTGGGGGTGTAATGCATTACCCTAATTAATGTGACCTCTTTTCTATTCTTTATCCTTTCACCTTGTGGTAGAATAAAGACTGCGTTTCTTTCCATTTTGGAGATATCTAACATAGATCACTGTCAAGTTCCCTCCTTACCTTCGTATCAGAGGGTGCGGTCCCCCGGGCAGCCACCTTGAGACAGACTATGAAACTGGCTATTGGCTCTCCCCAGGGGAACAGAGCCAATATTGCAGCGAAAAACCATTCTCAGGGAAAACAACCTGCAGTTCTTGTGCAGCTGGCTAGATGATGCCACAAAGAAACTGAATAGATAATTACATGGGGCAAGTTCCAATAAAGCAAGGTATACATATCCAATAGCAAATGGTAAAACAGCTGAGTCTAGGAACCAGCAAGGCAGCAGAGCCATGCAAGAACTGGGTAGAGAGTTCAGCATGCAAGCGACTCCAGGAATCAGGAGACGGGGTGAGGCAAAGGCAAGAAAGACAGGATCCAGAATTCAGCAGATGAGAGGAGCGAAGAAGAAGGAAGAAACTAGCATTTAACGCAACAAAGCAGTTGCAATGCTCCAAGCAGCAGGCAGGTGAACAATAATTCGAAAAGAGCAGCGTTTGTACCGGTGCATGATGTCACTACGTACCGCGTAGGCGGTGCACGTATGCGTCCAGGATGGAGTGGGGAGATGAGCCACGAACTTTGCCATAGTGACTGGGACAACAACCCGGGACTGCAGCGGTTAATCCTGATATCATGCCCCCTTCAAGCCAAGTACCCACCCGGTTCCCATGGGAAGGAACAATGAAATCTTCAGATCAACAGAGGAGCATGAATGTTGCAAACAGGTTCCCACAATCTTTCACAGGTCGGGTAACCACTCCAGTTGACCAGCAATTGAAATTGGCCCCTGAAAAGGCATGAGTCACATATGCCGTCAATCTCGTACTCAATGGTGGAATCCAGTAGAACTGACGGAGGTGGATCTTTGTACTGGCAGATGTCGGAGTCCTTGATATAAGGATTCAAATACTAAGAGTGGAAGACCAGATGTAGCTTCTTCCAGTTTGTAGGTAAACCTGAATGCAACCAGATTGATCACCTTTGTGACTTTAAATGGTCTGTTGAATCTGGTAGAAAACTTGGAGGGATGCAATCGAGTAGGTAACTACTTAACCGAAAGCCAAACCATACCAACCTCCTTGTATGTCGGTGCCTCAGCGCGATGTCGGTCAGCATAGTGTTTAGTGGGTTTTTGTGCCGCTTGAAGGTTTTGCAGTGCTGTCTGTTGTGTATGACTTATTGCTCATACCGATTCATCTACTGAAGGAACATTAGAGCAGAAATGTGCAGACAATGGTAACCATTGAGTATGAAATCTGTAAGAACATAGTTGAGTTGTTAGAGAATTCTGCGATGGACAGTAACAAGGCCCAGTTGTTACACGTTGCAGTTGCAAAACATCGAATGTACTGTTCTAGAGTTTGATTCGTCCTTTCTGTTAACCCATTGGTTTCCGGGTGATAACCAGAGGATAGGAAATGTTTGATGCCCAAAACCTTACAAAAGGCGGTCCAGAATTTGGAAGTATGTACGGTCTACTGCATCTGAAACGATTTTCCGTTTGACTCCATACAGTCAGAATATGTCACAGATAAACACATCTCATGTGCAGTCGGAAGTCTTTTCAATGGAACAAATTGAGCCAATTTAGTGAATAAATCAGTAGTTACCACTGTAACGGTGTAGCCGTTGGAAGGGGGTAAGTCCACAATGAAACCTGTTGCTATAGTATGCCAAGGAGTAGGTGGAAGAGGGGCTTGTGTGAGCTGAGCCTTCTTTACCTGCTGGAGAAAGACATCCACTACTGCAATGAATGGCTGAAAATAAAACCTGGTATTCTTGCTTTCAGCAGGAATGGAGGGTGGTTGCAGGCTTCTGGATAAAGCGCCGGCCACGATGTTCTGGCTTCCAGGTATATGGGTAAACTGTAGGTTGTATTGTTGGGAAGAAATGGGCCCATCGAGCCTGATGACTTTTCCTGCATGCAAAATCCTGTATATATTGTAAATTGCGGTGGTCGGTGCGTATTAAGGTGGGCATAGGAGCCCCAACAAGAGGTGACGCTATTCTTGACAGGCCAGCTTCAAGGCAAGAAGTTCAATTTCAAAGATAGAATAATTCCTCTCAGCTGGTGACAGAAGAAGGCCACTGGATGTTCTTGGTTGTCGGACTGTACTTGTTTTAATACCACTCCAACAGCGTAATCTGAGGCATCGGATTGCACAATGAAGGATTTCTCCATGATAGGCTGATGTAATATAGGAGCCGTGATGAACAGGTTTTTTTAGTTGGATGAAGGCATTGTCAGCCTTATGTGAGGAGAGAAAGACTGTGTTCCTCAACAGTGAAGTTATGGGAAGGACTTTGCGGGAAAACTATGGTATGAATTTCCGGAAAAAATTCACCAGACCTAAAAATCTCTGTACTTCCTTAACAGAACGAGGCGCCTTCCAGTAGACTGCCTTAACCTTTCACGGGTCTATGGAGATTCCCTTATTGGACAATACATACCCTAAATAGGTCACTTCTGTGGCACCAAAGACACTTCTCTGGTTTTGTCTTCAGAGGGTTCTCTTGTAAATGACAAAGGACTTCACAAATGTGAGCAAGATGGTCTTCCACGTTCTGTGAGTAAATCAAAATATCGCTGAGATAGACGATGGCTGAATGAAGCAATAAGTCATAGAAGACATGTTCCATGAACCTCTGGAAGACTGCAGGATCATTGGCCAACCCAAAGGGCATCACCGATCTTGATGGTGGCCAAAGGATGTATGGGAGGCAGTCTTCCATTTGTCTCCCTCCTTGATAAGGATGAGATGGTAGGTGCCTCGTAAATGGAGTTTCATGAAAATCCTTGCTGTGCGTAGGTGTTAGGGAGAATTCTCTCTTTAGGCTGAATTTCCTAACCTAGTGAGTCCCCCAGCAGCTTTGCTGGATTTCTGTAGTTTGTTTTTTTCTCCTTCCAAGAGTGAGACTCTTTTTCTCCCACTCTTGGACATGATTTATGGTGTTCCTTTGACTGTTAATGTGTTTTATGGGCTATGGGGTCCTTTACTCCATAGGGTCTCATGTGTTTTTGATGTGGGTTACACAGCACCCTGCGTGCCGTAACCCAAGGGTGTGGTAGCGACCCCCCAACATAGGCTCCATACCCTGGGACTGACTACTGTCTCCCAGGGCATGTAAAGTCACCATTGGCTTTACTAGTCCCAAATTATTAACAGAAACCGGTACAAACCATAATATTGTGAATGTACTGGTCGGGGCAATTCGATTGCCCCGGGGTCTGTTAGTCGAAGGGGTATGTCTCCGTCCCCCCTGATCGAGTTTTGGATGGTGGCAGTGGATACTACTTTTTATATTCGACCGCGAATATATCCCTATGGGATTTTCCCATTGTTCGAGGCTACCAACTTTAATTATTTAATTCTCATAGCCTCGAACATACCGTTGGTTTATTTATTTAATATTAATACGCCGGTTGGTATTTTTTGCCAGGACTCGATTCTAAAATGGCATTTGTGTTCTCTTCTGTGACTCCAACCCAAGTCGAGCCCTTTGTTCCACTTTTTGGCGGGCTTCTCCACAGAAGCCTCCAAAAGTGGTGCCAATCTGTCTGGGTACCACAG
Source organism: Ambystoma mexicanum (assembly GCF_040938575.1). Taxonomy (NCBI): domain Eukaryota; kingdom Metazoa; phylum Chordata; class Amphibia; order Caudata; family Ambystomatidae; genus Ambystoma; species Ambystoma mexicanum. The sequence goes on from NC_090934.1 coordinate 352,899,533, forward strand.
GGAGGGGGTTTAGGCACCCTGGACTGAGTTACCTTGGTAACTCAAGTCGCACTCTTGTGTGATTGGCCCAAGTGGTGAGCCGGCCGGCTCACCACTTAGCATGTTTGATTGACAGCTAGGCTGAGTGAATGGGGGTATGCTGCATAAAAGCAGGGCTTTGGGGACTGGAACTTCAGAAGTGGCCACATGACCTGAGAATCCGACGAGGGAGAAGCTGAGCCGACCTACCACGACGACACCACCGGTGGAGCCCTGCGCAACCGACTTACCACTTCCCGACGACAGAGAAGATCTCCCGACTGGAGAGGCTTCTTCCCCTGACTGGTGGGCACAACCAGTTTACCTTCTTCTCTTCGCACCCCAGACCAGCTTGTGGTCGAATTGCCCGTGCCAAGCACCCCGGCAACCGGATAGCCCCTTACCACTGGACCGCGAATTAAAGGACCGCTCCTTTTACCTGAGAAACTCTGCGGCTGGTTTCTTCCCTGGCAGTGCAACGGACTCCTGTCTTCCTCCCCGACGAGATCTTCTCTTCCCCCGGACGAAGCACCGACTTGCATCCGCTGCCAGGAACAACTGCCCCCACTGGAGTATTCTCACCACTTTAAGGTACCGTGTCCGCCAGGCCTCCCTTTCTAAAGATTGCTACACGGTAATAATAATCCCTTAACCTTCTGGACTGGGCTGGCCGCCTTTACCCTCTAACTGGTCTCTTTCTTTGGTCCAACTCCTTTCTGAACCTTTTCAAGACTTTTGTGCACTTCAACCGTGTGACCTTGGGCACATTTCGTTCTGATCCTCTGAAAGTGGATCCGGCCCTCTGAACTCCAACTTCACGGTTTTACTTTGCCTTCCTGTCTTGTTGTGTTCTTATGAAAGTGTTGGACCTGTTTCAAATTATACTCTGCTTTTCTCTCCCTTTTTAAAACAAATTATTAGAGTGCCATCTGCGTTAAGCGCTCACCGCTGTCTGAAAATAAGTGGGGCTTTACTTAAGACTTGTCTAATATTCTTTTAAGGTAGTGTATATCTTTTAGTGACCGTGTTTTTGGATTGCTTACTATTAGTGCCTGTGTGTTGTTCTAGATGTGGTTTTAAATAAATAATTATATCTCTTTTACACCAAGCTCTGGTCAGTGTTTACTTGTTCTATTGTGTTCTTTTGACCTATTGTGAATACTCTGTATACTGCCTAACTCTTCTTGAGGGAAGTCTGACTGCTCAGCCAAAGCTACTAAGTGAATCTGTCTGGTACAGACTGCTACCAAGTGGGTTTACTGCCAAACACCTGTAGTCCTATTCTTTTGCAGTGGTCCCAGAGGGAACTGCACAGGTTTCTGCCTAACAGTTGGGCTTTGAGGATGTCCTGATTGAATGGTAATGGATACCTATCTTTTTTGGTGGTGCGATTCAGTCCTCGGTAGTCAATGCATGGGCATAACTCTTCTAGTGTCCTTTTTTGAGAGAAAAAAGGGAAGCCCCGGAAAATGATTTGAATTCTGTGATTAAGCCGTTAGCCAGGTTCTCTTTGTGGCTGTAAGCTCTTTACACTATCCTTCAGAAACACGTCTTGATATTCATGATACTGCACAGGGTTCAAACAGTGAACAACTTGGCCAAACGGTTTTTCTAAATGAATGGCTGGCATGCTGGCTGACAGACAATTTGAAATACAGTGTTCTGAGCACAAAAAGGACCAACAAGCTCTCCAATTGATGGAAGGGTTATGTTCTTCCAGCCAGGGCATGCCTAGGATCACTGAATAGTTGGTTGTTTGGATCAGACTGAAGGACAGAGACTCCTCATGATGATGAATCTTTAGACGACTGGAATGGAGTTAGCCACTATAGGGTCGCCTTCAAGCAGGTGTCCGTCCACCCCCTGAATAGGAACAGCCAGTCTTTTGCTGTATGGGTACTGCGTTGGTTTTAGCCCAGGTGCTGTCCATAAAGGGACCAGCTGCACCAGAATCAACCAAGGCTCTAGTTTCCAGTTCTCTACTGTAGGCACTATCAGGAGAACTTGTCACCAGCGTCTCACCTGTGGAAGATGAGGGACTAACCATGTTATCCTGGACTGTCGTGCCTTTTACGGACGGGAGCTGGAATTCCCTGAACTGCTTTATGGAGCCACCGGACAAGTACACAGAAGGTGTTCAGCAGAACCACAAGTACATACATAATCCTCCGGTTCTGCAACTATTCTGTACTTTGGCAGAGATAGGACCTCTCGCAGTACCAATTTGCTTTAGTTCGGATGGCTCTTCTTCCTTGACTGCTACTTGAGGTGCACTCCTGTAGGCACTCCTAGTTCTTTTTCCTGCTCTCCTTTCTTTCAACCTGCAAAATCAGTTTCACCAATTCTTAGAAATTACGAAGACGTGGTATACGGGTCAACACATCTTTCAAGTCGTTGTTTAGGCCTCTATGAAACCGAGTGAAACAGGCTTCCTCAGGCCAGGTAGTAGTTTGCGCGAGCTGCCGGAATTCGGTCAGGTAGGTAAGGGTATCCAAGGACCCTTGAGTGAAGTCCAACAGGGTATCTTGAGCTGTATAAGTAACCGCAGGGTGATTTGAAGATGGTCAAAAACCCTGCATAGTTATCCAAAAGGGGGCCGTTTACAGTCACCAAGTTGGTAGCCCAAAGCCAGGGCCTTTACTGGCCAAATGGGATATTAAAACCCCACCTTAGAAGGTTCAGTGGGAAAGGCATTCTGCCAAAAAGAAAACTCCACCATACAGGAATCCAAGAACTCTAAGTGTTTTGGGTCTCCTTGAAACTTATCAATATACAGTTGTGTGGGCATAACCGCTACAGTCTCACGATTCGTTTGAGCCTGCTGTAAGCAGCATTATGCATTTTCAGCCTTCAGCTGCTGCATTTCGGCAGTCAGCCCTGTACTGTGGCCATCAGTTCCTGAAACTGATCCATTTTGTTTTTCTTTTCAAGGTGTTGCAATCTGTCAAGATCCCTCCTTACCTTTTTATCAGAGGGTTCTCTTTCTGGCTGATGGTGGCGTCTGGAAACCTGGGCAGCCACCGTAAAACAGACTATGAAACTGGCTCTTGGCTTTGCCCAGAGGAACAAAACCAATAATGAGGGAAAAAACCCTTCTCATGGAAAACAACCCACAGTTCTTGTGCAGCTAGCTAGATGATGCCATGAAGAAACTGAAGGGAGGATTACAGGAGCCAAGTTCCAATGTACCACGGTATAGAGAACCAATGGCAAATGGCAAGACAGCTGAGTCTAGGAAGCAGCAAGGCAGCAGAGCCAAGTACGAACTGGGTAGAGAGTCCAGCATGCAAGGGAAACCTGGAATCAGGAGACTGGGTGAGGCAAAGGCAAGAAAGACAGGATCTGTACCGGCTTCCAGGCGAGGGACATCACTCCATATCCGCTTTCGCGGCACACATATGCTTCCATGATGGAGTAGGGAGAGGAGCCGCCAGCGTTGCCATAGTGACCGTGAAAACAACCCGCAGTGGTGAATCCTGACAATCACATTCACACCATACATTGAAAATGTTACCTGACTTGACAGCCAAACATGTTGGCAACACATCAAAGGTTTGGGAACATGTCTCTCATGGTTATACCGCTCCCAGAATTTGAATGCGATTAAAAAAAAATAAAAAAAAAAACACAAAAAAAAAGGTAAGCCCCCATCGTTTAAGTTGATGCCCAGCCATAATTTGAGCAGAATATCGACTTTTCTTACCACTCATGTTCATGTCACTTAGAGGAATACAGTGAATCTAAATGTTTATGTGACTTAACCAAGTGCCCAAACTCATTCCAAGTTATGGAGGGGTCTCTGTGGCTCAGTAAAAGCAACTTGCCTTGTTGCCAAAGCTGTGACCTACCAGGAGGTGGTACTGGGTAGATGTCGCATTGTCCCTACCTACGAGCTTGGGGAATTTGCTTCTGAAGATCTGGGCTATGGCTAGATGTATTTCCGAGAAAAATAAGAGGTGATGGCTAGAAGGTTTTGAATTAATCTTAACCTCTGGTATTGCTCTGGGCAACCCTCCAGACCATCGTTCTTTGCCTGTAAAGCCATTACAAAAGGGGACAGACCTTATGCAAATCAGGCTTGGTCCCACCCCAAAAAGGGTAGTCCAGCCCGAACTGCTTGGTCACATCCCTTCTGCACGATACCACCAGCATCCCGAAACATGTTTCAGCCTTGTTGGGCCTCATAAGATGTATTTCCCATACTTTCAAAGACCTATACCCAACTGTATATGAGGTCAGAAAAAAGGGTGCCACATTTGCATACAATTTATGCTAGATGATCAATACAATTAGAAAGGAAAAGGGAATCTAGACCATTCCTCAAAACAAATCCCATATGTCATTGAAGACCCTTGTAACCAAAACCCAGAGTTTAGGATGTAAAGATAAAAGGCCCTGTGAAGGATGCTGTAGTGCTGAGTGTTGCCCGAATAGCAGAAGTGACCCTCGCTGAGAAAGTCAGAACATGAAAAGAGAACTATGCAACATCCTCTGTCTGTCGGGCTCCTAGTGGACACTCAATAGCCTGAATGAAAAACTACAGCACTGAAAACATCAGTGTTGCCAGAGCCCGGAAGACAGCAGAGGAGACACGAGCAGTCGGAGTGGAGAGAGGAAGACTGAATTCCTCCTAGACTAAAGATGTCTTGACGGGCTTATGAACCCACATACCCATATCAGCTGTGACAAATGATCCCAAAAGGAAACAGGAAAGTGACCAATACATGGCTGAAGGAGATCTGTCCCCCAGAGTAGAGTCCTAAGAAAGGCTAGAGTGAGACATGGACAAGGGGGAAGCAGTCAGCCAAGAGCGCCCATGACTGTGAGCAAGGCAGCCCACTCTTAGGGAAGCAGGAAACCTGCTTATGCTACAGCCTGTTAGCAGAGCTGAGGGACCTAGATAGGCTTCTAAGCTTGACACAGCTGTTGGCCCTGTAGGTTGAGAGGACTAAATTGCTTGAAAGCCTGGGACCCCTTGAAGGCATGAGATTCTACAACAGTGAGCTCAACAGTATATCCCTCTGCAGAAGAGTGGTGTAGGCAATATATCCCTGGACCATGGGCTTGAAACTACATGCCTGAAGAGTTTGCTAGCCACCATACTCCTTGGAGCAGGACATGACCCAGGCCCTATCCCCCTGGATGGATAACAAATGGTGAACGGTGACTTTAATAAAGAAGCAAGCTGGGTGCTTTATATGAGAGACTGTGAGTAGTTCAAGAAGGCATGCCGGGGACCACATCTCTGAAACTGTATTTAGAGTAGGGATCCTCGCTGAGACCCAAATGCGTATAAAAGCTTTGACAGCTTATACCAGGGGTCTGCAACCTTTGGCTCCCCAGATGTTTTGTACTACAGTTCCTTTAAACATTCATCATTCATTACTGTGTGCAGGGCTGGTAGGAGTTGAAGTCCAAAACATCCGGAGACCCCTCATTTGTAAATCCCTGCTTTATACTCTACCCCTCTTGACACATTTTGCTTAGGCCATTCCAAGAGGAAAACACCCTTTCCTTTCTTTTATAAATAAATCCCTAGATCCCATAGTTGTTTATCCCCATTCCCCTCCTTATCAGCAAGGGAAGGTTGGGAGGCCATTCCTTGTGGATATAAGGAAGACTACACATCCACTGGGAGATCCATAACACTAGAAGAAGAATTAGCGAGACAGTTTATACTTTAAGCCATCCTGATAAATCTGCAGTCACCATCCGGGACCTACTGAACGTTTCTATTATTTACATTTGTAACATGCTAAATTCCAAGGATGGCCTTTCAAAATTTCAATCAAACACTCATAGAAGGTCTGGTTGTATAAAATATTGCATTTGCATTTTTTTTTCTTTGTCTGATTTTAAAGGTTGAAATGTGTCACTAAGTCATGCAAGAAGCCTGTTCATTACTTAGCAGTGTATTAAGAGTACCGTTTTGGGTTCTTTTGTTCTAGAGATGACACGCCTCATGTTCCCAATGAGAATCTTGGGGAGGAAAAAGTTCTCCACATCGTGGAAAAGATCACCAACTTATTAAAAGAAGTATTTCCAGGTGAGTCGCAAATAAAAATATGTTTAAAAAAATGATGCTGTTAGATATTTCTACACAAGACAAGTTGTTCACTGTTAGTACAGGAGCATATGTAGAAAAGAACTTGCTCAGTGGCAATTTTAGTGAGGAAAAGGTAAGAATGTTTTGTGACATCAGAAAATGGCAATAGAGGAATAATTTCCATGGTGTCACTCTTTGGCACCGTTGATGTCATTCAAGATGGCTGCCAATGCCAACATAACATTTTCCATATCTGTTGTTTGTGGACCTTTTGTAATTTCTATGGTCGCATTTCGAAGATATTTGAATGCCTAAAAAGTGGCCCTGAACATTGACTCTGAAGTCAATATTGTGTCAGAAATTTCCTAACTTACAGTACAGATATCCAATTACTGTACTAGCTTAGTACAATTCTATTAATCTTTTCAAGGATTAAGTTGTATTTCTGTGTCAGGTAAAGCTGTTTGACTGTAGTTTTGGAAGGTGTAATATAGATCAATCAACAATTGTCATCCAAATGCAAACACTGTAGTGATATAGACTTTAATTTGTGCTGTGTCAATGCCACAAAAAAAGTCACAACAAAAGGAAACTTTATTTCAAAACTCAACATCAAGGGGAAACTAATTGATACTGTAGGGATTGTGTATACAGCGATTACAAACACATTCTAGAGTGCTTTGCAAATACAACTGCAGAAGGAATAAACCAATGTATTGTGAAGTGACATCTGTTGTGTTCAAGAAGTACACACCCAGCGGTTATCTTGCTAGACTACAGGCCAGATACACAAAATAAACTGAATAACGGGAGATGCTGGGGAGAGCTCAGTGAGCAGGAAGGAGATTCCCTGTACAAGCTCCCAAAGTGGAATAGTTGTTTATTTTGCGATAGACATAAAGCAAGGAGGCATCCATCATACACTGTTTGCACTGAAGATACAGATTATAAGATTTATGATTAGCCCATGGAAAATTAAGTTGTGTGGGTGCATCAATCCCAAAGATGCTCTGGCTTTTGACATAGTATACCTCGAAGAATGGCATATGAAAAATGTTCACAATGTCTAGCGAACCTCGAGAAACATCACTGAATGTGTACGTCCGGTTGATTGGCTGTTTCTTATAGGGCCTTGAAAGTTGTTAACACCATGGTAGGGAATGAGTGGCCCTATAAGGACATCTGTTACTCAAATGGTGGTAGGGAGGAAGATACTATATGACAGAAATCCCTGGAAATACTTGATGTATTTTTTTACATGGATGTAATCTTCAGAAATTCTGACTCCAAGAACCAATCACAGAAGCAAGTTACAACATAAATTCAACTATGAGGGCTCAATATCATGCTGCTAAATTGCTACAGAAAACCATCCTGGCAGAGGAGAAGTGGAAATTCACAGGTTCAATCATGGAAGACAAAGGTACACAAGCAATACAACAAGAAGTGTTATCCTTTTACAAATGGTGGGCAAAGAGTGTTTGATAACTTACAGGTTAATTATGCACATTTGAGTCTGAAGGCTGCTGCTTTGTCAAAAACCTGTTATGTACGAGTTTCTAACAGAAAGGCAGGCCTCAGTTCAGTAAAGGAAAGACATACTAATGAACTTCCATTTCAAATTGGCCTAATGATTATCAAAACACACAGCACATTTTCTGTGTGCTTAGGCTTGGTCTCCTTGATATACCAAAATAATGATTTCTAGCTTGAGACAGATTTAGCTAATGAAGTTCTAGGCTGCATGAAAGATAACGGAGGAGAATATATACCAATGATTCCTGCAAAAGGGAGATTTGTGAGCTGTAGATAGTTTAGGCTTCCTTGAGGATGCACCTGATGGAAAGGGTCCCCTTAATGCAACTGTGAAGACTTGGTATCAAGAATGTCATGAAGAAAAGGAATCCTAGTTGGAAGAAAGGCAGGGTAAGGCAGACACAAGTGACCACAGTTCAAGGGTGTTTATTGAATTTCAAAAAGGGTATGATAAACTCCTAACTAAACCTAAATCTACAGATGGGAGCAAGCTACGACCATCAAATAATAACGCAGTCCTGTTGGTGTTTCATCAAAATTTAAAGGGCCTATACTAAAAAGCCTATTGCCATTCCTTACCTCTAAATACAAATAGTGTGGGAAATAATGTTATGGAAAAGAAAGAAGTGTTCAAAATGATACGTCAGGTTTTCAGGCTCTGGCCTCCCTTCCCCACGTTTTTAGCACGGGATAAAGCAGTTCTCGAGCATTGCACAGTCTCTGGCTTCTTTAGCATCAGGGCCTCCGGAGCATAAGTCTCCTTGCTTCTCAAAGTCTCTTCACTCAAAGGGCCTGATGCAACCAAATAGACAACAAGTTATTTTCCCTTCTAGATTTTCACAAGTATTCACATCGGGGGATTCCTTATACACTCTGGATCCCCCTCAACCAGGCTCAGATCCTTTTAGCATAAAGTTCTGCACAGGCTTCCTTCTGCCGAGCCCGAGCCTGTCTTTCACTTTTCACTTTATCGCCCATTGTTCATAGGTTCTTCCTTTTTGGGTGACTTACGGTTCATCCCGGATCCCCCTCTGCCGGGCTCAGATCCCTTCTACACAATTAGTCTCCCTCAGCCGGGCTCGGACCAATGTCAATTTTACATCAAGTATCGAAGACTTTCGAATGTGCACAGGGTTTGGCTTGACCCGTTGAAGGACCACTTCAATTTCACAATTCTTTCTTTTAGAGATCATACCCTTTCGGTTGGATACCTAACAGACTTTCAAATGAGCACATACATGATGCCGGAACACTGTCTACAGTATCGTATTTTAGCTTCAAAGTTCATTCACTCATCTGCTGTCTTAATAATTTTCTTCATACAATGTTGCCGCTTGCTACCTTGGTTTCCACACAGACCGGTCTGGTATCAGTCTCCCCAACTCACCGGCTGTGCTGACTTCACTGGTGCTGCTTTGTTGTAGGAGCCAAGGACCGTACCACAGCGGCAAACTCTTCTCTCCACCTTGACTATCGATGCGGGAGAGCCCTGGGTACCTCCGACACACAATGCAGGATTCTTTAGCTTTAATTCCAGGTCTTATGTTTCCTGCTTCATGAAAGATGCAGTCTGTCCAGTGAAAAGATCAAGGTTATTTCACTCCTTGCAATCCTCTTTGGTCTTGCCATCTTCCGCCTTGTATTAAACTGCCATCTTGGAATTGCTGCTTCCTCGTGTGCTTTTCCTGGCTCAGAGTGTTTTTTCATGCTCCGCCTTTTATCCGTGTGGGGAGGTGTGATGGAAGTCAGGTGTGTATAATGATCAGTAATTGCCCGACCATTGTCGTGGGACATGTCAGGTATACGGCTCGGGTGTTGGTCTGTTTTCCTCACAGTGAGTTGTCTGTGAGAAAGTGTTTGTGTCGGCAGAAGAGGGGTTGAGTCCCTACGTATCCTACCGTGTAGGATGGGGTAAAGGTGTTACAGGGAATGGGAACCACGTCTTGCCGTCTGGTGTCCCACTTCTACTCCCCGAAGACCGCCCCCATGCAGGTGATCCTCCCGCACTGGTCCACCCCAGAAACTGGATCCAAACGCGATGGGTGTGTTATGGCCACCTGGATGACAGATCCCTGGGGACTAGTGGGTGAGACACCTTTAGGTTTCTTACATAGTCCATAGAATTGTACAACAAAAGTTGCTTAAAAGTTCACTCCAGCAGCTACCCTGTTTCATGATGGACATAATCTCCTAAAATTATCCAAAGCTTATAAAGGCTATGTTCTAATGGGATTTGTGGTGGCGAGCCCTGACTATCCAGCCATCAATAGCATATCACACAACGAAGTCAAGGACTAAAAATTATTATCTTCTGAGGTCAAACCACACCTTTGATATATTGAATGAGAATAACTCCTAATTGTATAACATGGAAGCAAATCCTAATGGTTTGTTTTGGAACAGATCCAATGGGGCACAGTGTGAACAAAGATTTTAAAAATATGTTGTAACAAACCATTTTTTTTGTGTAAAATGGAACATTATACGTAAAATTAATTTTCAAACATTTCATAAATTCCACAAAGCATTTTGTCAAAACATTCTGCAACCCTTAATTGTTGTGGAGTAACTTTAACACAGATTATTTGGGAACCGGCTGAAAAATATCCACAATCAAATTCTTTATAGCGGAAATGTTGACAGATTATTTTGTTTTTACAAGAGCTACATACAACAGAGGCTCTTTCCAGACCTAATCCCAATACTTTTCAGTGTGACATGCCAGAGCTTATAAAGCCGAAATGTGCATCTTTTTTTAAAAAATCTGATGGTAACAGAAGAGCTAAGGATTTGAAATCATTTTGAGTAGTAGTCTTGGCATGGTTTCTGTTCAACACTCGAGGTATAGCAAATTCTGCTCCTTTGACTGTTGAGCACAGAAACTGCAGACAGGACGGTTGATGATGTATTGGTTACAAGTTCGTATCCTGAGTGTGTTTCAACCTGGACTGTTTTCAAGGTAACAAGAAGTGCTGAAGCAAATAACTTGCATATGTGCCCTGCCAATCATACCAGCTGTCCAAGCAGATTGTTTAGTTCAGCTGGGTTTTTTCACTTGTCTCTAAAGTTTAACAAAATGTATTTGTGCCACAGATTTAAAATGTGTTGTGACATTAGATTTGGTCTCTACTGTCTTGTTCAGCAACTAATAATGTTTCAACAGTGTCTTCGTGATTGATTTGCCTTATGCCAGAGTGTAGTGCACATATCAGCAGGGCCCAACTCAGCCTTTCATCCTTCTGAGGTCGATAAATGAGCACCACACACTGTGGATAATAATCAGTAGTGCTCAGATGCCTGAGGGTTTGTAGCGCTATATAAATGCTAATTATTATTATTATATGTATGGCATTACTTTGTGTTACTGGCTGTTATTTCTGGAAACAGTATTCCAAAAATGTGGGATTTCTGGTACAGTGAGAGCACTGTACAGCAAAACATCATGGGCAAACCTATTTATTCCATAGGGAAGTGTGAAGAGGCACACTTGTTGCACTTTAGACCTGCTACCTACAAGTGTGAAGCATCCATGTGCATCCATGTGCGGAAGTACTTAATAAGGCAAAAGAATCACAAATGAAATGTATCAGAGTTGCAATATTCAAGACCACCTACAGCCATGGAATAAAAACAATGTGTGTAATATGTCTGGAAAAACTAAGCAGTTTCACATTTTTGAAGGACAGTCATAGCCACTGCTTAAAATGATGAGGGATTACATGGCACTGGTGGAATCCTTTGTTGCAAGTAATAAGGGTTGTTAGATGTGACTGGAATGCACACTTCATCAGTAGAAGCAATCTTTGGGTATTACTTTGGATTAAACACTCACAATTACTCTGGGATGGTGTCAAACCATCTTGCAGAAATGAGTGGTATGAAAGAGCCTTATTCTACAATATGGGAAGAGTTTGAAAAAGGAAACTGGATTGTGAGGAAAACTAATATTACATTCAGTGTTATTTGAGCTGATTAAGTCCTTGAGCATCCACACAGAGCTTTTAAGGTTACTGGAAGTTTAGTATGCATAACACAACACACGAGGGCACTTGCACAGTATTTTTTTAACAGGGCCAGTACTTGACAGACATCGAGCATGGCAGGCATACCACAGCACACACATATCATTATGACTTTAAAGAAGCATTAAACAGTGAGAATATTGCAATAAATAAATTGCTTAACAATCTTAAACCGATTGCAAATGCATTTTCATATGATGGACCTGAAGTTGTCAACATTGCAACCACAGCTGTTGTTAATGAGATGTTGGTCAGCTCCATGGTCTTGGTATTGGATTGTATTTTACTAACGGATGCTAATTCAGCGCTAGACAGGGTGTTAGGGGGAGCACACCTACCAACTGTGAGAGTAAAGAAATGGGGCGGTGGGAGCAACTACACAGGTAAGGACTGAGGTATTCTAAGCCATAGACCCCCAAAATAGGGTCTCGTTGGGAACTTTAGGGTTAACGATAATTAATCTAAAAAGTGGAAAGACAAAAATAGCACCATTACAAGCACACGTAGTGGGAAATTGCTTGGGGCGGGACTCAAGTATGACTCGTATTCCAGGAATATGCAAAAGGGCGGGGGGACGGGGCTCTAGCTGCTCAGCTAGAATTGGGTGATGTAACTACAGGGCAGACAGCCAAACAAGCCACCCTACAAGGCAGAGGGGAAGTGTCTCTGTACCAGGGTGCGGTCACATGTCCGCCTATACCCATCGGCAGGTGGCTATGGGAAAGGAACACGGGACGACAGTAAGTTCCTGAGCTTTACGGAGGTGGCCAGCCTTCACAGGATCTACCACAGGGCTCCCAAAGGTCATCCTCCAACAGGTATCGTGTGAATGTCCCCTTTCCCAACAGCTGTAGGAAATCTTGTGTCCTGTTCTCAGTGGTACTGACCAATGGCAGTGTATTAAAGTTCCGGCGGTCGGCACAAATGTTACTTCATTAATAACAAGTTGTTCCAGGGTAGGCTATGAATAAATGTACAACCACATGGGGAGGTAATGTGTTGGGAAATTGTTGAAATGTTTTTGCTCCAATTAAGCTTTACTAATCAACTTATAGTTTTGAGGAGGTAACATCAACAAACAAATGAAATCCCTGGGAAACGTTGAAAAAATGAACTTGGTAAATTGCAAGTGTTTCGATGGATTTCAGACCTTTGTACTTTTTGGTATAAAACTACTGTTTGTAGTCCATTCAGATGTCAGCCTTAACGATCTGAGCCTATCCACTGTTCTGTTTGATTCGTGCTTACCCAGCTGTAATAAATAGTGTTGCTTCTTGCCCGGTGGGTGCTCCACTTATTGAGTATGTGTTTTTTATGTTCTAATTTATGGACCCCTGACTACAGTATGATGAATTCAAAACAAATAGATTCATCCCTGACACAAGCACCATAGATTTATGGAATCCTATCAAGAAAAATAAACAAAATCTGCATCCAAGCTTGGAAGAAAATGAAAATAAAACTGGCTGTCCCACTTATAGAGTTAAGAACAAACAGATCTTTATTTGTCCAACTTCTTGTAAGTAGATCAACGCATCAAGTAGATTTAATTGAGAAATTGAGGCTGCATACATTCTCTGATGTATCACAATCATTGTTAAATGATAATGGATCCATGCACCTTTGCCAACAGAAAAGGTAACTGGTGACATCTTGAAATCATTCCCACTGCAAAGCAGTAGAATAAAGTGCAAACAAACCACTCCAACAACCGTAATTACCAATATTTAACAATAAAGAATATTTTCTGTTGCAAATGTGGATGGCATGTTTAAGGAAGGCATGGTATCAACAGTAAGACGGACACAAGTGACCACAGTTCAAGGGTGTTTATTGAACTTTTAAAAAGGGTTTGAAAAACACCTATCTAATCCTAAATCCAAAGATGGGAGCAAGCTATGGCCATCAAATAATAACACAGTCCTAGTGGTGTCTTGTCAAAATAAAATGGCCTGTACTTATGAACCTATTGCTAATCCTTATCGCCAAATACAAATAGTGTGGGTAACAGTGTTATGTACAGAAAAGTGTCCAAAAAATAAGTCTGGATATTCAGGCCGTTGGTCCTCCTTGCCCACGTTTTCAGCATGGGACAAGGTGACACACTCAAGCTTAGCACACTCTCTGGCTTCTTTAGTACAAGGGTGCAGTTCAAACCTTAACATCAGTGCCTTCCGTGCCCAAGTCTCTTTGTCTTTCAAAGTCTCAGAGGGCCTGATGTGACAAACAAACAATAGGTTCTTTTCCTTTCAGGATTTCACATTCACTCAATTTCTCAGGTGATTGACTATTTACCTCGGACCCCCCTCAGCAGGGCTGAAATCCTCTTTAACACCATGCTTGTAGGATTTTCATGTATCCAATTCATGCATCCAATTTCTCGGGTGACTCACGGTTCACCCCGGATGCCCCTCCACCAGGCTCAGATCTGTTTCAACACAATGTTCAATCAGTCTCCATCCGCCAGGCTTGGACACATTTTAATTTACTTTAACACACATTTGCTTTAACCCAAAAGCTCTCAGCTAATCTCCCTCATTCGGGCTCGGACCAACTTTATCTACTTTGTCATCAACTTCCTTTACTCTATTAACATCTAAGACTTTCGATTGTGCACAGGATTTAGCTTGACCCGTTGCAGGATCACTTCGATTCACAAGCCTTTGTCACTCTTTCGCTTTTGCCACCTCTCAATTGTATATCTTACAGAGGCCTTCGAATGAGCATGCACGCTGTGCCAGACCACTCTGTCTAAGGTTTTGTATCTTGGTTTCAAAGTTCAATCACTCATCTGTTGTCCAATTATACTATCGTTGGTTATCACATGCGCTTCATACACTGTTTGCTTCAGCGTTCACCCTATAATGTTGCTGCTTGCAACCTTGGCTTCAACCTGGACCAGTCTGCTATTGGCCTCCCCAACTCACCGGCTGTGTTGATTTCACTGGTGCTTCTTTATTGTAGTAACCAAGGACAGTACCACGGCAGTAGGTGATTCTCCTCACCTTGATTATTGACGCGGGAGTGCCCCTGGTACCTCCGACACACAATGCAGGATTCTTTAACCTGGTTTCCTGGTTTTACGCTTTCTATTCTTGAGGCTTCGTTTAAAAAATGATTCCTTGTCAAAAAGGGCAAGGGCACTTCCCTCCTTGCGATCCCCTTCTGTTTTGCCGTCTTTCGCCTTGTGTTAAACTGCTATCTTGGAATGGATTCCTTGTGTGCTTTGCCTCGCTCAGAGTGTGCTCTTGTGCTCCGCCTTTTATCCGTGTGGGGAAATGTAATAGAAGTCAGGTGTGTGTGATGGTCAGTAATTATCGTAACTATCGTATTGGGACATGTCAGGTATACGGCTAGGGTGTTAGTCCTTTTTCTGTCATAGCGAGCTGTCTGTGGGAAAGTGTTCGTGAAGTGAAGGGGGAGGGTTAAGTTCCTATGTATCCTACCTGGTAGGATGAGATAAAGGTGTTACAAGGAAGGGGATACCGCATCTCGCTGTCCAGTGTCCCACTCTCATTCCCCGAAGACCCCTCACACAGGTGATCCTCGCACACTGGACCCCCCAGGAACTGGATCCAAAAGCGATGGCTGTGTCCCGGCCACCTGGATAACAGATCCCCGTGGACACCTTCAGGTTTCTCACATGCCCTTCCCCTATGTGAGGCGGATATAGTTGGTATTTGTCCTGGCGCTTCAATTTGAAGACCTGGGAAAGAACAGGAACGAGATATATCAGAGGACTCTTTCATATTCCACAGGTTTCTTTTTCTCCGTGCTGACAGAGGCGAGGTGTTTCTATTTGTCTCTCGAAGGTATCCCAATAAACATTCCTGAGGGGGTAAGCCTGGGTTTATGGGTTCTTTATGTCTCCTGGAAGGTTCTCTGTAAATGGTAGGTTTGTGGTGTTCTGTCTCCTTCCAATCCTATATTGAATTGTTTTGGGGGATAACCGAGTGCCGGTAGTCTTGAGGTTTAAATTCCGTATGGGGAGTTGGGGATTCCTGTGAAAGAGTGGAGAATGCAGGGAAGTCTCTTCCCACAATAACTTCTTTGAGGAGTCCAGGAATGATGGCTGATATCAGACATGATTCACCCCTGATGTTATTGTATACAGGTATTTTAGGGTATATTTCGTCATCCCCATGTCCACTGGTAACTCTAACTAGGGTGGCAATCTCGAGGTTTGTTGTGACCAAATCAGCCCAGGTTTGCTACCTCAGTCAATTAATGCTTTTACTTGTTTCCCATTTACCCAGGCCTTTTTATATGTGAAGTCAGCAGAGGACTGACACAAACCTATGCAAAAGGTTTCCAGCTCTTCTTTGGTTTCTTCCCACTCTTCCCCTTTTAAACAACCTATTTCCATGGGTTCAACTTTAAAAAGTTTCAGACAGTATCTGGCCAAATTGCCTGTTTCTCTGCATCAAAAGCAGATAGGAGGGAGGTGGTTTGCTTCCTTTAGGTTCCTCCCTTTTACTTTCCTCCCTACTTCTAGGGCCAGGTCTTTTAACTTCATTCTTTCTTTCGGTATCCATTCCTTGGTTTTATATGATCCTCCTACCCCATCTAATACCTGGGGTTGGGGCCGGTGAGTAGGTTTGTGATCCACTCGGTACACCAAGGTGAGGAGCGTAAGGAAGTGTTTGGCTGATCTGAGTGGTTTTGGGCAGTCTCAATAGCTATGGCTAGGGTAGGTCAATTTAGTTGTAATACTGCCTTGTGCAAAAAAACGAGGGTAAAGAATTGGTGAATTGTTCTAAAGTAATAATTTCTACCAATTCTTCCATCGTTTTGTTGTTAATCCAAAGAGCGATTTGTGTTTTTAATTCGTTCTCCCATTTCAAGGTCTATTGAAATTCCTTTGAGTCAGGAAGGATGTGCTGGTTTGGATGAACAGATAATGCTTCATGATGTTTTGTTAGCAATTAAGCAGCTTAATGTTGGAAAGTCTCCAGGTTCAGATGGCTTGCCTGTTGAGTTTTACGGAACATTTGGATCAAATGTAGCACCCATTCTAGGTGAGTTGTTAAATATTTTCACACAGGATGCGAGAGTTTGTCCAACTATGCAAGAGGCCATGATCACTTTGATACCAAAGCCGGGAAGAGGTGAAAAATGTGGGAATTATCGGCCCATTTCAATTCTTAATGTCAAATAGAAAATGTTTGCTAACATTTTTGCAAATAAGCTGGCTAAATGTATTGGGAGTCTAATTCATGCATCTCAGGTTGTATTTATGAGGGGTAGCTTTGGTTTGATAATATAAGGACCATTATTTATATAATGGGTCTTTGCCAAATTGAAACTTTGGATACTGTTGAGATGCTCATAGATGCAGAGAAGGCTTTTGACAGTCAACTGGGAATTTTTTTAATTTACCATGAGAAGGGTGGGTTCTGGCACTAATTTCTTAAAGCGGTTGGTGGTCTACACGACGCAGCGATGGTTAAAATGTGGGTGAATAATGAATTTTCGGTCACCCTTTATGTTCAATATTGCATTAGAACCTTCGGCGGATCACATCAGGCATGAACAAAGAATAAGAGGACTAAAGTTTGGGGGAGTTAAGGTCAAGGTTCTCTCTTACGCAGATGACATGGTGGTTATCCTTTCTAACCCAGAAGAAGGAAGTGCAGTTTTGAAGAATGCTTTTCAGAAGGTAGGTGAAAGTTTGGGCCACAAAGTAACTGGGACAAAACAGAGGGTTTCCCACTATCAGTGGCCTGTAGGAGGGGGGATTTTGCAGACTGGAACTGTGAGTGGTCAGATTCTCATGTGAAGTATTTAGGGATCTACTTGATCTGGGTTCTGAAGAGAATTGTAGAATTCAACCTAGATAGGTTAGCAGAGACTTTGAATGAGATTCACAAAAAAGATGTTGAAAATGATTGATCAGATATTTCAAAAGTTTCTGTGGGGTGAAAAGAAAAAAACAAATACTGAGATTCATTTTATTACGTAGTGTACAGGAGGGGGTTTGGTTACCCTGATTTGGATAAATATTACATAGGTTTCATACTGAAGAAAGCTGCACATTATATATCACCTGAGAATCTCTGAGCCTGTTTGGTTATCAATTGAGAGTGGCACCTTTAACCTTATAAATTGAGCAATATTTACTCAATGGCGAAGATACCGAATGTGGTTGCGAAGTTTCCCACAACTACTGTGTCTAGAGAAATACTTAATTGGTGGCAATCCAACTTTGAAGGTAATGTCTTATCTTACTTATAACGACTCCCTCTGACATAATCCTGATCCTCAAATTGCTAATAGGACATTGTATTGCCGTAGTTTGGTTTAAAGACACTAGGCATGTTATCTATGCCAATACAGGATAAACCGGCAGGGTGTGCTATATTTGCTTCATCACCACGTATGGTGCGTATGCATGGTTTGGGCTTGATTGAAAATGTTGTTTCCTGGGGTTGTGGTAAGGAGAGGGGTATTCTTATGCATATGTTGTGGGAGTGTTCTAGGGTGAAGGAATTCTGGGGGGAGGTATTGGACAGAATTGATACAGTATTATCAATGACCTTTCCTAGGATGCCTTTGCAAGTCCTTTTACTAGCCAATACATAACTGTGTAAGATTGCCAGGCAGTATAGTCAATGGATTGACAAAGTGCTAGTAGTGGCTGCAAAACAAATATTAAAATTGGGGAAAACAAGGAAAAACCGTGAGTGGAGAGTTGGATGAGTGATGTGCAAGTGTTATCTGACTTTGAGAAGGTCTTGTTTCAAAAACTAAATAAAAAGGGTGATTACTTAGAACTCCGGTCACCTTTTAACAGCCACTATGGTGGGGGTAGGTATTTAATCACTTGCGTGTCAAGTTGGTTAGGAATTCTGGTTGAGGGGAGGGTATGTGTACATTTCTTTTTAATTTAATTTTTTATTTTCTCTTTCTTTTTTTCGATGTTCGATGTGCTCTGTGGGTATTATGTCCTAGGACAATCTATGTTAGCCTGTATCATAGGATTCTTAAATTGTGTTAGTGTATTCATTGATTGTTCAGAAAGGAATTGTAACTCTGATATTACATGAATGCTTATATTAGTTACTTGCTGGTTATTTTGTAAAATTAATAAAGTGTTAAAAAAAAGTCCATTTTGAGTTGATAAAATGTTTTTTGCAGTCTACAATGTAAATGTTTAACAAGTAATGTACCTTTTGCAGACATGTGAGTGCAGAGGGAAACCAACTGTGATAATGCATCTTACTCTGCACAAATCTAGCAGACTTGGACGGCAAGGTTTGGTCTTGACTAAATGAGGCTATATCATTTTTATTTCAAGGGGGGTAATTTCAACAGTTCAGTACTAGTGTGCAATCCTAGTTTACAAGTTAAAGTATAGTAGTAGTTGCTTACATTTCATATAAATAGCTTTTTTCCCCGTAGAACATCTAATTAAAAGTACAAATGAGGTTTCATAATGTGAATATGTACATTTTTGGAACACCATTAACTTAAGAGGTAGTGTTAAGGCCACTTGTTTAGGCCTGGAAATGTATTTCAACTGAAACCGTAGAAATTAACATCCATAGATAACAATAACAAAAGTATTGAAGATTGTAGAAACTTTGTTTTAGGACATCTGATGACATCATCAATTCTACACACTACACTGACACTATAGTCATGTTTCACCTTTTGGTACTTTCTGATGTCGCAAGGCCAGCCCCACCTTTTTCGCATTAAAACTGCCACAAACTTAAATATGCTCTCCTACTAAATGGGCATTTTTGTAGCCTTTAAACCGCAGTAAATAAAGTGAAGGAGAGCCTGGCAGAATCACTCACTAATACGTGTGTCGCGGAAGTGGCTTCTGAGAAGCAGTAGTGCGGCTTCATAGGACGCTGATAGATGCCTTCCTCTAAGCTCGTCTGAGCCTGCTGCAGCTGGTCCCAGACGCATTGGAAGAGCGTTGGGAGAGCCTGAAATTATCTGGAGCAGCTCGGAGTGTTGCGGTGGGTGCAGGAGCATCCTGATGGCTGGCACACTAGTGAACGATATGAGGCAAGGAGGTGTGGGGGAAGGCGGCAGAGTTGGGGCTTGTTACACTTGCCTTGTGAGTGCCATAATAATGAGTGTGGCATTAAATCTATTGAACTGATCCCTCCCCCCACCTCGATAAGAACCTGACCAAAGCAGTGAGTGCATTCCGCACCCTGCAGAGGAAAGGGACTTGCCCTAACTTGAGCTGATAAAAGGGCTGAGGCAGGCATAGTGGGAGTGAGCCAATAGCTCCCAGAGTCTAGGTGTTTGAGTGCTGTGTGAGTGTTCACCGTGGTCACATCAAAGGCCCACCCGCCCGATTGACTGCATGAAACTGGGTTCCATAGATTGGGACATTGTTAGCGTGACATCTTCTGCAAACCTGTTCTAAGCTTGATGTCCAGTTAAAACGCAAATGATCACACATTCCCTAAGGAGTGGGGTAAAGCATAGAGAAATGCACTTAAAAACGCAAAACCATACCAGATTACAACTACAATTCAAATTATTGTCCCCCCCCCCCCCCCCATTGCTCTAAGGATGTCCCCACTGCTGTCTGACACAGTGATCATGCAGCTATCCTGCTTAAATACAATCAGTAACATGAATGAAAATTCTCAGCAAGCAGTGGGCCGGTCAGATAAGGTTTGCAAGCACACCTCGCCAGATGCTGAGACCTTACATAATCCGAATATAGAGGAGCAGCGAATTCCTTCTCCCCAGGTACCCACCAAACAGCAGGAGAAAATCTATCTCAATCCCCTTCTCTGTTAACCTCAGAGGCACTGGACCATAAACAATTAACCTTGCAACTGGATCCATCTCTGCTGGATTTTTCACATGATGAAGAGGGATTGAAAAATATGCACACCTCAATTCAAGACTGCCCTAATACCCCAGGCTCTGCTCTTCATGCCATAAACTTTACTTTGTCACAGATGGCAAACTATTTTGATCAAATCGCAGAGGAATTTCGAGAACAACGTGCCCTCTTAACCACAATGTCTTTGAAATGTGCTTTCCTGGAGGGTTTTAGAAATGGAAGAGCTCAGCCTACGGCATATAAAGCAGGTACTTTGGGCCAACCCAGGCTTGAGGAGGGGGAAGAGGAGTGAGTGACAAATATCACTACTGATATTGGCCCTCAAACACCGACCACACATGCAGTTACTAAATCCATTCGAAATCAAGGGCCTGCTATAGTGATACATTTGGTGGAAAATAAAACACACTTTGAATCTCCAAAAATTAAGAAATCTAAAACCAAAAGTTCCTCCCAAAACGAGGCCGAAGTGGATCACGCAGCTTCATGAGGAATCTGTGGAGGAGTCAAAACCTCCCCCCTACAGTTGAGGAGGTCACGCGAGTCAGCTCCAAAAATCCAAACGCTAAGACCGTGACCAAAAGCAAACCTGCGAGTCCACCTAGAAAGGTAAACAAGAAATCAAAGAAGCAAGGACATTTTTTTCAGAAGGGCCCTTTGGACAAATATGTAAATCCTCTACAATAACCTAATATGGAAGTTTACTCGGACATGGAGTGTGTGGGATGGAGTGTGTGGGCGAACTAGCAAATTTGAATTTGGCGTGTATGCGTGAAGATTCACCTACTTCTGTGCTGGTAAATGTTATGATCTCGGTAGAGAGGCAAGAGCTGGAAAACCTTGAAGTAAATGAAGAGGACTTGCCGAGAAGGGCCCCCAAACCGCCACCTACACTCAAATCATGTGATTTGGGGCCCAAATTACCTATAAACAAAAAAAGTCCTGATAAAATGATCGAGCTGGAAGAGGATGTCTTGCCTATTAGATCAAAGGAGGCCAAAGCCCAACATGTGGGTGAGGGCAGCTCATTCTTCCCTCTGGGTATCACTGTCTCCCTAGAAAAACGGCTTGATACACAAAGGGACTTGGAGCAGCAACCCTTTCTCACATTAGAAGAGAGAAGGCTAAAACTGTTGGAGGCGCAAAAGGTGTCCCCAAACAGAGATGAATCTCCTCCAACAAGGATTGACATGTTTGGGCCAGCTGAAGTGGGGGATTGGGTATCATCAGCCAAGGCCCCTCGTCCAAATCTCCTAAACAAGGAAGACTGTTCCTATATAAAAGCCAAACTACATAAGGAAGATTCTTGCCTGTAAGTGTGCCCTGGTGTAAATCACAACTTAATGCAGAAGAAAAGGCCAAACACTGGAACAGGCCCTTTGCATTAATAGAGCACATCCTGATCCTAATTGAGGTGTTTCTAAACAGGGACTCCCTCCCGCTAAATCGCCCTCAAATTCTTGCCCTGTTTTGGGAGATACCAAGCTTAAGATTAATCTCTTCAGGTGACATTGCACTGGTGGAATGGCCAGTGAAGGGCAGACTAAGCTTGGCCAAACTTCACTTTTGCTCTCGAATGATCAGGGCCCTCGTTTTGTCAGAACTGGAGTCCTTTTTATCTTTGGGGTATGACATGGTGCAGCACTTAATAGATCAAAACCTGCCATCAAACGAGAGCCCATTGTTTCAGCCTTGGATCTCTCAAGTGTCCTTGTCCTTTCAAGTCTAATTAGCATTGAATCCCCCCCCCCGTCTGTTGTTTTAAACACTCAAAAGAAGGGAAAGTGCAGAATTGTAGAGAAAAATCTACCAACATTTCCGATCGATTACGACTGGTCCATGGTTCTTGGGGCACTAGACACAGGGGTAAAAAATCAAAACTCTAGCGGATGATCAGCAGCATTTATTTTGCATCATGGACCTGCAGAGGTCACCGTTTCTTACAGACAGACTTTGTTTCACTACCTAAACATGCTCTCTTTTGTCTGCAGGAGACATGGCTAACGATTTTCCCATTAAATGACGGCTCTTTGGTCTTAGCAGTGGATGCAGCCCAGGGTGTGCAAGGCCGTCCTTTTGGGGGGCTGTTATGCGCTTTGAAAAATGGACTGGCCTTAAAGGGGTAGTCCAGCTACAAATTTTATTTAAAAAATAGATAGGCAACATTAAAAAAAAATACTAGCACTTTTTTTTTTAAACTTCCTATGTAAAATTTTGAGCTATTCAAGCTCAAAATTCGCAAAAGCAAGCACATGGGCGCATACATTTTGTGAAATGGATGCCCGCCTGTGCTGGCTTTTGCTTTTGCGGCACTAATGAAAGAAAAGCCAGCCAGCTGTAGTAAACAAAAGCTACCGCTGGGTGGCTTTTCCTTCATTGGTGCTGTACGCGGAGGACGGGGACCGGAGACCAGAGCAGGAAAGCTGCAGCTGAATCTCGGTAAGTGCTATATATTTTTTTTTTAAAATAAGCACTAGCTGCGTTTTTTTTTTCTAGGTTTTTCGGGCTGGCGGAGCCCGGAAAACTTAGAAATAAAACCGCAGCTTTGAAAACGTATTTATGTTTGCGATCGCTTTTGAAGCGACCGCAAACATAAATACAACGTTATTGTGTTTGAAAACGCTGCGGTTTTTCTTTCCAAGTTTCTCAGGCTCCTCCGGCCTCCATGCCGCGGTGTTTCTGCCTACAGCTGATTTCCCATTTGGGGCTCTCAGGCTCCCCACAGGGGGCCCGAGAGCCCCAAATGGGAAATGCTAAATGCTGCAGTGTTTCTGCCTAAATCTGATTTCCCATTTGGGGCTCTCGGGCTCCCCACAGGGGGCCAGAGAGCCCCAAATGGGAAATGCTAAATGCTGCAGTGTTTCTGCCTAAATCTGCTTTCCCATTTGGGGCTCTCGGGCTCCCCGTGGGGAGCCCGAGAGCCCCAAATGTGAAAGCAGATTTAGGCAGAAACACAACCGCGTTGTTTTTCTGCCTGCCTTGGCTTCCACTTTGAGCACGAACACTAAGATGTAGGTATAAAAACTGGGTAAAATGCCATCGGTTCCTGCTCTACATAAATGACCCTGAGACAATGCTACACTCAATTTGTAAAAATTCTGTTTCTTTCTGGAGACTGATAAAAGGATCCATCAAACTAGCCTGCCTTTCAATGCCAGCCTATCCCGTCTCTCGAGTGGGAAACTCATTTTAGTAAACTTTATAATTCACATGAGGGGGCAGAGGAAAAAAAGACATCAAGCAGTAATTGCTTAAAAGAAGTAAAGATAGACGTGGGAACCAGTTTATAGTGACATTTTCAAATGTAATAATTTTGAATGCCTTAATGTTGAATGAATAATGTCGAAAGAAAATGGCAAACTGTTTTTTTGTTTTGTATTCCCCCCTTGAATCCCCCCAACCCCCTGTTTATTTTAATATATATTCGGAAAATAAATCCAATTTTTTTTTCGACATTAATGCATTCGAAATTATGCATTCGAAATTTTAACTGGAATCCGTGGGAACCATAAGGAGAGCTATTATGAAAAGCAAGGCCTCTAATGCTCCACCAGATCCCAACCTTTGGGCAGCCTATTTATATGTACTCTATTGTGAAATTGTAAAACGAAGATCTTGCCCCTTTCTTGGAGAAAAAAAACAAATATTGTAATTTACAAGAAGGGTGGCATTTCCCTCCTCGACGCATCCAGTAAGATCTTTGGGACTATAATTCTGGATAGATTGCAACTGTGGGCAAAAGAGAAAGAAGTCATCGTTAAATTTAATTGTCTTTCGGAAGGGATGAGCGCATCCCATAACTGTTTTGTGATAAATCATTTGCAAACTCAGGCCAAACAACAAAAGAGGCCGCTTTACTGTGGCTTTCTTGATATCTCTAAGGCATTTGATAAAGTAAATAGGAAACATTTGTGGGCAAAACTTAGGAAGATGGAATGCCCAGCAGCCTTGGTCGATATACTGACCGCGTTACGCACTGATACTGCGGTAAGGGTCCGTTTAGACCAAGATGCAAACTATACAGGGTAAGTAGCCGCTGTGGGTTGCAACATGGTTGTGGGCTAGCCCCTTTCCTGTATAGCTTATATACTAATAATCTAGGGGAAGTGTTTAAAAACATCAGAAACTTTCCCCCAAGGTTAGGAAACCTACAAATAAATGACCTGGCCTATGTCAACGATATCGTTTTGTTTGACCTAACACTGATAGCCCTTCAAAGAGAATTGGTAGCAATAAATGCATATTTTTTAGCTCTAGACTTGCATCTAAATGTGAAAAAATCTAAAGTTCTAGTGCTAAATTATGGCAGTAAAATCATGCCCAAATTCAGATGGTCTATAGATAAAGAACTGCAAGTCGTCCAATCATTTAAGTATGTAGGCGTTGATATTGAGTCAAAGAGATCAAACCAGCGTGACTGCAATCGGCTGACCACAAAAGTTAGGCGGAACTCTACCGAAACATAAGTGTTTGACAGGAAGTTCGGGAGATACTCAGCTATTCCCATGATCAAATATTACAACCAAAAGGTCTTTCCATAACTGTTGTACAGAGTGGAGTCCGGCCCCCTAGCAAAGACTTGGACAAAGTAGAGTCAATTGTCTGGAAAGGGCTGCTTCCACTCCCTAAGGGGACACCTATGTCGGTTATTAGCCACGAGGTAGGACTAGTATCCTTACAAGTACGGGCAGATTTGAAACAATTGCAATTATGTAGGGCTCTCTTGCTTCCTCCAGCAAATAGTATTCTAGCAGAACTTCAAATTCAAGTGATCAATAGTACCTCAAGAGTTCTGCTAGAATGGTTTGAAACATGTTTGAAACATGTATGAAACGACTAACTATGACTTGAACATAGACAAGCTGAAAGCGACCCATGTAAATAAAAAGAAAAACATTTTCGAACTTGATTGGATTAGAAATAGAGAGGCAGCTCTGAATTATCATCTGTTATAATTAAAATGATGGAATTAATTAACTTCGATGAGTTGGATGTTTTTAAATGTTTTTAATTTGTATGTTTTTGAACCTGTTTTAAATGTGTTAAATGCTAATAGTGATTTTTACTTAAATGAGAAATGTGTAACTTCTTTTCTTTCTGTTGACTATTTTTTGCAAAGGTTATCTGTTAACCAAATGCAAATAAATACATTTAAAACATTTTTTTGCAACTAACTGAAAACCATTCTTCCTTAAATCATTTCTTGTGTGTATTTTGCTCCTCTGCTCACCACAGTCTAGGTTTAAAATCAGAGTATTTGTTTTCACTTTTGAATTCTCTGTATATTTAGGTATTTTTTGTGTGCTACCTTTAATCTTTTTGCCACTTTCAAGTGCGCGCCCCACCAGGTGGATGGTGTCACTGTGGAATTTAGGCCTCATGTTTATTAGTCATCATTTGTATCTATTTGAAGAACAGACTATTTCAATTCGAAATTATCTACAATAACACATGTACACATGGCAGAAGCATTCCCCGGAACGGTACCTTTACAATAGCAAAATGATGGCAACAAATTGTGAGCTATTTTATAATTTTATAATTAATGAGGCTGTCAATAAAGTGGGACATAGTCCCCCCCAACAACACATGGGAAACGAGTGACCTTCCACAGGTAACATTAACCCAGGGGAGCATGTGCTGCAAACTAATGAGGAGAACTGTACAAATGTACAAAATTACATTATTACGTGGCACTGCAGGAGTGATCCTGTTGGGGTAGGGAGGATGAAGGATGCAGTAACGGGCTCTCCGTCATTGGCAAGAAGGTAGAGTTTAAGCAGAGTTTTGAAGAGTTTCACAGTCTGGTTGGCTTTGATTGTGATGGGCATTGGGTTCCAATGTAGTGTGCAAGTATGCAGAAAGAGCAGAAGCGAGAGGTGGCACAGTTTGGTTGAGTGCAGAGAAGGGGCGGAGGGAACAAGATGGGGAGTAGAAGGAGATGCAGTCAACCAGCTACTGAGGAGGAAAGCCATTGATCGCTTCAAAAACTATGAGAAGAAGAAGCAATTGTGTATGGATTGCCAACCAGCATTGTGCCAGTAGGTTGAAGTGGGGGAGGATCTGGGTAGATTGTAGAGTGTGGATTGCAGAGTTGAGGACTATGGGGAGGAAAGAGTAGAGAAAGGCCAAGGTGTTGACACGAGCATTACTTGAGTTTGCTGAGCATGTGGAGGAGATTTGCTTTCATGGAGTAGTGAGTGTGAAATTGACACATTTTCCAAATTTTGAGAAGATTAATACAACCAGCAGAGGCGATGGTAGTGCTGATTGTTGCAGTCCAAGGTTGCTATCAGAGAGGATCCCAAGGCTGCAAGTCTTGAGATAGGGAGCATGAAGATCAGACAAGAAGGAGATGGAAGAGGGTAGGGATGGCGTTGGAAGCCAAGAGAAAGAGGAATTCCAGTTTTGAAGGGTTCAGCATGAGGCAGCATAGAGCCATTCAGTGACAAAACGTGGTGAGGCAGTTGCCAGTCTCTTTCAAGATTACCTGGGTGAAAGAGGGAAAGGAGAAGTTTTTTGAGTGTTGTCAGCAAAGAGGTGATAGTGACAGCCAAAAAATTAGATGAGGCTTCCTAGAACAGCGGTGTGGATGATGTAGATGGTGAAGAGCAGAGGTCCAAGGATTAATCCTTGGAGGACGCTAACCGGGGGAAAGGTGTGCTCATATATTTGCAAGTTCCCAGAGATTTTAAAGGAGAGGCCTTTTAGGTAAGAGGCAACCCTAAAGTAAACCCTAGGTAATGCAAGGTGAGGATGAGAGTGGAGTAGTCAACAGTGTCCGAACTAGAGCGGAGTTCCAAAAGGATAAGAATAGAAGAGACTGGAGTAGTGGGCATCAGACTTGCATGAGCAGTCTTGGTTGAGTGTTTAATATGGAAATCACATTGAAGTGGATCTTATCCTGAAGGTACATAGGGATCCAGTTGGAGAACACCAGCTCAAGAACCTTAGAATAGTGAGGATGAAGGGGAACCGCACAATAATTTGCTGGGGTATTTGGGTCAGCGGATGGTTTCTTCAAAAAGAGGTATGGCAGTTGCAGATTTGAAGGAGGCAGGGAAAAGTCCAGTGGAGGCAGAGGCTAAAGAACTCAGCGACATGAGGGCAGGTTCCACTTTGAACATTGTAGGAGCACTTACGTTGATCAGAGCACAAAATGGGTTGGCGCTGCAAACAATGGGTGCCAATTTGGTAGGAGAGAAGTAGTTGGGAGTAGGAGTAGCAGGGAGAGTTGATGGATGGAAGGAGGGTGTGGAAGGGTGATAGAGGAGGACTATTAGTTTATCCAATTATTTTAGACTGTTTAGAGGATAAGTAGGGAGCAAGTCATTAGCAGAGAAGGGGGAGGAAATGGATAATGTATTCGAGGTATGTGAAAGGTTGCAGGTGTAATGCAAAGGTAGGAGATTACATTTGTGACGAATGATTTGGCAGAGTCCAGTATAAAGGAGAGAGCAGCAAGGGATTTTGTTTAGGCTACAAGTGTGGTGGGGGGTCATTTGTGTCAGCTTCATAGGTCATGGTGCATGCTCGTTTTGAGGCTCTGGATCTTAGAGGTGATCCAGGGATGAGGACTGGGATGGAAAAATGTGACTGTGTGAGCAGGGTAGCGTTGGTGAAAGGGAGTCCTAAGTTCATGGTGAATGTCAGAAAAAGCACATTAATGGAAGAGGCAGAAAGAGTGGAGAGAAGTTTGACCTGGGTAATGGCATCAATTGCGGAAAGTATGTCATCGCAGAAGGCCTGAAAAATGGGGCCGTCCCACCACATATGTAGATGGGTACCTATGCGACCCAAATTTTCACCAGCAATATAGGTCTGAGTTCTGAATGTGGTGAAGCCGTGCCAGGAGGGAGTACCAACAAAGAAGCAGTTTAAGGGCACATTTATTGTTCGTCACACAGACCAAAGAAGAGTAGCTTCTAGACCAGATGTCCACCCAAGTGTGGTTGTCAATCGAACCACCCAGGTCTGTTTTCCATAATGTCATATATGTAGGGCGAAGGGTCCACATGTCATCTTGCAAAGTTTGATATGTTCCCCGCAAGTAGCCCCTCCTGTAAAGTGAGTTCAAAGAGGCCAAGGGTGCGTGTGGCCCTTTGTCGAATCAGCAGGTGCATGTACCAGTGACGTAGCTGGGCGTAAAAAAATCTGTCCATCTCGTCCATTTGAAATGTCCATTTGCAGTCCTCAAAGGTCTGTGGCTGACCATTTTTTCGAACAGCTGAGCCAGTGTTTGTAAACACCCCCCCACGCCCATGACCAGTTTTTAAAGTTTCTGGGATGCATGCCTGGAGTAAAGACCGGATTGTGGAAGACCGGGGTATTTGGGCCCAATCCACCCGGGATGCCTTTAGATTTCATCACCCAAACCCACATTCTCACTGTGGATTTTGTGGAGGAAAGTATACCCAGCCAGAATCTACGCTCAGATTGGAGGATGTACGGGAGGGAGCGAAGGGGCAGCAGCAACCTTGATTGTTCAATATCTACCCACTTTGGGGGATCTGCTGGGGAGAGCCACGTCTAGAAGCGTGCCAGTTGTGAGTCCACCTGATATTTGCGTAAGTCAGGAACCCCTAACCCAACGAGCGTTGCCCATCATCATCATCATCTTCTTAGGGATTCTGGCTTTCTTACCCTTCCATATGAAGCAAAGCATCTGTTGATGTAGGTGGAGATGGGGGGGGCAGTGGGATTGCCACGGGGATAGTGGAGCTGAAATACAGAAACCGCAGAAGCAAGTTTATTTTACAGGCCATAATCCGTCCCATTAATGAGATTTGTTAAATCTGTCGCAGAATACACCTCTCCTTGAGAGAGCTGGGATGTTCACCCCTAGGTAATCTATTTCTCGTTCCAGTGGATAGGGCAGGCAGGACGGAGGGAATCTATCTCCTCCAAATTCAAACCTACCGCCCAGGATTTATGATAATGGTTATTGAACCCTGCCACCTTGCCAAACCTGTGGAATTACCAAAGGGAATGCTGAAGAGAGGGATGAATATTCGTTAGGGTAAGCGGCACATCGCCCGCATAAAAAAGAGTTTGTGCTGTTTGTGGCCAACCCAGAGCCCTTCGATGGCCAAATTGCTGCAAATTCACTGCGCTAAGGGCTCCATTACTAAGGGAACAATAAGGGGGATAAAGGGCATCATTGCCTAGTTCCACAGGTTTGTGGTATGGGTGCTGTTAATCTTTGGTTAACTCACAAGGTTGTTTTGGTGAACAGTAAATGGCCAGGACCATTTTATGAAAAAGTAGGCCAAATTGGAAGGCCTTGAGGGTTCATTGGAGGAAGGACCAGTCAACTTTATCAAATGCTTTGGTTGCATCCAACGGCAATAGTGACATTTTGTGGTGGTCCAAGGTCGCTACTTCTACCAGGTTCAAGGCCTGCCTAACATTATCCGTGTTAAGCACGTGTTATTGTGCTCCATGCGAACAGTCGCATTTTGCCTAGGCCCATATTTTGCTATTTGATTTTTACCAGTGTAATCAAGCTAACACTTGCATCTTAGCTCATGCCTCAATTGTATTACCTGTAAGCACCTTGTGCTTGACGCACGTGTTATTGTGCTCCATGCGAACAGTCGCATTTTGCCTAGGCCCATATTTTGCTATTTGATTTTTACCAGTGTAATAAAGCTAACACTTGCATCTTAGCTCATGCCTCAATTGTATTACCTGTAAGCACCTTGTTTAGCACTCATGCCTCAATTATATTACCTGTAAGCATCCTGTTTGGCTCACGTGTTATTGTGCTCCATGCGAACAGTCACATCTTACCTAGGCCCATATCCTGCCAATCAACTTTTACTTGTGTAATCGAGCTAACACTCTCATCTTAGCTCATGCCTCAATTTTATTACCTGTAGCACCATGTGTTTGGCGCATGTGATATTGTTGCTGCATGGATATAGTCGCATACTGCCTACTACCAAGTACTACTAACCATGTCTATGCATAACGCTAGCCCCTTGCAGAAGTGGTCTCCATTGTCCAACTTCACCTTAACCATACCGACCCTCCTGCTCCTACAAGCCATAGCCCTAAGCCCTAAGCCCTTGCAAGATGGAGCATAACACCAGCACAATACCAAACCTTGCCTCTCCCATCAACAAGAACATTGTCTCATTATCCATGTCGACTGCCCTACCTCGCCATGATTCCATGGCACCCACACAGTTCTTGCCTCCATGGACCCCTCAACCTTATCATACCTTCACGCCAACAAATGACACCAAAACCCTCTCACCAGCCTTATGGATCCAACGCTATGCCTCTAGACCTACGCTGAATCAACCTTGCACCGTAACAATTAGGAATCTCACACTTGGATCTAGACTGAAGTTACACTACCACCTTCAACCTACTACCTCCAAACCTTCAATCAAGACCAAAACCACAATTACTAAAACATTGGAACTAGGTAAGACTACCATGAACCTAGGCTCTTCCCCTTCCACTAAGGCCTTAACTAGCCCGAAGAAGCCCAGTAACCATACCTCTCCAATCAAAGGAGCACTAATCATTGCTGGATCACTGATAGCACACGCCCTATTCGTGGCTGGCCTCATCACTGCCAACAAATGTGACTTTTTAGCCATTACAGAGACCTGCTGCATGCCGCAGCAGGCCCTTCACTCGCCCTAGTGATCCCAGACAACTATAAGATTATCAGACTCGACAGAAAAACTTCCAGAGGCGGTGGCATCACCATCATCAGTAAAACCGCCCTGAGACTGAGAGCCCTACCCCACCACTCACTCTCATTTGCTGAACTCCTCTCTTTAAAACTCCCTCTCTCTGCCTCTGGCACCCTAAAGATCCATCTGGTTTACAGACTGTTTGGACCTATATTCTCATCTGAAGACGACATGCTACAACTCCTTGCCACTGACACTAAACCTAGCTCCCAAATTCTACAACTTGGCGATCTCAATCCTGGTTACCTCAACACTAATGACATCACTGCCACTACCCTAGCTAACTCTATCTCAGAACTAGGATTCTCCCACTGCATCACCAAACCCACCGATAACGAGGGCAGAATCCTTGATTGGATTGCCGACTTTAATTGTGAAACCAACATCATCTCTAACTCACCATGTGCTTGGACAGACCATCACTCGATACTGTTCACCATACAATATTGTATGCAACCTAACGCAGCCAAAGCCACAGCCCCCCCCAGCCATAACTAGAAACAACAAAAACATTACATTAACAAACAAAACCCCTCCCCTTCAACCTATCTATTCTAAATCACTTTACTAAAAGGGAGCCAGACACCTTTGTGAACCTTTACAACCAGATGCTGCACAGAGCCATTGATACCATCGCTCCACTAAAATTAAGGAAAGCTAAGCTTCATGCGCACTTCAACAACTGGTTCACCCCCAGCCTTAAAATCCTACGTGATAACAAAAGAAAAGTTGAAACTGACTCATCCCTCAACCTCCAACAGAGACACCTTCCCAAAAAATGCAAAGGAATACAAGCAAGCCATTCTACAAACTAAAAGTGGATCCTTCAACAATAGAATAACTAACACCAAATCTGGCACCAACGAATTGTTCAAAATTCTTAGTTACAATCACCCATCCTTCCCATTGACACGCGCATTAAAGACAAGATCTGGTGCTCGAAAATGCAAGCAGCCCTTATAGACAAAATATCAGTGCTACAGGCTAAAATAGAAACAATAAACTGAACATTAGCTCTGGCACAAGCCGCCTCCCCCTCCCCAAGCCTGAAAGCCTAGCTGGAATATCTTGCATCCCTTTCAAATTCTCACCTCTATCCATCCTAGAAGTGGAAAACATAATCCTTGGCCTTAAACCATCTAGATGCCAAGGTGACATATGCCCTGCGACTATCGAGGCAGTGAAAGACCTGGGGGTTGCCATCACGTCCTTCATAAATTCCTCCTTTGAAACCAGCCTAAAAGATGCTTGGGTCCTTCCACTCTTGAAAAGGCCTAACCTAGACCCGGACATTCCCACTAATTATATGCCCATCACCACAGTGCCATTCCTTTTGAAGATTCTGGACAGGGCAGCCTACTTGCAAATACAGGCTGACCTTGAAACAAATAACCTCCTCTGCCTCAGACAATCCGGGTTCAGACCTAGACACGGAACGGAAACTGCACTAATAGACCTCAAAACGCAGATCGATGACCAAAAAGATAAAGGTAACATAACGCTCATCCTGTTGCTAGACTTATTTTTTTTATTTTACATTTATTTTATTTTTACATTTATAAAGCGCTCACACAGCCCGCTCACACTTATCAGCCGCATTCGACCTCGTCAACCACAAATTCCTATGTAACCACCTCACCTCCTCTGCCCACTTCTCTGACGAAGCCATTGCCTCGATACAATCATTTCTAGACAAAAGAACAATGAGTCTTCTCTCCTACAGCTGTGGCTGACCGGGCACCTGTAACTTGTGGAGTACCACTAGGATCCTGTGTGTCGCTGACACTTTATAATCTATTTACAAAGCTACTGTTCGATGAGTTTAATCGCCTGGGTGTCACCTACACTAACTATGCAGAAGACAACCAGGTCCTCATACCGATCTCTGGCAACCACGACAATGACTCTACATTACTGAACAAAATGTACCTCATCATTCAGGCATGGATGGCCACACATGGTCTCTCCCTCATTGATGGGAAGACTGGACTACTACTGACCGGCTCCCAAGACAACCTAAACAAACTAGACACCTCCTTTTATTAATTCACCATAGACGGCATAATCATCCCAGTTTCTAAAAACGTCAAGACACTTGGCATCTACCTTGACTCCACGCTAACCTTCACGAAACAAGTGAACGCTACAGCCTCCGCCACAGCGTACACTTGTACATTAATAAACTCGTGCAGACATTTCCTCTCACCAGCAAGCTGCTCTACATTAGCGAGAGCACTCATATTATCGGAATTGGATCATCGAAACGCGCTCTACTTAGGCACTAGCAAATACAACTTAAATAAGCTACAGTTCCTTCAAAATAACACCCTCAGAGCGGCCATTAACATACCTAGATAGCACCATAACTCTGAAACTAGACATAATGCCTGCTGGCTGTCAATCACAAACAGAATCTCGCTCAAAACCTTGACCCTTACGCATAAGTGTTTATCCAATTGAGCACCTAATTACCTGGTGTGCAAATTTGCCTAAAGGCAATCCAACCGACCTACTAGATCAGCGCAATTGAACTGTCTCTCCATCCCGAGGTACAACTGCCAACACTCTGGAGGCAGCAGCTTCCCTGTCCTCGCTTCCAAATTATGGAACTCCATACCTACTGACCTAAGAATAGAACCATTATTCAGATCTAAAGCTAAAAGCTGGCTTGCTTCTCAGGAAACTTGCTAGCCTTCAACTACAGCTTCCTCCTAATTGTATATGACCATTGTATCGCCTTAGAAACCACTGTATTTTGTTGATGTAACCTGTTTACGCATTCCCTACTTTTTACTGTATATATTGCTGCTTTTATTCCTATGTATGTATCTTGCAACCTTGCTTTAATGTAACTGAAACAAAGCGCCTAGATGCCTGAGGGCTAGGCGCGCTATTCAAATGAATAAATAAATACAAATATCTGCTATTTCCTTCTAGAGCCGAGGTTGGACCTGCAGCCTGCACCTCCGATTGGCTACAGCATGGGCTATGAGATCCCCTCTGATCACAGCCTTTGTGGCGTGCCATGTGATTGTGGGTGAAGTAAGCTCTGCGGGGTTCTCCTGGAACTAGACACGAATGGCTTGGCGATAGCGTCTCTACGCACCATGTTGTTTAGGGTTGGATCATATTGGCTCCTTTGGGACCTACGGGGGGGTTCCCGATCACAAAATCGGAATGATATCAGATAGTATTCTTGGTTTAATAACCACCTCATTAACATAGGACATGAGTTTGGGGATGTCAGGAGTAAGTCTATTCGGGAGAAAGTTTGATGCACATGCGAGAAGAAAAATAAATCCCTTTCCCATGGGTGTAGTACCCTCCAAGCATCCACCACACCCAGCACCCTGAAGAAATGAAGGAGACCCATAGCAGTTTGAAAGTCTTTTGATGTGGGAGGGTGCGTTTTGTCAACTAGGGTGTCTGGGACCCCATTAAAGTCCCCCCGATGATTACCTACCTTCTAGAAATAGGAGGAGCTTAGCTTCTAGTTCCAGGAGAAAGGCTTCTCGCCCCTCATTGGGGGTAAAGACAGAGATCAGTGTGTACAGCTGTCCCAGTAACATACCTTTGACCCCTGTGTAGGGCCCCTCTGAGTCCTGTAGTGCTTCCAGTTCCCTGAATGAAATCCCTTTTGCCAGGAGAATCGCTGTGCCACCTTTTTTGCGACCCACTGCAGGCCAGATAGTGAATTGGAAAGTGGCCGGTCTGGAGGCGGCCACAATCTGGGGGCAATATACAGCCAATCAGGAGGCACCAGTAGGTGGGAGCCGGCCTCCAAGGAAAGGCAGGCAAGAAAGGCTCCTGACCTGACCCTGACCAGAGCTCACCAGAGGCCAGGGCCGGAAACTCTGCCCTTTTCACTCTTGCGTCCACCATTAACCTAAAGAAATTACCTGGTAAGTGCTGCAATTGCGTAGGGATGCGCATTCCTCTTTTAGGCCAAATCCTCGTGACACTTGTAAATTCTGAACCCAGTCAGGCTACACCTGCACCTCCTTACATCGTAGAGTTCCTACGTACACTAAGAACTGATGTCTGTGGATCACATCCAGAGCTTTGTTTATTGTTAAACCTGTGCCACATACAACAAATTCCAAACGGTACATTCAACTTAGAAGGCACCCATTCGCATTAACAAATGCAAGCCTGACCCTTGCCAAGCCAATGTGGGTCTAGCCCTTCCTTATTCGTTTCTAGCTATTCAAACGTATGCCTAGCCCATTCTCACCTGCTCCTAGTTATGAATGTATGTCCTTACAAATATTTCAAAAAAGGTAGCAGGCGCTCCTCTCCAGGAAGAACATGGCATGATAACCTATTCTGAGATGAGACTGTACCTTTCACAGATGGGAAATACCCATTTGCATATCAGTCTTTGTCCCGCCCACATGGGCAGTCCAGCCCCAAAATGCTATGGCAATTCCTCTCTGAACTACTTTTTTGAAATATTTGCAAGGAACTTGGGGTTGGTCACCCTGAGTTACCTGGGGGCAACCAGACGTGGACTCCCTGCTCAGTGTGCTCAGAGAGGCACAGCTTCACCTCACTGATGAGGCCCAACAAGGCTGAAACACATGTATGGGGTTGCTGTTGGTACTCTTGTTCAGAGTGGAATTGCCATAGCATTTCGGTGTTGGACTGCCCATGTCGGCGGGACAAAGACTGATATGCAAATGGGTAATTGCCATCTGTGAAAGGTACAGTGAGCAAAAAGCGTGGGCTGCAAACTCTCATCTCAAAACAGGTTATCATGCCATGTTCTTTCTGGAGAGGAGCGCCTGCTAACTTTTTTTGACATATGTGTTTACTAGCTGTTCCTAGCCCGTAAGGCTCCTAGCTTACAAATGCGGGTCTAGCCCATTTTCATTTTTTCCCAGCTATGCAAATGTATGCCTTGCCTACTATTACCTGCTCCTTGCATTGCATATAAGTGTCTAGCCTATTTTCACTCGCTCCTAGCCACGCAAGCGCAGGCCTAGCCTATGTTCACTTGATTTCAGCCCCACTAATGTGGGACTAGCCCACACCACAAGATCCTAACATTATAAATGTGAGACATGCCCAATCTCAATCTGCTACCCCCTTATTAGTGAGAACCTAGGTCACCCTGCCTTACTTGCCACTCCTATGGGAGGTTAACCTACCTGTCGTCACACATCAGACTGACCTTCTGATCTCCACCACCTCCCCAATACGGCCCAGACCCCTGCCCAACCACACCCACCACTTAAAAATCTGCCTCACCTCCTGCTGAACACCAATATATCACAGTACAAGAGAATGATGCTCACCAGCAAACCCCAGTTGGCGAACATACAACTGCCCTTACTCTTTGCCCTCACAATAATGGCCTGCCTCAATTCCCTACCTTGTGCCTTACAGGACAGAAACCACAGGCTACGAGCAAGACTATCCAGACTTTACAAGCCTAAAATGAGTCTGCATAACCTTCACCCTAGATATAACCCCACTGCCCTCGATTGACAATCTCCCATACCAGATTCAGAAGTACTGCTAAAAATACAGAACCGCACCATCTCTCCCTCTCCTCACCCCTATACTAGAACTAACCACCCTAAACGCAGACCCTACCCTGCCCAAGAGCAAAACAAAATGAGAACTATTTCAGGGGCGCTCATCAATGCCAGATCTCTCAATGCACCACCTCTGAAATTGCTGACATATTATCTTCAAATAATCTTGACATCATGGCAGTCACCGAATCCTGGCTTCATGACGCATCAGGTCCTGCCCTCGTGCTGGCTATCCCAGATAACTACCAAATACTGAGAGAAGACAGACCTAACGCCAGAGGAGGCAGCCTAGCTGTCATAGCAAAAACTAACTTGGAAGCTAGATTAACAACTCCCC
The DNA here is from genome assembly GCF_040938575.1 of Ambystoma mexicanum. Classification (NCBI taxonomy): domain Eukaryota; kingdom Metazoa; phylum Chordata; class Amphibia; order Caudata; family Ambystomatidae; genus Ambystoma; species Ambystoma mexicanum. Next base: position 352,936,565 of record NC_090934.1, read on the forward strand.
CCCGCATCCCCAAATCAAATCTTGTGAAATCCTGCTAGCCAAAATACATATTTACAATACCTGTATGCTAACTATCCTATTGTTATACAGATCCCCTGGACCTAAAGGTACCTTTTTAGGAGGGCTTATCCAGTCTCCTTACTAACAATACTAAGGACACTACACAGCTCCTACTCTTAGGCGACTTCAACTTGGGTTTTAATGACCCCGAGGACAAACATGCCCAATCAGTCGAAGCAATCCTGATTGAACATGGCCACATGCAAAAGGTTCTTGCTCCCACCCATATCAAAGGAAGAACTTTAGATTGGGTTGCCCACTTAAACTGTACCATTACCATCTCTGAAATAACACCACAACAATGGACGGACCACTACCCAATCAGCTTTGCATCCACAATAGAGCCGCCAAAGCAGAAAATAAAGATATGGCTCCCCCCCTCCGAACCAGAAGTAAAAAAAAATATTACAGCTGAAAAATTACTTCCCCACCTCCTACCTGCCCTCATACCCCTCACTAGCAACATGGACCCTAACGTGCTAGTAGAGACATTCAATAAAACTATGACCAAGGCTCTTGAAATTATTGCACCAGTCAAACTACGCAAAAGCAAACAAGTGACCCACCTTAACACCTGGTTCACCCCCAAGCTGAAAGAATTAAGACTAAAAAAAGAAAGCTGCAAGCCATATGGCAACACTCCCCCATGGATGAGAACAAAGTCAAATTAACCAACTTTGCCAACTTGTACAAAAAATAAATAATCCGGACCAAAAGGAACACCTTTTAATGGCAGAATCACTAAGGGTAACTCCAACACCAAGGAGCTATTCACCATCCTCCGTGAAGTGGAAACCCCCATTCAACCCCCTGACAATGTCCCTAAAGACAAGCAATGGTGCACTAGCATACAGAATGCTTTTACTAATAAAATAGCCACTCTTCAAACTAAAATAGCTAACAAAAAAGCAGCCCTGATCTCCACTGAGACACACCCTACCCTTCCTCCGGTAACACCTAGCACCGACAAAAACCTTCAAATTCACTAGTATCTCCATACTAGAAACGGAAAAAATCATCCTTTCTCTCAAGCCCTCAAATTGTCAGGGTGACAGTTGCCCGGCACAAATAATTAAGGACGCAGCTAGGGACCAAGCACTGTTCATTACAAAATTAACAGATCCTTCAAGACAAGTACTATACCAAACAATCTCAAACATCTCTGGGTTCTACCGCTACTGAAGAAACAGACACTTGACCCATCTATCCCAAGGAACTATAGACCCATCACCACGATCCCGTTCCTCCTAAGAATAATTGACAGAGTAGCTTATCTCCAAATTCAGCATCACCTTGAAGCTAACCACTTACTAGGCACCCGCCAATCCGGATTCCAACCACAACACAGTACGGAAATGGCACTAATTGACCTAAAGACTCAAATTGAAGAGTTAAACGATAAAGGCAAAACAGCTATGCTACTCCTCCTCGACCTATCGGCAGCATTTGACCTGGTGGATCATGCAGTGCTTTGCCAACACCTGGCGTCAGCTGCCCATTTCTCGAGAAATGCTATAGCCTGGGTTCAATCCTTTTTAGCCAACCGTATGATGAGAGTGTTTTCCCCTTTAGCATCTGCAGACCCAATCCAAATCACCTGTGGCGTCCCACAGGGATCATGTGTCTCACCTACTATGTATAACATCTTTACCAAGCCATTCTTCGACAAATCGGATAGACGAGGTGTCACCTACACGAATTATGCAGATGATACCCAGATCCTCATACCCCTTTTGGGCAATTTTGTTGAAGACGCAGCTCTGGTAAACAAGATATACCTCCTCATTCAGATATGGATGGCATCTCACGGCCTCTGTCTGAATGACGACAAAACTGAGATCTTGATACTGGGCTCTTACGCCAACTTAAAAAAACATAGCCCCAATTACACTGCCTTCAACATTGACATCAATGTAATTAAAGCAGTAACTGTGGTAAAGTGGTAAAAACATTAGGATTTTACCTAGATTCTACACTGTCATTAAAAAAACAAGTTAGCGCCATGGCCTCATCAACAGCATATACCTGCAAACCTATCAGGGCATGCAAACCATTCCTCTCCAATGCCAGCTGTATCACACTTGCCAATGTGCTGATAATGTCTAAATTAGACTACTGTAACGCCCTATACATAGGAGCCAGTAAATACATTTTAAATAAAATGCAAACATTACAAAATAATGCCCTCAAAGCAGTCCTGAGCATACCCAGTAGAGAGCATATCTCCAACATCAGAAGAGACCAACGTTGGCTAAAAATTAATGATAGAATCCTTTTGAAAACAGTGTCCCTTACTTTCAAGTGTCTGAACAATGCCCCACCCCCATACCTCACAGACCGCATGGTCAGAAGAACCTCGACCCGCCTCACTAGATCATCCAACTCCCTCTGCTTAGAAATCCTAAGATTCAAACTTTCCAAATCTGGAGGTCGCAGCTTCCCAGTAAAAGCAGCCCTAGCTTGGAATGCTCTCCCCCTAGCCATCAGACCCGAACAACCATACCCCAGATTTAGACGCAACATGATAAACAGACTTCGAGCCAATGATTACTAAGATTGGCAATCTGCACAGCTGCCTTAGGCGCACTCTGCGACTCTACTACTTTTACAGACTGAACTTTTATACTGTATTATTTGATGACTTTGCACTTGCCCTGTATATTATTCCTACCCACTGTACCCAATTTGTTTTTACTGTATCTATTCATATGTTGTAACTAAGCTTTAAGTTTACTTGTCTCTGATGCGCCCTGCTACCCAAGGGTTTGGTGCGCATTACCAAATAAACAAACAAACAAACAATAGATGAGTTTCTTGCAGGAAGATCGCCGAGCCCCTGAGGTCTTGCAGGCAATGAAGAGTGGATTTACTCTTGGCCGGAGCGTTGAGGCCTTTAACGTTATGCGATATAAAGTTCCACTTCCGATGGGGCTGAGGCGTCAGGGGAGAGTTGGACCCCGACTTTGGGGAGTGTCGGCGGCAGGAGGGGGTGATGAGCCGGTCTTCTCTGTCATCCAGATCTATTACTGTCTCAACCCCATTCCGCTACTGGGTTACAACGTATAGCTCCAAACAATGAACCATAACAGCATAACAACAATAAGATTGGGCTTAGCGCCCCGTTGGACTCTTTGCAGGATTTTACCCATGTCTGGGTTTAGGCTGCGTGAAGTCGGGAGCCCTGATAAGCTCCCTCGGAAGATTGTGTTGGTTCGCCTGTGGCATGGTCGAGCACCGACGAGGCGCCGCTGATGGGCAGCAGAAGATTGTTCAGGTGTGCTGCGAGGGCCCTTTGAGTTTCCGTCTTTTGGCAACTTTCGCCCTCGTATTGCCCTTGGCATGGGAGCATCTTTCTTCAGTGGAGTTAGAGGATCGGAGGGGGGACTCCCGCCTGTCTTGGGGTTGGCATTTGGTAAAGTACCACCCACCTCCTCCAAAGAGCTGATGGTGCGGGTTGTGCCATCGAGCACGACTGTAAAGTGGCGGGGAACAGCCAACAGTATTTGATTTTCTGATCTTGCAGGAATGTGGTCAGCAGTCTGAGCATTCTCCTCCTCTGAACCGTGGCAGTTGCTAGTTCCTGGAAAAGTGACGCCCCTTGGAAGGTCAATTCACCTTGTGTTTGGCTCGCTGAGAGAATTTCCTGCTCGACTGTGAAGAAGTGGACCCTTGTGATCACATCTGGTGGAAAATCAGAGGCTGAGCCCCTACGGGAGCATAGCCTATGGGTTCGGTCCAGGAGTAACATAGCCTTGTCCAGGTGCGGAAGGAGGGTCTGGAAGAGGTCCCTGATGTAATTGTTCAAAGTCTGGCCCGAGACTGTGGATGAAACCCCTCTGACCTGCACGTTGTTCCTGCAGGCTCTCTTTTCTATGTCCTCCTGTTTACGTTTCAATGCGTTGCTTTTACCCTCTAGCGCTAGAATCCTAAGTTGTAGCTCCGCCACTGTCGCTTTATGGTCCGTAGACTTCCATTTCCCCCAACCTCTGCTCTGTCTCCAGCACTCTTTGATCTAGGCGGTCTACCTTTGATGAGAGTTCTGCCATGCAGTTGTGGAACTCTGACTTAATTTCCGTCATGAGAGACTGTATGTCCTCCTTCGTGGGTAATTTCCCCCTGGGATGGGAAGAAGGCTAAGTCCCAGCTGCATCTTGTTTCCTCCCCTTGCCTGTAGGCTGCAGTAGAGCCGCAATATCCACGTTCCTCTGGGATTTTGCCGGCTTTGCCATGGCTGACGTGTAGATGGAAGCTCCCCTTGCGCTACAGTCAATGGAGATATGGCAGGACAAGTCTGCTGGTGCCCCAGGGGGTATAGGCAGGCCGGAGAGGTGGGTGTTCGAGGCTGGGGACCAGGACATTTTCCCTTTCATGGTGTGTCTGAAGCTGCAGACTCTTAACAGTTCTCAGTCTGGAGTGCCCTCCAGCCTCATCAGTAGCACTGGTGTGGAAGCGCTCCTCTCTGGGGCCTCCCATCGCTCTCCCCAGCACACACCGTTAAGGGGGTCCACCACCACTTAGCACATGCTAGCTCACTGAGTTACCCCTCACCTTATCAGCATGTAGGCAGTCCGACCTCTGGCTCCCAGCTAATGGCAGTATTGCTGTCCGTGGCGTCAGAGGCCCTTTCTGATCCGGAGCTTGATGTGGGAAGCCGGGGGGCCACCGTAGGTCGCTGTGCCTTTAGTGAGTATGGCAGGCGAAGCTGAGGCCACCCCCTGCCCTGCCGGCGAGTCGGAAAGAAGGGTCCTCCATGCTTCACAGCCTAGGGAGATGCTTCTCTGGCCCCTGCGACCCGCACCGGGGACAACAAACTCAGGGGAGGGGGAGAGGAGCCGCCGGACGGCCAGCAGCGTTTGATGAAAGACGGCCGCCATCTTGCTCGAACTCCATGGCAGGAGTGATGGGGCTCCTGCCTCAGTCAACACGGCTTTCAGGCGATGTCAGACTCCGCCACCCAGTCAGAATGTGCAGCAGATGGTGCTGCACATCCCTTGGGCTCCAGAAGCCACAGATTGAAGTCGCAGCTGGCACCAGCTTAGGTTCTCCCCAGCTTCACGCTAAGGCCATTAAAGCAGCAAGTGAATAGTCAGTCCTCTAGCCATGCCCCCTAGAGTTCATTTCTAAAGACTCAGCAAGCACATCTTGTTTAGCTGAATGCAAGTAGAACTTCATCTATATAGGACATTTCTGTTTTGTCTTTACAGTTGAATTGTAAAGAAACTTTCAACTGTAAAAACACAGCAAAGTGGAAAGTTTCTTTAGACTTCAACTGTAAACACATGGTAAACATGTCCTGTATAGCTGAATTTCAGTTTTGATTCAGCTAAAGGTACATTTGCTGGTGATGGTATAACGTTCATAAGACTGACGTGTATTTAGAAATCAAAATTGAAAGAAACGCCAGTCTTATGAACCTTGTGATACCATAATGTGTGTGTTTAGAATTCAGTGTGCTAATGGCTGTAAACGAACACAAGCTGCCTCCAACTAAAGAGTGCCTACAAGCACGCTGAAGGTGGGGGCTGGTGTTTGATAATTGCAGCCAGGGCATTGAATCAAACAAATGCATAGTGGGATGAATCTGTGGATGTCGTCCCTTCTCCCCTGGGGGGAGAACTTTCCCATGGGGCCAGGGCGATGCGTCCACAGTACAATAGTCTCCCTGGGGGTGGTACACAGTGGGAGGATTACATGGGAGAGGAAGCCCCTTATGGGATTAGGGACGACCATCCCCAGAGAACACAGTATCTGTCACGACTCGCTCCCTTCGCTCCCGTTCCCACCATTTGGGGGCATGATTTGGGGTTTATTCCCTACTGGACTTTTCCTCCGAACTTTATGCTACAGTGCTGTGATGATTTGGGAGCGCTAAATCCCTATTTTCCCAGCTACTTCCCTTCCGGATCCATTCCAGGTTTTTGGCAGCCAGCATGCTTCTTTAACCAAATGACTATGCTTCCCAGAATGCCTGGCCCACTGCTCCACCTCCACCCTTGCAACACAAGGTTGGGTGGAGGATAGGTAACAGCTGTGGCGGCAGGTGCAGCTATCAGCACACCCGAGGCGTGTGCTCGTTAAGCAGCTTTAAAAGCCTCAGTCTTACTTCAGTCCAGCGCTGGTCATCGTTTGCAGTGTTCCTGTTTTTGACTAGTCCCTGGTTCCTTGCCTTTGTACCTACTTCCTTGTTCCTGTTTTCTTGTTTCCTCCGCCCTGAATTTCGGATTCATGCGCTAATTGATTTCTGCTCCCTTGATTCCCTTTTTGCTTTCCTCTGTTTGCAGGCAGCATTTCTCAGTGCTTTCCCCTTTTAGATGCAGCCCAGTTTGTCTGTGTTTTATATTTCTTTGACTCTGTCCTTTGCTGCTGTTACCCATTTGCCTTAGCCTTCCTCTTAGTTTAGTTTCCTGTCTTTTCCTTGGAGGGGTAGGGAGAAGTTTGCATAGGTTATTTCGTTTTTCCCTGCTCCTGATCCTTACTTTCTAGAGGATCCATTCCATGTTTTCCACTGCACTTCTGCATTTATTTTCCCTTTGATTATTAGGTGTGGTGTGCGGTAGTAGCTAGCTCCTGTGTGAATGCTTATGTTTTCCTCACTATTTTGTAAACACTATTCCCACTTAGGTATTTAGTTTTCCTTCCATTGCTGTTCTAGCCTTTCGGGGTCCCAGTTTCTTCAACAGGATTCGTGGGCTAGCTGACATTCAAGAGGTTTATCTCGTCCTCGTGAGTACAGTTCTTAAGTTCCCTTATGTAATACCATCAAGAGTGTTAGTACACAGATCCTGTCATTGCTTGCCCTCCACGTGGGTTTAGCGCTGTCAGTACCTGTAACAGCAATTGGGGGTAAGGCGCTTGCCGACTTTCCTCGCGGTCAGGTGCTTACCCCACATCCCTTTTCATATATTGGTTTTGATGTCACACTCTATTTGCACTCCTGGGTTCTAGCATACCTGAGTCGTAGTTCCTGGGTGCACATTTCCCTTGCCATATTCGCTGCCTTTGTACTCGCCTGACTAATCCTGATAGTATCCCAGCCAACCAACTGACCCGAGACCATCTTCCTACTACCCTAAGATCAACCCCTTCCCTAATAGGGTCATGAGTTATTGTCATCCTACCATTCCCCTTAAAAGTGGTGGGACAAGGCAGAATCGGAATGACCAAAGTGAAGATCCCTTTCCCAGTACTGTGACAAAGAAGAATTGACTCACAAGGGAGTCATAAGATCAATACCGTAACGAGGGAGAAGTGTGGAGGGATGAGGATTACTTATGATGACCGCATTGAGCAGTCTAGTGGTTACCCACTTCCTGTTATTCCAGCAGTAGTAGAAATAAAGGAGGGAAACCAGGGCGTATATTCAAGCCCTCCCTGCAGGAGCAAGGAGCAGGAGTGATGTGCTGTAGCAGAAGGGTCTGTGTACCAGTGTGTCTCACAGAGAGAGGGGGATCCCTTGAACATCAGCAGTCTGCTGGGGCCATGGGGAGACTGGAGACTCCGTCAATGGAAGAACCAAGAGAGCCATCCCCCGATGAGGAAGCCCGTGAGACGCTGACCTGGCGAACAGGGGACTGCAGCAGGAAAAACCATGCCTGGAGGTCGAAGGGGAGCGCAGAAGTAGTCCAAACAACCAGAGCTACTTGGTATGATGTACAAGCAAACCTTTTTGTGTCCACAATCCGCAAGCCGCCGGAAAGCAAGGCCTTATCCTGAAAAGGAAAACGAGACTGGCGGAGCGACCGCCACCGAGAAGAGAAACCCAAATGAAAGTTAACCGGTGAGGATGCCTACGACCGCAGAGAACGCCTGAACGCTGCCAGAGCCTTAGCGGAAAGCATTGCTACTTGGTGGACACTAACCACAGCAACGGGTACGCAGGCAGACCGAGAGGTGCTAGAGGTCCGGGAAGAATCAGGGAACAGCTGCAGAATGCGAGATAAGAGGGTCTGGGACCCACACTTATATGAGAGTGAGAGAACAAGAGGGTCTGGGACCAACGGGTGCTCCTCCAGGGTTGAGTTGACTCTTTGAGGCGTGTGATCCTGGGGGACCTCAGCGGTAATGGTATCAGCGTTGTTATTGGACTGGCCAGCCCACCTTATCCAGGTCATGCCACTGTCTCTTCGCTCCTCCTTTCCTTGGAGTTACAGTCCCCTACATGGCACAGTCGTCTGCTTCTTCCTTGTCTCTTGGTTACAGCTGCTGGCGAGCTCCTCAGCAGTTTCCAGCCTTCCCCAGGATTCAAAATCCTCACTTTGCTTAATCCTTCCATTTTTGTGTTCAAGTCCTGGGTCCTCCCCAGCAGAACCTTGAAGTCCCTTTTCTCTGTTGTATGGGCAATCTCTCCTGCTTACCCATTCTTTTTCGTCCCAGTTTGAGTGTGTGTCAAACATGGAGTGATCATTATTACCTGCTACCCTCTCTTATTTGTCACACTATGTGCGATACACTTCTATTCAACCCCAAGTGTTGGGGCTGCCAGTACAGCAAGCATTAGCTTGATCTGACAGTGGCTCTGAAGTGTGGATGACATCGGTGGTGTACATGAGACGTTCTTAGGGAGTTCCTTGACGGAATGGGGGTCCTTATCCCCAAGAGGGGCGTCTCTCCATGTGAGGTCCCAAATACTGCCACCACAAGGAGATATATTGCATAGCGGGCTCACCTCCCTAGCCTCAGAGGGAAGAGCTCCCTTCTGCGGATAAGTGACTCATGTGAGGGTCACTCTAGCAAGGGATCAGAGCACTCTCCTCTGTCATATACCCAGGGTAGGGGAGTAGTGTGTGAAAGTACCTCAATCGTTGCAATGTGTCATTTCTGTCTTCCTTATCTCTGAGGGACGGTGCCAACAGAGCCTTCCCTAGCATGTTGCACCTGTGTTACCTCGATTACTGGTCAACGCGTTGCCCATTCCCCACCTGCAAAGGTCCTTTCCTATAATGTTTCTCCACAACCGTCAGATAACGATTCTATGCATGAGACTAGACCCACTCCGTGTGCAAAACAGGACCTGGTCCTTCTGTGGCCACCATCCTGTGCGAAAGGGCTGCAGATTCGGCCGTGGGGCCTGCTGGATATGTCCTGCTGTGCCTGCGGAGCCTCCTCTTTGCTCCCTTTGTCCTCCTGTCCTTTGGGAATTTCGAGCGCTCTGTGGCGCTGGCTTGCTCAGAGCCTCAAAGACAAGCTTGTTGCCAATATTAAGGAGGTGGAATCCTCGGTGAGTGAACACACGTTTTATTCCTGATGGCAGCAAAGTCAAGGCCATAGGTAGAGCAGCCCCCTGTTTGGACACTCCTCTTCTACCAACATCCAACATATAACTGAAGACAGTTCCAATACAAACAGATGCTGAGCATTCTTCCTTCTAGAACCATTACAATATAGAACCTTAATGTAATCTCAACTATACACAACTGATCTCTGTCACTAAAACATAACAAAAACACTTTGCAAAGACATTGCTCTGCTGACTATTATCCTTATGTACAGTGTTTCTGATGGAAGCGCTTGCTTCTTGTTCAATAAATACATATACAATGGTCCCTGCCCAGGTTGAGCTTTAATAGCAAAAATACTGAGATTGGTACTGTTCAAGTATGACAACATCGTTGAATGTCAAGTGGGGCTATCCAGTGAAGCCCAGGATGCTATTGTGCTCCAATAAGCCATGTCATTATTTGGGATTATTTGAAAGTTTTTGTGCACTAGACTGCTCCCCAACAACTCTCTATTGCCTTTACATCATCGCCCCTTCCTAAATTCTACTATTCATCAGGTTGTGGGAGCCTGAAAATAAGGCCTACATATTACACCCTCTCTTGCTTCCCTCAACTGTTTGCTATTTGAGGCACATATCTTTTAAAATGGGCTGCCTCGTCTATAATGTGCAGGTGTTGCATCAGTCCAGTTATTGGTCTTCTAATCTGTAAATACTAGGTGGGAATAGAGCCTCAAGTAGTGAAGTGTGTCTGCTACTGGAAATCCCTAGAATCAAATGCCTAAACCCAGATTTTGGTTTGGTTTGAGGCTTCCCCTTTCATTACCTGTGTTCCAGCATGAGCTTAAAATTGTTCTGTTTCCTAAACAAGGTACCCAAGTCCCTAGGAAACTCTAAACACAATACATCACACTCTATTCCATATTTGTATTCTGTCCCTTTAGCTGATGAGTGGTTTAGGCTTGTGGGTTTTTGTATGTACCTGTACACTATTTCCCAATCTGTAATGGCACTCAATTGCTGGGCAAACAGGAGAGGATATGCTGCCTGATATTTTTTACTATTTCCCTCACCGCAATCACAACAAACTTTAGAAGTCATCTGTAAAGACACAGCAAATCTGAATCTGTCCTGTATAGTTGAATTTCTACTTGCATTCAGCTAAACAGCACATGTTTTCCGGTGGTCTTTCATAAGACTGATGTATCTTTAGAATTCAATTCTAAAGACAGGCCAATCTGATTAAATTTAAAACAAAGAGTTTTTGTGTGTGCTTAGAATTCACCACAATGACGAACAGGAATATTACAAAATGGATGCCCTCAATATTTTTAAAAATGGGGCTTTTGCGCACATTAAGTTGTTCATTCTACATTTAATTTTGAAATGCTTATAACGTGTGTAAAGGAGGGGTGCACTAAAGGAGGGGTTCACTCTATATTTGGAAAGGTGTAAACTATTGCTACACATAAGAAAAACCCGTAATTTTGAAATGAACAATGAGCAATTTAATGTGCTCCAAAGCCCTATTTTTCAATATCCTGTAGGCATCCATTTTGTAATATGCCTATTGTAAGGGTGCAGAAGTAAGACTCAGACACACAGGTGGCATAGTGTTGGCTAAACACTTTTATTAACCAGTGGGGTTTCTCTGCCTCAAAGAAAACGAGTGACGCTGTCAGGATGTCAAATAAAAAATGTCTGTCACTATCATGTACCAAAGACCTACTTCTGACCCTAACACTAATAACCCAAACAAAATGTGCACGGGTGTTCTCTTCCAAGTAAATGGTAATGACAGTTCTTGCCAGAAGAAAAGTTCCCAGTGTCTCTGGTGATCAAAACAGAAATATTCCACACTGTTCAGCTCCAAGGATAAGGGGATTTCTCCTTTCCCCTAGATTCCTTATGATTCTACTTTTTCCTCTCTTTGCCTATTTGGCTAGCCCATGGGTACAAAGGTAACGGGAGAGGCGGGAGACTTGGGAAGGGGCACAGGGAAGAGAGACACGCTAATCATGCTCGTCTCAATGAAACTAGTAATATCTACACAAGTATAAGAATAACTATGGGACACAAACTACTCTTCCCAATGAAGCTACTAATATTTACAAGTGTGAGAATAACTGTGGGACACAACCTACTCGTCCAAGTGAACCTCTAACGAATCAGCAGAGGGAGAATAAATAAGGGACTCAGTTCACTCGTCCTAGTGGAAAAAGTAGAATTCAAGAGTGAGCACATGAGTGAGAGGGAACGAGGCGGGCAGCATATTCATCCCAGTGAATGGACAAGAAACATTAATAGAGAGAACATCCTTGGGGGGTGGGTGGAGGAGGAGGATGACCCTGACCCTGTCATCGGTTATATATTAAGCCAAGACCTACAGATAAAAGTGGTTGGGAATACAACCTTACAAATACTCTTACAGATGAAGTAAGAGTACTGAACCAAGACAAAGCTGCTATAAACCTTGTAAAGGAATAAGTAGCCAGAGGAACATACAGAAGCAAGGACAAGAAAAGGGGAGGCCGAGATCCTAGAGAAGCCCCTGAGAAGAACCAAGAGAACTGGTCAAAGAAATAGGAAGGAACTATTTGAACGTTGTTCGTTGGAGCTGAAAAGTGTATCCAGGAGAAGGGACACATTCTCGTGGACTTTCTTTTTTTTTCTCTTAGTGGTAGGGCCAGAATAGGTTAGGTTTGAGACGGGGGACAGATTATATGCTTTTTGGACTTCACTACTGACTTCATTACTTACAGCAAGCACACTGGTTAGTTCATTAGGTAGGGAATGCCATAGAGTAGGTATAGGTAGTCCCTTTTTCTTACTTTTGAATAAAACATTTGTTGAAAGTGTCCAAACCTAGTCTGCCTACTTCTTCTGACCTGTCACACTACCCATTGTGTGCCGTTTCCCACCTCCTCTGAATCATTGAATCAGAGCCAAGGATTGGATTACCCTTGCTTAAATACACTACTTTGCCGATAGGATGAGTAGCCTACCGCTACTGTAAAATGGAAAATGATGAAGGAAGATTTCCAGGATTATGTTCTCTCTATTCATGGACCTTCATTCAGCCCAGACTGTAGGCAAACTCCCTGCATGAACAGCCTGAGGTTTGAAGGGCGGAGGATCTCATGTCTACCAGAAATGCAACCTTCGTCCAGTGCTGAGGGAGGAGGGGTACGTAGCGGAGGGAAAACACTCAGTGCCTAGTACGCAGTTATCTGTAAAATGGATAAGCATATTGGAGAGATATTATTTTGGGACTAGGGAAAGAGGGAAAGTGAATTGATTAAAGACTTCATCACTGGCCTAATAGAGTTAGGAAACAAGTGCAGTTTTGGGCAAACATATAATGTAAGCCTCCGGGACCAATTAATGCTGATGGTTCGAGAAAACAAGATCTGAGAGGCAGTCTGGACAAAGGGGACCAAAGGAGACCCTAACCTGGATGAGGTCTTGGACATTGCCAAGAAAAGGGAACATATGCTGGATTGCGTTAAAGAACTCGACAAAAAGGACTCCTTACAAGGTGCAGAAAAGATGTGTGTTGTCAGCCAGCAGAAGAAAGTTAAGTATACCACGATAGGTCAGGAAAAGGAAACAGTTTAAGAAGGGTATGGATGGGGAGTCAAAGATTTGAAAATCTGAAAGTCAAAAGATGGTGTATGTGTGGATGCACTTTTCCTTTTGCCAACTCGGGTGCCTGTCCTGGGTCGGGGGTTGAATGTATCAAATGTGTGAAGAAAGGGTATTTTTTTCCCATTGTTGTGAGAACATTTTGTGCAAGGGTATTTGTGAAATTACTACACAAACTGATGAGGAAGATGAGTGTGATTCAGCGACGGAGAGAGTGGAAGGTGTGAGTTGGTCAGTCAGTCAAGTGGGTGGTAGGCCGAGAAGGGGAGAGAAACCCCATGCTGTTGTATGGGTTTGGGGTACCAATGTTGATTGATAGTGATTCAGGCTACACCATCATAGGTAGTAGAAATTAGGCATGTGATTTTAAGAGCGTGGGACTTAAGACGCGGAGACTGCACGCGTGTGCGTATGGGGGCGGTACCATAGACATCCTGGGTGTATTTCAGTCTGAGTTGGAGTCTAAGGGTAAGAGGACAACTGCCAGTGCCTAAGTGTCCAAGAAAAGCAAGAGCTTGCTGGGGTGGTACGAACAACATGATATGGGTATCATCATCGACCCTAGTGTGCCGGGGCATGTGGCGATGGTGGCACGACGGGGGAGGCAATCCAGAAGACAGATTTGAGGATGTATTTAGAGATGCTCTTGGATGTCTGAAAGGATTCTGCCATTGTATACACTCGTCGGGTGAGGTCGTGCCAGTAGTGGACAAGGTCAGGAATGTGCCCATGTCGCTAAGGGAGAAAGTCTCAGTCGCGATCAAGAGACTTCAAAGGGAGGGTGTGATAGAGTTCATTGAGGCATCTGAGTGGGTTTCTCCCGTGCTGGTGGTTCACAAGGCCAATGGGCCGGTAAGGTTATGTGTGGCTCTCAGGGTGTTGAATTGATGCGTAGTGGTGGATACGTTCCCTCTTCCAAATATTGGAATTAGTTAGCATGGCCGCCAGAGGATGAGGATGCCCTTTGGGCTTGTGTCCGCAGCGTCTTTCTTTCAGAGAGTAATGCACAATCTCCTGGGTAATATAAAGGGAGTGGTTTACTTCCATGAGGATTTCTTGGTTTCAGGGATGAGCTTTGAGGAACATGATTTCATGTTTACCAGGGAGAAGGGTAGGTCTTACGCTTACAAAGGAGAAATGCTGTTTTGGAGAAATGCTGTTTATGAGTAGGGTCCATAGATTATCTCGGACACCGGTTGAGCGAGAGAGGGTTGGAACCAAAAGTTGAATTTGTTGTTGCTAACCTGGGCCTAGAACCTCCCACCGAAAGGCAACAGTTATGTCAATCCTGGGGATGGTTGAATAGTATTCTAAATTTGTCCGGCACTTTACGGACAAAAACATCAGGGAGCTATGTAAGAAAGGTGTGACTTTTTGTTGGAGCGGTGAGTGCCTGAGGGAATTTTATGAAGGAAGACGTGCCATTGCAACTGCACCGGCTCTAGGGAATTTTAACACAAGATATGAAACATTTGTCATGATGGATGCCAGTCAATCAGGTTTGAAGAAGTGTGAAGAGCTGGAAAGACTGCAGGCAAGCATGCCTTTGATTTTCAGCTCCATCAACACATACCCCCCACCACCAACCCGATATAGCGTGGAGCACAGCATACATACCAACCACACTAGAAAGGAAAAAAGACCTGGTGCAGAGTCCCTTTGAGCCCAGTGGGGAGTCGGTACAGAGCCAGTTCGAGTCTTCACATGGTCGACTCGTGGGGTGACCGTCCACCCAAAAGCTATCTCTATAGCTTGTAACATTCCCCCCCACTTGGTTGTACTCGCTCATGGCAGTACCCACAGGACCTGTAACACGAATGCGTGGCAACTAGGATCAACTATAGACTCGGGCCATGCATGCCCACGGATACGCCACAGCCGCTATACCAGCAGAACACAATGGACAATCGAATAGCACAGTCAACATCGCCCATGAATAAACAAGAAAAAGCAACTCCTTTTAATGTAAGCACCTCACTTACCGCCACAGATGGTTCGCCACATGTTGAGGAGCCCACTGGGGAGGTGGGCAGGATCGCAAGCAAAGACATACAACTGGTGGAAGTCGGAGTGGCGGGGAGGGCTGTCGTTGAGGACGCTATGCCAGTGGCATCCTCAGGCTCCTTGTCTGTCGGGGCAACTGACCGGGAGCTCTCCGGGACAGAGAAACACTAACACCAACCACTTACTAATAATGATTCCATACAGCTCCTCTCATGGAATGAAGAACTCCTGATGAGCGACAACAATTCAACTAAAGAGCAACTATTTACTACCTCATTTCTCGCTACCAAAAAAACTTGACAAAGATTCAAATTTGGTACGCAATAGAGACGAACTTACGTCAACGATGACCCACAAGGAGAAAGCTTTCTTAGCAAAAAGAACATGGGAGAAAAGTATGGGAATATATTTAAAACAAATATGACACCACCGACCAATCATTACCCCAGTAACTCCAGATCTGCACGCCTCTCACTCGACATCACTGAGATAGACATTGATCAATAGGCAAGAAAAAAGTAATGAAGTGTTCCACAAGATACCCAAATCCAAACATGACATGGGTCGGACAACATCCACACTGTCAATGCCAATGACAAATTCTGATAATACCGAAAATTGGCCACCAAGACATATAAAGCCTCAACACGACAAATGGGAGCCTAAATGTGAACCAAGAAAAGTTGAGGAGGAAATTGCAAAATGTCAATGCAGCCCCTACCACAATGGTGGATCTTCAAAATCTTTTGCTGGCAGTATCCTCACAGTCGATGATTCCCGTCACAAAATTGCAGGAAGCAAATGTGGAGGCAATAAAAGATCAAGCGATGCTACTGGCCCTCATACATTCAAAACAAATACATCTCAAAGCCTTTATGAATAACCTCCACAATTGCCTCAACCTGGATGCAGAGGCAAGTTCACAGTGGCAATCAAGATTGTTCTAGATGGCTAGAAATGACCGTGAGGATAAAATAAAATTAACATCTGCAATTCTAGCAATGCTAGCGGCTACACACCCACCAACACAGGGATCCATTAGCACAAACGACCAATGACGCCTACAATAACAAGGCCATAATCTCTCAGCTCTGCCTGGGGATATTCAACGCATGACTGAAAAGAAGCGATCAACGCTAGACATGATCAATGCCGATCCTGCAAGAGATGATAATGGACAGAGACTCTGTGGCGACAACACGCCCGCCCATCCCGATATGGAGGCTGCACACATCCTGAATAAAGATAGAACCGAGATTCTAGTATCTCAGAATTTAGCGGGCGGTAAGAATACGAAACCAGCTGCGACAGCGAACGGCCCGGAAACCTTTGCAATTTTCTCACAGAAGAAAACAAACAGTATACAAACTTCCATTCATACTGGGTCAAAGAAAATAAAAAGAAAATCCAACGGATCAAGACCCTTCCTCTGAAATGTCACTATGCCAGGATGGGCCAAAGACCAATTGAAGATCAATCACGATACAGCAAGTCACAAGGTACCATCTTATCCAATACAGATTCCTCATCCTCAGCCACAAAAAGAACAAATACTAATGCTGATACTGGACGACCCACAACTTGAAGACAACTACTGAATTTAACACACTCGGAACATGAACAAACAACATATGTGGTACAAATGTTGGAAGACGAGGATCCTTCATTAATAATCATAGATCAATATGACAAATGCCATTCTGGCCAAAGCCAATATAACGATCTAACATGTGAAGATATTTCCGACGCTGGTCTAGTAGGAGCTGTTTGGGAATCGAACGTAGTGATCGACTTGACTTCAGACGTCGGGGAACTGTCAATACAAGAAACAGGGAAAAATAGGAGTAAACACATAAAGCAGAATGGGCCTCAAATAAAAACCACACGTGACACAGACTTGAAATTACCATTTTTTGTGGACCCACGGCCACAGGAACAGGAAAACAAAGTGATAATAGAAAGACTCGATAGCAGAGATGACACACTCATACTTAACAGAACCAACATTCTTCGTCTTCTCCAAGCCATTCCTAAGCTACACAACTTACGATCAGAAGATATAAATTTGGTACAATTTCTACAAGATGCCGCCATGGACAAAGTAAAAATCGAACTCGGCTTGACGGAGACCACGAACAAAGTCATGGAGGCAGCAACACAGCTCACCCAATTGGGATTCGGATGTGCACATGTGAGAGCAACGGATGATAGAGGAAAGCTATCTATTTGACGGCTCAAACAAGAAAAATGTATCCCATCCATAAAAGACAAAAAACTGCAATATTACACAGAAACCACCGTGGTAACGATGCCTAAGGATTACACAAATTCATTTGATGATCAGAGAAACATCCCATACTCAAACTATACTAAACATTTAATTTGGAAAGAAACACCAGAATTGAATACTACACCTATTACAGACGGGAAATGGTTAAGATAACCACCAACAAAACAACAAACCCATCCCCTGTCACTATGTTCATGGAACACACAAGGCTTCACTCACCTTTTTAACGAAAACCAGAATGAATGATCCAACTTCCAATTCATTTGTCTACAGGAAACTTGGATATCGGAACTTCCAAGCTGCGATGGCTACTATATGCTCATGAATCCAGCGCTTCAACATACTAAAGAACGCCCAACCACCGGCCAATTGACCCTCATCAAAAATGAGGTAAAGTTAAAAATATCAGAAAGCCCAGAACATAAATCCATGGTCCCAATTCACGATCTGTGAACACTATGAGCAACTTCAATATAGACAAGACTTTGATGGTTCAGAAGATAGTAAAACCACCCTTTGCATAGTGAATGTATACAAGAATTGGTTTGGTATCACTGATGACAACTTTTTTGGCACTGTGTTCACAGCAATTGACATTGCAATCGAGAAAACCAAGAGATACAATTGATTATATGTGGAGACCTAAATATGCACCTATTCAAGCCTAATGGAGAGATACCGCCCCATCACAAACTTCCAGCTAAAGCACAGCGATGGAATAAAGATGAATAATAGAAACCTGGACCTAATCGTGTTATTCCAAACCAGTCCGCTCAGATAGAAACCCACCTGGACTCGAGGCAACTCCCATGCCATGCTGGATTACATCTATAACGCACCAGAAATAATCAAAACCTCACATTTCAGAATATGACAACACAAAACAGTGACCATTACGTTATCAGTATGCAATAGAACCCGGCATGTATTTACAAAGAAAAAAACACACTCCCTAAAATGGAGATCAATACTGGTTTGAACAGACTGAGTATTAATGATAAACAACTAGAAAACATAGTACAGTGTCTCCAGAACATGAGACGCACCGGTCTGGACAAAATAAATGGAGTGTATGCTACAACCCTTCCAAATAAAATCGATCACACTGCAAAATCCAAGAAAGATACACAGGCATGCCTACCAACCCGAGCTCGTAGAAAAGAAAAGAGAACTAAGGAGAGAACTGAAAATAATTCATAAAGCAAAAGAATACAACTATTTACAACAAACGAAAAAGGCAAAACAACGTTACAAGAATTTGACAAAATCTGCAAAGATGCTCATGATGCAAAACGACACTGAATAAATGCAAAAACGCCCTAAGAAATAACAACACGCGAGATTTGTGGCATCTTTTGAATCCTCAAACCAAAAGACATGACCAACTGTCACATGACATCCCAGAAGGGATATGGCTTGAGCACTTTGCGCTACTATCCAACAAAACGCATAAGACGAGAAACCAAAGACACAAATTGGTTACCAGGCAAAATGGTGAGTTCTGAGAGACCTAGACGAAATTCGGACCATGATAAATAAGCTAAATACGTCAAGAGCCCCTGGCCCTGACGGCTCATGCAACGCTACTTTAAAGCGCAACCCCGACACTTGGGCAGGCGCATATCTACAACTATTTACAGCCATTGAAGATTATTAACAAGTACTATTATCATGCCAATCGGCAACGCTGATCCCCATATTTAAACATGGCGACCAGAAACTCCTGTCTAACTACCGGATCACTTTACTCGATTCGCTAGGTAAGATCTTCGCCACCTTTCTGCTCAAAGATCTAAAATCATGGATCAAAACATCCTAAGATTCGACATTAGACAAACAGGTTTTGTTAAAAACACAGGTACTAACATCAACTTGATCATACTGAACATGATAAAACAGGAATCAATCAGGAATAAATGTCCATTACATGTTGCCTTCATTGATCTGCATCTCACCTTCGACATGGTCAACCAAACAAATTTGTGGGAGAATCTCACTTGCTGGAACTGTCCAGCGGAAATATTAGAGCCAATCAAATAACTATATTCCAGTACTACCATTAAAATAAGACTCAAAAGATGGAGTAGTTTCAGCTCTTCTCCTCACGACTAATGGCCTGAAACAGGGATGCCCACTTGCCGCTACTCTTTTCAATTTGTACACGTCCGACATTGCAGAAGAAGACCGCTTCATAACAGCCAATCCACCCAAATTGAACGCCACCTTGATTCCCCGTATGTCATATGCTGATGATATAGTGATACTGGACAGAACCCCTATAGGCCTTCAAAGAAGTCTCAACAAATTACAAGAATATATGACCAAAAATAAGTTACAAATCAACACAAGCAAAACAAAAACTATGACTTTGACCAAGATCCCTATATTAAAAATAAAAACAAGGGCATTTTTCATCGATGGGGACAAATTAATGCATGAAAAAGAGATTAAATATTTGGGAATTTGGATTGGCCAATCTGAAACTGAGAAACATTGGACTTACCACCTGAAATTGAAGTCTCAATCATTGGCACGGCAAGGGCTATGTATCCATCGTAAATTTGGCAAGTTTTCAATGAAACCTGTTATCTCCTTTTATAGGCAAAAGGTCATAGCCATCCTCACCTATGGCAGTGAAACCATGATAAATATAGACCAAGATACATGGCAGGCCCTCAAAGGCACATTTTGGCAAAAAACTTTGACCCTCTCTCCGACATATCAGATGCCTCGAATTAGATATGAAATAGCAATACAATCTCTTAATTGTATTGTTACTTGGAAACATCTAGATTTATATAGGAAAACGTGCAACAATGATTACATACCGGCAATAGACATACTTCCAAAGAGAATGAACTCGATAGCTGACACAGCCCTTAACACATGGAAACAAGCAGCTGAGATGAAATTAACCCAGTATGACATCAGCTTGGACATGTTTTTTTTAAAACACTCTTTATTGATTTTTAATAAGAACAGCTCACAAACCAACAAAACTCCCCTCTCTCTCTCCCCTTCCCCTCTCCCGCCCCCCTGAACCCCACAACCTCACCCCCAATACATTAAGTAACTATAATTCCAACAATTAGAGCTTGGACATGTTGACCCAGAGGCCGCAACAAGCAAAGAAACTAATGCAACAACTTGACTGGATAGACACGATCATTGCAAAAGAGAAATATCAACTGAACATTAATTGTGACCTGGATATCAGACCAATTAACAGACTGCCGCAATTCCTGATAAAGATTCCAGATCAACACATCAGAGACCAATTTTTGAGGCTGAGACTTAACCTATTACCAACACGAGAGGTACTCTCAAACAAGACAAATCCCACAATCCCTTCAACACTGTTGATTCTGTAAACAAAAGGAAACCACAGAATCACTATACCATATCATAATGGAGTGCCCAAAGCTAACAGAAAAACGAATCCTCTTTAGAGATATGCTTACCACATCAAAAATGCTTCTCGACCCGACTGAAAGATGGGCACAGATTGTTCTAGGAAAAAACATTAATACAGTGATAATAATTATCCAGTTCCTGGAAAATATCATGGAGCCAGACACAGAAGACTTGATTGTAAATACTACAATGATAAACAAAAATGTGCAGAGTCAAAAAGACTGTTAAGAGAATCATTTATTAGATGAAATATCATGTTCCACCAAAGTAAATGAAAAGTTTTGTAAAAAAAAAAAAAGTAGACCATAATAGAAAAAAAAAAGAAAGGGTGGCAGCCTTACTTCAAGAGTTATGAGATCTGCCGAGGTACCAGTGTTCCAAATAAGATGTTGACGTGGGAATATTTGAATCCCTATTTTTTAAAGTTAGGAGTACAATTATTTTCTGGGGGGTAAAAAAGTAAGTCACATTCTCAATGGGAGTATTTTATAAGAGTAAAATATTTTTGTAATTGTCTTTCCACCTATCTATTCATGCACATAAAAATAAATGTTCACCTCTTTAGATCAGGCAGTAATGATAGTAGTCTCTTCCTGTGGCGCTACGTGTATGGCTGGTCCAAACATATACATAGACCATGTGGGTGAAATCAGGTGGAAAATCTCTTAGGAGTCTGTTTCTTATTTTTTGAGGGGTATTATTACTCCCAAGTTTTATTTTTCTGGTCTATTTAACTATTTTTAGGGCGTAAAAGTGGCTGATACACCCCTTATCTGCAGGGCTGCGAGGTACGTTACTCTGTAATCGAAAAAGAGGCCTTTAGCATAGTGTGGGCCGTCAAAGTTCAAAGTGTTCATATGGGGAGGGAATTTGTGGTTTACACTGACCACAAACCTTCGATGAGTGTGTTTATGGGCAAGGTGCTCAATGGTGTTTCCCGGTGGATTGTGAGGTGGGTAGCACCTAGCAGTGCCACGCTTATGTAGTGAAATATATCCCGGAGAAGGAGAATGTATTGGCAGACTATTTGTCCAGGTTGAAGGTCTGGCATTGTGAGAGTGACCTGAAAAGCGAGGAGGAGGAGCAACAGGTTTTCTTGGTGTGTTAGGGTGCTGTCAGGCTGCCGATAGTGTAGAGGAGTGGGTATATAGAACTCGGTAGAGTGACTGACTGTGTTAAAACTAACTGGAGAGGGTGGACTAGTGAGGGAAGGCTTCCATAAGGTCAAGGATGAATTAGGATTGGAAGGAGAATAACTGTGCAAGGCGAGGTGCTTGGTGCCTCCAACAAGGTCAGATCCAGGTGGGACAACTTTGGAATGACAAAGACCAAAGGAAGGTTGAGGGGTGACTATTGGTGGCCAGGATTGGACACAGATGTTGAGGAAATGGTCAAAGGATGCAGTTTTTTGTGCGGAAGCTGATGAAACTCTGAGTATTATTTGGGCGAAAAGGAAAAACACAGAAATTATCTTGAAAGAATCTCTTTTGGGTCATGACGGTGAAAGGGGGCGGAGCCCTTATCAATTGGCTGGCTATTTCTCATACATAATCTACATCACTACTTGCATATAAACGTACCTTAGCTCTTTGGGGATGTCTTTTTTTTAAATGTGATCATGCATGCACGGGATTGGGGGCGTGGCTACGAGGGCCATGTAGGCGGACGTGGTCTGGAGGAGCTCCTGTGATCCTGAAACGATCCTGGCGAATAGTGCATAAAGAGATGCCTATGACCGCTGAAAATTGACATGCTGGTGTGTGAACGGGACGGACGTGCCCGCTGTACTTTTGGAACGCAGAGGAGGAGTGGTGACAGAGTTCTTAATATTATAAGATCAGGAGCGCCGGAGAAGGAGGACGATGTAAAATGGCTGATCGATGGCCAGAACAAAGGAAGGAATCGATCGCGCGATGGCCAGGCGACAGTAGCAGACTGTGTGCATACGTGCAGTGCGCACGGAACGGAGTCTACCCGTGACGAGATACAGGCATAGATGAGCCTGAATGTCCGAAGTGCGGCGAATGGAGATGTGGGGGGAGCCTGGCACATATAAGAGAGAATCCACGGCATAGCGCAGAAGAGGCTCGCGAGCTGCTGGGACGGCCACGGACCACAGCAACGGTGTCCGCCCTCATGAGCCAGATGGTGGCATGGGCTACCTGAGAGCCCGACTGCAGCCATAACAGTTATTAAGTACCGGGAGGACAACAATGTTTCCAACGGGCGTGTAGCCCAAGGAAACGAAACTAAGTGCGAGGGCCGTGACTGCGAGGACACGGGTGGAAGCTGGCGACCGGAGGCAGTGAGGAGGAGCCGCGGCAAGGACTGCAGATAGCAGAATAAGTGTAGACGCTGCGGTGACAAAGGAGATTTTTCTGCTGGTATGCAACGGCAACGCAGGGAACGAACTTGGGGAGGGAAGCTGGAGTATTGAGCCCCGAGGGAGTGTGCCCAGTAACAACAAGCAGAAGCACAACAGGGAGCACTGGTGCTCGAACGTGCAAGAGGCATAGGACATGCGGAGCAGCCCAGTCGTAGGGAGGGCAACGGCCCCGAAGCCGACAACAGGGGCATCGGCCCTCAGGCAAGAAGTGAAGTGCCCGGGTTGCGCCACAACACAATAAAAGTAACGGAACACTGTGAACGGGATGCTTTGCATGGGAACCTAATAACATTCTGCACCGCAACACACCTCCTGGCGCAATCACGGGCACACTCAATGACACAAATGCTTTGACCATCACGAGCATCCTGGTGCTGCCCAAACAGCAGAGAAGAAGGGAGAAAGCGGACTTGCAGGCCACCGCAGGCTGCCTAGGATGGGTCGAGGGGAAGGCTGGATGAGCCTTTGAGGTACTGACTCCGCCATGCCTGGGTGGTGCTGGTGATATTGGGACTGAGTGTGCCCCCCCACCTCGAGGTGAGGTTGAAGTGGAGATTTATACGGCTACGTGGGAGAGCACAACTCATTGCGGCGAACGAGGGCTAGGCCTGGTACACCTCTGAAGCGGCCCCCTGGAGCGTGAGAGACCACAGAGGGTTGCCCCCACCGGAACTGCGGAGCACAAGTGGCGGGGCTGACCCACGACCAACGGCTGCAGAGTCATGTCCAACAAACCTCCAAGACCGAAAGGGAAGCAGCCTACGCTGGACGAATTCGCCAGGACACCTCCTGGCCCGGAAAGCGCCAGGAGCAAGGACAAGCCCCCTGCTGGTGGCATGGCTGTCACGGGCACAAACCAGGAGGTCCTAGCTGCGATTGCAGACCTGAAGGTGGCTTGGGAGGCCAAGCTTGAACTAGCTGTGACTGAACTGAAAACAGCATTGGACCTTAAGGTCGGTGAGGTGCAGGAAGAGGTGAATCTACTCCGGCAGGATGTCAGGTCCCTGGCGGAGCGCACTGAGAACCTCGAGAAAGAGGTGAGCCCGAACACAGCGGACTGTGCTTCACACAAGTCGGAACTGCACGCCCTGGTGCAGAGAGTGGGCAATCTGGAGAATAGGGCGGAGGAAGCGGAAGGACGCGCCCGGAGGAATAACATCCGCATTGTGGGCTTGCCAGAGGGAGCAGAGGGCCACAACCCCACAGAGTATATCGAATCCATGTTGTTGCAGGAGATACCTGGAGGAGCTCTGTCTCAGGGATTCGCGGTGGAACGGGCGCATAGGGCTCTAACGAGGAAGCCGCCGCCAGGCAATCCACCTAGGCCGGTAATCGCCAAGATCCTTAACTACCGGGATCGAGAAAGGATACTGGAACACTTCTGCAAAGGTGGAAAAATTAAACGAGGGGCGGAAAATATAACGGCCTACCCAGACTATACCCTGATGGTGCAGCGGAGTCGAATGAACTTCGGGGCTGTTAAGAGGAGATTGAGGGAAGCGGGCCATAGGTATATGCTGCTTTAGCCGGCGAAGTTGAAATTTTTCACAAAAACAGGACTTTGTTTTTTGAAACTCCGGAGGATGCCATGGGATGGCTTGACACGCAGGGTTGTCCCCAGGAGTCCGACATCCAGACGAGAGGAGGAGACGGAGGAGATAAGTAGTGCGCGATGGGGGCACCGGAAGATGGTGCGGTTTAGAACTATGGGACTTGACTATAGTCATTGGTGCGGCCTGTGGGCAGATAAGACCAGATTGGAATAGATAATGTACTGCGAGCACTGTGACTATTGCTTCATTAAGGAGCTTTGCAGAGCTAGTCTTTACACCCCCATTTAGTATTAATAGTTAAGTGGCCATTAGGGCGACTTCACCCTACTGAGCCCTGAGCATAAGCTTGTGAGGGCTAGATGTGGGGGTGCCTGAGATCCAGGGATGGAGCTGGGCAACAGTTGGGGAGGGTGTTGTTGGGGAAGGGATGGGTCGGGGGAGGGGATGGAGGTGGGAAGTTTGGTGTGTACATAGTTATGGGGAGTTTAAGTTCAAACATGAGCCTACATGGAAGAGCCAAAGGGTTGTATCTGCATAACGTGACTGGGAGGGATAGTTTGGAAATGAGGGAGGAGAGTATTAACGAGCTATGGGAGATCGCAAGATAATAACGTGGAATGTCAGGGGACTTAACAGTTATATGAAGAGGAATAAGGTCATGCTGTATCTGAGAAGGCAAAAGATAGATATTGCACTGTTACAAGAGATGCATCTGACGCGAGAGAAGTTGGAGCTAGTGGGGAAAAAATGGAAAGGGATTGTGGTGGGTTCGTCATATTCTGCTTACGCTAGGAGAGTGCTTGTCTGGGTGGCTCCACACGTCCCATTTCAGCTACTACAGGAAGTGGCGGAAACTGATGGGAGGATGGTTATATTGAGAGGGCTGGTGGAGAATAAAGAGGTGTGCATCGTAAATATGTATGCCCCCCAACCAAAACACGGCGGCCTACTTCAGAACTCTGTGCACCAACCTTAGTATGTGTGTGGGAAGCGCGGTTATTTGGGGCGGGGATTTTAATTGTGTAATGAACCCCAAGGTAGACAGATCCGATAGCAGGATTGATAGGCCCACCCCAGCGGCTAAAGCATTGCAGGTGTTACTAGATGACTTTGGCTTGGTAGATGTGTGGAGAACAAAACATCCTAATGGAAGGCAATATTCGCACTACTCAGCCCCGCAGCAGCTACACACGAGATTGGATTATGTCTTTGCCATGCCGGATGTAATGACAGAGAGTACTCAAATAGAATATAAGGCGAGGGTCCTCTCAGATCACTCGCCCCTGGTCCTCGGGTGGCAATACTGACCCCCGAGGGCGCAGATCCCGACATGGCCCTCCAAGCAGAGGCACTCAAAGATCTGGTCTTTATAGAGGACATAAGAGATGAGATCACTAACTATTTTGAGGTGAATACTGGTAGTGTTGACTCAGCGGGTACACTATGGGAAGCTTTTAAGGTGGTGATGCGGGGGGTTGCCATAGCTAAGTCAAAGGGCCTGCAGAGTGGGGTTCTGGCTGACCTACAAAGAGCAGAAGATGAACTAGAAAGAATATTAGAAAATGGCAGTGTGGATACGGAGCTAGTACTTAAACTACAGCAGGAATGTGCGGAATACTGGGAAAGGCTCTGAACCTCAATTACCAAAAATATGTAGAAAGACAGCATGCGGGAGGGGATAAAACGGGTAGGCTCTTAGCGTGGCTGTACAAGAGTGACACCCCTAGGCCCCCGATTAGGACAATAACTAAAGAAGACAGTGATGTAGTAGACACCCAAGAAGGAGTCAACAAGGAATTTGCGGATTATTACAGGGTGTTATACGGGGACAAGGAGGGGGGCAGCCAAGAGGAGATAACCAAAACACTAGAAGATATAGGACTGCCCAAGATAAGTGATGAGGAAAGAGGAGAGCTTGATGCACCAATCACCTTGGAGGAGTTGGAGGAGGTTGTGAGGCAGTTGCCCACCAGTAAGACCCCAGCAGCAGATGGGTTCCCTAGCGAATTTTATAAAGTATATAGAGAAGAAGTGCTCCCCCCAATGCTAGACATGCTTAATGAAGCGTTTGAGATGGGAAGGCTGCTGGAGTCACTCAGAGAAGTGATCATAATACCACTCCCTAAATCCAACAAACCAGGGCATAGCTGTAGCTCTTACCGGCCTTTGTCGATGCTGAACCAGGACAGCAAGATATTGGCGGCTGTCCTGGCAAACAGATAGCGAAGAGTAATTAGCAAATTAATCCACCCAGACCAAACGGGCTATGTCCCGAATAAGAACATAACTCACAACCATAGGCGACTCCACTGGGTGATCGAATGGGCGGGTAAGAATGAAGGCGAAATGGCGATTGTATCCTTAGACGCAGTAAAAGCTTTCGACTCGGTTAAGTGGCCATGGCTGCTGGCGGCCCTGGGAGGATACGGAGTAGGGCTCAGGTGGGTGAGAATGCTATACAGTGAGCTGCTAGCCAGAGTTCGAACGGGATCAGTGATATCCGAGAGATGGCAACTTAGTAGAGGCACCAGGCAGGGGTGCCCCTGGTCCCCGATGCTTTACATTCTAGCCCTGGAGCCCCTGGCAATATACCTCAGGCAACAATATGATACCATAGGTATTGAGGATGGGGGGAACAGAACTTAATATCCTTATATGCGGATGATTTGTTATTATACTTGAAATACCCAGAAGAAAATCTTCAATATATTCTGGAAGTGATGGAGAGGTATGCGGGGTTGTCCGGCATAGCGGTCAATCCGCAAAAATCTAGTATATTCCCGCTAGGTAGCTATAAGGGGACCCCTGTGGAAAGGTTACCGGTGTTATAGATACCATGGGTGATTAGTTATTTTCGTTACCTTGGAATAGATGTTTATCACAAGGCAGAAGAGGAATATAAGCACAACACCGAGATAGCTATTGAGAAAATCCGGAAATGCATGAAGTTTTGGGAGAGGTTGCCCCTAGCAATGATGGGACGGGGGGCAATGCTTAAGATGGTGGTCCTGCCTAGGCTTCTACATTATTTTAGTAATATCCCACATATGATACCCAAGAAGTTTTTTGCTAAACTGAATAGTATGTGAAGGGACTTCCTATGGCATGGTACCCGGAATAGAGTGGCGCTATGGAAGATGCAGAACTTCTATGAAAAGGGGGGTATTAAACTGCCTAATTTTGAGGTTTACTATGTAGCAAGCCAACTACAATATGTGGCCAAGTGGCTCTCCGACGAAGCGACCCCTGAACTTAGGTTGTTTGGGGAGGACTGTACCCCATTTTACTTAAGGGAAATGATATGGTTGTCTAAGTCAGAAATGAAGGAGCGCCCTGGGAAGATGATGCTTGGGTGGAAAATGTGGCGTCGAGCATTTCGGATGATGGAGGACCCACTCCCATGCTCCCCGCAGGTACCGCTGGTGGCTTTAGCAGAAGGAGATAAGCAGTTGAGGGTGATTATCAGAACCTACTTGGAATCGTTGGGGCTGGTAATGTTAGGGGACATCTGGCAAGAGGGGACCATTAGGGACTTCGAAGAACTTGGGGAGGAGGTGGGATTACATAGGGGCCAATATATTACATAGCATAGGATGGTTCCGAAAATTCGGAAAACGTGGCCTGAAACAGTATTGACAGAGGAACCGGACGCTATTATGATGGTAATATATGATATATCGGAGGGAGGGTATGAGATTTCTAGATTGTATGAGATGGTGATGACTAAGGTTGGGAAGGAATTGACACATTTGAGACTTGATTGGGAAGCAGAGGTGGGGGCCCCAATGGAAGATGGGATGTGGTAACGCGCCCTGGGATATCACAAGAAGGTGTCAAGAAATGCCAGACTAAAACAAATACAGCTGTATATAACGCATAGAGCATATATGACCCCTCTGAGAATATCCAAGTTCGGAAACGCTGGGCGACAGGCGTGTCCTAAGTGCGACATGGAAAACGCTGACATGACACATATGTTTTGGTCATGCCCAGTAATTGAGTGTTTTGGGGTGAAGTGGCACAAAAATTGGCAGAGAAGGGGGTCACGCTCGTCATAGACACGGTCTTGGCTTGCTTGCTGGGAGGGTTCCCCAGACCACGGAAACTTAAACATGTTGGGAAATTGAAAGATTTGGCATACGTGCTAGCAAAACGGGGGATTGCCATGGAATGGAAGAAGTGCCACAAGCCACGGGTGGAGGTATGGTGGAAGGAGTTGCAGAAATGGGCGGAGGCTGAAACGATAGTATGGCAGGATGCGAGCAGCATGAGTGGGGAAGAAGAAGTGGGTACCCTGATGGTATGGAAATTATTAATAGCGGAACTGTTCAGATCTATATCGGACCCAACGGAATCCGAGGGTAGTGAGACCCTGCCACATGTAGCAGATACTGAATGCGAAGTACAAATAGGCTCATAATGGAGGGTGGGACTAAGGGAGCAGTGGCAAAAATGAAAAAACAAAATGGTGTTCAATGGAACTATCGTGAATTGTATTGCGTGTTGGGTTTGTTTGTATTGTTGTTTGGTTTGAGTAAAATTAATAAAATCTTTTTTTTAAAATGCATGCACAGGATTCCTGTTGGAAGAACTAGAGTGAGTAGGCCACAGGAGAAAACACCTTAACGCAGCCAGGTTCTGTTCTCTGCGGGAGAGCTGCAGTGGCCTCTCCATTCGTTAGTAACACACAATACTTCCTGCCAGAGGCTCAGGCAGGACTACCACTTATCTGTTTTTTTTCTCTGGCGGCTCTATAATACTGTCAGGTCATACTAGAAGTTGTCAGTAGCATCAATGTGTTACCACTATGATCTCAAGCAGAGAGGGGGAGGCTCTCCACAATGAGGGGACCCTGTGGCACAGGCTTGGTATCGGCCCTCACCTTCTGGCACAGGCTCATGCTGTCAATCACCTGCTTATTTCAAAAAGACACTCCATACTCTCATCTCTCTAAGGCTCCGATCTTATCTACCTTTCTGGAGAGGACCCTTTCCTGAATCTTGTCCACTTCTCTCACCTTCCATGGTAGGCTGGGTTGTTGCCTGGGGTGTAACATTAAACCCCCAATTTGCTGTAGAGGGAACCACAGTTAACCGTTTGCTGGCTGGATCCCTTATGGCCGTAAACAAAGATCTGTAACACTGCACACATAACTCATTTTTGGAGGATTAATCTTTTCCTTCCACCTGATTTGTAGTGACATTATTCCCAGTGGTCAGTTACATTGGTCGGCCATTCTTTCCTGTAGCAGACGGTGCAGCTTCTTGTGACATTATGCAACCTCACAGGGGTTAGATTCTGAGAGGGAGAGCTGGACACAAACAGACCGAGACCGTGACAGGGCAGTTGTTCTATTAGGGGGTCCCACTTAAATTCCCCATGAGCTAAATATTTCCGAACTCCTTGACTGCCTCCACTTACATATAAGGAGGGAGCAACATACCATTTAACTGCATATATTTCCACCATCTCTAATTTGTACAATTCACTGAGAATCAAGATGTCCCTTCAAGAGTGAGAATGCCCATTAAAAGTGCCTGGCAAGTTTTAGGGCACTGATAAATCAGTGGGGTTGACTGACTTTTACTTACCAACAAATTACAGGGTAGTTGTATTTTACTACTTTGTTGGAGTGAACAAATGTTTGAAATGCAGTATAAATGAATTGGATTTTGTTCCAAGATCTTAAAATTATGAATTGTTTTAGGATTTAATTCTGTATGAATGAATGTATGAATGCATGATGTTAGGATGTATTTTTTATGGATCTAATTAAAAATGTTCAGCTATTTCTATACATATGTTTTATATACTTAAATCAGAATGAAATTAAAATAATGATTTAATATTTACAATCCTCTGTCTCGCTCTCACCTGTTTCTCTTGCTTGCCTGGTACCACCTTTGTTCTGTTATATTGCTCTACCTAAAGGTGCCAGTGCTTGATGAGGTTCCCACCCTTTAGGGTTTGTTGTATTTTACAAGGGGTACCATGTTTGTGGTAATTGATGGGGGTAGGTATTCCTGTGTTCAGTCCATCTATATTCTTTGGTGAGGGTTGTTTTACTTGGCCATTCAAAGAGTTGATCTAGCATGCTCTTGATGTGTATCATGGAGTACCTGTGGAGTCTGTAGAGTTGGGTGTCCACCAACGTGCCCATTTACACCTTTTGGTTATAACTCGCTCTGCTTTAAGCAAGCACCAAATCGAATGTTTAAGTGCCAGATGGAGCTGATGCTTCGTGGAACGTCGGTATCTCCATCATTTTGGAAGTAAGCCCCAGTTGCACTGTGCTGAGAAGTGAACATTGTACCACTGTTCTTATGTCATGATTGTAATGCCTCACAAATATTCTAATTCTGTTCTGAAAATGAATGAGTTTAATTTCAGTTAGAAGTCGGTGCATCTTTACAGGTGTTGCCTGGCCTTGCCTTTTAGTCTCCTGGAGCATAGCGAAAACACTATTTTTCCAATGCGCAATCTCCACCCCGGTGTGGTGGGGCATGCAAGTTCACCTCATGCCATTCTGCTCTGGAAGAAACGGTGGGTGCTTTTGGTACCCTGTGCTCAGAAAGATGTATGAGGTAACTGGGTGTGAAGAAAACAGAATCCTTTTAACCTGATTAAATAGATCCCCCTGTTGTCTTTAAGTAGGGTGTTCCAATGTTGATTATAGTGTTACCATATAGTTCCCTGTTACCCTCTGAATCAAGTCCAGGGTTTTTAAATACATCCTTAATTGGGAGGGTGTAATCTATCATTATTCATCTCTGCATCCGTACAGTCTGTCCTTGATTTTGTGATGAGTTATGGGGTCAATGTGAAGAACACATTTGGATCTTTGTATGTAGTTAGTGCACCTTTCAGTATTTCTTGTTATCAAGAAACAGGCAATGTAATTATAGGATTCTGGTTGTATAAATGCTGTTGGTCTCAGTGCATGCGTTTGATAATAAGACGTCAATGAAAGAATCTAAAATGCTTAACATATTTGAGCCAACTGCCCGCCTCGTTGAAAGGTGGCAGGTGTAGGAACAAACATATATAAGTCTAATGGTTCAGGATTCACTGCACAACTGTGAATCATAATAAGGCCCACAATCGATAAAACTACTTGTTCCATAATAACTCTAATAAACTGTTTTATTTGGTGTGTACCTCTCTTCCCTTTGAGACAAGTTAGCAACCAGACACCCGCTCAACCTCAGTATTCATCTTATAGTGCCCAAGGAAAGAGGGGGTTGCAAATACATCAACAGACAACTATATGTGGCAGGAATGGCAGCATCGAATCCGAGGCAGGTCGAAGTGTTGCTGAAAGTGCAATAAAAGCTGACATATTGCTGGCCTAAAACCTCTCTCATAATAAGATAACCGATAAAAGCAACAGGGAGGCTTGCTAAAGGCCCTGAGAGTGTTCTGTTAGCTTATATTATTAGGCTATATTATACGGCACCAAATCACAACCGTAATAGTCTCCAAGCGGGATTCATGGATCTTTGACCTGGATCAGCAGTCTTTTTTTTCAAAGAACATAATGATATTGGTACACTTCCGTTTCAGATTAAACTTTCACAATAAAGTAAAATCGGGTGTCGCAACCTTTCAATTTACTAGGGGTTTGGTTGGGGGGCAGTAGTACTTAGGGCACAACCTTTGACCCACTTGTCATGGGAAGTGACCACGTGGGGAGTAGCATCACAGGAAGTGTCATCGCAGGCACTTGCATGTGGAATGTGCGCCGGCTAGGTCTTGTTCTTATATGCTTTCTTCCAAAACTAATAAGCAATAAATGTACGTTTTTAAATGAATCATAACCACTGGCATTGGGTTACATGTGACTATGTGGAATCACACAATGACTAATCCAATTACAACAAATCCAAAATAACAAATTTCAAAATAACAAACTCCTTTTATGTTATTTTGTGGGGTTCCCCCTCCCCCAAAAACAATATTCCCACTCTCAACCCCATGTTTTGTTTTTTCCAAAATGTGTTATTTAGGAATAAGTTATTTGGGATTTGTTGTAATTGGATTGGTTATTTTGTGATTCCACATAATCACTGCATACCCTGACATTGCTCTAAGCAATATTCCATAGTATGATTATTATCTGTGTCAGTAGAGAAAGGGGACACACCATTTGGAAACCTTTCTTGGGCCGGCCAAAAACGTGAGCAGCCAAGTCAGAACTGCCACTTCCACAAGGCAACAAAAGCAAACTAAGGCATGTTTTGGCCCTGTGGACTTAATCATTGAGGTGACGCTTAGTTCCAAAAGCATATAAAATATGGGAACACTGTTCGAGCATACAGTCTCGAACTGAGGGAGACAAACTAAAACTAAAAAGTGTGGGATGGCTGTGACTGAATGACTACTGCTCTGCAGGAGTACAGGGATGAGTAGTGGCTAATGCGCCTATTCACCCTGACACTACTACTAAATCAGCAATGATCCCAATGTTAATGTTAATGTTAATGTTATGTTAAAGGACATTTGTACCGCGCACTATCACCACCGAAGTGGTCCCCTGGCGCTCTGGCGGCTCTGAAAAAGGGGAGGAGAGGGGGTGGGTTAGTGGGAATAAGCTGGAAAAGTGCAAGAGAGCAGTGATGTGCTGTTGGCAGCCTCAGCCCGGTGGGTCCGTTGGCTGGGCTTGGGGTGTTTTATGGTCCGTAGTCATCGTGTGCTGTTGTGCAAGTCTATGTGTGGTTTGTTCTGTTGTTGCATTGTTGTGAAGTTTGTGTGGATTGCTGCGTTTAAGGCTTGTGGTTGTGTTTGGTTATAGTTTGAGAGGTGTATGCAGAGGGATGGAATTGTTGGTTGGTTAGTTAGCATTGCTGTCCTTGCAATTGTGGGATTCCAACTAGGACCGGTACATGCTAACAGTCACATTTCTATCTAGATTCAACGCAAGCTAGGTTCATAATTCTAAGTGTGGTGCATGCTAAGAATAACATTTCTATCTAGATGCGACGCGAGCTAAAGTTCAGATTTTCATACTAGTGTGGCACAAGCTACCAGTCACATTTCTATCTAGATGCGACACAAGCTAGGTTCAGAGTTCTAAGTGTGGTGCATGCTAAGAATCACATATGCTAACAATCACATTTCTGAAATTCCATCTAAGTGTGGCATATGCTAACAATCATATTTCTATCTAGATGCAACGCGGGCTGAGCTTGAGAATTCCATCTAAGTGTGGCATATGTTAACAATCACATTTCTGTCTAGATTTGGCGCAGACTAAACTTGAGAAATTCCATCTAAGAGTGGCACATGCTAACAATCACATTTCTGAAATTCCATCTAGGTGTGGCATATGCTAACAATCATATTTCTATCTAGATGCGACGCGGGCTAAGCTTGAGAATTCCATCTAAGTGTGGCATATGCTAACAATCACATTTCTGAAATTCCGTCTAAGTGTTGCATATGTTAACAATCATATTTCTATCTAGATGCGACGTGGGCTAAGCTTGAGAATTCCATCTAAGTGTGGCATATGCTAACAATCACATTTCTGATATTCCATCTAAGTGTGGCATATGCTAACAATCATATATCTATCTAGATGCGACGCGAGCTAAGCTTGAGAATTCCATCTAAGTGTGGCATATGCTAACAATCACATTTCTGATATTCCATCTAAGTGTGGCATATGCTAACAATCACATTTCTGAAATTCCATCTAAGTGTGGCATATGCTAACAATCACATTTCTGTCTAGATTTGGCGCAGGCTAATCTTTGTGGTTCTCTCGGGGTATGGTACTGGTTAACATTATACTGCAGGCGGTGTTTGCTGTCCAGCCAAGAATAGGTTTAGGCTGGTGGTCACATATCTCTCTAATGATGCATGGTGTAGGTCTGTAGCAGTCTAGGCCATTGAAAGGTAAGTTAGAGTGGCAGGAGCTTTCAGGAGTAGAGTAATTGCTCTACCCTCCACCCATGCCAGCACTTAAAGTTTTGTCGGTGTCTGGTGGCTTCATTGGCTTCCCCTGCTGACACCTGCAGACACATCTTGGAACCGCCAATGTAGGAGCCGCCCTTTGCCTTGGGCCCTTAGCCGCAGGGGCTGCCAGGCAGAGGGCTGCCCCGCGGAGGCCAGGTATGTCTATCGGGTGGCCAATCACGGTGGGGGAGGGCGGGATGGGAGGCGGGAGGAAATGGGAAAGCACGGGAATCACAGAGGGGGAGAGAGAGGGGACAGGGCTGCACTCGGGCAGCGCAAATGGTGAACTCACTTAAAAAACGGGCCCAAAGCAGTCCCGGGGCCTTACCACTCACCTGGCCTGGATCTCGAGAGTCTTAAAGGTGAAACCGGTACAACCCGACGGGTGTATCTCTTTTGCCACTTTTGGTAACGTTGGCCAATGGCAGGCTATACTCTTCAGGAGTGGAGTGAACTGGTACAGAAGAAAATTCCCAAAATGAAAATTTCCAACCAGGTTTTTATAAAAATATGTTTTAATTAAACAAATACAAATGCACACAACAAATATAGTCACTATTGATCCACTTCTGCAAGGGAAAAATACAGAGGCCCGACTTTAAAATAAAGGGGCACCCTGTGTTTATAGACTGGGTGCTCTGGGAAGGATTTTAGCAGCAAAATGTTAAGGTTTATGAATATGTTTGTCAAAGGGTAAAGAAGGGGTGCTTAAAAGTCAAAAGGGTTCTTCAGGGCGGCTATATTAAACTTGAGTGTGTTGTCTTGGGGCTCAACCGTGTCAAGCCGGGCATCAAGGCGCTTTCTGAGGTGGTGATTCTGTGTTGGGTTGATGAATTGTCTTACTAGGTTCAACATGCGGTGAGGTCCAAGCAGCAATGGCCCGTGGCATAAAGAAGCATATATGAGGCAGGCAATGTCCAAGTCAGTGTAGCTCACACGCGGCTTAAAGTACTGCAAAGGTGGCACTGCAGGTCATGTAGCAGCTTGAAGTGAGTCGAGCCCAGTCTAGCTTGCTAGAAAAGCATCTTGAGACAGAAAACATGCTTACGGATTCTTCTTGGGCTTTGCAGTTGCTGGGAAACCCAGTCCAGGGTCCCAGGGCAAGGCGAGTCCTTTTATCTGCCTTCCAGTTGTCCTGGCCAAAAGTTTTGAAGTATTGCTAGTTGTGGATTGTAATCACACCTTTTATTTGTTGCAACTCTTGGTTTATTACAAACCATTGTAAAAAAGAAAACTGAAAAAAAAGAAAAGTCACATCAAACACCACACAGGACAAACACAATTCATCAGTTGTATGCGCCGCCGAAAATCTACTTGGACAAATTCTCATGATTGTTATATCTTAAAAACCTAGTCCGCTCTTGTTCACCTTAAATACCTCCTTTAGATATTGTGTTAGACCAAAAGTTATTGTGTAGTTTTGGCCTTTGTTGTGCTTCCTTAGCTCATTTTCCAAAATAGTTTGTTCTTAGATCTGTCAGACCTGTACAAAACAGTGCAATGCGCTTCAGGGTTTCCTTTACCCCTGGTGTCTTGCAAAAACAGCAGTCTGAGGAGTCAGCTAGTTTGTAGACCTGTCTGATCTGGTAAGTTGCAAGGAGATTTAGCCTAAAGTGCATACATTGATTCCTATACCAGGTGTTAGGAAATGTGATCATATATTTTGGCAAGGCACCCCAGGACTTACTTTCGCCCCTCATTGCCATGGGAAGTTTGTAGGAGTTCATGTCTTCTTAGGTCTTGATCCAATCCTACTACTACAGCTTCCATTTCACCTTGGCAGGATTATTAATCAATTCTTCTAGGTCGGTTCCCAGATGTATCAAGTGGCTTTGACAACCATTCTTCCATTGCGCAAGTATGGTGTTGCTATCGGTCCTCAGGTTTTCTCCCAGAACTCGATATCGAGGGCAACATGCATTTCCTGTAGAGTGCCAATGATTTCTATGTCGACTTCGCCAATAGCGAGATCAAGCCCATCTCATATCTGATAATGGAAAGAGGAATTAAATTAGGAAGCCTGAGTATTTTCCTCCAAAAGCTCCCTTCCAGTGAAGGTCAGATGTCCAAGGGGGTAGATAGAAACTCTCCCACACCATACAATAATGCTGAGATAACCTTGCCTTCATAAAATATCAGGATCGGCTGATGGGGAAACTTTCCAAATTTCTTGTGAAGCATGCGTCCCTGCCCTACTAAAGTTCAAAGCTTTGCCTTCAAAGCCAGCTGGCGGGGGAGATCCACCTTACTGTTACTGATCAGAGCTCCTAGATAAATCACCTCCTTAACCTGGACCAAGGGCTGCTTTTCAACGTATCATTTGAACAGGGGTCTTCTCCGCGGACCCTGAGGACCAAATACCATAATGTTGGTTTTGGCTAGGTTCAAGACCAACCCGTTAGAGGATAACAATCCATAGAGGCTGTCCAAAGATCTTTGTATGCCAATAGGCGCCATATCGATCAAGACAAGGTTGTCCACGTTGAGAAGTCTTGTAAGATGCTGTCCACCCACCTTTGGAGGAAAAGCTTGTGTCCTGCTCATATGAAACCCGATGTCTGAGAAAAATAAATTAAACAAAGTCGCGGCCAATGGGCAACCTTTCTTTCTCCAGCATGGGGACTGGCATGGATTCACATGCTCATGAATATTCCCCGTCGTCAGGCTGGGAATCCTCGGTAAAGAAAAAAATCAGTATCAGTTTCGTTTCTGATCTGTCTTTCGTAGTAGTAACCAATCACTGATCTCTGCGTCATACTGACCACAGCCAATGACTGCCCTCTACCTAAGCCCCGCCCCTGGCAGCCATCTTCAGATTTTTACCGCACGTTCAAGTGTTGGGAGTCCTCGTGCTTAGCTCTCGAGCTTTTACTTCGTGTTTCGCGTTTTTTCAGGTGAATTTTCACATTTTTTCAGTTAATCGAGCCTCAAGCTCCACCGTTTCTACTCTCGTTAACGGCTACCCGTTGCAGGATTTTCCTACGCCCCTCAAGGGTGAAGATTTCGTCGAACCAACTTCTTGGAGGATTCCAGAAGATTCGCAGCCTACTTCGAGATGGCCCAGGATGCGAGTTCGTCGCCCGAACCCAAGCTGTTTCGCATCTGCCCTGGATGCGGACTGCAGAATGTGTTTAAGGAAGACGAACATTTGCGATGCCTCTACTGTCTTCATGGGGACAAGACCCATGTAGAGAAGGACTGCCAGTTCTGCAAGAACTTGTCGGAGCGGACCATGAGGGACCGTCGATCCCGTCTCGCAAGCTGGTTGGAGAAGGGCTCGACGGGTGAGAAGAAGAAGAAAGGGTCCGAGCGGGCTTCTAAGTCCTGTGCGGGCGCCCCGGCAACGGGGGCCCAACACCAGGCCAAGCGCCGCGAGTCCGCTGGCTCCGGGAGCGCCGAAAGGTCAGGCTCTTCGGTCGCCAGGCAGGGCGCACCTTCCCCGGAACCGTCAACCACGAGCCAACGCTCCGGTTCGGGGAAGAGAAAGTCCGAGATCCCGGGTAAGCTTCGGGAGAAGCCCCGTCCGATCTCGGAAGAGGGGGAGCGAGGCGTCGCCCCTCCCCCGAAGGAGAAGGCCCGGGACGCACTTAAGGTGGTGAAGGCCCCTACCCAGCAGGCGAAGGCCTCTATCGAGGCTATCACAGCGACTCTGGCCAAGCCGGCAGAGACACCGCCAGCGGAGACTGCCTCCGGGACTAGAGTTTCCCTGCCGCCAAGGAGGGAATCCTCTTTTCAGCCCATCGTCGTGGCCGCCATGATGGAAGAAGCGAGGGGGGGGCACGGTGCCCTCCTCGAGCTCGGAGTCAGCCTTGGAGGAGGAACTGACCGAGGCCGTGAGGAACCTCGAAGTTCAATTCGTGAAGGTTCGATCCCGTCAGGAAGATCCTCTGGAGATAACCGAGGAAGATGACGAGGGTGAGGAAGAGCGGCCTTCCCTTCCGGCACAGCCGGATCCTAGGCCTCAGGATGGCTCGGCGGCCATTTTGTCTGCCATCCAGTCCTTATGCTCTGAGATAAGGACGAGATTCCCACGGCCCAGGCTGGAGGACCCGCAACCTGGCCCGTCGGGAAGTCCTCAGAACAAACGACGGAGGACCCAACCCTCTCCTCCGCTCGCCCCTGTAAGGCCTACAGTTCCCGCCTCATCCTCCCAAGAGTCGGAAGATGACGGTGCGCTGGGCTCGACGACGGGTTCTGAGGGCGACGGAACGGGTCTCCCATCTCCCGTCGCACGGGCCTCGCCGCCCGACGAGTTTGGCTCATTCCACG
Source organism: Ambystoma mexicanum (assembly GCF_040938575.1). Lineage (NCBI taxonomy): Eukaryota > Metazoa > Chordata > Amphibia > Caudata > Ambystomatidae > Ambystoma > Ambystoma mexicanum. The sequence continues at coordinate 352,975,360 of NC_090934.1, forward strand.
CCATGATCGCCAGGGCATCCGAATTGTTCCAGCTCTGCCCAGAGGAGCAGAAAAAGGAAGGTTTCCTCTATCAGCGCCGGGAGACCAAGAGGAAGACGGTCATCGCGGTGTCCCTAATCGATGACATCTGGGAGGAGGGCCTGTTGGTTCTCAAAAACCCCTCCACGGCACCAGCCAAACAGAACCGGTACGAGAAAACCGCTCCCCTGTACCTCAGGGCCCAGCCAATGCCAGACTCGGTCGTCTCGGCGGCGGCGAAGAAGAAAGCGGCGGGGTCAGGAGCCTCGACGTTGAATTCCCCGCCGGACGGTGAGGGAAAGAAGTTGGACGCCATGGGGCGGCGGGTAATTTCGCCGGCGGCGATGACGATCAAAGCGGCCAACGCCATGGCGATCGTGGCCCGTTACGACAGGGAACTCTGGTTTAAGCTGGCCCCCATATTGGACTTCCTGCCGACGACAAGAGGTCCGAGGCCCTGGAAATACTGCAAGAGGGCGAGGTGGCTTCGGACCACGCCATAACGGTGGCAACCGACATTGCCGATACCGGGTTCCGCCAGCTGGGCAACGGTGTTTGCCTACGATGACGGGGTTGGCTCCGGGCGTCCGACTTCCGTCAGGACGTTCAGACCAGGGTGTTGGACATGCCGTTCGACGGCAGCAACTTGTTCGGGAAGGCGGTGGACGAGTCCCTCCAAGCCATAAAAACGGACACGGAGACGGCCCGCGCCCTAGGAGCCCATCAGCAACGACGGCCCTTTCGGAGCTCCGGAGGCAGACAGAGTGCCTCCAAGGGATCCAGCGGTGGCTCGTCGTCCTACCGCCAGGCGGCACGCTCCTCATCTCAGGAGGCCTACAGGGGTCGCGGCAAGCAGGGAGCTCCTCGCCGCCGCCGGCAAGGTGGCCAGGGCGGCAAGGCCACCACCTCCAAGCAGGACTGAACTGGCCGTGGTCTCGGGCCCCCACCGAAGCACCCCGGTGGGAGGCCGGCTGACGAAGTTCATCGGCGTGTGGAAGTCCATCTCCACCGACAGTTGGGTGCTGGATACCCTGGTTAGAGGACACTCTATCGAATTCCTGAAGAAGTGCCCTCACGTTCCACCTGTGGCCAGGAAGGAAAATCAGGTCCCGCAACTGCTGTTGGAAGTACGGGCGATGCTCAGGAAAGGCGCCATCGAGCTTGTCCCGAAGAGGCTCTGGGGCTCCGGGGTGTACTCAAGGTACTTCCTCGTCAGGAAGAAGACGGGCGGCTGGCGCCCGATCCTGGACCTTCGTCGTTTGAACAAATACATCAGATCACAAAAGTTCAGGATGGTCACCCTCCAGCACGTACTGGGACAGCTGGAGGAAGGCGACTTTCTATCGTCGTTGGACCTGGAGGATGCATACTTCCACGTTCCCATCCTCAAAAGTCACCTCAGGTTCGTCGTCCAGGGACGCCACTACCAATTCAGAGCACTGCCGTTCGGATTGAAGTCGGCCCCCAGGGTCTTTACCAAGTGCCTAGCACCAGTGGCGGCGCGGCTGCGCCTGCAGGGGATTCACGTCTACCCCTACCTGGACGACTGGCTCATCCGCTCAAGGATGAGGGATCTCGCCGTCGAACACACTGCGAGGACCGTCCAGCTACTCACAGACCTGGGATTCGCCATAAACTACCCAAAGTCCCACCTGGTGCCGTCGTAGGTGGCCCTGTTTCTGGGAGCGAAGCTCGATACAGTGAGGCGCCTGGCAGCCCCGTCGGAAGAACGGACGAAGACCATTCTAGGCAAATTGCAGCGCCTGCTAGCCACGGACGTGGCCAGGGTGAGGTCCATCAAGTCCCTCCTGGGGATGATGTCCTCTTGCATCTACCTGGTGCGCCTCTGCAGACTCCGGATGCGCCCTCTTCAAGAATTTCTCGACGCCATTTGGATGCAGGCGACGGGCACCTTTGAAGACAGGGTCCCCCTCAACGAGGTGTTCCGGCGGGCGATTCAGTGGTGGGGCGTTCAAGCGCACCTCACGGCGGGCAAGGACTTTCAGACGCCGGCGTACCAGGAGACGGTGATGACGGATGCCTCCCTGGAAGGTTGGGGCGCCCACACCGGAGATCTCCACGCGAGAGGCCTCTGGCTCCCGGAGGAGAGGCTCCTGCAAATCAACGTCCTGGAACTCCGAGCCGTGTTCTGGGCTCTCAAATCGTTCCTCCCGTCGCTCAAGGGCAAGGTGGTGCGGATCTTCACGGACAACACCACGACAATGTTTTACATACGGAAGCAGGGAGGCACCAGATCTCCAGCCCTATCCAAGGAGGCACAGGATCTGTGGCACTGGGCGGTCGCCCAGGGGATGTTCCTGGTTCCCTTCCACCTGGCAGGAGAAAGAAACACCATCGCCGACTCGCTCAGCAGGGAGCTGTGCACGTGTCACGAGTGGGAACTGCGCCAGGATCAGGTGGATCAACTCTTCCGACGATGGGGCAAACCCCAAATCGACCTGTTCGCAACAGCGACGAACTCGAAGTGCAAGAGGTTCGCCAGCAGGTTTCCCCAGCCGAGAAGCATGGGCGATGCGTTCTCTTTCCCCTGGGACAGCCTATACCTGTATGCGTTCCCTCTGTTGCCGTTGCTGCTTCGACTCATCAGCCAGATCAAGAGGTCCCGGTGCAGGATGATCCTCGTCGCACCAGCGTGGCCGAGGCAGATCTGGTTCCCGGACCTTCTGGACTTGTCAACGTAGCCTCCCATCAAGCTGTCGGCGGACGCGGACCTTCTCTCCAGAGAAGGAGGCGCCATCTTCCACCACGACCCGGCGTCGCTGAACCTGCAGCTTTGGCTCCTGCAGCGCTAGAGTTTGGAGGCTACGATATACCGGCCGACTGCAGAGAGGTTCTTGCAAAGGCCAGGGCGTCCTCGACTCTCAAATGCTACGTTCATAAGTGGAAGAGGTTCTCTATCTGGTGCCGAGCACAGAAGATCAACCCACTACGGATTACGGCCCCTCAAGTGCTGCCGTACCTGCTATCGCTGGCAAAGGCTGGGTTAGCCCATGCCTCCATTAAGATTCATCTGGCGGCGATCTCCAAATATACCAGAACCACAGGACGGACGTCCCTGTGGTCCCATCGACTGGTAAAGGAGTTTATGAAAGGACTGTTCCGGTCGTTCCCGCCGGTGAAGGCCCCGGCCCCGGCGTGGGAACTTAACGTGGTGCTGACCAGGCTCATGGGGCCCCCATTCGAGCCGATGCACTCCGCACCTATGAAGTTTGTGTTGTGGAAGACTGCGTTCCTGGTGGCCATTACCTCCGCACGACGAGTGGGAGAGATCCAGGCCCTATCCTGCAAAGCACCGTACTTGACTTTCCATGCCTCAAGGGTGGTGCTTAGGACGCACCCCTCCTTTATGCCCAAGGTGCCGTCGGACTTCCATCTTAACGAGCCCTTGGTGTTACCTGTTTTCTTCCCGTCTCCTTCGTCGCCGGCCGAGAGGACTTTTCACTTGCTGGATGTGGCTAGAGCGCTGAAGTTCTACGTGGACCGCACAAAGAGTTTCCGGAGGACATCACAGCTGTTCGTGAACTTTGGACCTGTGAATCAAGGGAAGGCTCTCTCGAAGTCTTCTATTTCCAGATGGCTCTCCGGCTGCATCATGCACTGTCACCGGTTGGCTAACCGACCGCTGCCAGGCCGTCCGAGAGCCCATTCGACCAGAGCGATCGCTGCTACTACGGCGTTCTTATCTGGTGTGCCCCTGCTGGACATCTGCAGGGCTGCTACGTGGAGGTCGACGCACACCTTCACGAGATTCTACTGCGTCGATAGGGATTCCAGGGAGGAGTCCAGGGTCGGCCAAGCAGTGCTGCGCAACCTGTTCGCTTAAGGTGAGCCTGGTGAGGAGGTAAGAGATGATGTTGAGTTCTTTGTATTGCTTAATGTTGAGCCTTTTGCCACCCCCTGTGGTTGTGCATGTGTGTACTGCTATTTATTCTTATATTCATGAGCATGTGAATCCATGCCAGACCCCATGCTGGAGAAGGAACAAGTTACTTACCTGTAACTGTTGTTCTCCAGCATGGGTCTGGCATGGATTCACATGCGAACCCTCCCGCCTACCCCTCTGCGGCTCTTCACTTGGTCATAATGCCACTTCACGTGCTTCCAAATCTGAAGATGGCTGCCAGGGGCGGGGCTTAGGTAGAGGGCAGTCATTGGCTGTGATCAGTATGACGCAGAGATCAGTGATTGGTTACTACTACGAAAGACAGATCAGAAATGAAACTGATGATTTTTTTCTTTACCGAGGATTCCCAGCCTGACGACGGGGAATATTCATGAGCATGTGAATCCATGCCAGACCCATGCTGGAGAACAACAGTTACAGGTAAGTAACTTGTTCTTTAAACCCCCAGATGTATTGATGCAAGATGTTAGGAGCCCTTGAGCATTGAGGTGGGTTTGCACACTAGTAGATTGAGAGAGCGATTTGATCGCCGCTAGTAAGTCTGTTCCACGCCTCCATTTTGGACCACAACAAATGTTGGACAATACTATCAAAGGCCTTTCTTGGATCTATAGATCTTGGTGTTGTCCTTGAAAGCTTTACCCTTGAGGAGATTCAGCAAAAAACAGATTCAAATCCGTTCCGACGCATTTTACAAAGCCTGTTTGTCGCGGATCATCTCTTTTCTTGCAGGAAATCCATTTTTGTAGCTGGCGCAGAAGGAAAGCTGCAAATAATTTCCCCAGTGAATCCAGCAAGGCAATCGGACGAAAGTTTGTCGGGTCAGCTCTACTTCCTTTTTTGTAGATGGATACAATTATAGCTGGTCTCCAATAGCTTGGAATCACTCCCGTCTTCGGTCAATGACTGATGAGGCCCAACAAGGCTGAAACACGTGTATGGGGTTGCTGTTGGTACTCTTGTTCAAAGGAGGTTTGCCTGGCATTTCGGTGCTGGACTGCCCTTGTGGACAGGACAAAGACTCATATGCAAATGAATATTCCTCCTTTGTGAAAAGTACAGTGAGCTAAAAGCGATGACTGTGGACTGTCACAGTGGGTAAAAACCACAGAACAGGTTATCATGCCATGTTCTTTCGAGTGAGGGGCGCCTGCTACCTTTTTTTGCAACTTTGTATATTGTTATCACATTACCTTTTTCTGCTTGATTGTTATATTGTGATTTCCTATATTTGTAACAGTGTCTAGAAGAAAATACTTTAAAATTACTATGTACATAATTTGTGATCAATTCTTGAAATAATGTTTTTATTCTGCTCTTTGATTGCCAAATTAATCTCATTAATTGTTTCAGTACAAAATTTGTTTGAGTAAAAATATTATAAAATAGTGGTGCAGAGTACGAGTCTGACAGAGTGGTGGCATGCTTGTTGGCAAAGACATTTATTATTAAGGTAAAAAAAAGGAAAACCTATCTTGCTGAATTTCCATGAGGGGTTGCCCAGCCTCAACAAAAACACTAAGGACTCTGCCAGGATGTCTTGTAACGTATAAAGTTCACTGTCCTGTGTCTAGACCTATTTCCGTCCCTTACACTAAACTAACTAAGGAAAAACTGGGTGTCTTCTTGATACAGAAGCTTTGCTCGTTCTGCATATGGACCTTTTAAAGTTCCGTTTGTAGCATGAAAACACAATGTATGTTTCTTTAAACACTGTTCCCAAGTATCAAAAAAGGGGGGATTCACTACCTCTGATTTTTTCTTCCATCACAAAACTGTAGCGCCAAGTCTGGTACGGTGTCCAGTCAAAGTTTCGAATACATAGTTTTGAAATACAATACTTTCGAAAACAAAAGGATCGAAAAAAAATGTTTGAATGCCTTTTTTTATGTACTTTTTTTTTGGGGGTTTCGTATAGTAAAAATAGTGGTTTTTCCCCAAAACCAAAATATTCGAACATTTTTTTTTTTTAGATCCTTTTGTTTCGAAAGTATTGTATTTCGGGGGGCGCTGTTGCGCCGAAGCAAGATGGCCGCCTAAGTGCTGTGCTCTGGACTGTGAGAGCGCATAAACCCTATATAAATCCCTCCAAATACAGCTAATCTGCTCTGCACTGACGGTGCTTCTGTGGGAACCTCACCGCTACACCACTGCAGGCTTCTGGACCCGGGCGCTCCCTGAGGGCTGAGCTGTGGCCCCCGTTTGAACTGGGTCTGCGGCTGCCTGGTTCGCCCCGCGCCGCAGCTCCAGAGACCGCGGCTCTCTCTGCCACCTGAGATCGCGGCGCCGCAGGCCGACGTGGGGGAGGCGCGTCCGAGCCCTCGGATCGCGCCGAACTGCTGTGGCTGGCGAGTTCCCCCTGCGCTTCCCCTGCCATACTACTGCGGATTGCCTGTGGCTCTGAGCGCCTACCCGGACCTGCTGCCACGTCCACTTACCGTTTCTGAAGACATCCGGAGGTGCCGGATTCCCCCGCTGTCTAACCTCACGCTGCGGGGGACGGAGCCATCGCTGCGGGCCCCCGCGCCTGCATACCGCTTACCTGTCCTCCTCCCGCCGCCCCCTCCCCAAAGAACACTTGAAGCACTCCGCAACAAGGTAGGGGGAGCAGGGGGGTTTGAGTGACTGGCTCCTGCGGTCCTGTGCTGCTGGCCCCGGCTGCCACAGGCACGCCTCGTGACCCGCCATACCTCATACCTGCAGCGATTGGGGTGCCTCGGCCCGATCTGATCGGTGTGGGATGGCGCTGGGGCCCTTGATACAGGGACTTACTGTGACGCTGTTCTCCCCCCGTGGCCTTTGGGGACACACACTGCGGCCTTGCCTGAGCTGCGCTACACTCTGGCCCCTGGTGCCTGCTGCCCACTCCCCTGGACACTTGTAACTTGCTGTGGGCTCACTGGGCCGGTGCGGGGCACCACACCTTGAGAACACCCCCACTGGACGCCCCCTTCACTGGTGCGACAAACTTTTGGCCTCCCTGGATCACGCCGCTTAGCATTAACGCGACTGGGCTCACATCTGGGGCCCCACCTGTCACCAAAGCCAATTGAAATAGCTGGCGGATTCGAGATCCTGGGGTCCCCCACGCCCACACGAGGCCGGGATTAAATCCGTTGGGTCAACCCTGCAGTCCTCTAGCTGCACCGCACTATTTGAACAATCCACGCGATCCTAGCTGGAGGCGGCGGCCTACCTTGTCCATCTGAACCTACCCTGCTCATAACTGAGCACAGTGGTCGCATTGTCTACAATTGGTATCTCACTGGACCAATCCTCAGGGACCCCCACTGACATTACTCTGAGTGTGGACTGACCGCCCTTGTGCCATTCCCGCCTGCGCTGTTCCTGCGAAGCATCGGACCTGAGCCACCAAAACAACGAAACACCCCTGAGGCGCTGGGGACACTCCAGAGCCTTTGTTTTTACCGGAGGTAGCTACGCAAATGCTGTGCCCAGCTAAACCTCACCACCATCCTCCTGGCGGCCCCTACCTGGGCAAACATCAACTTAGAAATTTGACACCCCTGATCGCTGGCGCTCTCTGAGGTTCCTGGAACCCTGCTTTCGCCGTCACCATGACCAAGGGAGCTGGGGCTGGAAAGAAGCAAAGCTCGCTAAACATGTTTGCCAAGACACCGTCCAGACCGCCTACCGAGCCCCCGGAGGAAGCACCTACCGTCTCGACATCTTTAACCCCTGATGATTCGCAGAAGATGCTGGAGTACATGCGCGAGGGATTCACCACGCTGCATACCAAATTGGACGATATGAATGGCACCATCTCTTCTATAAAATCCCATATCGAAAGAACAGACAGCCGGGTTGCTGAGATCGAAACAAGGGTTGGTTCTGCGGAGGATGACCTGGGTTCCCTTCGCGCCGCAGTTTCCACACTCACCAGTCGAGTTTCGGCAGTGGAGAAGAAGAACGATGACCTTGAATCCCACTCTAGACGGAATAACCTGCACATTGTCGGCGTACCCGAGGACAACATCAAGGAGCCCATGGAGGAATACGTGGAACGCATCCTTTTAACACTCCTGGATGCACCGAAGCTCTCCGCACAATTTGCGGTTGAGAGGGCACACTGCTCCCTGACCGCAAAACCCAGATCCGGGGCACCTCCTCCTCCCATTATAGCCAGAATCTTAAATTTCCGGGACCGGGGATGCCCTTCTGCGGGCGGCCAGGGCCAAGGGGGAGTTGCTTCTTGGATCGGCGAGGATCCATCTCTACCCTGATTTCTCCATTGCTGTGCAACAAGAACGCAAAACCTTTCTGGTGGTGAAAAAGAGACTCTGAGACTTCGGAGTTAAATACTCCATGCTCTTTCCTGCAAAGTTAAGGATCGCACATTCCAACCACACATTCTTCTTTACTATTCCAGAAGAGGCATCGAAATTTATTGACGAACACTTTCCTGGTTGATCCCTTCATCGTTGCCACGAGGTCTACGCTCACGGTTGTTATTGATCGAGCTTATGCCATGTATGGGACAGTCGTCAGCGAGGCTCCCTACGATGGCCACACTTCAAAGGAAGTGCATCAGTTGCTAGTTTTGTTCTTGTTGCTCCATGTCTGCCACACAGATTCATAGTGTTTTGTGACGTTTGATGTCCTGATGAGGCCCCAGTTTGGAAACTATCCTATATCTACTTCCAGGCCTCCGGTGGTTAGATCCCGTGGTGAGTTCTCCCACAGCCACTATGGGCCTACATCATGTTTCGCGGTGGTGCTCCAGAGGCCATGGTTACTTTCCTTGTCTCCAGCTGCCCTCTCTCTTGGACCATGGCCCTTCCACGCCCTCGTGCCTACACTGAACACTCTGGTTAATGCTGCTGTATTGTATAATCTCCTCACACTCTCCCCAGTCCGGTGCGCCATCGCCAGGCTCACTAACAGGCCCCCAGGCACAGATGCCTAGAAGTTTGTTGTTGTTATGGTTCTGTTTGGGTATCGTCCATCTGATTGGGGGAGGGATGTCAGTGGGGGGGGATGGGACGTTATGTTTAAAAAAGTCTTGACAACCACCAGAGGTGCCGCATGCGCCACAGTAGTACATCATGAACACAAAGATAGGGGTCCACATGCATCCAGTTCGACTGACTCCTTTTCGCTGGTAACCCATGTACAGAAACCCAATCAATACCCCTACACGAATGGCGACTAACGACCTGACTTTTATGAGCTGGAACGTCCGTGGGTTGGGTAATCACAAAAAGATGTGGCAGATACAGCTACATGCTGAACGCCACAGTGTTAAAATTCTATGCTTACAAGAAACCCATGCTCGCTCTGAACAATGAACGATTCGCTAAGCAGTGGGGACCCCAGAGGTATTACACTAACTACTCCACTCAAAGCCTTGGCACTCTTAATACACAGGAGCCTGAAGTTCACGTGTAACCACTCGCAAATAGATCCCCTTGGCAGATATGCATTAACCATCGGCACACTGCAACACCAGGAGGTAGCCATCCTGAATATATATGGTCCGAATGTCGACGAGCCCGACTTCTACCTACACCTAGCCTCTGTCCTGGAAAGCTACCCCCTGATCCCGATTATATAGGGAGGCGATTTTAATACGATACCAGATGTCACCCTAGACAGGTCGGGGTCGAGGCCTCGCCAACTCTCCAGAGCAGCCTATACCATTCTTACAACGCTCCCTCGACTCGCACTAGTAGATCCCTGGCGGCTAATGAACCCCGATTCCCACACGTACTCCGTTTATTCCCCGGTTCACGATTCACATTCTAGAATAGACAGATGGCTCATAACTGACATGCTGGTCAGGTGCCTGTCCCACCAGGTTATCCTCCCCAGAACATTATCAGACCATTCACTGGTACTCATCTCGTTGACCTGGGGTCTGGACGCCGATAAAACAAGGCTGTGGAGGATGAGCCCTCATGCGCTTCTTGATCAGGTCTTTGCTACCGAACTCGAATCCTCCGTTGAAGAATTCTTTAAGATCAATACAAACTCTGTGACAACGCAAGCCATCCTCTGGGAATCCTTTAAGGCGTATATGAGGGGAATTGCCATCTCCAAGGGATGTGGCATTCTGTAGGGAATCCATGCCGATATCTCCGTTAGCGAATCAACCCTGGCTAACCTCGAGACCTAATACGCTCAGGCTCACTCCCCAACTATTCTAGCGGCATTGGGCTCGGAACTGGACAGGTTCCGCAGCCTTGCAGAATGAGAGGTTAAATTCCTGGACTCGGTAAGGAAAAATGGTGAGGGAGAGCGACCGGGCCGTATGCTGACCAGGCTGCTGCGTCATGAATTCGGAGCCCCCAATATTCCGGCTATAGTGAGGCCTGACGGCTCACTGGCCACTTACCCACAGGATATCAACTCTGAATTCCTATCGTTTTACACCTCCCTGTATTCGGAAGTTGATGGTCCCCATATACCAGAAATTGACTCCTATTTAGATAATCTTCCTCTTTCAGTCCTGTCCGCCGATGCCGGCATCTCCTTGGAGAGGCCTTTCACTCCCGAGGAGCTCACCGAGGCCATTCAGTCGTTGGCATCTGGGAAGGCCCCTGGCCCGGATGGACTCCACATGGATTTTTATAAGCAAAACAAGTCACTCCTGTTCCCACACTTACTGGCCCTATGGGAAGAATCGTGCGAAAAGGGTATACTTCCTCCATCTCTCCGGGAGGCGTTGATAACAGTCCTCCTCAAACCTGGCAAGCCCCCTACCCAGTGCGGCTCATACCGACCCCTCTCGTTGATTAACAGTGATGTTAAAATAAATGCTAAACTACTGGCCAACCGCTTAGCTCCATACATGCCCCACGTCATCCACCCTGACCAGGCAGGATTTGTCCGGGGAAGGTCCACATCCCTGAATTTGAGAAGGCTCTTCAATGTGATCAGCAGGATCAACCCAACCACACAGGGGCTAGCAGCCACCCTGGATATGCAGAAGGCATTTGACTCGGTCTCGTGGAAATACCTATGGCGAGTTCTCGAGAAATGTAAGTTTGGCCCTAACTTCCGAACCTGGGTTAAGCTACTCTACACCACCCCCTCGGCCAGAGTTCGCACAGAGGATAGGTGCTCCATCCCCTTCCAGATATCCAGAGGGACACAACAGGGATGCCCGTTTTCCCCGCTAATTTTCGCCATAGCCATGGAACCCTTTGCCGACATGATACGCCAGTCACACTCTCATAGGGGACTGCGCACAGCGGGCCAATCTGATATAGTTTGCCTGTACGTTGATGACGCTCTCCTGTACATCCGCTCCCCTGAAACCAACCTCGCCCCCATTCTGGCGGATGTTGCCCGATTCTGAGACATATCTGGGCTAAAAGTAAACTGTTCTAAATCTATATTATTCCCACTTACAGACTCCACACAACCCCCTTTGGTCTTATGGGGATTCACCTGGTCTCAATCTAGCATCACTTACCTGGGGGTGGTAGTCTCCCGGCACACGGCGAAACTGCGCGAGGACAATTACCAGAATTATTTGACGAACCTGGCTATAAAAACTTCCAGCTGGATTAGACTCCCCATTTCACTAGCAGGTAGGATTGGAATACTCAAAATGGTAGTAGTACCTCAACTCCTTTATCGATTCACCAATCTGCCTATATGGCCAGGGGACGCATTCTTCAAATCACTACGCCATATAAGTAACACCTTCCTTTGGCATTCAGGTGCAGTCCCCCTCAAACTGTCTACGCTGACCACCCCCAAGGAATTGGGTGGGTTTAGCGCCCCTAGATACTGGGTGGTAGCCCAATCTCAATTTGCCTCTCATTGGTTTAACACCATTGACCCCCAACCCGCATGTTCGGTTGGAGAAACTAACGGTTTGTGACCGAGTGATTGGCTCCCTTATCCTTAAACCTATCCCTCCTGAGCCTGACTCTGCAGACCCTGTGGCTAGCACATCCTTAGCATTAGCCAAACTCTGGGCAATGGTCGACACACCTCATCCGTTCTACGGGGACCTGCCACTATGGAACTTCTTCCCTGATGTCCCACTTATTCCACAATCTATCGTATCTCGCTGGGCTGATGCTGGCTTTCTAACACTCTGCGATACCAATGAACAGGGCAACTTCATTGAGTGGTCTGAAATCCCTCTTTCCCTCAAACGTCCGCCCTCAGTGTGGCTACAATACTCCGCACTCTGGAGGAATCTCAAATCCAGAGACCCTGATTTCCCCACGCTACCACCTGACAAACCCATAGTTGCGGAAATCTGTTCCTTTTGCCCCTTCAAAAGGGAAGGTGTCAAGGCTCTACTCCTTATTGCAGACTAGAGCAGCTCCCTCCTTTACCAAGCTGAAACGCAGCTGGGAGGAGGATCTTGAGGTCGAGATCACAGACGAAAGATGGTCCCGAATGTGTGCTCGCACCCACGATGTGTCCTATAACTCTAAATTTAAGTTAATACAATTCAAGGTTCTGCACAGATATCACCATACACCAAAGAGGCTACATCGTATGTTCTGTGACCTTCCTCCCAATTGCCCCAGGTGCGGTGCTGATCAAGCATCTTACATCCATATGCTCTGGTATTGCCCTCACCTGACCCAATTTTGGTCTGACATCTGCTCCACGTTATCGGACATACTAGAGAACACTATTGTGCCCACCCCACTGCACTGTCTCTTCCATGACCTCCCTCAGTTGGGGCGCGACTCTAAGAAACTGGCGGGTCTTTGTATGTTATTGGCAGTCCGCTGCATATTGATGTTTTGGCTCTGCCCTAAGGCCTACCTATACACACTTACGTGGGCACATGACACTGAAGAGGCCTGGAGCGCAATGCAAAATCCACATTCAAGGCCAAGAGACATCTGGCGAAAGTTCCGGGATTACATGTCCGCCATGACTTCGCCTTCAAATTCTGTTCCATCGTCCCCTGGTTGTTCCCCGTAACATGGTCACTCTGTGAAGTGTGTCTCCTTTGGTTCAGATGCCAATACTTATCTACTACCTGATCCCCCTACCTGCCACAGATGACTCATGGTATACTGCTGAATATGTATGTTACTTGGTCTTTGCTGCGGGTGCCATGTGGCTCCCTCTGTTTCTTGTGTGTTGTCAAGTCAAATAAATAAAGTTTTTAAAAAAAGAAAGTATTGTTTTTCGAAAGCATTGTACTCAAAACTTTGACTATAAACCGTCTGGTACACTATCCTGCCAGGCTTGGCTGTCACATTTAGAAAATGTCTCTTCCGTTTGGCAATGGAACCTTGGCTCTTGGTTTCAGCTTTTTACAGTTCTTTTCTCTTTCACATAAGTCCCAGATCCCTCTTGACTATTTCTGACTTGCTCTGGGCCTCAGCCCTTTGGCTATATGTTTCTTTGCTCTTGTTTGGGTCACAGACCTGTGTGCTTTGCTTTTGTGGGCCTTCCCCAACTTCTTATGGGTCCCAGATCCTTGTGGTTTGCTGATGTGGGTTTTCTACCCCTTCTCCACTCAGTATACAACTGAACAGATCTGTTATACTCTCCTTAGGTTTAGAGCGATTTCAGCGAAAACATTTGTTCGAGGGATAATTCATCGAAATTATTTCTTTTGATAGGTCGATTTTGCCACATATATATGCCGGGGCAATCTCCCCCCCCCCCCCCCACAGCTTCCACCTTATTCCCCCCACATTAATTATTTCCCTAAACCCACCCCTCACATATATATTCAGCAAAATGTATCCCAAAAACTGCAAACAATTCTCCTTCGACCAAATATGCTGTGCAGTAATCTCACAATCCCCTCTCCTGCCGGGCACTATTCCACATATGATGGTGTTATAATGTTTGTTCCAGCTTTTCTGATGTGCTTGTTATCCCTTTCCTTCTTCCGGGATACTGGTCCCTGCCATGCATATCTTGAATTCTCTCTCCTTTTAATATTCACAGTGTTCCACACCCTCTTGTGTTGGTTTTGTGCTTATATTTCTTTCAGGTCTTTAACCCGCTTATTCTGACTTTCTCTGTGGTTCGCTTGTGTCCCAGACCCCTTTGTATCGGTCTTTCGGGTCACTTGGTTTACTCTCCTGCCAAGTACCTACTGGTGTGGCAAATATTGGGGCTCTTCGATTTCTCTTAGGATCCTTGGCACATGCATTATTATCCTCTGTTCACCTCAGGGCCCAAAACCCCTTTGTATTGGCCTTCCGGGACACTTGGCTTACTCTCCTGACAAGTGTCTACTGATGCGGTATACATTTGTATCTTGATCTTTCTCTTAGGGTGTTTAACCCGTATGTTATCAGCCTCAATCCACCTTGGGTACCAGACCCCTTTGTATTGGCATTCTGGGGCACTTGGTTTACTCTCCTGCCAAGTGTTTACGGATGCAGTATATATTGGGTCCTTATATTTCTGTGAGGGTCCTTTAGCCACATTTCTTCAGCCTCTTTATTTGGGTCCCACACCCTCCCTGGATTGCCCTCTTTCGGTTTCCAGCCCCTCTCATGGGCTCAGGCAGCACCGGTACCTTGCTTTCGGGTTCACGTTGCATGGCGTCCTGCTCGGGTTCTTCCGACTCTCTGGGTGACCTCTCTGACCTCTTCTCCCAGCTCCCGCTGTCGTCTGCGTCCCTGCTTCAGTTTCGGCGAGTCGGGATGTGCAGCTTCTTTCCAGGAGGCCTCCCTTTCTTGCACACTTTGACGTTCTCTGGTTTTTCGTGGTCTGCCTGCTCTTGGCAGCATTTCTAAGGACTGCTCTGTTTCACTGCACCATCAATCTATAGCTTCTTCCACTTGTCTGTCGGTCTCTAGCATTCAAACTTCGCTCTCGTTTCCTCAAGAGCAGGCTTGACAAATGATCTAGTCCTTCCTCTAACTCGTACTTCAGGTAACCAATAGATCGTTTCCAACAACTAGACTGCATGTTTCGGTTCCTACAAGTATTCCTGATTAATCCTGCCTTCCCCCTCATCTCAGTACTGAACTGATGATCAACATACAGTTCAGTATCACTCTTCTTCGTCTCAGTATTTTTAGATGACTTGGTGTCCTCAACTCTACATAGATAGATGGAGGTATGGGGGACCACAGGGCACTGAGTGGGGTGAAAGAAAGGAGGGGAGTGAAAGGAGGTAGGGGAATACTGTGCTCTCCCAAGGTGATTGTCACTGGTCCCATGGAGGGCATCCCTCCCATGAGATCCATCTGCTGAGTACCACTCCCAGGGGGACTATCGGGCAGCGGCCTCACCTTCCTGGCCTCATGGGAATGGCCGTCCTTTATGGAGGCAGTGACAATATAGTGGAATTCGTCACAATAGTTGCATTGTTATTTCTAACAAAAACATGCTGATGTAACTCATGTTTTCTTCCCGAGTTTCTGGTTGGAGCACGGGTATCCCTTTTATTTGATGACCTGCTTATCATGGCATGGGATGAGAAGACATGTTGGCACACATGAATCTCTGGATATGGTCATTAACTTTGGAGTGTCCTATTTGGGCCCAACTAAGTTTGCCCACTTACAGGGTTTCCTCATGTACATTGTCAGGATTAGTCAGGCGAGTACAAAGGCAGCGAATATGGCAAGGGAAATGTGCACTAAATCACACAGTGAATAGCCTTGAATTAAACTACGTGCACACAGGAACCAAGACTCATGTATGCTAAAACCCAGGAGTGCAAATAGAGTGTGACAACAAAACCAATATATGAAAAGGGATGTGGGGTAAGCACCTGACCGCGAGGAAAGTCGGCAAGTGCCTTACCCCCAATTGCTGTTATAGGTACTGACAGCGCTAAACCCACGTAGAGGGCAAGCAATGACAGGATCTGTGAACTAACACTCTTGATGGTATTAAATAAGGGAACTAAAAAAACAGTACTCACGAGGACGAGAAAAACCTCTTGAATGTCAGCAAGCCCACGAACCCTGTTGATCAAACTGGGACCCAGAAAGGCTATAACAGCAATGGGAGGATAACTAAATACCTAAATTGGAATAGTGATTACAGAATAGTGAGGAAAACATAGGCATTCACACAGGAGCTAGCTACAACAGCACACCACACCTAATAATCAAATGGGAAATAAATGCAGAAGTGCAATGGAAAACATGGAATGGATCCCAATAGAACGTAAGGATCAGGAGCAGGGAAAAACGAAATTACCAAGGCAAACTTCCCCCACTCCTCCAAGGAAAAGACAGAAAGCTAATCTAAGAGGAAGGCTAAGGCGTAAAGGTTTACAGCAGCAAAGGACAAAGTCAAAGAAATATAGAACACAGACAAACTGGGCTTCATCTAAAAGGGGAAAGCACTGAGAAATGCTGCCTGCAAACAGAGGAAGACAGAAAGGGAATCTAGGGAGCAGAAATCAATTTAGCACATGAATCCGAAATCCAGGGCGGAGGAACAAGAAACAGGAACTAGGAACTAGGCACAAAAGCTAGGAACAAGGAACAAGGGACTAGTCACAACAGGAACACTGCAACGATGACCAGCGCTGGACTGAAGTAAACTGAGGCTTTTAAAGCTGCTTAACGAGCACACCCATCAGGTGTGCCGCCTGCTGCACCTGCAGCCACAGGTGTTGCCTATCCTCCACCCAACCTTGTCCTGCAAGGGAGGAGGTGAAGCAGTGAGCCAGGCATTCTGGGAAGCATAGTCATTTGATCAAAGTAGCATGCTGGCTGCCAAAAACCTGGAATGGATCCGGAAGGGAAGTAACTTGGAAAATATGGTTTTAGCGCTCCCAATTCATCACAGCACTGTAGCATAAGGTTCGGAGGAAAAATCCAGTAGGGAATAAACCCCAAATCATGCCCCCAAGTGGTGGGAACGGGAGCGAAGGGAGCGAGTCATGACAGTATACCACCTCCCACGGCCGTCTTCTGGTGCCCGCCACCCGCACGAGACATTTTCTTTCCATGATGGTAGTGCTTTTTCTTTGGAGGTGGTACTGATGGAAATGGTGGCCTGTGGGCAAAGGCAGATGGACTGGAATGCATAGAATCAGGTTGCAGTCTAGAAGAGTCGTAGGCAGGTGTCTGGTGAGGAAGATACTCATGGGTCGAAGAAAGGCATGAAGGACTTGCAGGATCTGAAGCTGAGTTGGAAGGCCCAGGAAACTCAGTCACTGGGAGTGGACACTTATACGTCTTTGAGGAGGGAGGCAGGCTAGTGCAACATGCATTGGACAATGGTAGAAGTTCTGTTAGCCTTTCTGCCGAGAGCGGACATGCGGGAGGTGAGGAAATTGCTGGCTTCAGGAAATGTTTATGTTCAGCCATTAGAGAAGGTGGCGGCTGAGGTAGAGGTTCGGATTTTCTTTTTTCATCCATCTGGGAAAAGGCTTGTGGTTGAAAGTGACTAAGGTTTGACTGCACATGTTCTACGCCTTGGAGGCCTGGAAGTCCAATGGGTTGTACGAGGCTGATACTCCTGGTGACAGTCGTGTAGCCACTTTGATGCACGTGGGATACAACAGCAGGGACGTTTGGCATACTGATAGGAGTGACAGACGCAGTACTTGGTACTTCAGGCACACTCGCAGAAGGAGCAATAACAGACACATTTTGAACTGCAGCAGTCATTCCCTTCCTTTGGCTACTAGCACCCAACTGGTGCTTCTTGGCGGAATTCTGTTGCACAAGTCCTGTAGGTAATACGCCGGTCTGCACCACCCCCTGTGCACACCCAGGTGAGTGGTTCTGACCCATCACTTGGTCCAGCTTGCTGACTCTGAAGCGGGAGCTGGCAAAAGTCTCAAACTCTGATGCTGCATATTTAGGAGGCTCTGATGCTAAAGTGAAGCAGTTGGGAGAATCGTCTTGTGTAAAAGGCAGGCATTCTGATGATCCCCCTGAAGCATAAGAAAGGCAGGCTAGACGTTCATCGGCAGTAAATGGTTGGGATTCAGGAGGAATTGCTGGAGCAGAAGAAAATACAGCAGGATCTGATGGTGTAGACAGGTATACCTCTGATATTGGCAGTGAGGCTAAGCAGGATTCAGGCGTCTCATGAACTGAAGGCAAATAATCAGTATACTCCGGGACTGAAGACATGCACTTATGATGGACTACCGGAGGCTCTATGGCTGAAGGATGATCTGCAGGATGAGTCACTGTAGCTGAAGACAGGCAGGCCAGAGGAAACCTTGAGGCTGAAGGCATGCAAGCTGGAGCAATCTCGGTTGCTGAATACAAACATGTCCAGGTCTTTGGGACTGGCTCTTGAGTAAATGGCAGACATGGCAGCGGTTCATTGATTGAAGACACGTGTGCCAAAGATGACTGCAGGGCTGTGGATTGGATCATAGGAGAGTCAATGGTTGTAGGAGGACAGACAGAAGTCTCAGAAGTTGACAGACACATTGGTGGCTCAGGAATGGAGGGCACCTTTAGGGCAGTAGACTCCTTGGCACCAGTAACCAAAGACTGAGCTGTACCATTGCAGTCCCTTTCTTTAGTGGGTGACACAGAGTCTCTTTCTTTGTAGAAGTCAAAATCAACCAGTGGAATCACCATAGTAAAGTCTCTGTTAATCAGGATTTCGTCAATTGTCCATTCCTCTGTCTTAGCTTCTGAAAGAGGCAGATTAACAATCAACAGTTCAGGAATCGCCTGCCGGTTTTTTGGTTCTGTATACTGTGGAATGAGTCCATCAGAACATGAAATCTGTACTGTCTCTGACTGTTCGTATTGATCAGAATTGGCAGAAGGAAGAGTGAACCCAGAGGTAACATCGGTTTCCACATCAGCTTTAACATCTACTTCAGTCTCAGCAGCTGTATCAAGAGCAGGGCCTAAGCCTACTGTAGTGACTGAATCTGTGTATGCCACCATTGTGGATTGTGTTTGGAAATCAGAAGCTTGCATGTGTGCTAGCTCAGAATTATGACAAACTGCTACACAGGAAATTTTAGGTAAAGGAGTGGCTTGTAAATCTTCAGCTAACTGCAATCCCTGACAAACAGCAGAACAATTGTTAGAAACTGTGCCCAGATTAAGCGCTGTGCTAGAAGAAAGACCTTCACTCCCAATAGATCTAACATATCGACAAATATCATGGTTTACCAAAGTCTCTACACTCAGGGGCTGAACAGTGTTCACTTCCTCCACATCAACGGATAAAGTCTGAGGTGTATTCAATAAAGAGTGCAAGGTTTTATTCTCCTCTTGTAAAGAAATGAATTATTGTCTTAACTCCTCAAGCTTAGCTCTCAGCATGCCCTGCTTTAACTGTACATCACTATCAGTAGGCACAGGGGGAGGCATAGTGGCATCAGGGCTGGATCCTGCACTAGCAATCTGGATGTGCACCGATTGTACATTGTCCTCTACTGCTTGCAGGTTCTGTGATTTATACTTTCTCTTACCAACTTGGTCTGTGTTTCCCTTAAGCAAACTATTGACATTAGACCTCTTGGCATTAGGGACTACAATATGTACTTGTGCAAAGGAGTATGCTTTAGACTGAGGATAGAAAACAGAAGTTATGCAAGGAACCCCTCCATTCTTTATGTTTGTACCATGAAACTGTTCAATCTTAGGTGAAGCACAACTGGAATCATGGGGTTCAACAACAGAGGTACTCTTGTATAATAAGTCTAACAGTGTGTTGTTTTCTGCGGCTAAGGCTTGCGCTGACATAGAATCTGGATCAAAATAAAAGACAGAACTAGGATCAGGCAATGTAGGATGTGCCATCCTGTGGGAAAAATACTTTGCACGTAAATGCCCATTCGTGACAAGGAGTTCATTTAAGTCAGGACTAGTGATTTGATTGTCACAGGTAAATGTAGGGGAAGCTTTCTGTACAAACTTGTTAGAGACCTTGCTGCCTTTCTTTCTTAAACTTGCCATATTCAATGGGAATTTTGGGCTGGTCATTCTGTCAGGATTAGTCAGGTGAGTACAAAGGCAGCGAATATTGTAAGGGAAATGTGCACTAAATCACACAGTGAATAGCCTTGAATTAAACTACGTGCACACAGGAACCAAGACTCATGTATGCTAAAACCCAGGAGTGCAAATAGAGTGTGACAACAAAACCAATATATGAAAAGGGATGTGGGGTAAGCACCTGACCGCGAGGAAAGTCAGCAAGTGCCTTACCCCCAATTGCTGTTACAGGTACTGACAGCGCTAAACCCACGTAGAGGGCAAGCAATGACAGGATCTGTGAACTAACACTCTTGATGGTATTAAATAAGGGAACTAAAAAACAGTACTCACGAGGACGAGAAAAACCTCTTGAATGTCAGCAAGCCCACGAACCCTGTTGATCAAACTGGGACCCGGAAAGGCTATAACAGCAATGGGAGGATAACTAAATACCTAAGTTGGAATAGTGATTACAGAATAGTGAGGAAAACATAGGCATTCACACAGGAGCTAGCTACAACAGCACACCACACCTAATAATCAAATGGGAAATAAATGCAGAAGTGCAATGGAAAACATGGAATGGATCCCAATAGAAAGTAAGGATCAGGAGCAGGGAAAAACGAAATTACCAAGGCAAACTTCCCCCACTCCTCCAAGGAAAAGACAGAAAGCTAATCTAAGAGGAAGGCTAAGGCATAAAGGTTTACAGCAGCAAAGGACAAAGTCAAAGAAATATAGAACACAGACAAACTGGGCTGCATCTAAAAGGGGAAAGCACTGAGAAATGCTGCCTGCAAACAGAGGAAGACAGAAAGGGAATCTAGGGAGCAGAAATCAATTTAGCACATGAATCCGAAATCCAGGGCAGAGGAACAAGAAACATTTCTTCAGCCTCTTTATTTGGGTCCCACACCCTCCCTGGATTGCCCTCTTTCGGTTTCCAGCCCTTCTCATGGGCTCAGGCAGCACCGGTACCTTGCTTTCGGGTTCACTTTGCATGGCGTCCTGCTCGGGTTCTTCGGACTCTCTGGGTGACCTCTCTGACCTCTTCTCCCAGCTCCCGCTGTCGTCTGCGTCCCTGCTTCAGTTTCGGCGAGTCGGGATGTGCAGCTTCTTCCCAGGAGGCCTCCCTTTCTTGCACACTTTGACGTTCTCTGGTTTTTCGTGGTCTGCCTGCTCTTGGCAGCATTTCTAAGGACTGCTCTGTTTCACTGCACCATCAATCTATAGCTTCTTCCACTTGTCTGTCGGTCTCTAGCATTCAAACTTCGACCTCGTTTCCTCAAGAGCAGGCTTGACAAATGATCTAGTCCTTCCTCTAACTCGTACTTCAGGTAACCAATAGATCGTTTCCAACAACTAGACTGCATGTTTCGGTTCCTACAAGTATTCCTCATTAATCCTGCCTTCCCCCTCGTCTCAGTACTGAACTGATGATCAACATACAGTTCAGTATCACTCTTCTTCGTCTCAGTATTTTTAGATGACTTGGTGTCCTCAACTCTACATAGATAGATGGAGGTATGGGGGACCACAGGGCACTGAGTGGGGTGAAAGAAAGGAGGGGAGTGAAAGAAGGTAGGGGAATACTGTGCTTTCCCAAGGTGATTGTCACCGGTCCCATGGAGGGCATCCCTCCCATGAGATCCATCTGCTGAGTACCACTCCCAGGGGGACTGTCGGGCAGCGGCCTCACCTTCCTGGCCTCATGGGAATGGCCGTCCTTTATGGAGGCAGTGACAATACAGTGGAATTCGTCACAATAGTTGCATTGTTATTTCTAACAAAAACATGCTGATGTAACTCATGTTTTCTTCCCGAGTTTCTGGTTGGAGCACGGGTATCCCTTTTATTTGATGACCTGCTTATCATGGCATGGGATGAGAAGACATGTTGGCACACATGAATCTCTGGATATGGTCATTAACTTTGGAGTGTCCTATTTGGGCCCAACTAAGTTTGCCCACTTACAGGGTTTCCTCGTGTACATTGTCAGGATTAGTCAGGCGAGTACAAAGGCAGCGAATATGGCAAGGGAAATGTGCACTAAATCACACAGTGAATAGCCTTGAATTAAACTACGTGCACACAGGAACCAAGACTCATGTATGCTAAAACCCAGGAGTGCAAATAGAGTGTGACAACAAAACCAATATATGAAAAGGGATGTGGGGTAAGCACCTGACCGCGAGGAAAGTCGGCAAGTGCCTTACCCCCAATTGCTGTTATAGGTACTGACAGCGCTAAACCCACGTAGAGGGCAAGCAATGACAGGATCTGTGAACTAACACTCTTGATGGTATTAAATAAGGGAACTAAAAAACAGTACTCACGAGGACGAGAAAAACCTCTTGAATGTCAGCAAGCCCACGAACCCTGTTGATCAAACTGGGACCCAGAAAGGCTATAACAGCAATGGGAGGATAACTAAATACCTAAGTTGGAATAGTGATTACAGAATAGTGAGGAAAACATAGGCATTCACACAGGAGCTAGCTACAACAGCACACCACACCTAATAATCAAATGGGAAATAAATGCAGAAGTGCAATGGAAAACAAGGAATGGATCCCAATAGAAAGTAAGGATCAGGAGCAGGGAAAAACGAAATTACCAAGGCAAACTTCCCCCACTCCTCCAAGGAAAAGACAGAAAGCTAATCTAAGAGGAAGGCTAAGGCGTAAAGGTTTACAGCAGCAAAGGACAAAGTCAAAGAAATATAGAACACAGACAAACTGGGCTTCATCTAAAAGGGGAAAGCACTGAGAAATGCTGCCTGCAAACAGAGGAAGACAGAAAGGGAATCTAGGGAGCAGAAATCAATTTAGCACATGAATCCGAAATCCAGGGCGGAGGAACAAGAAACAGGAACTAGGAACTAGGCACAAAAGCTAGGAACAAGGGACTAGTCATAACAGGAACACTGCAACGATGACCAGCGCTGGACTGAAGTAAACTGAGGCTTTTAAAGCTGCTTAACGAGCACACCCATCAGGTGTGCCGCCTGCTGCACCTGCAGCCACAGGTGTTGCCTATCCTCCACCTAACCTTGTCCTGCAAGGGAGGAGGTGAAGCAATGAGCCAGGCATTCTGGGAAGCATAGTCATTTGATCAAAGTAGCATGCTGGCTGCCAAAAACCTGGAATGGATCCGGAAGGGAAGTAACTTGGAAAATAAGGTTTTAGCGCTCCCAATTCATCACAGCACTGTAGCATAAGGTTCGGAGGAAAAATCCAGTAGGGAATAAACCCCAAATCATGCCCCCAAGTGGTGGGAACGGGAGCGAAGGGAGCGATTTGTGACATACATAATCCCCTGTGTCCTAAAGTTGCCAGCCCACAAAATATTTTGGGTTTGGTAGGAACTGCAGAGGTTCTTGGCATACTGCTTGCTTTTGTTCTCGGGCCTAGCATGCCTTTTAGGTTTTCTCTCCATTATTCAGGCTGTGTAACCAGGTACTTGCCACTATTGGGCCCTTTGCATCTATTATTTTATTCCCTATGACTTGGGGTTATGTAATGTGGGGAGTGTGAGAAACCTGAAGGTGTCTCACTTACTAGTCCCCAGGGATCCGTCACTGATGAGACCCAACAAGGCCAAAAAATGTTTGGAGATTCAGAAGGGGTGTGACCAAGCAGTTCGGGCTGGACTGCCTCTTTTGGGGTGGGACCAAGCCTGATTTGCATATTGTCTTTCCCCTTTTGTAATGGCTTGGCAGGAGAAGAAAAATGGTCTGGAGGGTTGCCCACAGCAATGCCAGAGGTTGTGATTGATTTGAAACCTTCCAGCTATCACTTTTGTTTTGATCCAGTGGCCCAGACATGGCCATCGCTGTTGGATCCAGTTCCTGGGGGTGGACCAGTGAGGGAGGACCACCTAGAAGAGGGGTTTTCGGAGAGTGGAAGTGGGACGCCAACGTGTGAGACGGAGTACTCCTTTCCCTGTAACATCTTTTCCCTATCCTACCCCGTAGGATATCTAGAAACTGTACGCCCCTTTTTCCAACATGAACACTTTCCTACACTGTAACAAATAGACTAACACCAGAGATGTTTACCTAACGTGTCCCAACACAAGGGTCAGGCAAAGTCGGGCAATTGACAACAACTACACACGCCTGACGGCCCTTTCTCTTCCCCACAGGGATAGGTGGGGCACAAGAGCACACGACGAGCAAGGCAGACCGCACGATGACTCGGCTATCCAAGTACGGCTGTTCAAGAGGAGGAGAAAGGTGGGGAGAACCGAAAGGATGACAAGGAGAGAAACAACCTTGCCCTTTCCGACCCAAGCTATCGAAGCCTCCGTGGAAGGAATCGTAAGACCGCAAACAGTAGCCAGCGTGTGTTGCAGCAGATGTCAATGGTACATGGGGCCCTCCTCCGCTGCTAACCAAGCCAGGGAGAGATGCTTGCCACTGTGGTACCGTCCTTGACTCCAGAGACCAGAAAGGCCAAGAGGTTCATCGCAGCCGGTGAGTCGAAGGGAGAGCTGATAAGAAACCGAACTGTGTTGAGCAAAAGTAGCAAACGGGTAATTGAAGAAAAGTATGAAGAACTGTTAATACGACAGGGGAAAACCAGCTGCAGAGGAATCCAGCACCACGTGGGTGCTCACTCGAGAAACTCTTTGAGAAGCCCCTATTGGTGAAACTAATGTTACCAGAAGGCCTTGGGAACGGGGGGAAGAAAGGGGTCAAAGTGGTCATAAGAGGGGTCTTGCAAAATCCTCTGTACAGTCGAAGGTCTTTGACCAGCAGAAGATTGTAAAGCTAAGGGAAGTGAATCCTGCATTGTAAGAAAGTAGAAGAAATTGTGTGATTGGCAAGAGTGAACCTGACAGAGGGATGCGTACAGAACGGGTCTAAGCATGGTGCCCAATGAACATTGTGAGGACAAAGAGTGATCCTGACAGAAGGAAGTCCACAGTGAATTGTTTAAAAAGACATTAAGATTTGTGAATACGAAAGGGTGAAAAATATCTTTGTATACAAGCCATAGGGAACCAGACAGAGGGAGGCTGACATTCGAGACGTGTCTGAGCCCTGAAGAGGGGGATCCATGGGTGAAAAGCCAGCACCCCATCGACCAGTGAATGCAACAGAGAAAAGTATTTGAATACAGGCCATAGTGAACCCGACAGAGGGAGGCTGATATCGAGAGGGGTCTGAGCCTGGAAGAGGCAGACCCTGGGGTGAAGAATCATCACCTCAAGGGCAATCCGAAAGGAACTTTTTGTTTGTTATTTTGAACCTATTGGGTCCTTGGAAGCAAGAGAGTTAACCACCGAAGGTCCTGATTTGACTAGGTAATTTTGTGGATCTGAGCCAGGAAGAGGGGGAGCCAAGGGGTGAAAAGTCATCACCCAATGTAAATTGGAAAGGAATTTTTCGTTTGTTATTTTTGGAACCTAACTGTTACAACCTGCTATAAACTTTGGTCTTTGTGGCATCGCGGCAGGACGTGCCGTTCCGCATTTGTGAATCCCCCAGCATGGTGGCGTATCTTTCTTGCTATTCTTTGAGTGCTGGTCTAGTTGTTTCACGCACTTCTCAGATGTCGCCAGCGGGTCATGTGACCGGATATAAGGAACCAATTGCTTTGCCTCCGCGTGTCGCTACTCCTTTAGCCCAGATGCTTCGTAAGTGATCGCCTTCTAGGGATCTTTACTCTCTGACTTGTGTTCGATTGCTAACTCTTTCCCTCTTGTGTGCTTTAGCATTGAATCTTCCAGAATTCAGGGATTCTTTGATTCCACCCGCCGAGACCCCCTGCAGTGTATCTTCGGACCTCTATCCGAATCTAGTACAAGCGCTTTCATTCTATGGTACTTACTTTAAGGTCCTTTCTCTTCTCTCTTCCTAGCCCCGCCATTCGGCTACTATTCTACTAACCATCCTCCTCTTCCATACCTTCCAGGAGTGTTCCTTCCATCCCTTCAGCCTTCCGAGTTCCTTGATATACGGAGTGCAATTTGTCTGCATTATAACATCCAAGGCAGATATAGGTAGGCGCAGGGTTTCTGTGGGACTCTCCTCTTCCGACCTTTACCTCTCTCATCAGCTCTTTCTCATTTCTACAGAACTCTTCCCATCCGAACTCCTTCTTCAGCATCACAGTTCCCGCAAGATTCCAGGACATTGAATACAGCCGAGAACCAGTGTCTTCAGTGCCGCGCATGGTTTTTTTCCCATAGAGGGTTTCCCTGGGGGCACAGTCCTCCCTTCTCCTGGTTGTTCAATCGGGGTGGGGAGTGATTGGGCTTATAGGGAAGCCTTTGCAGTCGTCAGTACCTTTGCCCTTCCTGGTTACTGCTGGATGTGCAGGTTAGTGCGTTCTTCTTTATATCTCTAACTGAGCTAATCGCTATTCAGATAACACTATCAGGTTCTCGGAGGCAAGAGATTTTTTGTAGAAAAGAGACTTAACCACCAGAGGTCCTGATTTCAGTAGGAAATTGTGTGGATCTGAGCCAGGAAGAGGGGGACCCAAGGGGTGAAAAGTCATCACCCAATGTAAATTAGAAAGGAATTTTTCGTTTGTTATTTTTGGAACCTATCAGGTTCTCGGAGGCAAGGGACTTTTTGTAGAAAAGAGACTTAACCACCGAAGGTCCTGATACTTGAAACGGAACTGTCGTCTCATGCTGGGAAATCTTTAGAGTGTGCTGTGCTCAGGAGTCCCACCTTGTGCCATGCTCAAAACGTGGTGAAGGGAGACCCCGGCAGACTTATTATTTGTGAACACTTATTACTTTCTAGTGAACCTTATCCCACACTCTTTTTGTATTTAGTTGTAAGGATTGGCAATTGTTTTTTTTGTATAGGCCCTTTTATTTTGACAAGACGCCACTAAGACTGCCTTATTATTATTATTTGATGTTCGTAGCTTGCTTAGATTTGGTTTAGAATAGGTGTTTTCCAACTTACCTATACAGTTTAATAAACACCCTTGAACTGTGATCACTTGTGTCTGTCTATTCTTAATACCATGAGTTACAAGACCACCCCATCTTATGTGAGGGGTGAGCTGCTAGAGACTGGGATGGTCCAGACACTACCGAGGATTGGGCACTAGGCGGGGTCCCTACACCCATCAAGGCATGGTAGTATCTCCACTAAAGAGTTCCCAACACCCTACTTCTACTCCTAGAGAACTGATGGTAAAAAAAAGCTGCCCAAACCTCTGATGAAGACCTGTATGCCATTATTCATAGTCTGGCTTTTCTGACTACAAACAGTCTGGAGTCTGTAAAATATGCTCTGAATATGAAATCTGGAAACATAAGAGGAGTGCATAAGAAACCCACCAGCACAGTGTTGAGGGGTGTGAGCATAAGACCAGCACAAAACAACCCTTTAATTCCCAAACTCATTGTCACCAGAGTTCAGCAGACCAAGCTTAGAGTGGTCAGAGGGAGATGACACCCAGAGCCATAGATAATTTCCAGGCTCATACAGAATACTACATACACAGGCACAGGATCGGGTAAAAATTCTAAGATGGTTTTGTCTACTGGTTTATAGACTCGGGAGAAAACACAGGAGTGAAATGTTTCTAACTAACCAGCAACAAGCAAACCCAAATCAAGGATTACGATATCTGTCGGAAACAGCAGAACAAGATCACCAATGAGAAAGGCAGAGCCAAAACCATGCAGTCCCAAACCAATCCCCAGGGCCAAATGAAGTGCAAAGCCACCGGAACCCCTTTGAAAAAGGGGAAGAAGAAAAGGATTCTGGAAAAAAGCAGACCTGTTATCCAAGCATACCTGGTTACACTGGAACCGGGTAGTGGTTACATTGGCCAACCTGCAGTAGCCAATACAGGGGGATCGAGCTCAGAGCCGCCGGACTGAAAGGATGACTGACTGCCTAGACACAGATGGATCTAGTGAAAGGACCAGTGCCTTGAAGAGGGAAGCCTGAGGGTAGGTGTTGGCTGATTGACCTGAAGCAACAGGGTGACATAATATGGGCTGCCTGAAAAGCACCCTGAGTGAGATAGGGGAGAGAATACATATTCAGTACAAGGTATGGGAAAGACTGATTGAAGTTAATGCTTAGAAACCCAAGGTATGGGAAAGACCTACTCTGTATGCTGAAGAAACCCAAGATCTATGAAACTCCTTCACGGAGTGTTGAGAAACCCAAGGTATGGGAAAGAGTTGGTCCAGCTCTAGGAGAAAGCTGCTGATGAAATTTCAATGTCTGGGAGAGATCTATTAGGTATGGTGAGAAACATCAGGCGTAGGAAAGAACCTCTGGGATTGAAGAGGCCCCCACATTTTCTGTGAGCGGTGGAGAGATGTGCTGAATAAATGCAAGGTTTACGATTGAACTCTTATGTCTGCAGTGTGACCCCAGGCTTTAAGAGAACTATTCTGAAAGCTGACAATCCCATGGCCTGGCAGGGTGTTTGAGAGATATGTTGAGGGCTGATAAGCACAAGGTCTAGTAGAGACCTGTTGTGCATACTAAGGAAGACCTATTCTGAGCATTGAAGAAGCCCAAGACTGCAAGTGAAAGCGCATAAAGCGGGAATCTTATACAAGGAATGGCAGAAAACAAACCCTGGGAGAGGTCTTCAGAAAGGCGGGAAGATTTAGAGCTTTAACAGAGGGAATTGCTTTTTTAGATGGGGTTGGACATTTAAGATGAAGTTGTAAAGACTTTGGACCTCATTACAAGTCTGCTGGTCTGGAATTACAGGTGCCGGTAGCAACGTACCGGCACCGATTCTGGAACGGCAGACTACAACTGTGTCTGCCGATTCCTCTGCGCCTGGCAGGCACAGTTTTCACGGAAGCACCAGCACCGTTAGCAACGATGCTGGTGCTTCCGTCTCCCCACTCCCACAGAGTCCTATAGGACTCTATGGGAATGGGGACTTACGATTTCCACCGCCTGAGATCCCGGGCTGCCGGGACTTGTAATGACTGGGATCTCAGGTGGCGGAAAGAGTTTTATGGGGTTGGCCGCAACCCGCCAGTGACACCAGCGGGTTCCCGCCAACCTCGTAATGAGGCCCTTTGTTGGCCAATTGATAGGGTACCCTCTAAGCTTCAACATTTTGTGTTGAAGCTTAGGGCAACCTGGAGGCTAAGGGCTTATTAAGGATATGTTTGAATACTTTCTGCTGGCCATATCTTTAAAGCAGTCTTGTAGCAGAGAGTGTCTAATAGAGGGGGAAAGGACTTCTAAGAAAAGGCTATTGGAATATATATGTTTTGACCATTGATGATGCAGGGTTTTGGACCATGAATCAAACCTACAATTATGTTGTCCCATTCTCAGGGTTCGAAATTGAGGGGAGCTGGGAGCTTTTTAGCTCCTGCTTCTTCCACAGTAGAGACTGGTTAGTTTCAAAACAGCTACCAGGAGCTACTTTCGGCTCCTAGGGCCAACTGGTGCTCTCAAAACATCTAAATGTGACATTTACGTTGAGTATTTGAGAATGTTTATAAAGAAGAAATAGCACACATCTAATATATATTTAAACCCAATGGTTCATAAAAAATTGACTAAAAGTTAAAGGAGGATTTCTGGTAGCTCCTGGTTCCCCACCGGTAGCTCATTCCTACAGGGTGATGCCCGACACCCAGAAGCTAGTTTTAGCTCCTGTTCATCAAATCTCAATGTCGAACCCTGATTTCTGACACATAACTAAAAACCTTATCATTAATAGGTCATACCCTAGATTATCAGGTGTTTGGACCAATCCAATGCCTTAAAAACCAGAGTAAAGAGTTGTTGAAATGTTCCCAAATTGTGGGTTTGTCATTGCTTAGCCTTACCACAGTTTTGTTGGCAGATCCCAGTCTCTGTACATGCCAAGGCAGACTATAATTTGTTGTTGTCCCCACTGAGCATTGTTTTTAAATTGGATGCTATTTGCTTGAGTTTGGATCACCCATGGATCGCTCTCTACAGGTGGCAAGTGTGACACGGCTCAAGTGGAGCTCCATAGAAACTACCTGGAGTTGTTTTCTGCCTTCTTTTTCAGAGGTGCCTAGGTTTGGGGTTGTTGGGATAAGGGTCCCTCTGAAGACAGCAATTGTTGTGGCCTGCTCTGTGAACTGCCTCAGGCTGTTTTCCAGGCCATACAGACTCGGAGGGTGGTGGGATGATATTTGTGCATCATGTCTGAGTTAGCAACTTTGTCCCTCCTTAAGTTGGTGCCTGTATCTGTTAACTCTTGAGGTGGATGCATTCAGCCAAGACTGGCCAATCTGCCCCTGCGAGTTCCACCCTTTGCTTTCATTCCCCGCTCAGTGTGTTTGTGTTGGTGTGTTTACTTTGGTCTTAAATATGTTGATGTGGCTGGCTTGGAGCTGATTTTCTTTTCTGATGGATCGCATGGCGGGTTTCTCGTTGTCAATTCCGGCCTTGCAGTGCCTTCCCTGTAATCCTGTGTGGGCCAATCACCCCCTAAACCTACAGGCCCACCTTCCACTCATAGTAGTGTTGGTTCATGTCACATTTGTCTGCAGACACTCTGGGTCCCATAGGTGCCTCACTGTCTAATAGTGTAACATACAATGGCTATCTATAGGTGCAGCACACCTGGCATTGCTAGTGCCTGGAACAAGGTCTTCATCGAGTTTCAACCCCAGTCGTAGAGGTCATACATTTTCTCTCCTACTTTACTGTAGGCCAGTCTTAATAAATACATGTTTACATATAAGCTATTTCCCTGTTTCATTCCCATTTCGATAGGCTAGTATTCGTTGAAAACCCTTTGGTTTGCAGGTTCCTCAGGATGATTTTACATCTCTCCTCTATACCTCTCTGTAGGCTGCAGACACGGCCCTGACCTTCCTGTTGGCCATGGTAGATAAGCCCCTCTTGTGCATTGTGAAAGGGTTAATAACAAGAAACGGAGCCAGGAGGAGCTGTCCTACAATACCAGGCATCACGACAGTGATAAGGTGAAAGGATGCGATCAGGGAGGTGGTACTAGGGGGTTAATGGACAGCTCATACAATGAGTAGAAAGTGTCTAGATCAACTGTAAAGGTTCTTTATTCTAATGTTGGTGTGTTCGTTGGTAGGGATCATCTGTAATGAAGAGGAGATCGGCTACAAATGGGCGTATTTAAGAGAGAAGACGTCTACGGATGAAAATACAGTTAAACAGAAGTTGAAATACATGTTTAAACAGCCACGTTTGGCTGCCGAGCTGGTTAGAGCCCGAAACCTGTAGTACTACGAGAGTGTTACGCTTCTGTCCGAAACGGAGACAGCAAACAGCTGCGCATGAAGAAAAAAAGAAACTGATACGCAAGGTGGCGGGGCTGGTTTTGTTTGTTTTCCCAGCCCCGATCTGTGAGGACGCTGGGAGGTGGTGACGGAGGCAACGTTTGGGCAGACACTGAGAGGAACAGCTAAGGGGGCGTGCCGTTGCTTCTCGGAGGCCGCGCCCCGATCAGCTGAAGCGGAGTGAGTCATCGATCGGAGGCTGCAGCCCCAATCAGCTGTTAACAAAAGAATCATCTCTCACAGCCGCCGCCAGCAGAGAGAAGAGCGGCCGGAGAGACTGTTTAGCGACAACTGATCTACGATTGGCCAGAGAGCTTGAGAAGAGGTGGGTCAGTAATTCCAGGCCTATATTTATAAAACAAACTTACAAGCCAGGCAACAAAGCGTGAAGCCATGGAGGAAGTGTTAAAGCAAATGAAATCAGTATTCACTCAAAAATAAGCCAAGGCAAGGGACGCACAGAAGGGGTAAGCGTCTACTTAAGGCCTAATAGAGACTTTGAGTATGAAGAGGGGGAAGAGCATGAAGAATAGCCAATGGATCTTTTGAAGGGACAATTAAAGAGAAGAGAGCCATTCAAATTGTGTCCGAACAGGAAATGCGCCCAAAACAAGAGTAAAGACTGTTTACCAGATCATTTGAACAGCAATCCTCGTCAATCCAAAGGAAGAATAGCTCTACTGGTTGTGCACTGTTTCCCTTGGCTGCCCAGGAAGGGTCAAAGTTGAAAAGTAAACCAGTGAACGTTGACAGTTAGTAAACATTAAGTTTCAATAAACAAACTATAAATTGAAAAACACAGAGAGTTGTCTTTTATCCCACCTTGAATTCGTGACATGCATGCAAACCAGTCCCATAAGTGTGGCTGCCTTGCTTGGCCTGGTCTCCTAAAAGGCGTGTTTCTCCCTGTCCCATGGAGTAAAATTCAGATTCTCCTCTGCTCTCGTTTAGAGAGTCATGATTTTATTGAGAGCATGGATGGTAATATTATCCCTCCCATTGGTGTAACAGAAAATGTAGGTGCATGATTTTCCTGATGCCAAGCAACATAAATTGACCTTGGGCCAATATGCAGGCCCTTGAATAGTGGGGGCTCTCTAGCACTACAGAGGCTGCAGGGGTGTCCATTGTGCTGCTGATCTTGCCCTTTGCTGGAATCTCTTTCATACTCTCAATGCTTACACCTCCTATTGAGCTGGTGTGCCTTCACCTGTATTTAATTGGAGCATTGTTGTTGTCCATGAGAAAGACTGTTGATTCCTACATACTTAGAGATGGCTTGTGGTGCCAACCATTGTAGCTAACTGATGATATTTCTAGTTGCCATGCTGCTGAAATATTTGTTGCTATCGAGGTTAAGCATAATCTTCCTCTAGCAGTACACATAACTAAGCCGTGTACAGTAAGCTTCAAATGAGTAGAGTATGCTGTACTTGAGCATGTAAAGAATAAGCTACGGTGAGAAACAAAATAGGGCCTTCTACTGCATGTTAATGTCATAACGATTTACGGTTTAAAAACATTTGTCAGTTGTAGGAAGCTTGTGTGATTGTATGCGCGCGCACAATGTATCGTTCATGTGAAGTGCTTTTTACACTATCTATTGACACCAATGCATCATGATGTTTCATAATGACTAACAAATGTATTCGAAATCTCCCACCCATGTTTTTAATATATTTCTTTTCTCCACAGGTACCAAAGTTTATCCAGCCATTGGCAATCATGATTTCCACCCTAAAAGCCAGCTTCCTCCACAGAACAATTCCATCTACAGAAGAATTGCACAATTCTGGCAGCCATGGCTAAGCAATGATTCCATTCCTACATTTCAAAATTGTATGTTGAAAATCATGGCAAAAGATCAACTTGGTCAAAATGATATATCATGTAGGCTGTTGTCTTCTCATGGGACAGAATCCGGGATATTGAGTAAAGCTTGATCAGTCCACTCTTTCCAACTCACTAAGCTAGTTTTTGGTACAAAGCTAGGTTGGTGGAATATAGCGTATTGGACGATTCTGTCAGGACCTTAAAGTTAAATGAGGTTTTAGCCATATCTACATCAGGTCTATGCATCTGGCTCGGTGGCACTGTCTTCGGCAGCAACGGAAAGCGGAGCAGAGCTGGCTTTGCTTCAGGTTGGCCATACCCCAATCACAGACTCATTGTTCGGAAAAGGAGACTCGCCCATATTGCACTCCCTCATGTCATCTAACTAACTTGCCCCTGATGCTCTGCACTATCTTCCTAGTGGAGAAACAAGACAGTTCTTTCCCACCCCATCTAGGGTTCTTCACTCTCACACAATCACCCACCTTCAGGGGTGACTCACTCACAGCTTTCTTCCCATCATACTCCCTCTTATACTTGGTCTGGTATTCCTCCATGTGCTCAACAGCCCCCAACTGTCAGCTCTTAATGGTCCTGTCATGCCCAACCAGTGGGCTTGAGCCCCTTCATAGTTGCAATAGGGGTCATGGCATTTAAAGAGTGGGGTACCATGTAGTAGGCTCACACTATATCTCTAACCACTGCGTGCATCCAAACAGGGGGCTCTTGATATCTGGAGCCCTTAATCACTCTGTCAAACCTCTCGACAAGACTGTTTGCTTGGGGCATTACAGGGCAGTAGTTTCATGACCTACACCTACACACCTCCGAAAATCCCCAACTATTCCTGACTTAAACTGCATGCTGTATTTGCAACACTCTATTGTAGGAAGGTCAAACAATGATGTGTCACATATGTTATGTATGTTTTTATTGAGTACTGGTAGTTTTTTGTTCGGGTTGGAAAAACACCTACAGGAGCTAGGGTAAGACTAAAAATAATAAGGGTTAAACCTGAAAAAAACTGTGTCCATGATGGGCCAACACAAAGTGGGGTTCTCTGGCTCCTTCGCAGTACTCTGTAATGTGAATTCAAATGAACATACAATTCTGAAGCCTAGTCCTAACTAGTCTCTACCCCAAACCCCCTTTTCCCCCACAGGGATGCCCTAGTTTGTCAAAGTTCCCGAGAGGGGACCCAAAATAACATTCCAAACTACTCTTAGTCCTTAAGCCTCGTGGCTAACCCTCCACTTACAAGCAGAAATGTTCCAAGACCTGGCCAACATAAAGTTCCACAAACATTGTATCAATGTCCAGCAAGCGTGTGCAAACACATTTTTAAAGGTATTTATTGTGATGTAGTTTATGGAAACATTTCACAATTTATTAACTTTAAACCAAGAATACAAAATAGACCATTCAATTACATTTTATAAGCATTAAAAATAATTTAGTGGGTGCTGTTGAACAGCTGGAGGATGGTGATGTGAGCCTTCAGCTCAGATGCCGCCAATATCCTGATAAAGATAGTAGTTGGAATTATTGTTTTTTCTTACTTATTATAAGGAGCCTGGTAGTGGAGTGATCCAGCTCCACTCTGCTGTCTTTACGAAGCTGGATGGTGGAGATCTTTGCCGGCACTCGGGAACGAGCACCATCTTGCTCCGTAGTCGTGCACCAGGCGGGTGCACAGGACCCTGAAGAGTGGCAACAAAGATGCAATAGCCGCCAGGACCTGCAGCCATCCCAGAGAGGCTGCGGGCAGACCCTTAGCACTCGCCTGCTGAGGTGAGTGGTCTCGAGAGAGTGGCCAGCTGACACCTGTGGCAGCCAGCTCCGTGCACGGCACAGGGAGCAGCTGATGGCTGCAGGCGCTCATTGTACATGAGTGGATACAGACTGGTGGGGTTCTTCCTCTACCCTTTTGTTTATCCGTTTCTTTCCCTCCAGAGCAGCTCCCCCTTATACATCGTCTCCACACACTCATGCTCTTAGCGTTCTTCGACCTGCCATCACCTACCGTTCCCTGCTGTGGAAGAGCTGTAATTAACAGTGCACTTGGAGAGAGAATGTGGGCACTCTCCCACTCTGGGATGCCATTTTAAATCTGGGGCTGCTGAAAGGGTCTGCTGCCTGAGATTATTTCTTTATCCTGGGACCTTTTGATTATGGTGGTGTCTGTGGGTGCCGATTTTTGCCACGCATTTCCCTGGTGTCTCTAGCCCTGTGGAGGGCGGATTGGGTGAGTCTCCACTATGCATTAACACTGAAGCCTCTCTGGTGGTAGATGCATCGGTGTCGTATCAACAATAGGAGCTGCATTCATATTCCTGTGCGGAGACTTCACGGTGTGCTGGAGTCGCCTTAATTTGAAAGTCCTACACAGCAACATGGTGAACGATAAACTCAGAAAATTGGCTCAACATTGCAAAATGGACCAATTTACAGTGAACAGTCCCTCACCCTCCCAGCCTTCAGCCCTGAATAAGTTGACTGCAGGGGCTACTGATCAGGAGCTTCCCATCTCGCTGGCAGACATTATGGGAGCTTTTGCCAACTCATCTGAATTCAGTGGAGGTGAAGATAGACAGGCTGTCATCAAATGTATCCTTCATGCGCCAAGACTTCCGCAAATGTCCTCGAGAGTTTGAGGCAGAGCAACGGATATCTGATTCAGACGATGCTTCATGATGGATGGAGAAGCAACTGGAGTCTGTCTCCCAAAAGCTTAAATACCTGTAAAACCGAGCAGGAACAGTAAGGGGAGATCAAGAAGGAATGACCTCTGTATTCTAGGGCTACCGGAGAAGGAGGAAGGGGCCTGTATGGAACCTTTCCTGGAGTAATGGCTGGCTCATCTCATGGATCTAAAGAAGCTCTGCAACTTCTTCTCCATAGAGCGAGCCCGCCGAATTCCTGCGGGCAGGCCTGTACCTTGTGCCCCTCCATGCACTGTGATAGCTAGGCTATTGAACTATAGGGATGGGGATACACTGCTGCAAATGGCAAGGGTCACTGGCCTGACAACGTCTAATGTCTCTTGGATTGGATTTTTTCTGGATTACACAAGAGGTACAGCGGGTGCAGCAATCCTTTGACTCTAAAGAAGAAGTTGATTTCTCAGGGTTTCAGATACACCCTCTTTTTTCCTGCTCAATTGAAGGTGTAGCATGGGGCGAAGGTTCTGCTCTTCAGTAGTCCACATGAGGTGTGGGATTGTTTCGAGACTCAAATCCGGTCCGAGCTAGTTGGAGCATCACAGAAAGGAGTCCCATGACTGGTGTGAGAGCAGGTGCCACCCTCTGCCCCACTTAACTCGCAGGTGCCGACGATGTTTGAGGACAATGGAAAGATTGCAAGATGACAGTCAATGGATGACAAAGTGATCTGCTCTGGTTGCTTGGCTTCAGTTTACTCTGGCACGATCAATCTTTTCTAACTTGTTTAATTCCAATTTATATGGCCTTCGGGCTAATGAGCACCAGGAGAGGTGTTTTTTGTGTCTTCATTTTTTTTCAGCTGACCACTGCACGTGTTTGATTCAGTTTGCTTGTGTATGTCTCATCCGTGTGAGGGCGACAGGTGCTTCAGTTGTGGGTGAAGTGTAGTGTGGAGGGAGGTGGGAAAGATTTTCTTGGCTGGTTTACCTATAATTCGTGGCCTGGTTGCATGAGGTGGGGGTTGGGAAGGAGCTTCTTCACCTCCATGAGGTTATATGGAGGATAAGTGTGCAACCTCTTATATTGGTTTTCGGAGAGGATGGTGCATGATGGGGCAGTTTCTTTGTTGACATGGAATGTGAACGGGATGTGCTCCAGTATCAAACGCAGTATGCGGTCAGAGTCTCTTAATAGGTGCTCGCCAGATTTCGCCATGCTCACAGAAACTCAACTGGTGCCATCGGAATGTCACCTCTTCACTAGAACTAACTACAAACTGGCCTTCATACAGGATTCTCCAAGGGCGCGTGGGGCACTCTGATTCTTGTACAAAAAAGGATCCCCTTTAAACTCCTAGTGGTACAGCTGGATTCCTATGAATGTGTTGTTTTGATCATGGGGGAACTGTGGGGATTTGTATATGGGGCATTGTAGCTGTTTACGCACCCCCTCCTCTCACGTTGGATTTGCTTAATGATCTTCAGAAACTAATAGTGCACGGTCAAGCTGATTCATGTGTTTTGGGGGGATTTCAATGATGTCATGGATCTGGGGTTGGATCGATCCCGCATGGTCAGCAGGAAACCTGATGTATCCACTAAACTATACTTGTTTGCCATGGCACTGGGTCTGTTGGACTCTTCGAGAATGTTGCACACTTTGTAAAAAACGGAATCAACACGTTAGCAGTAAGTAATGCTGAATCAGCCTCAACAGAGGCTGAAGACTTCCTGGCCACAGGGTCCCCAACTGCAAAGGTGGTCCTTCTAAAGGCCCAATAAGAGTTGTGTAATGTAGCCCTAGACAATGCTAAGCAATCGCTCTGGGTCAAATGTAGTCAGATTCATGAATCTGGGGATAAATTGGGCAAAATGTTAGCGTGGTTGGAAAGGAGAGATAAGGGTACTGGATTTGTAAGGGCTTTGCATGACATTGATGGGAATTTTCTAACGGAAGATGCAGAGATAGCTCACCAATTTGCTGCATATTATAAGTAATTATATAGTGCCCCGAGAGAGCTAACTTTATCTGAGGGGCTGAGAGTTATTGAGCCAGTAGCTCTTCCATGTCTCACAGAATGGCAAAAATTGGATCTGGAAGCTGATGTCAGTGATATCAGGGGAAGCCCTGGGCCCAAATGGTTTTCCAGTAGATGTCTGGACTCGGGGATCTTGTCATTGGGCCACTTAACTGCTTATTCGTACAATGTATATGATATGGGTGCCTCGCTCTGGACCTTAGGAAAGCATGCATAGTAGTACTACCCAAATTAGGTAAACCACCAGAGCATTGCGCTTCGTATAGGCTAATCTCGCGCATGAATAGGGAGACCACAATTCTGGCATGGGTGTTGGCTAACTGCTTATTAGGGGTGATTGACTCCTTAATTCACCTCAAACAATATGCCTACTAGATCCACATGTATGAATTTGCGCAGAGCATTTCTTGCCACAAGTCAAGCCTCTATTATACCGGATCCATTGGCACTTCTCTCGGTGGACTTTGAGAAGGCTTTTGATTTAGTTCACTGGGAATCCTTGTGGGGCATTTTAGGAAGAATGGGGTTTGGGGGGAATTTTTTGAGCTGGGTACACCTGCTCTACAACTCGCCAGTTGGCGAGGTCAGAGTTAACAGGATTTCTTTCAGGACCTTCCCGAGGGACGCAGCAGAGTTGCCCCCTCTATCCCCTACTGTTTACACTGGCCATACAACCACTAGCAATTCAACTTGGAACGGACCCTGAGTGGCAGGGATTCAAATGGCCATGGGAAGGAGAGGATTAGGTTTCGTTGTATGCGAACAACCTTTTGATCTACATGGGTAACTCTTCGGTCTCTGCCATTCAGTGACCCGAAAACTGAAACACTATCAGGGGTTTAGCGGCCGAAAAGTTAATTGGCAAAAGTCGGTATTCTTCCCGCCACAGGTAGGGGACAATGCAATTCAACCAGATTGCCCCTATCGGATCTCTGTGATCTTCTTAGCATCCAAATGGGTACTCATATCTCCGAGTTCCTTTGGTTAAATCTTTGGCTGCTGATAGATAAATTCAGGCTTTAGCTGGTGCTTTGGCAATCTCTCCCACTGAACTTACTGGGTAAAGCGGCCCTCTTCAAGATGTTATCTCTGGCCACATTTCTGAAGATATTGCAGAATGCCCCTCTTCTGGTTCCTAAGTCTGATTTTGCCAAGATGGAGCAGCCACGCATCGCCCTGAAAACTTTGTAATGCTCAGTGTGGGAAGGTGGTATTGGCCTACCTGATGTACAACTGTTTTATTGGACGGCACAATTGATCGTGGTGAATGATTGGTTGCACGGAGAACCCAGATTACCCCATATGAAACTAGAAAAGAGCTGGTTGAAGGGGAAATCTCCTATACAAGTGTTTTACGCGGGCAAAATGATGAAGACTGCTCTCCCACATATGACCCGGCACACCCAGCAGGTCTGGGCCAAAGCACATGCATACATTGGGTGGGGGGTAAATCCACCCTGGTTCAACCCCTATGGAACAACGCGCACCTGCCTGCGATACTCAAAATGGCAAACTTCCTGGTCTGGAAGGGAGAACTGTGGAATATTAACCCTAGCAGATGTGGTGCAAGAGGAATGCCTCCTGCCCTTTGAGACCTTGCGAGAAGGGCACAAACTCCCAAGTACTGAGTGTATGAGATATATGCAACTAACCCACGCCAGGGGCTTATTTCTCATCTCTAAATGATGTTCCACAGTGTTCCCCGTTGAAAGCCAACATCCTTCCCGAACGCATTGATACCAAGGTCACCTCCATTCTGTACCAAGTACTAACTGCATTTGGGACTAAGCAATTAACTCGCCTGAGGGACAGATGGGAACGAGATATAGGTTTGTTAGATCCCGAGGAATGGCTGGAAGCGCTAATGTTTCCCAGAGAGATTGGGATATCTGCTAGAATTCATCTTTTACAATATTCGATTTTGCACTGGGCGGAAAGCGATCATTGCCTAAGGTGCGGGAGATAGGCTGGCACTTTTATTCACATGCTATGGGAGTGTTATCAGAATCAGATCTTTTAGGGGAAATGTCTTGAGATATTATCT
This sequence comes from Ambystoma mexicanum, assembly GCF_040938575.1. NCBI lineage: Eukaryota > Metazoa > Chordata > Amphibia > Caudata > Ambystomatidae > Ambystoma > Ambystoma mexicanum. The sequence continues at coordinate 353,014,985 of NC_090934.1, forward strand.
ATGGTCATTGGTTCCGATGTACAGAGAGAACCAACATTTGTGCTGCTGGATGTTTGGGGGGAGGCAGGATTCACCAAATATGAGAGTCTCTTTATCTGTAGCCCTAGTGCTGACTTAAGGGATTATTGCCTCAATGTGGAATACTCCAGACCGTCCTCGGGTAAGCCAGTGGTCTGCTGAAGTTGACATGTGTATGGCCCTGCAGAGAAGGGTGTATAATGCACAAGGATGCCCCTCTAAGTTTCGGAAAGTTTGGGGTAAATGGGCAGGGGATGGTTGAAGTAATACATTCCTAGTTCTTGCCTTGTATATGTATTATTGGAATCTGATTGTGTTGTTACTGTCAAGACATTTGGTACTCTTTTATGACACTGGTCAAACAATAGTGTATGTTTGTTTGTTATAATATGCATTGATATGAAAATAATGAAAAGAGATTTATATAAAAAAACGTTAAGCATAGAAAAGTAGAAAAAGAATATTATTGTTAAATTACATGTTTTATAAAAAACAACTTCTTTTTACCCCATAACTGGTTTCACCCAACGATTTTTGTGTTAAATTCAAAAATCTTATAAGAGCTATAATCAAAAATGGTTGAGTAGCTTCCATTAGTCGAGGCCAAATGGTTCATTGTTAACGGCTGATAAATTATGAACAAATTGAATGGATACGAGTATTCTCCAGCATAGGATCATATTACATTTTAGCAATAGACGGTTAGGAGTTCCCAACTTCAGATGATGCTTACACAGTCGTCAATAGCCCTTATCTTTCTCGACCCCCACCCACTAATGGTTCCCTAATGGTCTGAGAATCCTAAGAGATTAAATTGGAATCTCATGTAGATATCCGGGATGCAAAGTAAATAATTAGGAAGTATACCACAAGGTTTATAGCTTTTGGCATATTCAGTGAGCAATTTCTAGTGATCTGTTCATGTTAACAGGACCAATGATCATTTGTTAATTTATTCTTTTCTTGGATTTGATTCGTTAATAGCACTGGCAGCTAGGGTCGAAGTGCCCTAGAATGCTCTCGCATTCACGTGTAAAATCAGTCAGAAAGTTTGATGAATTATCTGATTCAAGTCCAAAAAAAGAGAGTTTGCAAACAACTGCCAAACCTACTACTGGCTCTTGCCTGTTCAGTCTCTTGGCTTTTTTGCACATCTTCAGGGTCAATTGGATCCCTGGATCCTCTCCACCAGTCTTCTTTTGTTGGACCTCTTTAATCTCTTGGGGCTGCTCTAGACCTTTTCAGTCTTTTGAGTCGTCATAGATCTCTCCCTAGCCTTGTGGCTTCCATAGACCTCTCAACGGTCTCTTGGCTTCTGAAAACTGAGCATTCCTCCCCCCTCCGTCAGGTCCTTGACGGGGAGCTGATTGTATTACCCTGCTGCTAGAGGTCTCTTTTTATTAGGCTCAAATTAACTTGGCCCTGTTTTCAGGCCTTACTCTTTCTTCTAGTTTTTTGGGGTAGAATTTGGCTGTGGGTTCCACCTCCTTCACACCCTTGATTCTTGAAGTGTGTTCTTTGCCTTGTGTCTGGCAGTGAGTCTGCTGTATAGCCTTCAGCAGTCATGCTGCCTTGTCCCAGTTAGAGGTCTTCATGTACCTCCAGCGAGCAGTGACTGGAATGTGTGCTTCTTCCTGACTTGAGTTCCTGTCTAGACTTCTCTGGCTCTTTATACAGCTGGGCTGATGTGGTTGTTTGTAAGCCAGCTTGGGAATGTTCCCATCTTTCGAGCAACCCATCTTGGGATCTCTGATTGGCCTATTTTTCATTGGTTTTCCAATTAGGACCTTATGTAATTATTTCTCATATGGGTAAATTAGTAAAGTCTCACTTGTCTGTTCCACGTAACATTGTGTCTTGGAGGGAGTGACAAGCCCAGGGAATCCATTTACCCTATGAGAAGCACATTGGGTAGTGGCTGGACCCCTCCAGACCACTGTCACTTTGCCCCCTCATAATAATGGGGAATGCATCTAACTCACCACACAGTCCAAGAGCCAACGTTGCCTGGATGCAGTGACACCATCAGCCACTTCAAGTGGAAGTCCATCAAAATGAAAACTCACCTTGTAACTGGACCCTAATTGGGTACAGACATTAATATATTCAGTGCCAACTTCGACCATGGGACTGCTGGCACATATATAGGATGCCAGAGAGGTTTGGTGCCTGCTTAAAACTCTGGGCGAAAGGGCAGACGACTCTAGGCCATGCTAATGAAAACTGGGCTGGCACCCTTTGGTGGGATGACTTACCCAGAACAGCAACCCACCAAATATGCATAGCTCATACTGGAACCTGCTACACAACTCCCCCAACACTGCATACAGGCAGTGGCAACTGGGCCACCACGCTGTCACATAGTGCCTAACCTTCATACAACATCTGCAAGGGTCTACAGCAATCGGAAGACCACAGGTCCTTAATTCTCTGTCTCTTCCTAAAGGCATCTGCATTGGCAATCTGGACAAGGAATGCGCTACATTTCTCTGCCCAGGCATATACATTAACTTGAAGAGCGCTACAGGCCCTACAGAGTTGCCTTTGCACGTGATGCACTGCTCGCCCTTGACGAAGAGCATGTTAAAAAGGGGTTCAAGATAATTTTTTACCTTGAAGGCAATTCCCCACGGAGTACTTCACTGTTGTGCAGAGACTGCATGACACATCTACAACATCCATCCCACTACTGACCGAGGTTTGCTCCGAGGCAGTTATCAAGAAAGTCTCATTTTGTGGTTTAAAATTTACATAGCATGGGCGCACCTACAAAGTCTCTCTTGAAGATAACCTAGGCCTACTCAGTCAGTCAACCAGTCATTCAGTGAGGAAGCAGAGATGTTGTGCAGGTCACAGTAACGATGGGAGAAGGGATGGAGTGCAGGAGAGCTCAGGAAAATCCCAGGTATGTGGTAAAAGGGCTTGTTGCTGACCCCAAATTGCTGTGTTCGTTTGGCATTATTTTTGGAACGAGAACCAGTCAGGCGATGCATTAACTGAGGTGTGTTTTCAGGGCCGGCTTTGACAACGCCCTGGGTGAATCAAAATGTGGTGCTCCCCCATGAAGGCATGGCCGCGGCAGCACTAGAGCTGGGAGTTTTTCACTTAAATAGGGTGGCGCCAGGAGGACTTGGAAGGGCTCAAGTCAGCCACTTTGAGGAGATTGCAGGAAAGAGGCAGCACGCTGCCATGATGTCCGAGTGCTAAGCCCGGTGCTACAATGGGAATTGGGTGCTACCAATATCCTTTCAGATTTCTCACCTGGGAGTAGAATATTTACATTTAAACATTTATTAACGTGGCAGCAACACCAACCATAGCAGAGGATGAAAGCCGGACTAGTCTATATCAATATACCCTATAATGACGAACTTTCAGAACTGTCATCCAGCCACCCCTTACCCATCAAAGAAAGTTTGAGGCTTGCACCACCACGCACCTGTTCAGGGAAGCTCTTCAAGGCTCCCCTGTGCTGGCCGGTGCACCAGCAAAGGAAACATTTCGGTCCTGAGCACCAGAGCTGACCCAGGAAAATGAGATCTGCTTCAGAAGACTAAGCACAAGACTGAATGTAGAAAAAGCCAGACTCACATCCTGTTACAAAAATGTCCAAATTGTTGTTATATATGTCTTTTTTTGTTAGGGTGAGTATTGTTTTTTTTTTCTTTCTTGTCTTTAGGGTGAGTATTGTGACCAATGAGTCCTGCTTCCTTTACTGACTCAAAATGATTTCTTGCTGAATCACTATCACAGACATGTTTTAAATTTAATATTGTGGGCAAATGCGCAAAATGTATGTTTTTGAAACATGCATTTTGCATAAAAGCAACAAGCATTTTGCGAATGTTTTCAAAATGCTCTTTGCTTTTATGCAAAATGCCAGGTTTGTCCACCCTCCTCCTTCCCCAGGAGAAGGGGATCCCAGAGTATTTTTTCTTTTGGGCAGTGGCACCCTATTTCAGTGAAAAGGTTCCTTCTTTAACATGGGGGGAGTTTCACTTAAATAGGGTGCCGCCACCACGTGGAAGCCTTTCAACGGCTACCCGTTCTAGCGTGGCAGCAGCCCCCTATTAAAGTGAAAAAAGATTCCCACTCCAGCACGGGAGCTTTTCACTTTCGTAGGAATTGGCCACATTGCCAGCTTGGGGAAGCTAGCGTGGCAGCAACGCCCTATGAAAGTGAAAAGTTCCCCACTCCCGTGTGGAGTGCCCAGCGCAAGAACAATGGCCGTTTTTTCACTTTAATAGGATACTGCCGTCACAGCAGATTGGTGAAGTATTTCAAAGGCTTCCCCTGCTGCCGTTGCAGTGGTTCCCTATTTAAATAAGTCTCCTCACTCCCATGCTGGAGCGCCCGGTGCTAGCACGAGAGCAAGAAGATTTTCACTTAAATAGCGCACCTCCATCACGCCAGCTCAGGCGAGCCCTTGAGAGGCTCCCCCAAGTGGGCATGGAAGTGGCGCCCTTTGTAATAGAAAAGCTGCTGCCCCATGCTAATGTGGCAGACGTGCCCAATGGGGAGAGGATCTTTTCACCGACGTAGGGCGCCACTGCTACGCCAGCATGGGGGAGCCTTTTATTTTACATAGGGCACCACGTCCACTCCCGCACCAGCACAAAGGAGCTTTTTAAAGGCTCCTCCATGCTGGTGTGGCAGATACTATGGCGCTCTATGTAAATGATATCAGTTGGGCGCCAGGTCACCCATGCCTAAGGCCGACCCTGTGTGTTTTCACAATGTATTCTTGGGGAGTTGGCAAGATAATTATCAATACATTATTTGATTTAGAAAGCAAACACATCCATAGGTACATTCTGAGGATGCCCAGGCTACATTTCACTCAAATTCCCAAGGCTAATTGGGCATTTCTCCAGCATTGGATCTTTCATAGATTCACATGCTTGAATATTCCCCGTCGTCAGACTGGGAATCCTCAGTGATTTAAATAATTATTTAAAAAATGTAAATATATATACATTATTTCCATAGAAATACAATGTAGATTGCTCCTTATGGCCTATGAGCCATTCACTTGTGTAGTCCCTCCACCTCACTCTGGTCCTTATGGCCCTAACCAGTGATGTGGCAGGGTTTAAGCTCTGCCCCCGGAAGCCACCGCAGTTTAACAGACTGGAGGGAATCTTGTGCTCTCTGATCTTTTCGGTTTTTCTTTTCAATTAGCTTAATAATTTTTTCTCAAACAGCTTTACCTTGATCTACTGATCAAAATCTTACTGTAAAGTGTTTTTGGGCCCAGAAAACACTTGTTTTCACTCAGAATTCGTCAAGTGAATCCTCTCTTAACACCATGTCAGAGGAATCTACTACCAAGAAGCCTTTCCTTTTCAGGGACTGTGTTAGATGCAAGAAGAAGCTGGTCTACATGAAAGACCCTCATGAGCAGTGCAGTTACTGTCTCTATCCACATGACATTCACAAATGTGATATATGTAAGACTTTTTCTAACAAAACTCTCCAGGACAGACATAGAAGACTCCTTCTACGTTTGGAATCTAGAGGACATTCCTCTGATGAAGAATCAGCTAAGATAGCCCCTGTAATGTCTACGAAGCCTTCAGAGAGGCAAACTTAAAAAAGAACGGCCTCCTCTGTGGAAAGAAGCTTCTCTCCCTCACATAGGAGCAAGAAAAAGATGGAATTGTCTTCTCGATCCCCATCCCTTGGATCTGGAGACCAAAAGAAAAAGCACCCTGACGAGAAAACCTCCTCCAAAGGTAAGGAGACGCTTTCAAAAATTCCGGGGGGGGGCAGTCGTCATTGAAAACACCATCTACGAGCGGCACCGGCGATAGAGGGACGTCGAGTTAACTGTCGACGAAACCCAAGACGTCATTGACGACTCTTCAAACCTCATTGTCCATGACTAAGTCATCGTCGTCGAAATCGGCCACTTCCAAGCAATCATCAACAAAACAATCTCACCACTTGTCAACAATGCTATCATCGACGGTCAAAGAGCACCATCCGTCCAATGACGCCCTCGTCCACAAACCCTTATTCGTCCATGAAACCCTCGTCAACAACATCGCCAAACCATCGTCAACGAAGATACAGTCGACGACTACTGATCCCTTGTCGACAGAGAAAAACAAGTCCAAGGCACCGCCCACAGATATCACTGACACGCCCTCCAAGGAAAGCAAGTCGTTCGGACCAATGGACACAGGCCTACATACACCGGAAGACCTCATTCTACCAATAGGAGCTCAACTATCTCCTTTAAAAGAAATGGCAGAACTTCCTGACCTCATTCTACAGGAGGATTTCTCGGATTCTGAACTAATTCCTGAGCTACAGACCATCACTCCCAAGGAGAACAGTCCTCCGTGGCATCCCACTCCAGGGGAACCCACAGACCCATATGATCTAGAGCTCATGCTTTCGATGCAGAGGATCATTGACAAATTCAATAGGTGTCGGAGACAGAGGCACCATTCCTCTACACCCATGGAAAGATCTCCTCAAATGCAGTTTTCACTGCCTCATAACTCTCCAAGAGGCTCTCCTACCAGGAGCAGACCTCAGAAGAGAGCATGCTCGCCGGAACCTCCCCGCAGGTCCAGGAGCACGACGCTCAGTGCGTCACTGACAAGGATCTCCCCTTCTAGATCCTCTCCTACGCCAAGACCACCCACAAGGGATCCTATGAGACCACCCACAAGGGACCCCACGATAATCCCATCCACCGCATCCGTTTCTGACTGGCAAGAATATCCTTTCTGGGATTTCTCAGACCCTGAAGAAGGGGAGATTACTCAGGAGCCAGACGTGCAGAGCCAGTGGGACGATTACATTGTAGAGAAGCCTAGTAAGAAGGACTCCCCAGGAGATGCTTCACCGCCAGGTGATCTAGTGTCTTTTCATACCATAACTGGTAAAGCGACGGACCTCTTTAATTTACAAGTTGCATCAGAAGAGAAAAAATCGGTGCTCTATGAACATAGAGACAAATGTAGAAGAACATTCATTACAATCCCTCTTTTGGACACTATATGGGACACTGGAGCAAAAATGTTGGCTACACCATTGTCCATACCGGCACTCGTTTAAAGGCCGCAGAAGAAGTATAAGGCACTGGACACAGCACCATTATGCCTAAGGGGGCATACCAAACCGTATTCCGTCATAACGGTCGCAGCCAGGAAAAGGTTGGCTAATCCATCCTCAGCTCTTTCAGCTCCACCCGACAAAGTAGGATGTAAATTGGAAGCCATGGGCCGGAAGGTATCATCTTCTGCTTCTCTCACCATCAGGGCTAGAAACGCCCTGGTCATGACTGCACGGCTGGACCGTGAGCTGTGGCTCCGTATATCCAAACTGACCAAGCATTTGCTTGCGGACCTGCAAGAAGAGGCAAAAGCAATCATATCGAACGGCGATGCCACCTCTGAGCATATGATCGACACGACTGTTGACATAGCAAAGTTGGGTTTCAGACAAATGGCCCATGGTACAGTCTTGAGAAGGCAAGCCTGGATGAAGGCTACAAACTTTAGACCAGAGGTTCAGGGTCAGATCTTCGATGGGCAAGACCTCTTTGTTAAAAAGATTGACGACCATCTCAAGGGTATTAAAGCTGATACTGATACGGCACGTGCCATCCGTTCCCTTAAGGACAAAGACAAAGATGGTGCATCATCAAAATATAGGGGTTTCAGCCGCTCCTCCTACAACCAAAAAACGCAGAGTAACACCTTTCAGGACAGATACCATCAGTCATCAAACAGGTACACCCATAGGGGCAAGCGTGGCTCCAACCTCGCCAAGGCCCAGAGCAAGCAAAACGGACTCTATTCTTCCTCCTCTTTCACGACGCACCCCGGTGGGTGGGAGAGTAAGCCGTTTTTATCAAGGTTGGCTAAAAATAACATCAGACAAATGGGTGCTACAGGTGGTCCGCGAAGGCCACACCATCTAATTCATGGACCAACCTCCGTCCTTCGCCCCCGTTCCACGCCAAGTGCATCATCAGAAGCAGATCATGCTGGAGGATCACAAGCTACTCCTAAAAGCAGCTATAGAGCCTGTACCATAACCACAAAGGGGAAGAGGCTTCTACTCCCGGTTCTTTCTGGTGAAGAAAAAGAAGGGTCAGTGGAAACTGATTCTGGATTTGAGAGCTCTCAACAAGTTTATCAAGCGCATCAAATTCAAGATGACGTCTCTTCAGAACCTTTTCCCGTGGCTCAACCAACATGACTTCCTGGCCACCCTCGACTTGGAAGACGCATATTTCCACATTCCCATTCATCCTGCCCACCGGCAATTCCTCAAGTTCGCCGTAGGGGAGTCACATTTTCAGTTCTGTGTCCTCCCGTTCGTCCTAAAATCAGCACCAAGAGTGTTTACCAAGTGCCTGGCACCGGTGGCAGCATACCTCAGAAGGTCGGGAACGAAAGTCTTCCCATATTTAGACGATTGGATCATAAGGGCCAGCTCACTCAGACTGGCGTGCATCGCAGGGGAGAGAACAATAAAACTCTTGGAGGAGTTAGGATTTTCGATAAACGAAGAGAAATCCTGCCCTGTTCCCAACAAGACAGTGCTTTTTCTGGGGGCAGAAATAAACACCAGCATACCCAGAGTAAGATGGTCAGCGGACAGAATATCTGCACTAACTCATCGGTCTTCATGGTTTCAAAGCAACGGGGTGACCATGGTCCACGCCCTCAAATCTCTTCTGGGGATGATGTCCTCATGCATATTCCTCATATCAAATTGCAGGCTGCACATGAGGCCAATCCAAGAGACCCTGGACTACCAATGGAAGCAGGCAATCGGCTCATGTGAGGCTACCATACAACTACCAGTGGCCTTTCTCAAAGCACTCTGATGGTGGATCTTACCTCAGAACCTGCTGCACGGAATTCCTTTCCAGGCTCCAATGTCAACCCTTCTCCTCAGGACGGATGCCTCGCTATCGGGTTGGGGAGCACACCTGGCATATCTACAAACCAAAGGCACTTAGTCCACCCAAGAATCTCAGCTACACATAAATGTGTTGGAGCTCAGGGCAATTCGATGGGCGCTGAAAGCCTTCCTGCCGGTACTGGCAGGTCAGGCGGTGACCGTTCAAACAGACAAAACGACCTTGATGCACTACACGAACAAACAAGCTGGAACAAGGTCAGAATTGCTATCGCAAGAGGCTCAAAAACTATGGACCTGGGCTTTGCATCACAAGGTCCACATCAAGGCGGACCACCTACCGGGGGTGGACAATGTCCTGGCAGACAAGTTAAGCAGAGATTGTTCAGCATCCCACAAATGGGAGCTGGACGAAGCAGAAACTCGGCGGATTTTCCACATGTGAGGATGTCCACAGATCGACCTTTTTGTCACCAAGACCAACAAAAAATGCCACAGGTTTGCCTCCAGGTATCCGGAACACCTCTCGATGGGAGACGCCTTCTCAGTGGAATGGAAGGGCACATTCCTTTATGCCTTCCCTCCTATCCCACTCATAGCGAGAGTGCTACGCAGACTAAAAGAACAGGCCTGCTCGATGATTCTGATAGCACTGGATTGGGCTCGCCAGGTTTGCTATCCAACCCTGCATCACCTGTCCCGATGCCCTCCGATTCACCTCAAAGTTCATCAGAGCCTCTTAACGCAACAAGGTCGGAAGGTGCTCCACCACGACCCAGCGATCCTGTCACTGCATGCATGGTTCCTGAGCAGCGAAAATTAATCTATCTGAATCTTCCTGCAGAATGCTGGGACGTAATTAAGGCCTCTAGGACCCCTTCTACACGAACAACCTACATTCGGAAATGGACCCGTTTTACCAAGTGGTGTGAAACATCTTCAGTGAACCTGTTCTGTTTCCATCGAGCAAATACTACCGTACCTGTTGCACCTAGCGAAAGAAGGGCTTTCCCTTTCATCCATCAAAGTGCATTTGTCTGCCAAATCGGCATACAAGGTCAACAATCTTTACTCGCCAAACCGACTATCAAAATATTCTTAAAAGGATTGATGCATACTTTCCCACCAACACCACCTACATGGAGCCTGAACACTGTTCGAGCAGCGCTCATGGAGCCACCATACAAACCAATTCACAGGTGTGATTTAAAATGTTCATCCTGGAAAACAGCTTTCTTAGTAGCGATCACGTCAGCCAGAAGGATTAGCGAGCTGCAAGCCCTGTCTTCAGAGCCTCCTGTCACCTTGTTTCTTAGAAACCGTGCCATTCTAAGAATGCACCCGAACATTTTACCCAAGGTACTGTCAGAAATGACGCTCACCGAGCGCATCATACTTCCTACCTTTTTAATGAATCACTCTTCCGATGCGGGGAGGTCCTTACACTCAGTCGATGTTGCAAGGGTCGTAAAGTTCTACATCCAGAGAACTAAGGAATTCTGCTCCTCGACCAGACTCTTCATCACATTCGCTGGCCGGACTAAAGCAAAGCAGAGTTTGGCACGTTGGGTTTCCCAATGCATCAGCCACTGCCATCAATCAAAAGACGATCCACTTGCTAGACCGCCTTCAGCTCACTCCACCAGAGGGAGGGCAGCTTCGGTTGCATTTCACGCTGGAGTACCATTGAAAGACATCTGCAGAACTGCAACCTGGAGCACTCTGCATAAGTTTTCCGAACATTACTGCCTGGCAGAAGATACCAGCAAAGAGTCGGCAGTGGGGCAAGCGGTTCTTCGCCATCTCTTTAAGTCAGGTAGGAGCAGCCTTCTCTTCCCGCCTTCCCTGGTAATGTAACCTGTTAATTGTTGTATAGTAAGGCAAGTAGAAGGATCTGCAGAAACGTACATATAGTATGGGCATGTCTAACTGCTTGCTATTCTATTCAACCATCTTAATCTATGAAAGATCCAATGCTGGAGAAGTTTTAGTTACTTACCTGTAACTGTATTTCTCCAGCATTGGTATCTTTCATAGATTCACATGTGCCCGCCTGCCTCCCCTGAGAAGCTGCTCCTTCTTCCCGCAGCCATCTTTCATGTAGTCTTCTATGGCTCAAAATCTGAAGATGGCTGCCAGGGGCGTAGCTTAAACCCTGCCACCTCATTGGTTAGGGCCATAAGGACCAAAGTGAGGTGGAGGGACTACACAAGTGAATGTCTCATAGGCCATAAGGGGCAATCTACATTGTATTTCTATGGAAATAATGTATATATATTTAATTTTTTAAATATTTAAATCACTGAGGATTCTCAGTCTGACGACAATATTCAAGCATGTGAATCTATGAAAAAGTCCAAAAAGGCTTGATATGAGGACAATTATACAGCATGTAAGTGAGAGTACCAGTTTCTGTTTTGCAATGCCAGCAAGTGTTGGTTTGAAGAATACTAGCCTTAACCCCTTAAATGCCAACAACGAGTATGCTCATCCTTTTTGCATAGACTTGCATAATAACCTGGCACACTTTCAAAAGGGGTTAGGCAGTTCTCATCATGGTAAGGAATCGATATTAAGAATGGAGACTCCATGATAGGTTGGTATTGCGAATCTTTATGTATGTGTTGGTTAAATGTGGGGAGTTCTGACTCCCTTTTGGAAAGCAATGTTCTGCTAAATGTATTGTTCTTCTTATTCAGTACTTTATAGGTGAACACAAGACCTCGAAAATGTATAGAGATAGTTTCCATCCAGGGGAATAGGCATGGAGCAGAGCTGACAATGTTTGCTGTTGAGATAGCAGGTTTTCATTTTTTTAAAGTGGCTGAACTCTATATCAGGCAAGCTAAACTTAGTTTTGAGTTGTGAAAGGGAGAGTTGGGGGGCTCGGGGTTGGGGGCGGGGCTGCCATCCTAATGGCCAGTGATATCCCTTTGGAGGCCCATGTGGGCTAAAGTAACTATCATTTATTTTAATGTTATTGTTTCTGCATAATGAGGTGTAACAGGTTTGGGTAGGACAGGGATATCATTTTCACCATAGTCTTAATGCGCGTGTCGCACTGCAAAGTATTTGATTGGTTTTATGGGCTCTCTTGGTTAAATCCGATAGAGGACCCAGAAAAGGAGAGGGGTAGAGAAGTTCTTTTTTGGCCCGGAGCCGAGTGGCATACATTCACCTACTAATTGTGTGAATCATTTGATACTATGTACCGCAGGAAAGGCGATATGGTATCTTATAAAGCCCCTGGTGTTGATTTCTCTGCAAAATGTGATCAGTAGAGCTATTCTTGCTTTATTTGCCCAAACAAATGTGTCTATTAGATTGGCCATTTTTTTAAAGGAATCAAGCAATATTACTGCAATCATACTCTGTGTGTAATTTATGATGGGTTTAATGATAATTTTAATTGCGTCACCCCCATTCCCAACAATGATAAACATTTTGCTGAACCATACTGGGCGATATTTATGATTTTCTTTATAGTCGTTTTTACATTGGCTTTTACTATTTCATCAATTTCAGATTTTTACAATGTAAGCCAGTTTTGCTAATCATATCATTTGAGCAATGGATGTCTAATGCCTTGACTTTGGATTTTGTTGTGTTCAGGATGTACCCTGAGACCTATGAGTAGTCCTTTATTATTTCAAAGAGTCTTGGGATTGTGGTTTCAATGTCACATAAATAAAAGAATATCATCAGTATATGCTGCAGTTTTGAAAAGAGTTACCCTTTTTGATCCCTTTGAGCAGCTTATCTGTTCGTATATAGATCAGGAGAGGTTATGCGGCCATTAAGAACAAGAGGGGACTTAAAGGGCAGTTTTGGCGTGGCCCTGTTCTTAGCGGAAATATGTTGAAAAACCACCATTAGCTCCTTTTAATGCTTGGTTGGGTGTGCGAGTATAAGGCCGTGATGGCAGAATTTTGCCATCACTGCCTTAAAAAAGGGGCGTAAAACATCGAATGCGTTTTTGGTGTCCAAGGCCACGAAGTGTATGTCGCCATTTTTGCATTAAGGATTACACGTGATGAATCTTGTTTTTTTCAGTCAATAGTCGGCTTTTAACAAAACCAAAGATTATGTGGCATGAATGATACAAGGGATGATTTGGTTCAGTCTCCTTAGAAGAAGCTTGGTTTACAGTTTACAATCTAAATAACAGTGAAATGTGTCTATAACTAGTTGAAAGTTTGGGTCTTCCTATGGTTTAGGGATGTCCTGGCCAGGTGCTTTCCCTAATCTGAGAGACTTGATGGGCAAAGGTATTAAGTTTTGATAGGTGATGTTAAAGGTCTTGTATTCACCTTTGTTTATTTTTGGGAGCTTAATGTTTTTGAGAAAGGAGTTTATTTCTTCGAAACACTTGGTAAGAGTTTCAATAAAGATTATTTTAAGGATATCTTGGTTTTTGGTGACTATTTCTCCCAAAGATCGTTCTGGCGGAGGTGATGTGGAATCATGATTTCTTTTGAGAAAGATACAGATCGACTTAGCCTCTTTGATTTGTACACAGAGAATGGGTCATTTATATAAGAGTGAATTGCATTTGTATTTTGAGGTTTTAAGTTTTGTGAAAAGGGGGCTGTTCTTGTTAGAAATACATTTGTATTCCAGTTCCTTGATGAGCTTTTTCATTCTTGCTGTCTCATCAGTTGATTCTTAAAGGAAAAAATATCACGTTATAGATCAAGGGAGGCCTCATTATTGCAGGATAATTACCCACCATCAAGTTAAGTTGGGGGTCATATGTTGTGGATGGGTCATTGTCCCAACCGATAAGGACCCCTCCAAGGTCAATAAGGCTAGTAGCACATGGTAGTAGCAGTACATGTTTTGGAGTTGTTGTGGTAAAGTAAAAAAATAGTGCATTAAGAGTGAGTAAAGTAAATAGACAAACTGAGTTGGTGAATTAAATGTGGCTTTATTTTGTAGTATTTAAATAACATGGTTGTCTTCATAAGTTAAGCATTTCAAATGCAACATTGTTGAACTGGGACATGTTTAACATGAACTTGCATTAGGTGTTGTGTAAAAGTAAACAGTTTCTCTATAAGAACGTGCACGCATTTTCCAATGTTTTAGCTTTCTCTTTCGTCAGGTTGCAGCAAAAAAATATACTCCCAAGCGTGTAATTGTGTTGCTGAAACATAATCTTGCCTGGAAATTGCATTGTCGCTTCCCTGTCTGCTTCTAAAGACAAACTGTTCAGAATGCAGTCGATACTAGTAGTTATTGACTGTACTCTAAACGTTTTGATTGGCTGGAAGGAGGCCAATAACAATTTCCATGTGCTAATACTAATTTATTAACCCTGATACAGGGCTTCATGGCCTACTAGAGTTTGATAGGAATATTGTTTTTATAATTTTCTATGAAATATTTATGGAGGGCCATTTTAATTTTGTCTGTACCTTTTTCAGATTCCTGAAGCGGTGAAGTACATTGAGGCGCATATTCCTTTACAAGCTCCTGCTGATGACCTAATGGAGGATGACTGAGCTCATAGGGACGCTTGGTTCACAGTGGTAGCCGCAATCTCCGGCCCATGCTCACTGCGTCCCATATCTACCTAGTAACCGAGATACAACCCGTTTGCTTACATCACTGATCAAAACCTAGATGCCCGTTCTGGATGTCCCCACACAGAAAGCCTATAGCATCTCCGCCAGGTTAAAAGCCCACAATGTATGTTATACGTGGAACCCCCAACCTCATCCAGACATTCTGGACCACAGTCACTACTTTATGTCTAAACTTCCTCATTCCCATCATCCAGCAATGTGGTCATCTGGCTCCTAATCTGCGTGGGGAAGGGAGATACCCGATAGCCACAAATGCCGTAAGAAAAGTTCTGGAACCCCCCGGTTCCCATAAAAGTTGGCCACACGGCAACGGCGCACCCTACTGCGACTGCACTGTTCATTATTGTGTTTTTGCTGCGCGCCAGCCCCTGTTGGGCTGCCGCTGGAGCTGAGCCATGTTGGGGACGGCTCACCTCTGGAAGGGAGGGTGGAGTGATCACACTGCCGATTGTGGTTGTGCAGCGAGGGTGGGGCAGGTCGGGAATGTCTGCTGGTTAATACTTATGGCCCTAATGTCGACACCCCTGAATACTATGATGCAGTAGCCGCCATACTGATGGGATACATAGGGGTCCCTATAGTGTGGGGGGGACATGAATTTTATACTCGATAATAAACTAGACACGACGTGCACGCCACCCAGGGCCCTTGCCTGGTCAGCTAGGCGGCTACAGACACACATGACATCCCTCGGGCTGCGGGACGCCTGGAGGACTCTCCACCCCCAGTCACAGGAATATACCTTCTATTCCTCGGTCAATGATAGTTCATCTAGAATAGACCTGTTTATGACTACAGGCGACCTAATTGGTAAGGTCACAGATACTTGTATATTATCCCGCACCCTATCCGATCATGCACCTGTGACGCTAAGCTTAGAGCTCGCACCCCTCTTGCCCCCTCGTAATGCCTGCCGTTTCAAATCTGAAGCACTACTGGACGTAGTGTTTAAAGCTGAGATCCTCTCTGACATCCAGACCTTTTTTGATTGCAACCCACAGCAGGGCACCACTGCTGGGCTCCGATGGGAGGCCTTTAAAGTTTATATCAGAGGCATGGCCATCTCACGGGAAGCGGGCATCCTAAAAACCATTAGGAATGACTTACAGCGCTCTGAGGCGAGACTCAAAGTGCTCGAGCTTGAATGCGCGGCAGACGTGCCTCGTGCTAAATTAGCTCAAATCAGAACGGAACTGGAAATGTTTGAATCTCATGCCATGCGAGAAATCAAGTACCTGGCGCGACCTGTTGTGGCAAGGAAGTATGGAGAGGGGGTGTGGCCCGGGAGAACTTTGGCCAGACTAATCTGGACAGAAGGGGGTAGAAACTATATAGAATGTATTAAGGACAAGCATGGGGTTCCACATTGGTCGGATCAGCAAATACTTTCGATATTCTCAGAATTCTGCGCCGATCTATGCACTCCACGACTGGAACATGACACACAAGATGTGCTGGACCTGCTTGATCAAATCCCTATGACACTTGTATCCCAATCCACTCGTGAACAACTGGACGCCCCTATAACACTTGACAAAATAGTCAAATCCATCACTGATCTTCCCCGCGGCAAAGCCCCGGGCCCCGATGGACTCACTGCAGAGTTCTATCAGGAACACATCGCCATCTTAGCAACGAGACTGTTGGAGGTCTGGTCCGAGGCGCTCCACGAGTCCACTCTCCCCCCATCAATGCGTGAAGCAACTATAACAGTTCTCCTCAAGCCCGGCAAGCCAGTGAAGAATGCGGGTCCTATAGACCCCTTTCGCTTATGAATCTAGACACCAAGATACTTGTCAAGACCCTAGCCAACAGGTTTCTCCCTATCATGCCATACCTGGTCCATGATGACCAAAACTGTTTCGTGCCTGGGCGATCGACTGCGCTTAACATTAGGAGACTCTTCAATGTCCTCTCGAGAATAGATTAGGGTGTGGAGGAAGTTGCGGTCACACTGGATGCACAAAAGGCCTTTGATATGGTCTCTTGGCAATATATGTTGGCAGTCCTGGAGAAAAGGGGGATCGATCCAAAGCTGATCCACTATATTAAGATACTATACACCTGCCCCACCGCTAGAGTCTTGGTCAACTCCTTGGCTTCACAAGCATTTGAGTTAAGGAGAGGCACACGTCAGGGCTGCCCCTTCTATCCCATCCACTTCAATGGCAGACTATATCAGGGCACGACACTCCCAGAGGGGCACATGCCTGGCTGATCCTCCTGAAATAATATTGCTATATGCGGACAACATTCTTTTGTATGTCAGAAACACCTCCACACAGCTGGACCCCATATTGCGAGACATCAAAGTGGGCACGTTCTCTGGCTTCACTATCAACTACACGAAGTCCAAGATATCCCCTTCCCTCACCACCACAACCCTTCAACCGACCCTCTCCGGTGGTAGCCTAATGGTATTCGATACGTGGGGGTCCAGGTAACACTATCCAGATCCGCTTTAATCACTGATAACTATATCGCTGGTGCGAAATACTTAGAGTCTAAAATTACCAAATGGCGTGCCCTCCCGCTCTCTTTGGCTGGCAGGCTCTCACTGATCAAGATGGCCCTGGTCCCCAAGCTCTTTTACATTTTTGGAAATGTACCAGTCTGGCCAGGGCAGAAATACTTTGCTAAATTACACAAGATGAGCTCTCAATTCCTGTGGCATGCCGGAGTGGTCCAGAAGAAATGGCAACATATGACCTGACCCTATATTGGATAGCGGCCCAAGCCCAATTTGCCACATACTGGTATAGGCACCTCACTGCTCCCCCCCATGTCAAGTTGGAACAACTGGCCACAACTGGAGTCAACACCATGGGGGTCATTACGACCCAGGTAGTAACCATGGCGCTAGTAGCGCCATGGTTGGCGCTGGTATTTTACCGATTCCGCCATGGTGGAATTACCGCCCCATTCCAAGGTTGGCGGGGCGGTAATTCCCTATTCACCATTGGCCCTTCCCCATTCCCATTTTTTCCCCCATAGGGCTCAATGGAAATGGGGAAGGCGGTAGTTACGGTACCACAAATTGTGGTACCGTAAATACCTCCAAGGTCCCTTTGCGGGTCCAATCCTTAACGGCTGGTAAAAAACAGCCGTTAAGGTAGGGACCCGCAAAGGGACCTCGTAATTAGGCGGTAAGTGGTTAACGGCGCAGCCACCTTTTACGGTGCCGTTAACCCCTTACCGCCTGGGTCGTAATGAGGCCCCATGACTTTAATCCTTCAGCATAAATATACCACTAGCACCCTAGCCGATCCCATCGCATCCACCCTAACAGCGTAGCGAAGCCTCCTAGACCATACATCCACTCATCGCCCGTACTATAAATGGCTCCCCATATGGTGCTTCCCTGGGCTGGTGCCCACCCACGACAAACTCCTCTCTCAACACTGGTCAAGCCTGGGGTACCATGCTCTGACACACCTCTTCCCGGATGGGCAATTTATTACCCCACGGACGTGGCGCCCTGGCCATACGAGCTGGGCTATGGAAATGTTGCAGTATTATAGGTTCCGCGCTGCAGTCTGTGGTATGTGGTCTTCATTTGCAGAGGAACCCCCGGAAACCCCTGAGCTGCAATACATCGCCAACTCCAGCGATAACAGGGGAATTGTCTCTTCCCTGTATACACTCCTGCTAACAAAGCTCCCCGAGGGGGCTCTCACTACCCGGAGGGCATGGGCCAATGACCTAGATTTGGATATCACAGATGGCATATGGTAAAGGATGTGCTCTCACACATGTAGGGTTTCCCTTGATCCCAGATATCGCTGCATGCAGTACAAACTATTGAATAGAGTGTACTACACCCCACACAGATTGACCAGATTTTTCCGTGACTGGGTGCAGGTCCGTCCGAGATGCCAGGCCGAGAACGCGGATCACGCACACATGTTCTGGTCATGCCCCGTGCTGAATGGATTCTGGGGGGACATGGCAATTGACCCGGACCCAATGGCTCTGTTTGGTATCTGCGGAGGGGATGAATTTAAGAAAATAGCTACATTCTTGAATGTGGGGGGAGTATGGTGGCCAAGAAATGTACATTACAGTGTTGGAAACGCCCCTCCCCGCCTACCTTCAAGATGTGTCTCTGCGCCCTCACCTGGACACAAACGTGCGAGGAAGAATACATTGCCTCACTCCATGTGCAAGCTCGCCCTAAGAATATTTGGACTGCCTTCTGCAGTTACCTTAATAAAGAGAGAGATGAAGACTCAACCACAGCCATGTCCCCATCCTCATGAAAAAAATGCATATTTCTGTTTTGTACCCCGTTTTATAAAGTAATCACTCACGATTTCCAAAGAATGTGCTGTACTATGTATTTCTGTGCCGATCCTTTGGTGCTTACTGTGTATAACTGCCTGTTATCTGCCAATAAAATAAAAGTTTTTAAAAAAAGAAATGCAAATTGGTTGAATCATAGGGTCTTTGAATTGACAGAGGAAACATTTATGAAAAGGAAGTCTATTCTAGAATATGATTAATGAGAGAAAGGAGAGTTCTTGTCCAGTTGGAAAGTAGGATCTTCTGTCAGGATTAATCAGGTGAGTACAAAGGCAGCGAATATGGCAAGGGAAATGTGCACAAAATCGCACAGTGAATAACCTTGAATCAAACAACGTGCACACAAGAACCACGACTCATATATACTAAAACCCAGGAGTGCAGATAGAGTGAAACAAAAATACCTATATATGAAAAGGGATGTGGGGTAAGCACTTAGAACCTCCTTATGACTGAAAGGAAAGTCGGCAAACTCCTTACCCACTATGCTATTACAGATACTGACAGCGCTAAGCCCACGTAGAGGGCAAGCAAGGACAGGATCTGTGTGCTGACACTCTGGATGATACTGAATAAGGAACTTAGAAACAGTACTCACGAGAACCGGAAAGACCACTTGAATGTCAGTAAACCCACGAACCCAGTTGATCAAACATGGACCCAGAAGGCTATAACAGCAATGGGTGGTGGATAACTAAATACCTAAGACCTAAGTCAAGGAGCAAGTAGGAATTGTGATTAAAGAAATAGTGAGGAAAACAAAAGGCATTCACACAGGGACTAGTTACAACAGCACCCCACACCTAAATAATCAAATTGGAAATAAATGCAGAAGTGAAATGGAAAACATGGCATCGATCCCAATAGGAAGTAAGGATCAGGAGCAGGGAAAATGATATCACAAGAAGAAACCTTACCCACCCATCCAAGGAGAAAAGGCAGGAAACTAAATCTAAAAAAGGAAAGACTAATGCATCAAGTTTTTTAGTAGCAAAGGACAGTATCAAAGAAACAGAAAACACAGGCAAATTGGGCTGCATCAAAGGATAAAGCACAGAGAAAGGCTGCCTGCAGACAGAGGAAGACAGAAAGGGAAATCCAGAAAGCAGAAATCAATTAAGCACATGAATCTGAAATCCAGGGCAGAGGAACAAGAAACAGGAACTAGGAACTAGGCACAAAAGCTAGGAACAAGGAACAAGGGACTAGTCACAACAGGAACACTGCAACGATGACCAGCGCTGGACTGAAGCAAACTGAGGTTTTTAAAGCTGCTTAACGAGCACACCCATCAGGTGTGCCGCCTGCTGCACCTGCAGCCACAGGTGTTGCCTATCCTCCACCCAACCTTGTCCTGCAAGGGAGGAGGTGAAGCAGTGAGCCAGGCATTCTGGGAAGCATAGTCATTTGATTAAAGTAGCATGCTGGCTGCCAAAAACCTGGAATGGATCCGGAAGGGAAGTAACTTGGAAAATAAGGTTTTAGCGCTCCCAATTCATCACAGCACTGTAGCATTAGGTTCGGAGGAAATGTCCAGTAGGGAATAAACCCCAAAACATGCCCCCAAGTGGCGGGAACGGGAGCGAAGGGAGCGAGTCGTGACATCTTCACACATCAACCACACAGATGTATGTTTTATGAAAATTGGGGCTCCTATGCCTAGTGCTGGATTGTCTGCCTAATAAGGGCCCTAGGGGTAGAATAAACTCTCCTCCCACAATAACTTTAGAATTATCAGGGATTTAAAGCAATCATTTTAAATGTTTCCCTGAACCCTGGAAAGTCCTAACTTGATGCACAGATATTCATAACTTATATGGTGTCTGAATTGAGGGTGTGGCAGGGCAAGATCCATTGGCCATGAGTGTCCGCTTCCCATGAAAGTGTTTCAGTATTTGCCTTCTTTCCAATTAGAATAACACCATTACGTTTCGGACTAAAGTTGGAGTGCCTCTCACTATTTCTGTACTTCTTTTACACCAATGTTTGTCTCCTGTAGGAAGATGATATCGCCATGGAATCTTGAACAGTAATCAAGGAGTTGTTTGCATTTGATGGGATGATTTAATCCTTTTGCATTAAGTGAAGGTATTTTAAGGTTAGCAACGTATCGCTCGGTCTGAGGTGTCAAAGAATGTCTCCATTAATAGATTTGGAGACTTTATTTGTCATTGTCTTGTGCAACGTATGATTAATGTAATGTATAACTAGTTGAGTGTAATACATGTGATGGGACAGGTGTAAACTATGGCAGTACACTTCCTGGTGTGCGCAAAACTGAGGATGAAAGATATTGGGATGAGCAATGAAAAAGGAACCATTGAGAGATGTTGGATTTGGAAAGGTGTGAGAAGTGACTTGGGCATTGATCTTCCACTTGGATGTCATTATGAAACCATAACGGATGTTGAGCACTTTCTGCTTGGGTCAAAAAATGAATGTTTAATGGAAGAAGTCCTGCATAATTGTGATCCTGCGTTCCCCGTTCCCCCCCCCCAATACAATAATGGTCCATTGTCTTGGCAGACTGCAAGAGTGTGTTTGTGGGTTGAGAAGTCCTTTGAATCAATTAAACACTTGGGGCTTCATCAAGGTGGTAACAGGAAAGGCAATCCATATTTTTAAGACTGTACCCTCTATTTTTTAAATCACACCAAATTGCAGGTTAAAATTGCACAGAATAAGATACGTGGAAAGTACTGCACAGAGCATTGTTTCAATGGCATTATATTGTGTTTATTAGCATTCTAAAGCACCAAAGCACTGGCCATAATTAATGTAATGGTACATTAAATGATATATTGACGATTGCAACAACAGGACAGAATAAAGAGAAAATAATAGACAAAAAGAAGCCATAAGAAAGGTGAAAATGTAAAGATGATTGAGGAGAACTGTACAACGTGAAGTCCTATCTTTAAACTACTACCCAATTAAGTGTTGGAATTGCATGGGATCCCTCATGCATGCGCTACATATAGAGTATCTCCTAGGGTAAATATCTAGTTATCTTTCTGACACATGTGGTAAATATACCATGTCATGGGGGTGGTGCTGGAGAGCCCGACCAAGATGGTGGACGCTCCGCACGAGGGCTCCTAATAATCCTGTAAAGAGCTGCTTCTGAGGCAGCCTCAACCATCAGCTTGGTACATACGAAGAGCTGCTTGAGACCCCTCTTATACTTTGAAATCCGGGGCGCCAGTGGACCCCGCTGTGCCCATGCTGCGGTCGGACGAGGGAGCTAGCAGACTGCGTTGGGTGCCCCAGGACCGGTGTCTCCGGCTAAAAGAACAATAACGTACAGCCCCTCTGGGCGGAGCGAAGCCAAAAGCAGCAGGGAGGAAGAGCCGGAGGACTATACGCCCAGCCTAGGAGTGGAGGCAGCTTGGGGCCCGACCCCGAGGCAAACGACGCGGACTGCAGCTGCCGGAGTACTCGAAGAGGGAATACTGCAGCGAGGGCCCGCCCTTTACCCCTGGAAGGAAAACGAAGCAGCACCCTCCCCCCACCCCCAGCGAGTAGTGATTGAGAACAGCTGGGAGAGGCGCCGGAGAGCAGTGCTGCACGGATAGGTGGAACTGTACTGGGTGGAGTCACAATTCTGCGAGCCACTTAATCAGGAGATATCACTGGAAGAAATACTTATGGTAATCAAGGTAATCCCAGGATCAAAATCGCCAAGGCCCGATGGGTTACCCGGAGAGTTGTATAAGGCATTTGCCCCCACTCTAGCTCCAGTACTGCTGCGAGTATATGAGGAATCGCTAGAAATGGGGACGCTTGCCCCTACGCTGCGTGAGACCAATACAAACTTAGTATTGTAGCCCTTGGGGATTTGTTTGTTGTGGGTGTGTTTCTCTCGATTCAACAGGCAAGGGAGTGCGGCAGGGACTCGGTGCTAGATGTCTTGCTCTATTTTTGCAGAAGACACGCACTGAAGGCGCTGATTACCTTGCTTCCATACAACCCCCCCGAGAGGTCGTTCCTGCAGGGGATGATCCAGTCTCGGGGAGAGGGACGCCTGGTCTCATGGATCTATAGCAGCATTATGTCAGATGCGCAGTGGGAGGGTGAGGCCCTGAGAAGACGATGGGAGGTAGCCCTATGGAAAGCTATAGCAGAAGAAGACTGGGAATATGCGCTAAAACAAACTCAAAAAGTATCATAAAACTCCAGACTCAAGCTAATACATTTTAACTGCCTACACCAGATCTATCACACTCTGACCAGGCTCCATATACATTTCCCAACCACTCCAGCTACCTGTGCTGGGTGTGACTCTGCCCTGGCGGAATATCCTCATTTGGCAATGGAGTGTCCGCAGGTCTCCAAATTCTGGGTGGAGGTACTGACCAAAATCTCATTGATCATAGGGGAACCACTGGAACCGGATCCTATTTTGGCTCTATTGGGATGTACCATGGCTCTGAGACTGGGGATGAGACGCTTGACAGGCCTATGATTGTGGTGGCTCGTAAGAGGGTGTTCCAAAAATATAGGGGTTACCTGTACTAAATCACTGGTCCTTTAGGTAAGTAAACAAGGGTGGCCATGGCTTGGGGGAGGGGCCACCACCCCCTTTGTACAGGGATAGTTTCAGGATGTTGCATACTTTCATGATGTGGAGACTGCCTTTATCCAGACTTTACCATTATATTCTAGACCGCCGGAGGTCTGGAACCTGTACATCCAATACTTGTTGACAATAGCAGACTAATAATGCAGAAGGGACAGATGATAAAATCAATGTACCATGTGACGCGAATGTGTTCATTTAGGCAGGGTAGAAATCGGACTCATGTATGTATGTTTGTTTCTTTTTTCTTCTCTTCTTCCTTTCACGTTGTTGAGTGCTAAAATAAAAATAAAGTATTAAAAAATATATATTTCTGAGGCTTGTGGAATCTGCTTAGATCACATGCAGGTCATAGGCCGACATCTAGTGGAAGCTGCAGAGTATTACAGTTATTGTTTTCGAAAACTCGAAAAGGGACGTCGACAGGGCGTGCCAGTAATACTATCCCTAGTGTGACGTCCACTGTACCCATGGTCCTTCACGTGTCGAGGTCCGTCAGATTGTTTTTTTCTGCTATCATAAACAGACGCTATTTTGCGGAGTTCCCTTTTGGCTTATCGTCATTTATTATTATACAATTAACAATAGTTTTTCTTACTATCCTTTATATCCACCGGCTATCGAGTACATCCGACGGTGGTGGAGAAAACAAATGACTGTTGAAAACTCCTGTCGACAGATCCGTTCTGGCCTTGGCAGGCCTGTTCGGGCTGCGGCCCACACAGTAGGGAGAGAGGGGGGAGGACATATTAGAATGTATATACCCCTTTTCGTGCACTACATTTGCCTACTGCCACGTCTTTTCATTATGGAAAGGACCCCTTTAAATTGTGCCCTAAGTGCAACAAAATAATTCCCGTGGGTCGACAAAAACCTTCTGTGTAACCTGTGTCTCCCTAAGGACCACGTCAAGGGTTCCTGTTGAGCGTGTAGACTCTTCAAACCCAAGACATTGAAGGACCGCTTAACTAAACGCCGGGCCCATCACGCCAGGCAATTCGAGGCCATGGAGGAGGAGGGTGCATTCAGCGACGGTAGTAACGCTGCGGTATCCGACAGCGAAGGCGACGGGGTTACTCCGGTTTCCCAGGCGCTGGCTCCCGACCCCAAAAGACAGGCTGGCGGCCATGTTATGGGGACAACCCCTGGCGGCGAAAGTGCTCTCACAATCCCCCCCCCCACACCAAACACACAACCCACCACTGAGACTCAACACACGGGTCGAGCAAACGGCAACGTGTGAAGTCTAGGGAGAGGTCCGTTGAATTGCTGTCCTCTGGGCACTCCAGATCGAGATCACCAGATGACAGGCCCTGACTGTCGAAAGGCAGAACAGACGTCACGGACACAAATATTCCCGAAGATCGTGAGTCAGCTGACAAGACTTCGGATCTGACCATAGCCGAGCAGTAAAAAAGCCTATACAGGCCGGACTAGCTCAGCTGGTTAAGAAGCATGTACTGGAAGGCCTTGTAAAGTCAATGGAGTCTAAAATGAGCACCTCTAAGAGCCCTCATAGGGATAAAACACAGAAGGATAGGTTCCCTCAGAAGAGTAAGGAACCTCAGACACAGCATTCCGTCTTCAGCCTTAAAGACAAAGGCTACGCCTTCTAATATAATCCCACCAACTACAGAAGATTTAGGCCTCCCACCTAAACCTATGGTCATTGCTAGTTCTGCCCAATGGTCCGCTGAAGATATAGATAGGGTCATGAGAAGAATGTCTTTCATGGCAAATTTTTATGAGAAAGACCCTACTTCACTAGCTTTCACTCCACCCCTCTTACAACAGCGGCCTCTGCTTCGCAGAACCCCGTTGAATCCCCTGCTAAAAGGTCTCGCCCCGGTGAGCCAGTGCAAGATCCAACTATAATTGACCTATATGACCCGGACACTGATCATGAAGACCTCTATGACCAAGAAGCTGCAGACCCTTATTATAGGGATAATGAGGAGGATGAGGGTGACCCAGATACAGACATGTACATCATAGACTCACCAGTTGATCAAGACCCCCCTATTGTAGATTCACCCATAGATAATCAACCTCTTCTGAACGGGTTACTTATCAAAGCGGCTGATCATTTCCAAATAATATCTACCCAAGAGGCTCCACAGGACAAGGATTTAGTTTACGAAATCTTGTGAGATAAAAAAGCTGTTACTCTGTTTATTCTACTACTAAAGTCTGTCCAGCGAAAGGTGCAATCCTTGCTGGATACACCCAATCAGTTGAGGGCAGTGAACCCACGCATAGAAAAACTTTTCAGACCTGCACCATCAGACCCGCTATACATTGGGGGGGTAGCTAAGGCCTGACTCGCTAGTTGTTACTACAACAAGAAAAAGAGCAGGCCTCCTCTGAGGCTCCCCCAGACAAAGAAAACAAGAGGCTTTAAACAATGGGCTGCATTCCATACCAGGATTGCTAATAACTCTACCTTATTAGCTAATTATAACTGCCATAAATGGGACGAAGTCTCAGCGTTACTCTCGTCAGCCCCGGAACACCTCAAGACTCAATTAGCACTGGTGGCTGCAGAAGGGAGGGCAATGTCAAGCTGCCTGCTGAAAAGCGGTCTTGATGCCACGGACAATGTCCGTCGAGCCCAATGTATTCTTTAGCAAGGCCGTCGAGGACACCTTGAAGACAGCCAAGGAAGAATATGATACATTGAAATCATTGGGCCAATTGACCAATAAACCTCCTGGCCAAAGGGCAAACAGCAATTTTCGTTGCACACAAGGACAATTTTCCCAGAGTTCCTGGGGGAAAAATCAAGGCCAAGCCTCTCAGAATTACCAGAGAGGACCGTGCAGATCACGCGGTTGGGGAAGGGGTTCCTCCTCCAGAGGTGGTACCCCTACCTCAGAAGCAGTGACATCCCGTGACTCTCCAGTCGGAGGGCGCATTTCCAACTTCACCCAAGCATGGGAGGGAATCACCTCTGACAGATGGGTGCTGTCCACCTTAGCGGGTGGATATTGTATAGAGCTTCTCGAGCAACTCCTGGATCACCCCCATGCCAAAAAACCCACTCCAAAGAAGACCAACGCATCCTCCTCGAGGAAATTGTCACGCTGCTCCAAAAGGACGCCATAGAAATCGTCCCGGCCAACCAGGCAAACAAGGGTATTTATTCAACTTACTTCCTTGTGCCAAAGAAAGATCTAACAATGAACCCAGTATTAGATTTGCGGTCTGCAAACAAATGTCAAGCCACAAAACGTCTGCATGACTACGCTACAGGAGGTAATCCCTCTACTAAAAAAGGGGGATTACATGGCAACACTGGATATGAAAGATGCCTATTTTCATATTTCAATGTTCTTGGCGCACAGAAGATTCTAGCTTTTCAAAATAGCGAACCAGCACTACCAATTCAAAGTGCTGCCTTTCGGAATAGCCTCTGCTCCAAGGGTATTCACAAAGGTACTGGCAGTGGTGGCAGCACACCTGCGCAGGGAGGCAATCACAGTGTACCCTTACCTGGACGACTGGCTGATTCCTGGGGAGCACCCCTGATTTGCACGAAAAACATTCAAAGAATTATCAACCTTCTCCTTTCAATTGGGCTTCTCCATCAACAAGAAAAAAATCAAGCCTAGTGCCAAGCACAACCAAACCGTTCTTAGGAGCTGTCTTGAACACAGAAGAGGGGTTGGTCTTTCCATCAGAGGAAAGAGTCCAAAACATGTTACTGCAAATACCACATTATCAGGCCAGCTGTCAGATAAGGGTGCGCAAAGCTTTGCCTTTGCTAGGCATGATGGCATCTTGCATTTACCTAGTACCACATGTGCGCCTGCGCATGCGGCCCATGCAGGAGTGGTTGGTGAAACAGTGTTCTTGATCTAGTGGTCATTTCGCCAACACTAGTACAAAATCTTCACTGGTGGACAAGAGAAAATCTGATGAAGGCGAAACCCTTCCACGATCCCGAAGTACAAGCGATTGTCACGACAGATGCCTCACTCGCTGGATGGTGGGCTCATTACCTTCACCACACAGCTCAGGGTCTGTGGTCTCAGGCGGCAGCTCAGAACCAAATCAATTTGCTGGAACTACTGACAGTATTCAAAGCCCTTCGGGCATTCGAGTTTCACCTAGCGAACCAATCTGTGCAAGTCCTGACAGACAGCACTACAGCATTGTTTTACATCAACAAACAGGGGGGCGTACATTCTCCAAATCTGTCCAGGCTTGCGCATCAAATTTGGAAATGGGCACTCAAGTGGAAGATATTCCTATCGTCACAGCACTTTCCAGGGGAACTCAACTCTCTGGCAGACTCACTGAGCAGAGATCCCTTACCAGAGGTACACGAATGGCGACTACACACAGGGGTCATAGAGCAACTCTTCTCTCAATGGGGTTACCCCACAAAAGACTTGTTCGCTACAAGCTAAAACAGTACATGCCCAGACTTCGCATCCAGATTTCCCCAGCCAGGCTCCAAGGGGAACAACCTATGGATGAACTGGTCAGGGAAATTTGCTTATGCTTTTCCCCCAACACCTCTCATGAAGAAGGTGGTGAACAAGATCCACAAGGAACAGATGACACTCATCCTAGTTACTCCTATGTGGGCAAGACAACCTTGGTATCCACATCTGCGCAAACTGGAGATGTGCGATCCCATCAAACTCCCGTGCCTGACCAATCTACTCACCCAGCACGGGGGACTAACAGTGCACCCTCAACCCCACTCAGTGAACTTGGCAGCATGGCTCCTGAAGTCATAGAGTTCGGACATCTTAACCTAACACAGAGGTGTGTGGATAACTTGAAAGAAGCAAGAAAAAACCTAACAATAGGCACTGTTACTTCGACAAGTGGGGGAGATTTGTAATTTGGTGCCAGTCTAAACAAATCAACCCCATAGAATGTACTCCATCCTACATTCTAACTTATATGCTCCGCTTGCTAGATTCAGGGTTAGAATTCAACTCTTCAAAGGTCCACCTGGCGGCCTTGTCAGCCGACACCACCTCCTACAATAAGGTCTCATGGTGGAAGGTGCCTGTCATCAAGGCATTTATGGAGGTGGTAAAGAGACTTCACCCTCCAATTTCTAATCCACCACCAGGATTGGTTCTCAATGTTATACTCGCTAAGCTCATGGGACCTCCTTTCGAGCCAATGCATAAGTGTAGTCTTAAACACCTAACTTACAAAACTGTCTTCTTAGTGGCTATTACTTCCATAAGAAGAGTTTGTGAAATACAAGCATTGTCAGTGCAGGATCCTTTCTTTGTTGTACACAAGGATAAGCTGGTTTTACGTATTCACCCTACGTTATCCCCCAAGTTCATCTCTAAATTCCAACTAAATCAGTCTATTGAGCTACCGGCTTTCTTTCAGAA
Organism: Ambystoma mexicanum; assembly: GCF_040938575.1. Taxonomy (NCBI): domain Eukaryota; kingdom Metazoa; phylum Chordata; class Amphibia; order Caudata; family Ambystomatidae; genus Ambystoma; species Ambystoma mexicanum. The sequence continues at coordinate 353,043,730 of NC_090934.1, forward strand.
ACCCAACAGCTCAGCTGAGGTAAAACTCCACACACTAGATGTGAGGAGGGCGGTCCTTCACTATTTAAACAAGACCAGACCGCTAAGGAAAACAGACCAACTGGTTGTCTCTATAGCAGCAGGCAGCGAAGGAGACCGCATTTCCAAGAATGCCATCTCCAGATGGATAGTCAGATTGTATATAATTGTGCTATTCATGATCAATCAAGACACTGCCTTTCACGCCTAGAGCTCACTCCACAAGGAGCACAGGAGCCACTCTGGCCTTCATGGCAAATGCCCCTCTAGAGAGAATTTGCAAAGCAGCGACATGGAGCTCAATACACACTTTCACTCAACATCACTGCATTGACACTCATCCCAAGACAGTTACACAGGTGGGACAAGCGGTTCTAAGACATCTGTTCGCCCATGAAACTTCTCACATCCCACTACCTTCTCCTAATACTGTTCGCTAATATATGCACAGCATGTGATCTAAGCAGATTCCACAAGCCTCAGAAGGGATACATTACTCACCGTAATCGTATTTCTGATGCTTGTATCTGCTTAGATTCACATGCGCCCACCCTTCCTCCGCGCGGAGAGAAGGCGCATGGATGCTTGAGCTTGTCTGATACGTATCTGCTTGGATACAACTGTACTCACGTTACACTTCATGCTATATCATGTCAGAAAAATAATCTGAGGGACATCAACGCGTGAAGGACAGTGAGTACACTGGACATCACACTAGGGATAGTATTACTGGCACAACCTGTCGACGTCCCTTTTCGATTTCGAAAACAACAACTGTAATACTCTGCAGCTGCCACTAGATGGCCTATTCACAGCATGTGAATCTAAGCAGATACAAGCATCAGAAATACGATTACGGTGAATAATGTATCCCATACCATGTCTTCTCCGCCCAGAATTATAGGGTATTTTGAAATCAAGCGGAATTTAAAATAACGTGCTTTTACTATTACTACCATATTCCTAATTATGTTCTGAGTACTTTTGAACAGCTTTGTATTGCCCTAGAGACTCATGCTATACCAAGTCAGTAGTGGGGGTATCTGTCTCTAAAATGGCACATATGCAAGTGGAACATTGTCAGGCAGAGTTCAGATGCACCTTAAATATTTGTAATAAACACCATGTATATCTTTGGTACACATAGAAGGAGAATTGCAGATGAGCATTGTAAACCATGAAAATAGTAGCATGAACCTTAAAAGCACCATTGTAATTTACAACAACACTATAGATGGATTACAAAAATTGCACTCTGAAACACTTGTGTATGAGCGTGATACAAATAAAATATCATATCATAATTATAACTTGATTGCCCTCAGATTCAGAAGGGGGAAGTGGTAATGTAAAACAATGGTATACTGTGTTGTGCAAATTCTCAAAATTAGGAGAACATCTGGGGGGATGGGGAGACTGTGGGGTTGATCACGAGCTTCGTGAAGAGCTACCTAGAGGTGGTAAAAGGACAATCCATTATTTTCTCTTGAAACTCTTCTACTGAACAGAGGTGCAGGCTAGGGCGCATACCTCTGTAAGAGGGAAAACACTATAGGGAGGTAGTGTTACGCTCACCTGGTTCCCACAGGGGCATTGATCGGACCCGGACAGCTGCAGTCTCCACCAACGTGATGCGTAGTGAAGAGATGAGTCTGGACTGGCCCGCCTAATCTTGTCTGCTGGACTCGTAGAAGTATTCTCCTGCAAGTGGAGAAAGGGATTTAGCCACCCGTGGACTTTAGTGATGGCCCCCCAACAGTTCTCGTTCCCCCCACTAATCACCTCCGATATCCCCTTTTGGTAACCTCACCCTTATGTTTTTAAATGATGAGCTCTCCATCCTGCATGGCATGCAGGGGCGCGTAGATACCAGTTACTTCACTGGGTTGAAGGTACTGGAGGAGTGCCAGAGGAATATTGACTCCAGTGTCTATAAAGTTCAAAGAGTTCAATATGTCCGATGTTCACTCTTGTTCCATTCCCTTGTTAGGTTGCAGCTGGGTCCAAAAGAATATTGCCTGGAGGCAGCTGATGGCGTTCAGGTAAGAGTCTGTATTACCAAACACTGTCTGGAGAAAGTTGCATGAGTTTAACTTGCTGTTTTCGCTCCCTTTATAGGTGCGGCATAGGAAAATGCGTCGAATTAAAGAATAATACCTCAGGTGGTAAAGCAGGTAAGCCTATGGTGGCAAAGTGATTGTCTTTGTCGGTTTTCTCGGCTCACCTTGTTATTCCTTTTGTTTTCCCCCCCAGGTGCTGGATTTCGATGAAGAAAATGATGGAGGCAGCGCCGAGTCGTAAGATGCAGTGGACTGGTGAGTATAACGCGGCGCTGCTGCTGGCGAAGCGACACGTGCTGAAATAATGTCCTTTCCAGGGTCGTAGATTTGCTGGATCCGGTATCAGGTGAGGAATCAAATAATGTCCGTGATCTAACCTCTTCTCCTTTCTTTTCCTTTTGTCTAGGAGCTCTGGATTTGAGGCGGGCGTGGCAGAAGACTGGATGCTGACTTGCAGACACGGGGAGCGTCACGCTGCTGGATGCAGAATAACGCGAAGCATGGGCTGCTGTTCGGGCGTGGTTTAAATAGCCTGCAAAGTAGTCCCAGGTAAGAAGTTCCCCAGAACCACACCCGAGTGAAAAATAGTCCCTGTAATAAAATAGTCCCATCCAGGCCTCACGTTGGCTTGGAATCATTTGCAGCATGGTCTGCATAAGGTAAGTAAAGTCTATGAGCCTGGCGCCTATGGCGCCAGGAATGAATCCAAACATCCCCCAGCCGGGGCTGTTGGGGTTTTAATGAGTATCTGGATGCCTGCTCCCGGGGCTGATGGACTCGATCCGGATACCCGGGGGTAGGCATCATGACAGGTAGTGCATTCTCTGTTCATCCCCTATCAGTTGGTTCTCTTCCATAGACTTGATAAAAGAGGGACGATGCACTCATTTATCAACTCACTCAATCGAAGTGAACACACACAAGCAGGTCATAGCCAACCATCAGAGGAACGCGCTTGCAGGAAGTGCTCTTGCTAAGGTACACAGCTATTTGTGCTTCAGCATGATCCCAAGATGGCAGACCTGGAATTCAAACTGTTGTGTACATAGTAGGAGGCCAACCTGATAGGGAAGAGGAAAGGGGAGAACCAAATCTACTCCTGGGAACATTAATTGAAAGACACTATACTATCCATGTCTTCTGTTGGCTTCTCTTGTCATGTGACCACCGTACGAGTCTGTATCACATAAATACAAGAGTAAAAGTGTAGTACAGATTACATGTTTATTCGGTTCTTGGTGCCTCTGCTTACAATTCCAACAAGTGGAAGTTCTGTGCTACTGTAAAACCTCCTAGCAATCCTACTGAGAAGTGTGTTAGTTGTTCCACTAAGAATGCATAATCCCAGCTATTTTCACATTAAAAATAAAGCAGCTGTTCTGGAATGTGCACATTCTAGAGCAAATATATAACAATCCTGCTAAGGAAACCTGGTACTGTCCCCTAGGCCCGGCAGCAACTTGGTGCAGTAGAGCTGGTAAAGAAGGTAAATGGGGAGTTTTAGTCTCAATTCCCCAATTACCGTCTTGAGCAATCCTTGCCCTCTCTACAGCCACATGTCCATTTCCTCTTCACAAACAAACTTTAAAAAATCAGACACATCTTCATATCAACACACACAATCGTTTGCTGTTAATGTTGTGCAGTGGAAATTGCTGAAGTGGAAATGTAATTATAGATTCAAATGTAATTATTGATGTTTAAAAATATCATTTAATAAACGTTTGTTACTAACAGCGTGACGTTTTTTAAGTCTGCTCTTTGAAATCTGGAAATCAATATGAGAATCCTATGGAGAAATCCCAAATAAGAACTAGTAACCCTTTCAGTGTCTGCTCGTGGAGTCCTCTGATAGTTTTGCCTAGGTCCATTGAGACTTGTCAGGAAGGAGAGCGGGGGTGAGGGGACAAAGAGTTTACTGTCCCTCCCACCCCCACTCTCCTAATTAGGACTTGTAAACATACCCATTTTGTTGCAAATCAGGACCACATTTTTGGGACAAATGGGTTCAAAGGTCACAGCATATATAGATAGGTTTGTATGTGTCATACTAACCATACTATAGTTTGGCATCATGTAATATTTGATGTTCTGTCCCCCCCTTTTTCTGCAGGTGCATTCTACAGTGAACCATTGAACAAGGAATTTTCTGGTCGTATTATTGTTCTAAACACAAATCTTTACTATGACTCCAATAATCAGACTGGCAGTATGGAAGACCCTGGAGGTCAATTTGAATGGCTCGAAGAGGAGCTGAAATATGCATCAAATGTTGGTGAAAAGGTAAGCCAATATGTCTTGTTTCTTGCTTTCTTAAATGATGGTGTAAAGAAAGCATCTTACATCTCAAACACTAGAAGAAATTACATTTAAAGCCATAGGATTTTCAGGCCATTCTGAAGTTGAAAACTAGAACCATTAAGAAACTTCAAATGTAGGTCCCCCACAGCATTAATTTCTCTGCTGTCTGTCTATTGGCTCCTTCTGTTCCTCTACCACTAACTTTCTCCTTGTCTCCTCCTGTCACCTCCTCCTGATGTTGACATTCAGCTACAGTGTTTGCCTCTTCCACCTCCAGCTGCTCTTTACCAACTCTTGCCTTAATTCGCTCTAGCATCCCCTTTTAAGCTGCCCCAACCTCCTTAATTCCTTCTACAACCTCCACCTGATGTTGACCAATCTCTTCCTCCACTCTATATTCTGAAACCACCTCTGCCAATTCCTTCTTCTACTGCCTTCTGATGTTCACAAATCTCCTTCTGAATTCCTCCTTCCAAAGCCAGCCCACTGTTCTTCCTTCTGATGCTTACACATCCACTGAATTCTACTCCCATCTCCTTCTCAGTTGCGCTTCCCAAAATCTCCTTCAGTCCTCCTTCCACCCCTTCTGTTCACAAACTCTTTTTTATTTTGTAGTGGGACACCTTCAGAAAAGTAGGGTTGTACGATGTTAGCATCCTGTTTTGTTTATGCAGTTTTTCCTTTGGATGAATTCTGTCCTGCTGCTATGGCAAAGCAAACACCTTTCAATTATTCATGTGCCTTACTGACAGCCAATGTAGAGATTGCAGTGATGGCATTGCATGTATGTTCAATTTGCTCTAGTCACAACAGTAGTCTGTTCATACATTTTGTATTCCCTGCATTCTTCTCAGTGGGTTCGGGAGCACCATGTAAATGTTACTGGTGTAGTCCAGTCTTGGCTGAACCAGGTTCACTGCGAGCGCTCAGTGGCAAACGGAGAAAGGTAAATATAGCATAATCATTCTCAGGTGGAAGAGCCATTTCCTGGTCTGTGACTTGATCTATGTCTAAAGTGTTAGGGTGCTGTCCTTAAGCCTTCTCAGGCTCTTTACCACCAGACTGGTGACAGGTCTCCATCTCTTCAGCAACTTATGATTTTGTGGGTCACATCAGGATTTCTCTTTTTCGAGGCTTGAGCTTCAGTCTGTTCTTGGTTAACCAAGAATCCACTTGGGTGAGACACCTGGTGAGGTCTGGCTTAGCTCTGTACCTATATGCATAGAATTTGACAACAATTTGGAAATCCTCAGCATAATTTTAGTCTCATGTAGATGTTGAATCAGAGGTGTCAAAGGCTAGATCTCTGTTGGATTCTGCAGGTAATGTTGGCTGGATTCACTTGAAAAAGGGGTAGAACGATTAGAACATCATGCAGGTTTGTGCAGTTTGGGACAAACCAGCTTCCCTCAGACGTTCGATAAGGGTGTGGTAGCTGATAGTGTCAAATGCTGCGGTTATGTTTATTAAGTTTATATAGCGCTTTAATCCAAAGCGCTTTACAATAAAACACAATACAATAATGGAGAAGCAAGTTAACAAACAAGAGACAAACCAGCGTAACAATATGTCGAACAGTTTCCTTGGATATTGGAGATGAGGGAAAAGTGAGATGGAAGGGAGAGAAGGGAAGAGGAACAAGATTTAGTTATGTGGAATAATGTCGAGTGGATGTGAGAGGAAGGGAAGGGGAGGTATGGGGACAGGGGAGAATGGAGGAGAGAAGGTAGGAGGTCAGGGGGGAGTGGAGAAGAAGGGCTTTCAAGGAGGTGTATGTGGGGGTGGAGCGGATAGCGAGAGGTAAGGAGTTCCAATGTAGGGGGGGCCAGGAGTTGAAAGGAGTGGAAGCGAGAAGCAGCACAAGGAGACGGTGGTACTGTAAGTAGAAAGAGGTCAGTGGAGCGGAGAGAGCGAGAGCAATTGTAGAAGGAGAGGAGAGAAGAGAGATAGGGGGGAGCAAGGTCATGGAGAGATTTGAAGACCAAACAGAGAAATTGAAATTTAAGTTGGGAAGGGAAGCCAGCTGAGTTGAGAAAGTGAGGAGGAAATAGAGTCGCGAGGGCTGAGGTGGCAGAGAGTGTGCATAGAGGAGTGGTAGATGGCCTTGAGGGGGGTCAGATGAGAGGCAGGGAGTACAAAGAGGAGAGAGGAACAGTAGAAGAGACGGGAGAAGATGAGGGAAGAGATTAAGAGTTTAGAAGCGTGGAAGGTGAGGGAAGAGCTGATATTGCGGATGTTGTAGAGATTGTGACGACAGGAATGAGAGGGGAGAGAAATGTGATGGGAGAAGGAAAGGGAGGAATCAACGTGGACGCCAAGATTGCGAGCAGAGGTGGAGATGGGGAGATAGGAAGGGGGAAAATGGATAGAAGGAGGAGGGGTAGTGGAAAGCGTGTTAGAAGCAAAGAAGAAGACTTCCGTTTTGTCTGTGTTGAAGGAGAGAACATGGGATGACATCCAGTTTTTTTTATAGCTGTAAGGCAGGAAGATAGGGAGTGATGAAGGTCAGGAGAGAAAGAGGAGAAGGAGAGAAAGAGTTGGGTGTCATCAGCGTAGAAGTGGTGGGAAATGCTGAAGGAAGAGATGATGGGAGCGAGAAGGGAGGTATAAAGAGAGAATAGAAAAGGGCCTAGTACCAAGCCTTGGGGGACACCGTAGTCCAAGGGGATACCGGATGAGGTGCGGCCACCCCAGGCGACAGTGTAGGAACAATTGGAGAGGTAAGAAGAAAGCCAGGTGAGGACAGAGCCTTTGAAGCCAAAAGAGGAAGGAGTACTGAGGAGTAAGTGGTGATCGACAGTATCAAAGGCAGCGGACAGGTCAAGGAGGATGAGGATAGAAGATTGCTTAGCGTAGCGAGCAGTAAGGAGGGAATTGAGCACGGATGTAAGGGCAGTGTTTGTGGAGTGTTTAGGGCCGAATCCAGATTGAGAGGGAGGAAGGTGAGAGTGAGTTGTTACGAAAGCTGAGAGTTGTAAATAGGCTAGGCGCTCATGGAGCTTAAATAGGAAGGGGAGAAGCGAGATTGGGTGAAAGTCAGAAGTGAGAAGAGGGTTAGCAGAGGGTTTCTTCAGAATGGGAATAATAGTGGCGTGTTTCAATGCAGAGGGAAAGGTGGCGGAGGAGAGGCAGGTGTTCAAGAAAGTGGTTAGATAGGGGATGAGGTTGGGGTAGATTTTAGGAATGAGAGGTGGGAAGGGGATCAGAGGGGGCAGCAGTAGGGTGGCATTTGGACAGGAAAAGGGAGACGCAAGATGGAGTGACTGGAGAGAAGTTGGACATGCAAGCAGAGTGGTTGGACGTGCAAGCGGAGAAGTTGGAAGTGCAAGTGGGGTACGGGAGGAGGAGGAGGGGGAGGAGAATATGAGGGGGAAAGGAGAATATTTTGGCGTAGGGATTATATTTTGGATGACAAAAAGTTTGCAAAGTCAGAGGAGAGAGAGAAGAGTTGGCAGAGGGATCGGGAGTTGGCAGTGGAAGTGTTGTCATTCAGCATGTCTTTTCACATTACTCAAAATCTAACGGTGGCCGTTGGCATCAGCCTTATTAAAACAAAGCACCCTTTCTAAAATTGCACATCTAGCATCGGAGGGAAGTTTCCCCTCCCCCCTGAAAAGTACCATCTTTTGGCAATGAGTGACAAATAAGCCATGTTATGTTGATATTTCTCCTTGTGGAACTGTAATTACTTTCAGATTACTTATTTTTCATGGCTTCGAATCCTTCAACCAGTGACTGGGATGGCTGCTAATCGCTTCACTACGTTATTGGGGAAAACTGCCTAGGTGCACTTACTAATATTTGATTGCACTTATTAGTAGTTTGTATGGCTTGGATTCAATCTGATCTGTAACCACTTGCTAAACTAACACTGTCCTTAAGGAAGAATTAAGCTCTCAATGTAGCCCCCCGTAACATGAGGCGAGGCTCTGCCAGTTTGTGCATTTCGTACAAATTTTGCTATTACCTTCCTTCACTTGCATACCTGATATACCCACTGCATACCTATTTGGCCTCCTATATTTGTCTGCATGCCTGACGTAGCCAGTATAATATGAGGCAAAGCTTTGCCACTAGGTATACACACACACCAATTTTGACTATAACCAACATGCGTGTTCTTTACGAACTGTACTTGCACTTACTGTAAGTAGCGCCTAGATGCCTCATGGTTTTGTGTACTGAAATAAATGCAAAAATAAATCAAAATAACATTCCCACTAATAATTCCTGTATGGCTCTAGTTTGTACATGTCTTAATTTTTCTGAAAAAGCAGGGTTTGTGTATGCCAGAAAAGGTTAGCCGCAGGTAGACAATTATTTTTTTCCAGTTTCTGTCCCACTGTCAACCTCCACCGAATAGAAATCAAGTGCCTAATGCTTTAGTCTGCGAAGCCTGAAGTGCTCGCTATTCGAGGTTGTAAAGACAGGAGGGGGTTATCTGTACTCCGGCCCTCTATATGGCAGAGTGGAAGCACAGAGCACCCCAGCCAAGGTTCTCTATGTGGTAGCTTGGATGAGCAACCAAGGCTTAAGCTCTCAGGAGGTGATGCAGGCTGGTACTTAAGTACAGTAGTCCCTGAGCCCCCACAAAGGAATGTCCACACACTGTTATGTGATAACACAGTTCTTATATAAAAATAAGGTTCAATATATATACACAATCAATAACACACTTTGTACTTTGGCAAACCTAATATGGCAAATATATACACAATGTCTATGTGACACCACACTTAACTATTGACTCCTTTAAAATGCACCAACTGCTGACAGTTCTAATGGCATACAAATAAAACAGTAATGTGTATCAGCATAGGACATAGGAAGGATGCCAGGTTGGGTTAAACAATAGCAGAATGTTCTCTCTCTCTACCACGGCACAATTCTGAGTGAGGATCCCCCCACTTGGGCAACCTGTAATAAAGAGTATTCACAAGCCCAGTTCATATATGTTTAAATAGTCTTTTTCTCCTGGTAAAAACATTCTACTACCCCAATGTACCTGAGTTTAGCAGAGTTTCTTCGACGGTTCGTTGACGGATCCTTCGAGGGTGTACTCCCTTTAAAGCAGGATCCACAAGGCATTGAGAGTCCTCGAAGAAAAAGAGTTTGGTGCTGCAAAGATGACTCGATGAAGAACGTAGGCCCGGCAGCCGGCGTCTAGTGTCGGCATCGGATGTCGGCGATCGGGACTTGACCTCGGATATTCACTTATCGGCGTCTTTGTGGGCTTTGGGTGGCAGGAAACCCACCAGTGGATTCTTCTCAGTTGTCGAGAACCTCAACTTTCTCTGGCGGGAAAAAGCAGGAAAAAGCGGATGACAGTGATGGCAAGGGAGCCCTTCGTTTAAATGTTAGGCAAAAGGTGGAATGTTGCGACTCCGGTTGTAGAGCAGCATGGCGTCCAGCTGTCCCCGCTTCTGGGCAACACGACTCGACTGGCTTCCAGCGGTTATGGAAATCCTCCAAACCGCAAGCTCTCCCTTGTATTCAAATCCTCTAAAAGGTTCTCTCCACTCACTGGTTGTCCAAGTGTACAGCAGCTCCAACTGAGCTTGCTATCTTGTTCAGTAAGTCAAGAAATATATTCTTAATCAGCAGTGTTATTTCTTGGAGGTTTGTCTGAGATATGTTGTAAGCCATGGCACTAGGTGTGTTGTTGGCTTCGTCATTTGTTTTGTACAATTTGTGATGCAGCAGTACCCTGTGCTAGTCCTGCGCCCCAATCCTAATTGCAAAAATGTCCAGATTTATTAGTAAAACTTCCAAAGCTACATATGAAAACAGAACAATGGCACACTTAAAATTGATCAAGCTGGGGGGGCGCTGTTGCGCACGATGGAAATGGCCGCCTGATTCCAGAGCTCCCGCTCCACTAAGATATCCTGCGCCATATAATCCGTTTTAACATTGCCTGAGTATCCTAAACATTCTGGGAAGGTAGCCCAGCCATCCGTGGTGGGTCAGTCGAACTCCTGTGAATCAGAGGCCAGGAACGCCGGAGATACAGCCCCAGGCAGATCGGGCGACACACGCGGCTGAATATATCCTGCGCCGAGCTCCAGGGCGAACCACGCGAGTGCCGCTGCGCGACTGAAGGACTGAGGCCCCTGATGGGAGGAGCCTGCACTGCGGCCCAGGCCGTACGCCCTGCTGGTAATACGCTGCGGTCTCTGGGTTGGCCGTGACGCGGGTGGTTCAGTCGGACGAACCGACCCGCGTTCCAATCAAGCCCTGGTGCGTGGCGGCCCGCGGCCGTTGAGCTCCAAAAAAGCCTCTTACGGAACCTGCATTACAACACGGGGCGAGGCGTGCGGCGGGCCCGCGATTCAGGACCGTGAGGAGGCCCGGAGACAAGAACGTCTGGTAAGGGGTCACGGCTGGGCGGCGGATGAGTGGCCGAAAAAGGACACATTATCTGCCGGGGGCAGCGGCTTGCAGACCCAGCGACAATCCTCACTGAGCCGATATACTTTATATGCCGTCCCGTTGGTACATGCGGCCCCCCAGAGACCCCGATACCGGCACTAGGCGGGCCCACGCTCCGGTGATCTGCTCCGGCTCCCAGGCACACCATAGTACGCACCACGGGACCTCCGGGGGCACAAGCTTGCACTGCTGAATACAGAGCACGTCCCGCTTGGAGGACCTGGCTGGATGGAGACCCGCAACATATACAGCAGCTGCAGACCGGAGCGGCTCAGATACACCCTTAAACGACACAGAAGTATTTAGCACTTCGAATTCGGTAAGTGTGGAGTACTGCATGTGGGGGGGGACACAGTCCATTCGGACCACCAAGTTCCGGCTCGGGGGCTCATTGTGTAACCTTCATAACGCATCTAGCCCCTTAATCTGATCCACTCCCAGGGCTCGAACACTGCATAAGGAGCAAGGAAGGAAGGCGAATAGAAATTCGGCTAACAGTATACTGCATCGCTTCGGAACACAATTCTGACAGTATCATGGGCGACCCACAGAAGTCGGGGAAAAGTTCCAAACCTCCAGGGAAACAGAAGAAAGGCCCAATGGACGCTTACACGGGCACTCACTCTGGCTATGTCGGCTGACGAGGCCCCCACTACTGAGCCTAGTGAGAATTTAGACAACTTAACCACAATAGTGCATAACGGTTTCCGCGCAGTCAACACGAAATTAGACGACATAGTGTCCACCATCGGCTCCTTAAAGGCTAGAGTGGAGAAAGAAAGTTTGCGTATAACAGAAATCGAAAGCAGGATAAGCACTAATGAAGACACTATCTCACATCACAGCCGTGACATCACCCAAATCAAAGAAAACATGGTGAAACTACAGAACAAATGCGAGGACTCAGAGTCGCGCTCCAGGAGAAACAATATCCGCGTGGTGGGCATAGCGGAATCTTTTGGCAAAGGCCAAATGGAGAAACAACTCGAGATACTGCTTAAAACCCTGTTTGGACCGGAGACATTCTCTGAACATTTCTTGGTGGAACGGGCACACCGTACTTTGGCCCCAGCACCCAAACCAGGCGCACCACCACGTACTATAATCGCACGACTCCTCAACTACAAGGACAGAGATACAATCCTAAGTAACCCAAGAGAGGCGAGCACCCTCCAATATGAGGAAAGTCGCATTCACATTTACCCAGATTTATCCTCGGGGGTGCAGGCAAGCAGAAGATCCTACGAGCCAGTCAAGAGGCTCCTAAGAGAACGCCAGATCATGTATGCTTTGATGTTCCCGGCAAAAATGAGGATTCATTTCTTTGAATCTCCGGCCGAAGCCACGCAATATATTGAATCGTCCATACCCCTTCCTCCTAGAGGGGGCAGACCGGCTTAAAACAGACCCAGACCTGCAGACTAAGAAACACTTGACTGTCAACCCTTTCTAAGGCTATATTCAAGATAAGTATCGGATCAAGCTGTACCAGGCAATTTGGTTGGTGGAGTTGTTGGACCTGATCGGCGGCCATGTGAAGCAACATGGCCGACCGCGGAATATTGCATACGTTTTGTTGGACACATCGTCGAGTTGGGGGTGACGATGAGGGTGGCGGGATGGGACAGGGTGAGGGGTTTGGTGAACTCAGCTCTTGTATTGACTTATGGTGGCATCTTGTTGGAGGTTGGTGCCACTCTACGGAGCCATGTTCATGTGTGAAGTGGTTGGAGGGGACTTGTTGGTTGAAAAGTAAAATTATGGTGACATCGAGGCTGGCACCGATTGAGTTTCATGATTACTGTAAACCTGTTGAGGTTGACAATGACTAATGCTCCATTTCAGAGCCCCGGTGTTGGGCTTACGGTTAAACTCCTGACGTGGAATGTGCGGGGATTAAATAATCAGGTTAAGGTCAAGAAGATTTCCAACTATGTTGCCAGGCATAATCCCCAAATCCTGATGCTACAAGAGACCCATGCGGTAGGATTGAGCAACGGCCACATATTGCCAAGGTGGGGTCCCCTGAGGTTCTACACTGACTATTCATCCCAGTCCAGAGGGTTGATCACCCTTATTCATCCAGGCCTTGAGTTCAGGGTGGGTGGTCACAAGGCTGATCCTCTGGGCAGATATGTCATGGTCTGGGGGGAGGAGGCTACTCAACAAATACTCCTGGTCAACACGTACGGGCCTAACATTGATGACCCTGCTTTTTACATGGATTTATACCAGATAATTATGTCACTTGATGTTCCGAATGTGTTATGGGGGTAGACTTCAATCTGGCCTTGGACCAGGTTCTTGATAGATCCTCGAAGGTGGTTAGAACCCCAAGTAGGGCAGTACTAAATTTGAGACATGTTTTGTCACAACTTTTGCTGGCAGATGCATGGCGTGAAACTCATCCTGATTGCAGGAGATATACGTTTTATTCCTCGGTACATGACTCAGAGCCTAGGATTGATTATTGGTTTGTTTCCATGTCTTTTATGGCTGTGGTGGGGGAGTGCAAAATCCTTCCTCGAACATTGTCAAATCATTCCCCAGTGATGTTGGAACTAGTGTTCCGGAATGCCCCATGCCCTGCTAGGAGGTGGAGGATGCCGGGTGGAATGTTGGGGGACCCAGGAACAGTAGAAGCACTCCATGCTGAGATCAGAGTTTCTATCCAACAATGTGGGATCAGTTGACAAATACTCAACGGTGTGGGAATCCTTCAAGGTCTGGAAAAGAGGTGTGTTGATGTCCAAAACTATGTGTATGCTGAAGGCTGTGAGAACCAAGTTGTCAACTATCGAAAGCAAACTAGAGAAAACGTACACAAACACGTAAGACAAAGCAGTATTAGCCAATATACACACGCACCTTCAAGAGTTTGATAAGCTTGCCATAAGGGAGGTTCGATACGTGGCGGCCCCTATTACCCGCGTGCAGATACGGGCAACAAGGCTGGCAGGACGCTTTCCAACTTACTCAAGCACGATAGACAACCTACACAGATCACAAGTATACGCACTGTACAGGGGAGGGTACTGCTCAGAGATGAAGACATTAATGGGGAATATATGTAATTCTACAAGGAATTATATTCAAATAAAGATAAGAAAACACTCGCAGAAATTAAGATATACCTTGAGGCTCTCTCCCTCCCTAAACTCCCCGATGAAGAACACCTATCGCTAGATCAACCGGTGACTGCGGAAGAGATTGTAGAAGCGGTCAAAGCATTGGCTTCAGGCAGGGCACCAGGGTCGGACGGGTTGGGAGCTGAATTCTACAAAGAATTTCACGAGGAGCTTGTTCCGATACTGCTGCAGGTGTGGGAGGAGGCACTTGAGACCGGCAGGTTACCCCCAACTATGAGAGAAGCTATTATAACCGTACTCCATAAGCCTAGGCGACCACCACAGGACGTTTCGTCCTACAGGCCCTTGTCACTTATAAATACAGATGCGAAAATATTTGCAAAGGTCCTGGCGAATCAGCTTCTGCCGGCAGTCCCTACCCTAGTACATCCTGATCAGAACGGGTTTATCCCTGCACGATCTATGGCCCTGAACCTCTGAAGAATCTTTGGCATAATGGCACAAATAGATCCTTCGAGGAGCGCCGTGGCCATAACCCTTGACGCTGAAAAAGCGTTTGATTCTGTCTCGTGGGTCTATCTCCTTGCGGTTCTGGAGGCGTTTGGGATGGGGCCCAACTTCATAAGATATGTGAAATTACTGTACACAGAGCCTGGGGCTCGTGTCTTGACCAATAGAGCCATTTCCCAGATGTTCCTGTTGGGGAGGGGAACCAGACAGGGCTGCATGTTTTCGCACTTGCTGTTCGCATTAACCATTGAGCCAATGGCGGCTGCGGTCCTTCTCAGACATGCGGATAGAGGGATCAAAATGAAGGGATCTACCCAGCTCATATCGCTCTATGCGGATGACACTTTATTATATGTCAAGGAACCTGAACTCAATATAACACCCATTATGGCAGAGATGCAGGAGTTTGCAGATTACTCTGGGTACACGATAAACAAGGCCAAATCGGAAATATTTCCGCTTACACCGGCCACCCAGTGCTCCACAGTGACAGGTGGACTCAAATGGTCTGAAGACCGTATCAGATACCTGGGAATTCTCGTCTCCAGAAATAAGCTTACATTATATTCAGATAACCACGAAAGCGCCCTGCAAACTCTAACGGCCAAGCTCCAGATGTGGGGGCGACTCCCGATCTTTTTAGCCGGTCGAGTCGCTATTCTTAAAATGGTTATCCTATCTAAACTTCTTTATCTGTTTGTCAACATCCCTATATGGCCTGGCAGAGCCTTCTTCGCCAAACTCAGATCCATGACGGTAACATTTCTCTGGAATGTTAAGACAGCGGGGATAAACTGGGAAAAAATGACAGAACCCTATTCTTCGGGAGGTATATCAGCCCCTGATTCCGAGCTTTACTATTATGTGGCCCAGGCTCAATTTGCTAAATATTGGTACAATGACGAGTACAACACACCCCATGCATGGATAGAAGAATATACTACACATCCCACAAACATACAATCAGTCATTTTTGATCCACACTATAGAGACACGTGTGAATACAATCCAGTTAGCTGCACAGTCAGGGCATGGGAAGCTACATACAAAAGGCTTAGACTTGAGGCCCCCTATAACCCTGAGATACCTCTGCGGAACTTTCCGGGAATCCCTCCTACATATAACACGAGCATACAGGAATCCTGGGACCCTAACTGTGAAATGAAGCTTGGTGACATGTTTGTCAATGGCACTTTTTCAGACCTGGGTCTGTTGCTGAGGGCGCTGGGAGATGGTCCACTGAAAACGCTGCAATATTACCTTATGAGATCTGCATTTCAAAAAAGGTGGCCTCTCTTCCCGGACGAACCTCCACCACATCCATGTATACAACTAGTGACAGCTAAAAATGGCCTAGGAATCTCTAGGCTATACACTGAAGTCCAGACCCACACCCCCACAGCGAATCAGATAAGGGAGCGGTGGAAGGCAGACTTATAAGTTCCCATCGAAGAGAAGAAATGGGCCAGATACTGTTCAGTAACTAAAAAGATTTCACTTAACTCTGGCCTGAAGTTGATCCAATTTAAAATTCTAAATAGATTACATTACACACCGGCCAGAATCGCTACGTTCGCGCCGGATGCCTGCCCCAAATGCAACGCTCCTCAGGCCGGTTCCTTTCATATGTACTGGGACTGTCCGGTGGTTGGGGGGTTCTGGAGGGCAGTAGCAGAAATGTTGGAAGAAATAACTCGAGTTCCCCCTGATTTGACCCCCCAGAAATATCTGTTTGGGGACATAGGCAAGCACTCAGAAAAAATCAGAAGACTATTCAACATTTCATGTGCGGTTGCCAAAAAATGTATTTTATTGAAGTGGAAAAGCGCTCTGCCACCCAGCATGAACCAATTCCTACAAGAATTGACACATGTCAATGAGGCAGAGGAGCAGTTTGTTTTGACGCAACCTTCGACGTGCAGACCCAAAGACATTTGGGGCCCGTTTAGAGTTTACCTGTGCAATATGATTACTGATGATGACCTGTCACCATGATACTGTTTTGTTACACTGCATTGAACCAATTCATTCCTGTTGTATCTGTGAAATGAACTGTGCAATGGTGCTGTTGGCCTTTTTGTTACCACTAATAAAAGAGTTTAAACAAAAAAAAAAATCACTTTTCCAGCGTTGCAAAACTTCTTTCACAGTTCAACACAAGGGTTCACGGTTCAAACAAAAGTTTGTGCAGGTCTCCCTCGATTGGGCTTGGACCTCTCAAAGCCAAAAGTTCATGTAGGTCTCCCTCTATCAGGCTTGGACCTTTCAAAGCAAAAGTTCATGTAGGTCACCCTAGGTTGGGCTCTGACCTTTCACTCACTCACACTTGCAGGGGTTCCCTTCCCCAAGCTTTATTCACATTTGTTAGGGGTTCCCTTCCCCTAACTTATTAAACTTCCAGTCGCCCTCAGTTGGGCTCGAACCTTATCCTGATGTCAAAGACTTTCGAAAGTGCAAAGCTTTTACTCTAAACCTCTGCAAGACCACTTCGGCTTTCCCTTCTCTCCCACTCTTGTGTCATTTGCCACAGTGTCATTTGCCCTTGGTCTATGTAGTTTAATATCATAAGCACAAGAGTTCAATATTCACTTTCCACTTCCCCTTTTTCTGGGGTCAATCCTGATCATCACCCTTTTTAAAGTTCATTCACTTTGTGGCTTTATAACAAAAACAATTCACCTTACGCAGAGACCTTCCAGTGGGCTACTTCCTAGCGCCTGACTACTCCGCTACTCTGTACCATGGACTTCACAGTTATCAGTAATTTTAAAGTTCACCACAGGCCCGCCTTTCTTCGTATGTGATTCACACGCGTGCAGCCTTCAATTGAAAGATATATAGTTGCCACTTCAATCTTTCCTTAACACACACCGGACTTTCATCTTGTTTACCAACTCACCGGCTGTGTGCATTTCTTTCTTGTCTTTGTCATTTTAATTCATGAGTTAACGGTAATACCAGAGGCCTGGCCCCACCTCCCCAACTCTGTCATTCACCCGGGAGGGTCACGGGTGCCTTTGAAACATGATGCAATCTTCTTGTCTGGGATTTTGTCTTTTCCACGTATCTCTTACGGTTCTTTGGAGGCAACAACCTCCTGCAGGGAACTCCTAGGTTCCTTTACCCTTGGTTCTCGTCCCTCATTCCGTTCTTCTGCTCCAGTAGGTTTGCCTTCAGCCTGGAAGTTCTGCTGCTTCTCGTGTTCCACCTTGCTCAGAGTGTGTCTCTATGTTCCATCTTTTATTTATGTGGAGAGAGCTAATGTGTATCAGATGTTTGTGCATAAAGTTAAGTGCCTGACTTTAAAAAAAAACAAAAAAAAAAAATTGTTCAAGCTGGGCGAGGGGGTGCAGAGTTGCGCATTGCAATGGGACCATTAGTCCAAAAGAGTAACCATGAAGAAAACGATATCCATAATTAACGAAAAGCATCAAATTCTTTATTGTCCCTTGACCGCTAATCATAGTCCAAGTTGTGCTGTAGTCCAACAAATCACGCTACTGCCTAATGTCACTGCTAGCACATGTTTTAACTAGATGAACATTGACTTGTTGTATGAACAAAATGGTTCTAATTTAGCACAAATATAAGACAAACAGCAGAAATGCTGTTAACCAACCATCAAACAATAGTGCGTTAATGATATTAACATAAAAATGATACCCATAACAAGCATGTGAATGGCAGCATAATTGAAGGGAGAAAAGAGGTATTATAGGAGAGAGAAAAATGGGAGCGAATTCGGTTCGTATCTAATCACCATAACCTTTTGATATATTGCAAACTCATTGGAATATGAACCGCACCTCACCCTGGCATGTTTTATCCAGACCAGTTGGAATCCAGTTTCTGAATCAAACTAGTTCCTTTTCTTGGCTAATTTATTATTTCATTATGCTGTATGTTCCCATGCTGAAATAGCATGTACATGCAAAGGATGTTGATTATGATTGGGGAGTCTGTAGTTCTGGTTTAATAGTGGATTTGAAAAGTGGGCACTCAATTTTTCTATATGTTTAAAAAAACTATTCTTATCTGAATTCTTTAGACTGGTGGTCTGCAAATGCAATCCAACTCAAGTCTCTGATTAAAATTAAGGAAAGGGAAACCTGTAATAAATTTGGCTAATGTGAACTGCTTCTTAACATGCTATTAACACATCACTAGGCCTGCGCTCTATCTCATCAAGCCATCCAATTCTCCACCCAAAGCATGCCCATCTAAACCATGCGTAGACAAAAACTCACATCCACCACACCTCAAATGCGCCCTGCTTAACGTGTGCTCTCTCCCCGCTCACGCCCTTGAAATAAACGATCTCCTACACAGTCAAGACTTAGGCCCTCATTACGACCCTGGCGGAAAGTGACTGACCGGAGCGCCACAGCGTAAATAGCGTTTCCGCCATTGCACGAAGGAGCAAAGTGCGGCCCATTCCGACCCATCGGGCACGAGCACCACGCCACGGCGGAAGTGCAAAGTCCGCGATGGCGGAAATGACCCCAAAACGGCCCACACCGCCGCCGTACGGCGCCCTAGGTGCTATACCGCCACCCCTCTTAGCGGTCACCGCAGTGTGCGCCTATCGGAAAGTACGGTGACCGGAAATATACGGAAACGGAAGTAAAAACATGGGCCCGGAACGGGAAACATCCCGCCGTACACTTATAAAACCACTAAAACCACACAACCACTAAAATCACTACCCTGAAACACACCCCAACCCGTCACCCACCCTAGCGAAACCAAGAAAAATGGGAAAAGTAGCGAAGAAAGCGTGCGACCGCAAGCGGCAGGTCCACTTCTCCCGTGAGGAACTCACCGTGCTAACAGAGACCCTCAAGGAGAATGCTGCCGTCGTCTTCTCCACGCAAATGACCAGAACGGCACTTGCAAACAAGAAGACCATATGGGCTCTGGTGGCACAGCGGGTAAGTGCGGTGGGGACCGCACCCCGCACCCCACAGCAATGCCGCAAGCGATGGGACGACCTGCGGATACGCGTCCGCAGCATACTCTCTGCCAACCGCAACATTGCCACAGCCACCGGGGGAGGTCCTGAATCACCCATCAAGTTGACCCCCTGGGAAGAAATCTGTGCCTCCACCATCGGAATGGAGAGCATAGAGGGAGTCGGAGGGATGGAGAAAGGAGTGCAGACATCCGAAGATTCAGGTAGGTGGGCCAGATAAAACAATGCCAAATCCACACAGTCCATCCATGTGAAGTACCATGCGTCCACATAGTGCAACAGAAACACATGTCCAGGAGAACATCCACACACATCGGCCTGATAGCGCACGTTAAAACCCACAATAAATACATAAATAATTAAAAACCCCTAATACACGCACTACACGTGCAGCAGGCACACCCTAACTGCAGGCTGCCAAACAACTGCACCCTCACTCCACACACAAATTAAAGCACCTCCAAGGCCCCGACCCAAATCACCCTCAGGTACCACCCCAAAGCATGTGATACAATGCCATTCCAATTCCCACAGACCCATCAATAACCCTCGCCCTCCTTTACTCCACCACAGGGTCCGATCCAAACGACGAGCTACAGGACACCCCTACCAGCACACCTGCAAAGAGGGCCAAGACCAACGGCCAGAGACCCTCCACCTCAGCTGCACGCATCAAGACACGGCAGCAGCACAAATCAGGTGGCAGCACAGAGGAGGGAACATCAACAGGCACCCCAGCAGCCAGCATGCCCACAACACCACCACCACAGGTCCCCCCAATGGATGCCACAGAAGGCACTGCCTCTGGTGGCAGCAGCACCATAGGTGACACCCCATTGATGGCAGCATGCTCGGACACAGAAAACGGGGATGTCGAAGTCAGATCCATCCATGACCTGTCCCAATCCCCCTGTCTGTCCCATCCCGTACAACATGAGGATACCACGCAGGGGCACCCACAAGACGACGACTGGCCATCCCCCACAAGCCCTGTGGCAAGGCAACATGAGGACAACAGCCCCTCTGTGACACCCCCGCAAATGGCCATGGCCCAGCAGAAGCAACAGTCCCTCGACCAGTTAATCGTACAACAGCAGCAACTGGCCACACTCCTCAAGGACCATGCCGATGAATGTGGGGGCACTAAGGCAGACATAGAAACATCAACTGAGACACTTAGGGCAGAAATGGAGAGAGGTACAGAGACGCTAAGGGCACAAATGGAGAGTAGCACCGAGAGCCTGAGAGTCCAAATGGAGAGTAGCACCGAGAGCCTGAGAGTCCAAATGGAGAGAAGCACCGAGAGCCTGAGGGGGGAACTGCATGCGACGTCCAAAGACGTATGTGCCGAACTTGCCGCAGTGCGCCGTGTGCTCACTGAGCTCTCGCAAACCCTTAGGGACATGCATGGACGTGAGCAGGCAGACACATCATCCGTTGCAAGTTCCGTCCAGGGCAGCCCCCAACGTAGATCTGGAAGGAACCTGCGCTCCACAGGCAGGGGTGCCCCTGATACCCGCAGAGGGGGCTTGCAATAGCGACAGCCCACTGACAATGAGCATCTTTGGACACTGGTGTTCGGGGGGGAGGTAGGAGGGTGGAGGGGGTGTGTTGGGCTCACTTGGGTGGCGGGTCGATAGGGTGTTCAACATGACATCACATATGCCATAAAAAGTGCACGATCAACCAATGAGATGTGTGGACATTGATCTTTGTGTACTAGGCCATCATAGGCGTACAGTCCATATTGTGCATGTCCCAGACACACGCAGTGCCACGAGTCCCGTGTCCATGTATCAGCCACCAGGCGTGAGTGCTAGAAGCATACATCAATGAGATGCTGACGAATGTCACGGGCCTCCGGTGCCTCGCAGACTCCATGAGGTGCTGCCACATCCCCACCCTCATCATGACCATCATCAGGTGCTTGCAGTTCTGCGTCAGGGGGCATGGGCATATTTCTACGTACGCACATGTTGTGGAGCATGACACATGCCATGACCATCTTTGCAACCTTCTCATGGCGGTACAGGAGTGCCCCGCCAGACCTGCTGAGGCAGCGGAAACGAGTCTTCAGTAGGCCGAATGCCTGTTCAATGACTACACGGGTACGTGAGTGGGCATGGTTGTAGTCCTCCTCATGCTGGTCCCGTGGGTTCCGGACTGGTGTGAGGAGCCATCTCTTCAGTGGATATCCAGCATCACCTGTATGTGGACGAGAAACGTATGATGTGGAATGCCATTGATACGTACGCACACCCCCCCCCCCCTCCTGCCAGGTCATTGCCAATTCACATACCCCACATAATCATGCATGTAATGAGACTCACCGAGTAGCCAGGATCTGTTCCCTTCGTGTCGCTCCATGTAGCGTGGTATTGTAGAGTTCCTCAAGACCATAGAATCATGGGTTGATCCAGGGAATCGGGCACAACAATGTGTAATGATCCTGTTGGAGTCACACACCATTTGTACATTCAGGGAATGAAATTGTTTTCGGTTGCGGTACTGGGCCTCCATGGCATGTGGGACGACCAATTCCACATGGGTGCAGTCGATGGCACCAATGCAACCCGGTATGCCGGCAAGTGCATGGAATCCCACTTTTGTGTTGGTAATTTCCTGCTCCGAGCGTGGTAGAGAGATGTAGTCGTCTGCGTGCTGCAGGAGGGCATCGAGCACTTGCAATAGTGTCCGTGAGAACAGTGGCTGAGAAATGCCATGCAACTGTCCGACTGTGTGCTGGTAGGTGCCTGTGGCCAGGAAGTGTAGTACAGACACCACCTTCAGTAGGGGTGGGATGGCGGTTGGGCTATCTATCATGCTGACAAGGTCAGCCTGTGTCATGTCCACAATGGCGGCTATGGTGTCCCGGTCCAGACGGTAGAGGGTGTGGATCTGCTCATCAGTGAGGTTGAACGGATGTGCTCGGAGGCGTGGGATTGCGGGCTGCCTGCGTGGTGGTAGTGGCTGTGCTGGTGGGCCTTGCTGGCCCTGCCTTGGCCTCCTCCTCCTCCTGCGTCTCCTCCGTGCGGCTGGTTGTAGTTGGTGTTCGTCTTCTTCTTGGAGTTGGAGCACTTGCAGTGCTATCAGGTCCCCCAGGGCCAACATCGCGAGTCCTGCCGGTAGCATTTCGGTGTGGTTGTGGGAGGAGACTGGCTGTGCAATTTATGTGTTTTCAGGCTGTATGGCCTCCACCTGTGGTGATTAATTCCACCTGTGCAAACTGCTCTCCCCTTTGGCCGAGCACGTCCCGCGCACAACGCTGCAATTCGGGGAATGGTATCTTGCTATTGCAATCATGTATTTGTACCCGATGGCCGTGTAAGATTGGTTGATATGTTCATTCTGCTGTGGTCCCATTGTTTCACATACTATCTGTGCAGTCGCGCACAGACTTGTGAAGGGTCAGTGGAACGTAGTACTCGAGTAACGGTGGGCCCTCATGCATCACTGTACCGAGTTGCAACGACGGGCGGGGCGTCCCATTTGTGGGTGAAGGCAGTTGCCATTTTCACACACAGCCGCACTCGATGGAATAATTAGTGATTTCAAACGGCCACAGATGCCTTTTCGACGTGATGTTGCAAATGAGGAATTCGAAGGGCGGCGCTTTCGGTTTCCAGCTAGCGGCGAGGAGATGCCCACAGGTCTGACTGCAAATATAACGTTCTATTGTTCAATGTCCTTGAGACAGGGCCCATGGCGAGGAAGCAATGATTGATATGAATAGTTTGGGATGCGCAATAGCTACGTGGGCGATGAGGCCGGCCGTTCCCAAATACATGTTACTTCACAACACTGGAATTACGGGCTGGGGCACTGTGGATTTTGCAGGCTGCATAACGCACAGACTCAATGGATGTTTCTAATGTTATGTGAGTAATTATTCAGGCGTTTTGATCCCGGGATGAGGGAATGATGAATGGATGCATGGGCAGGTGATTTGATACAGAGTTTGC
Organism: Ambystoma mexicanum; assembly: GCF_040938575.1. Lineage (NCBI taxonomy): Eukaryota > Metazoa > Chordata > Amphibia > Caudata > Ambystomatidae > Ambystoma > Ambystoma mexicanum. The sequence goes on from NC_090934.1 coordinate 353,067,074, forward strand.
CATGTACAGGGCTTCTTGGGATCTATCCGCCTCCCCTACGCTATGTGATGCAGGGCTGCCATAGTGGGACCATCGTCTATCTGGCCTTGTTGAGCCCTCCCTGTCTCGACGCGCCCTCAGACACTTGTGTCCATGCACGTTAACATTCCCATCTGATGGATTCTGTTTTGACAGACGCATGCACAGGTACACTCGTTTGTGATGGTGTTTGCACCTCGATATAGATGTTTATGAGTCGCAAGTGGTTTTGGGGTGGTGATGATCCTTTGGAGTGGGCTAGCATGCATATGGCTGTGGATTTCGTGTGATCATTGAAGTGAGTTGTTGGAATGTAGTTCTGATGGCCATTCTGTTCTTTTTCTTTTCTTTTGGTTGACAGGTATCTCCTCCCCTTTTGCCACTGCCATCTGTATGCCACTCCTGCAGATGGGTTTTACTCCCGACACCTGCTGCTTCGTGTTAATCAGTGGAGCAGCATTACGATCTTATGGGACGATCGCCAATGGCCCACATGCCCTTACGCAGTACTGGTGGCTCGGAGCAACATTTCGGCCTTTCAGCTGGACTAGTGCCTCCCCATTGGGACGGCCCTGCGGTTCTGTGCGCTTCCATGTTGCCTTTTCGTACGTGAATGTGGCTCTGTGTACCATGGGGGAACAGGGCGACACACAAGTAGTGGCTGGTCATTTCTTGCGGATGCAGCCCACAATGGTGATTAGTGTTTTGGAGTTCATGGCCTGATGGCTGTATGGGCTTGGTGACTTTGATGTGCATAAAATTTCTATTCTGATTTGGCACGTGTAGCGTTTTTCTTTGCAAGTGATGTGGCATATGCCTATTTGGGGGGCGATGTATTGTGAGGAGATCTGCATTGGGTTCCAGCTTCGGGGTTTAGTTGCGTGGTACTGTACTGGGCGCGTTTGCCTACTAAGCCCGTGAGGTCAGGGATGGGGGCTGCCAATATGACAGTTTGAATGTTGTCATGCTCAGGGGCGGGGGATTGGGTTTTGTGTAACAGATGCCGGTCAGCCAGGTGGACTGGTGGAATGATGTGATTCTCGGAATATTGCTGGTCACAGGTGCCTGTGTTTGCGTGCGTTTCTTGGTGGGGGACTGTGGTCATGTCCATTGGGATGGCTTCTGTATTCGTGCCATCTGTGCCCTGCAGCTCCCATTGGCCCCTCTTGTGTTTCTTTTGTTCGTTGCCATGCATGGGTGACTTGTACATTTCAATGGTTGCATTGTGACTTCATTGCACCTACGGGGAGTTGTACTTTGTGGGCAGGGAGCGGTGTACAGGCACTCAGTGGGGCCGTTTACGGTTGATTCGCGATGCCGTACTTCTCACCATGGCGGAATGGTACATTACGCCATGCCTGATGGCGTTAGGTACATGTCCGCTAGGGTCGGAATTGGCGTACCCTTGCGCCATGGTGGTGTTTGCGGTTTCGCATGGCGCGCGCGCGTGCTTGGTGCAGTTAGCGTTGGCGTTCACTACGGTGTCGCTAATGGCTTCGTACTTTGCGGTGACGGGTCATAGTCGCACCGAGCGCTATTCGATGGCGGTATTGCATTTCTGCCATCGTTTTCCGATTTCCGCAAGGGTCGTAATGAGGGCCTTAGACATATTAGGCATCACTGAAACATGGTTACATGAGGCATCTGGCCCAGCCATCACTCTAGCCCTGCCTCCAGGCTACACCATCCTCAGACAGGACAGGCCATCCAAAATAGGAGGGGGGGGGTTGCACTAATCAAAATATCTACCAAAAGTATACTACTAGGTGACCTGAACCTAGGCTACAATGGTCCTAATGATAAAGCCGCTACCATACTTGCCAAAGATCTCTCAAACCTAGAATTCATCCAAAAAATCCTTTGCCCTACACACTCTACGGCCGTACCCTTGACTGTGTAGTTGATCACAAATGTGCCTCCTCCGTCACGTCTAATGATGCCTATCCGTGGACAGATCACAATTGCATTCAATTTACCATCCCTACTGTATCCTCTACCAAAACCTCCACACACGCGCCTACCTCGCAAGTAGGAAATTCGAAAAAGCTCACTGCGGACAACATCTGTCCCTATCTTGACACCCTGTGCCTTTTTACCACCCTTCTCGCATGACCCCACCATTCTAGCAGACATTTTCAAGGACACCCTCACCAATGCAGCGAACTCTATAGCTCCACATGAACACAAGAAGGAGAAAGTCTTTTCACCGAAACTCTTGGTTCACTGAAGAGCTCCAAACTCTGCGCTTAAAACGTCTTGCTCTCAAAAAATGGCAAACTAACCCCAGTGACACATCCAAAGAAATCTTCAAATCGTATGTATTGAAGTATAAAGAGGCCATCATCACTGCCAAATCTAATTAATTCAGTCTGTGAATATCCAATGCCAACTCCCAAACCAAAGAACTAATCAATATCTTCAATGAACTCACTGCACCTCCCACCAGCACTGACGAAATCATCAAAGATGAAGCTTGGTGCGCAAGCATACAAGCCGCATTGCTGAACAAAATAGATCTCCTCTAAAAGAAAATGAAAGGAATTGTGCGGTCAGAAATATTATTGTCCCTATGGTTCGGCCATGTGTTTTTAACCATAAGTCGATCGATCGTACAAAAATTTCCTATGCACCTTACCGGAGTTTTCGTCTCTTGAACACAAGCGAAATCAGGCAGCAGGGCGTGGCCATCTTGTGATAATCTTATCACTTGCCGCATCGCCCTGGTTGAACTGCCTTTGCGGCACTAAATCATAACCCCCGTCCCTGAGCCTGACAACACTAGACGCGTACCGCCCATTTCACAACGCCAAAGCATGTCTTGTGTCGACATTCGCTGCGTTTCAGCTAATGACGTGTTGCCATGGAAATGGCAGGATGCCTCTTTCCTCAATAAGTATAAACAGACCGTTTCACAACACACAACAGCAGATTTTCTATTCCATTCCTCTCACTGTATTTCTTTGAGTATTCTGTGACTCGTTTCTGTGCTCTGGTCAGCTACCTTCATTGCTTGTAGCCCGTGTGAACAGATACCAGTACCATCGCTATAAATTATTTTCGTTTGTTTACCACACAATGGCAACAATAATGCCCTACCAGTACGAGCCCGAGTATTCCGAGGAGGAATTACTGGAAAGACAAAGATGCGGAAACGATGGGGCTTCGGACGACAGTTGGGAGGACGAATCAAAAGCCTGGGCCTAGTCGCATGGACGGCGTCTTCACCTGGTGTACCTGCAATAGGTGTGCGTTAATAGCAACCGAGGATGAGAACTGCTGCTGCCGAGAAAACTCTGGATGCTTGGCCTACATATCGGATGGCGGCACACGGCTGCAATGCGTTACCGAGCTAGCCTGCCTCACACGGTCAGTGTTGAGGATTTTGATGGTGCTTATGCACGAACTTTGCGCAACATTTCGCCCTCGTAATCCAAGTAATGGGTAAGTATACTCTGGTTGTGATGTCAGTTAGGCCACTACTATTTCATGGTTTTCTCCTATATTCTCGTAACTTCAATATATCATTGTCATATCAATTTAGTCTTGCAATTCTCTAGTAATAGTCGCATAAAAGTCGTTCAATATTGTGCAGTGTCTAGTTAGCATTTCTTCTGGCAAAAATGCCATTGGATACTAGAATTGTCATTGACAACTAAGGTTTAATACACTTATCTTAGTCATTTGAAAACACTTTCTATCTTTCTCTTTCACAGGTGGTACCGGCTGGTGGCCTATCGTTCTTTTACATGGTGGCTTCATGGGACGGTTGGACACCGCGTTCGACGAGTAATACCCGAATGTGTAGTTGGTGCCATTAGAGAAACTTTCCCCAGTGACAGCGGTCAGTACAGGGGATTTTCCCTCGCTGTGCTGCAACCAGACCTTTACAATGTGTAGTAGTTTTGTGCCATCAAAATAAGAAACAAAATAAAACACAACATATTTTTTTATCAATGGTTGTTTCAGTTTTTAAGTGAATCAAGTGTGTCTCCATTCAGCAGTGTTTTCCGGTGCCTTGTCTGCACGCCCCAGGCCCATCCATCCCCCCTCCACTACCAAAGGCAGTTTGCACCAGTCAGGGGCGCGAACGACCAAGGTGTCAAAGACCATGTACACTTCAAAGCTATCTTTCGCGCAGGGGTCATTGTTCCCAAGGCCTCCTCAGTCTCCAGGCAGGCTCCCCTTGAAGCAGGCCGCACCCCTGAAATCCACATAATATCACGACATACACACGTTGTTCATTCCCAAACACACCCCTTTTTGTAATTCTTTATAAACCACTTGATATTTATCATGACATCATCTTTGAGCACTGCAAGTCAACTCGTGAACGTGCTACCTGAGAAGCCCGGTGATCGATGCTAATCTGCTCTTCGTCGTGTTATCTGTGAACTTCTGTGACCGTTTCGAGTGAACTCGTCAGTGTGCTACCTGTGAACATCTCCCTGTTCTTCTGCCACTAACTACTCTGCTTGCTGAATCTAACTGTTGTTGGTCAAGGTAAGGGCTTGTATCCTAATCATATCTCCTTCATTTGTAAATGTCTATCTATTTCGAAGTAACATACTCAGTAGTGCTATGTTCATTTGTCTCATTGCTGTTGACTTGAGTTTCATTTGTTGTGTTTTCGATATATACATTTTTATCAGTGTCAATTGGCATCGAATTGCATCCTTCGCGGACCGTGTCTATAATATAAGCATGTTTCCTTTTCATGCACGATAGTACATTCAAGGGATGAGTAACATGTTCTGATTTTCAACACATCAATGAAATGTTTCTGAAAGTTATCCTATAATACAGCCACCCACGCTGCACTGGTTTTGCTGTGGTGCCCAAAAGAAAGCGTGCATTGAAAATGTATGGTCTAATTCCTTCTTTCTCACATTTTAATGCAAAATAAATTTCAAATAATGTTGACCTTTATTTTGCAGAATTTACAACAATGCCTGCATGTTCTATTTTTGGTTGCCCTGAGAAGACCCATGGCAAATCTGAAGGCATTACAATGCATGTATTCCCTAAGACTGTTGATCGAATAAGAGAATGGGTCAGATATTGCGGATTTCCACCGGAAGAGCTTGAAAGTAGAGTCAAAAAAGTCTTGGAGGACAAGAGGGGTGATCGACACCGCAACTGCAGCCTGCACTTTACACCGAATATGTACGACACATCCTTGTACACAAAGAAGAATCAACTGAGAACAACTTGAAAATTGCTCCCAAACGCTATTCCGACTTTATTCATTCACATGCCGCCACAGGTGAGTCACGCTTCCCGATTTAGCTTTAGGTCTCGCGGTAGTGTGCAGGTAACCAAATGGATTGATTGGTATTTTAGGTGTAAATGTCACTTATAATACTTTCGATATTTATATGATTGAATAGCTTTTTAAATAATGACAATTTTGCTAAACATCAGTCCTTGTTTTTAGAACCCTTATAGAAAATTGATTTATGGGCACAGATAACTATGCTATATTATGCATTTACATAAGCATAATTTTCTCGTATTCAGTCTCCTTACATGCCACGTTTTAATGTTAGCATTTCTAAATCAAATAATACCTTCCCTTTACAACTCCATGACTATCCACCGAATATGAAGCAACAAGATTCAACATCCATGTCTTGCCTGGAGTCATCAACCACTTCGAGTGCATATCAGGTAATCTTACTTAGCTATTCTGTTCCAGACTTGTTCTATGTATGGAATTTGAGCTAATGTGATCATATTTTCGTATCGTGTCATTACTTTACACAATGTTTTTCGTGGTTTGCTATTGATATGTACCTTTGTCCGCGTCCCAATATGTGTGTTCAATTTCCAATATTTTCATTCTTATTAATGCAAGTACTATGTTTCAGGGAGATGCTGAAGCGTCCACTTCAATTACAACATCCCTCGTAGTAGGTCCGGAGCCAGAGGTATGGGTCTTGACAGTTCCATCAAACAAGATAATCGGATCATATTTACATATTGTGTAATTGTTTTACACAATGTTTAATGCGTGGTTTGCTATTGATATGTACCTTTGTCGTCTTCAAAGTGTGTGTTCAGTTTCCAATATTTTAATCCATACTAATGCAAGTACTGTGTATCAGGGAGATGCTACATTATCCCTTGTAGTTGTTCCGGAGCCAGACCTTGTAGTTGATCCGGAGCCAGACCTTGTAGTTGATCCGGAGCCAGAGGTATGCGTACTGACAGTACCCTCTAATGAAAGAAAGTTGGTCTAATTTTATGTGTAATGCAAATGACTTATTTTAAATGGATACTCTTTTCTAGGCATGTATACAAGATCCAACGGGCGGCACGTGGATCTGAGTCGTTGCACCAGCTTGCTGATGATGATGTTAGAATAAAGAAGGTTTTAAAGAAAAGAAAGAAAAATAAGGTTAGTAATAAACAGTTTATATTTTTAGCAATTGTTTTGTGCTGAGGCCTTCATTATATGTTTTTTTTTTAATGTAAATTGTACAATACTGTATGCTGGATTTACACTGAACATCCCTTTTCCTATCTGTCCTGTAGTTGCCCGATGGAGTACGGACTATGTAGACACAGACAGCGACACAAACGAGAGATGCTGCTTGCCAAACTGTTTTCACCATGGAGGAACTATTAATTGGGGCGTGGCGTGTTCACACTCGAGATGCATTTGTCCAATGGCCAGAAAATGAATTTAATGTGACCGGCGAATCCAGCAAAGTGTTTTTTGACCATTGCTACAATGCGACTGCTCCGCCAGATGAAGATGAAACTGAATGTATAGAAGATAGTTTTACATTACTCGCAGAGCACTTGACACTATCGACACCTGCCAAAAAATGCCCCCTAGTAAACAGTTGACATTGATGTTTTCTCCTATCCATGGTCAAGTAACAGATGTTGAAATGACAGAGACTGAAGCATCAACACTATTGACCGACGAACTAGACAAAGATATCAAATATAGTATGTCCAGTTTGGCTGATATGTCCACAACGGTTCAGTCCGAAACAACAGTGATGCAGGATGACAGTCTAATAAAAGAGGCCAAATACATAGTATTCGACAGCAGCTTGATGGAGATTATAAAGATGCTGAAATGTGTGCATTCAGTGAGAGGGGAAGGATGTGGGAAGCCATTGGTGAATGTGACTCGTCTAACACAAAGCAGTAACCTCAAAATGCATACCACCTTTGAAAAGTTACATAAAACATTTTCATGGTCCGCTCAACCGATGCTGGGGAAACTGCCAGCTGGCAATCTACTGTGTGCAGCAGCTTTACTTTTCAGTGGCTCTAGTTTCACAAAGTTATCTAGTTTCTTTCAGTTTGTGGGACTCCATTTCATTTCTAAAACACAGTACTACAAATACCAACATGATTATCTATTCCCTGCCATTAGTGAAGCTTGGAACATGGAACAATTGTCTATTCAAAGTACATTCTCCGAGAAACGTTTCAGGCTAGCCGGCAATGGACAGTGTGACAGCCCCGGATTTTCTGCTAAGTACTGCACATACCCTTTTCAGGACATGGAAAGTAAGAAAATTGTGAGTTCGGTGGTTGTGCAGGTGTCCCAATGTAAATCCTCAGTGGCTATGGAGAAACTTGGTTTTATAAAATCACTGGAATATCTACAATTGAGGGGAATGCAAATCGACCTCATAGCCACGAACAGACACGTTTCAATAGCCAAGACAATGAGAGAGCAGTTTCCAAATATTAAACATCAATTTGATGTATGGCATGATGCCAAATCAATCAATAAAAAGATCTCGGCTGCAGGGAAAAAAAGGTTTGGAAAGTATTTCACAGTGGTCCCAGTCTTTCAGCAACCATCATTGGTGGAGCTCTAAACATGTGATGGGTCTGTGGAAATTCTACTGGAAAAATGGCGGTCACTAATGCACCACTGTTCCCAACGTTCACCACTGGAGAGAAAACCAACATTTCCACCAATGTGAACATGGCCTTTGTCCCCAGAGCAGGCACAGAAAAAGAAGTGGTTGATTCCATCTTCACCTCCACACAAAGCCCTTGAGAAGATTGTGTTTGATAAAACTCTATCAAGAGATCTGAAGGGACCCACATTCTGTCACACAGGAGATTTGGAGGTGTTCCACAATATGTACCTAAAGTACAGGCCAAAGAGATTGCATTTTGGTATCGGAGGCATGAAATATAGGACATTACTAGTGGTATTAGCACATAATGAGAATGTAGGCCGTGAACAATCTAGGACTGCAGGAAACTTAGGGATGCTTCACTACACTATGGCATTTATGAAAAGAAGCAAAAAATGGTGGTCAAACCAGTATATGAGGAAATGGAATTCGATTTTGTGAAAGATCTTATTATTAATGTCATAGAGATGCATAGTCATGGAATTGCGTGCAAATCTGTTCAGAGCACACCTACTTTGCCACAAAACATTGCCAACGTGCCATGTCCACCCAAAGCAGAGCTTGTTGAACAGTTCAAATCCTGGTACAAATGATTACCATCTGTTTTTATTTCTGCCAAAAATGCTTTTATGAAGTGTCCAAATAAAGTATGGAATTTTTCTTTTGAAATCTATCCTCTTAGTCTGTTTAAAAAAAAAATAGTACAATTATTATGATTGACATAAAATGTAACACGGCTTTCACATTTCACAGTTTAGTGGGCTACTGAGGGACATTCATTTTTCGTGTTAGTGCCTGATGGATTACAGTGTGTAAGAATCTTTGGGTTTTGGCAGTTGCCTTGCCATACAGTTCCCCAAACAGCTAAATATCTGCTCGTCACACAAAAGGGATTAGACCTAGGCTACATAACATACTAGGCACACAAGAAGTACTGACTGTGAAAACATGCCATGGGGTAGGAGGCCGTGAGATAAACCGAGGTGAGCCTATTACTAGACGCACTTTGACTCCGTTTTTGTGTTGCATCGACTATCATTTTGGAGTAGGGGGCATTCTGTCATTGGCAAGTTTCCCCTACCCCTCAGCAGCGCCACGAACAGCGAGCAGTGACAGCCCCTAATTTTTTCCTCCAGGGCCCATGCTTCAAAATTCAATTTCTCATGGATGCGTTGACACAGGATGTTGCAAAGTAAGAATGTATGTTCATTGTGAGTGAACGTCACCAGCTTTGAATTTTTGCTTGGGCGCTGGGGAGGCCCACGCATCGCGCACACAGTATAAGGTTCTATTGTTTTTTTACCTTCAGAGACAGGGACCATTCCGAAAGGGATTGACTTGATCGAGGGGTGTAATAACGTATGATATGATAAGGTTGTCCATTCCGAAACTGGACCTAGTTACATGTAAGTTCAGTTTATGAAAAATCGTTGACACGAACGGAGGAGTCTGCATTACGCCAAGAGAATGAAATGCCGAATATAATGTAAGTTTCTCTGTAGACGATTTTATACCAGAACTAGTCGAAATATGAATAGCTAACCGTTATTGCTGGATTACATTGTACTCGTTCGTTCTGTGTGGCATTTTGCAATGAAGTGCTAGTACAACCTTTGTGTGCTGGTCTTTCTACCGGGCACATGGGCAGTCCAGCATCGACACGCATGTAGACCACCACTGGTTTCCCCCTGGTTCTACGCTAATAAATCATAATATTGTGTGAATCCTTAGATTTTTTCCTCAGTTTTCGCATTACATTTAGAGCTCAACATACTCCATTGCACTATCCTCGGAAGCAAATAGCGGAGTACTTTGATATTCCACGTTGTATTCTCTCGGTTCACATTGTGTCACCTCTGCGCTAATAAAGAAAATGATTCATTGTAATAAAGATCGGCTACTGAGACACATTTCTATTTTTATGTTCTGCAAACGGGTACATCGTGCCATTCTGCGATTGTCATCTATTACAGACCCCAACCGATGGATTCTTCAATCGCCAGCTGCAGCTACATGTCAATCACTGGATTTATTTGACTATTCTTTGGACCGATCGACAAGGGCGAATATGCCCTTACGCTGTACCAGCGATTAGGAGCAACATAACCTTTACGGTGGTCTACTGCCAAGTTGATGCAGCAGCCTTGCAATTCACTGTGCGACCAAAGTGCTTAATTTACCCAAAACGAACACCCTGTGTACCAAAAAGGAACAGCACGTGACTCACGATAAACATTTGAGGATTTGAGGATCGAGAGCAAAGAAAAAAAGTTCCATTTTGATTGAATATGTCAGATGCCGAATGTTATCGAAACATTTAATGTGAAATAAATGTACTTTACCAATTGTACAGTCTTGCTGTTTCCTTTTAAAGTACAGTTTCATATTCCTAATTGTGACGCGCTGTGGTGTTAGACGATGTGTGTTGTTTTCTGGGTTCTGCGTCAAGTCGCGTAGGTGACGACTGGGCGCGTTTGGCTACGCTGCCCAGTAATGTCACGGAGAGAGGCAGAGAATATCAATGATTTGGTGATGTCAGGCTCAGGGGCGGGGGATATTATATAGTGCTGCAAAGGCAGGTCACACAGGGCGATGCGGCAAGTGATAAGATTATCACAAGATGGCCGCACCCTGCTGCCTGATTTCGTTTGTGTTCAAAAGACGAAAACTCTGGTAACGTGCATAGGACATTTTTGTACGATCGATCAACGTATGGTTAAAAAAACATGGCCGAACCATAGGGACAATAATATTTCTGACCGAACCATTCCTTTTAAGGATCACTATAAAGCTCTACTGAGTCAGAACCGGCCCTCTCAAACCCCCCATGAACACAAGGTATCCCATCTCCCTAAATTCTCATTTAAGGACATTTCTGAATCTGAAGTTATAGACCTCCTCAAACCTCAAACACCTTAAACCATCGCTATGCAAAAGCAACATTTGCCCACCTAAGATTATCAAGGATTGTGCGAGGCCTTGGCCCCTCGCTTGTAGGCCTTCATCAACGCCTCATTTAAATCAGGCATCATTCCTGATGGCCTCAAAGAGGCTTGGGTGCGCCCCCTGTTGAAAAATCAGACATCGGATCCTGCCCAGCATAACAACTACCAGCCGATAACCACCATCCCCTTTCTTCTCAAAATTCTGGACAAGGCAGCAGCCAGATCCAACTATACCTGGAAACAAATTTCAGCCTAGGAAGAAGACAGTCTGGGTTCCGTAAAGGGCACGGCACATAAACGGCATTATTAGACTTAAAAAACCAAATCACTAACATCCTGGACAAAGGCAAACCTGCCCTCCTCCTCCTCCTGGACCTCTCGGCGGTCTTTCATCTTATAGATCACAAGACCCTTACCGCCCATCTCGCTTTTCCAAACAAGCTGCCTCCTGGATCACCTCCTTCTTAGAAAGTAGAGCAATGAAAGTTTTCTCTAACATAGCAAATGCAGCCCCTACTACCATTAATTGTGGAGTCCCACAGGGCTCATGTACAGCCCCAACTCTATACAATCTCTTTACGAAGCCCCTCTTCGACATGCTTGATACACTTGGGATTGCATACACAAACTATGCGGACGATGCCCAAGTACTCCTACCACTAACAGGCTCATACGACTGAGATGCTAAGGCTCTACACCAAATCCATGCCACGATCCAAGCCTGGATGGCAACAAACGGCCCATGTCTCAATGGAGATAAGACAGAGATACGTATTCTTGTCCAAAAGGCTACACTAGCTAAGCTAGACTGCCTTTATAGTAATTTCAACATAGACAACTCCATCATTCCAGTTTCATTGTCTGTAAAAACCTTAGGGGTTTACATTGATGCCACCCTATCTATGAATAAGCAAGTAAGTGCCATTATCTCTGCATCTGCTCTAAGTACCAAACTCATCAATGCCATAAAACCCTACCTAACCAAGACAAATTGCCTCTCAATAGCCAGAGCAACTATAGATTATAAGCTAGATTATTGCAATGCGCTGCTAGCAGGCACTTCCACAAAAAACGTAGACTTCAAATCACCCAAAACAACTCGCTAAGAGCAGCATTAAGCATCCTGAGAAGAGATCACATCTCTCAAGCCAGACAGGCAGCTCATTGGCTCCTAGTCAAAGACCACATTACCTTTAAAATCCTCACTACCACTCACAAATGCCCAAACTTCATGGCACCCTCATATCTATCAAACTGCATCCAGAACCACCTCCTCCCGGCCCACCAGGACACGCTACACGTACCTACTCAACTTTCCACACATCAACAGGGCAAAAGCAGGCAGGATACTCCCTACTGTCTTCAGAGCCGAGACCTCTCTCACTGCCTTCCGGAGAAACTTGAAAACCTCCCTTTTCCACTAACTCTCACCCCATGCATACTTCCACACCAACTTCACTCCTCCCATCCCCTCTGTTTCTCAATGTAGAATGTAAAATTTCTTCTGAATGTATAAATGTAAAATATGTAAACTTAATTGTAAATATACTCCTCATCTTGTAACTAAGCCTGCTTGTAACGCCCACCTGACTCCCACGGAGGCGCTGGCCTGGTTCGCGCTGCTGTGACTTCTTCTAAGGTGATGCGCAGGGTTCGGAAGACGGACTGGACCGGGCCCCCAAATCTGGCTTGCCTGGCTCGCAGAAGTATCCTTCTGTAGGCGAAAATAGGGGATTAACTGTCTGCGGGGTAATGCAATCAGCCTCCCACTTTCCCCTCTCACCCTCCTCGAAACCCTTCTGTGATTCCTCGTAGCGTCTCACCTTAGGGTCTGGAAGGACGAGCTCTCCATCCTGCTTCTGATGCAGGAGCGCGTTGGTATCCAGTTACTTCACTGGATTTTCAGATTGGTGAGAACCAAACTTGCTTGGCTTCCAGGTAAGTTTTTTGATAAGAGGTTCCCCTTGTGTCCATGCATTAATGTACTAATGCTAGTGTCTTTTTCCCCATAGGGGCCGGGGTACGGAATGCCGGGGAACAGGCACCGACCCGAGATGAGAGGTGAAATCCTTGTAGAAATCAGGTAAGTCTTTAATGAGCGTTTTTTGGTAATGTCTTTTCATTCGCTCATTAATGCTGATGTCTCTTTTTTCCCCTTAGGGGCCGGGGTCCGGAAATGCCAGGATGCAGCGCGGACCCGAAATGAAGAGGGAATGAATCAACAGGTAAGTCTTAACATGGAGATTTAGCTTTCCTTATTCCCTTCTCTCTCTCACCTTTTGTTCTGGTCTTTTTCTCCCTAGGCGCTGGGGCGTGACTGCGAATCCAGATGATCGCTGCTGAACATGGAGGCGCCCAGTAAAGGTGAGTGGAATGCAGCGCTGCAGCGATCAACGCGATGAGCTTTTAAATAAAAGTCTTCCTTTTCATGATTGTCGGCGAGATGTCTCTGGGATGCGGTTTAGCAGGTAAGGACTTTTCCTTCTTCTTTTCTCTTCTTCTCTTCCTTTGCAGGTGATCCAGGATGCTGGCAGGCGTGGCAGAAGTCAGGATGCAGGAGCAGACACTGTGAGCGTCCAGCTGTTAGATGCAGAACAACGCGAAGCATGTGTGGCTGTTTGGGTGGCGTTTAAATAGCCTTGGAAGAAGTTCCAGGTATGTATCCTTCCTCCAATCAGGTATGTATCCTTCCCCGACCACGCCCGGATGGTAAATTAGTCCCACAGGTAAAGTAGTTCCTTTCAGGCCTCAAGGAGGCCGGGATCCTGCAGCATGGTCTGCATCAGGTAAGTGCACCCAAGCACATCCATAATGAGCCTGGCGCCTATGGTGCCAGGACTAATGTTTATGAGCCTGGCGCCATAGGCGCCAGGACACTGTCCAAAGGGCCCCTATATGGGGTTGCTGGGTCCTTCCTTGGGGACTGGATGTCCGCTTTCGGGGACGCAGGGCTTGAACCGGCTCCCCGGGAGCGGGCATCATGACACTGCTTCACTCTCTGCATCAAGCGCCACGATGCCCTTGGGCTGTTGCGTGCGCTACAAATACGAATAAATAAATAAATGTTGGTTACGTGGTAGCAAATTATTATTCTTTACCTTAGAATAATGGGGTGACTTGCTACCCAGCTGAAATCAGCTTTTTCAGTGGTGTGCCATGTGTGTAATGATGTATAGTAGGTATGACATGAGCTCAATTTCATTTCTTACACTGGGGATCCTGGTCGTTTTTGTACATTTTTGTTCATTTTGGATGCTCCTGCCCTATGTGTGTCTGAGCAGGTTGTTTTTTGGGTAAAGTAGGGAATACAGCTTAGACCAACAGGAATAAGGTTAGTGTTTTATTTTCATGGTTTGGTGAGACCAGACTATGAGGAAAGAGAAGGAAGGAGTGGGAAGCTGATGGTGCACAAAATGCCAGTTTTCTGACCAATGGTGCATTAGCCTGTCTGGCTAAGGAGGTCAAATAACAATAGCCTAGCTGTGGAGGGAAGCACAAACTATGGTGATAATAGCCTAGCTGTGGATGTAAAACAAAGAAAACATAGTTTAGCTGCACCTGGCTGACAAGGTAAAAATCAGAAGCCTAGCTATGGCTAAAAGGTAAAATAAGCAGTACAACAGAGATAGCTTTGGAGGAAGGAGCAAGCAGTCAGTGTATATAATCATATGGGTCTTTATTCTTCAATGTATACAATCTTATGGTTCTTTATTCTGGTTACACATTGTAGCATGCCGCCTGCAGGTTGTATTGATTTGTTATCAATTTTCACTGAGAAGGGATGGCAAAACAAGTGCACTGACTGTAGTCTTGATGTAGACAGAAGCTGTAAAGGTGATTATGATTAACTATGCAGATTGTTAGTACATGTTACATTTAAACTTTGCCAACCTTCCTTGTTAGGAATGAGAGACACTAGAGAACAATACATAGCACTACAAAGTACAACTAAGGTGTACTTTATGTAAGTGGTTTGTCTGTGTGCCTAGTTGTGGAAATTAAGCAAATAAGGAACAGAATAAGGGGGAGAGTAGAGGCAGTAGTCTGTGAAGGAAAGTTCAGGCAACAACAACACTATGGTTCCACATTATAGAACGACCAGAACCTATGTTCAAAGGGACAGCCAGCCTCCCCAGTCTTTGTTGATCATGAGAAGGGGAGAAATGTGCGACACATCTAGGAATTGACCATGGACTTTGGCAGCTGCTGGCCTACTTTAGGATGAAGGTTGGTTGGGGGAGGGAAAAGTGGGCACTATGGAATGGCTGGACTGTGTCTCCTGAAGTGCTAGGCTAGCTGGTATGGGCTGGATCAAGTGAATCGAAGAGTTGTATGTAGGAGGCGAGGGTGCAGGGTGTTGTGGTGTGATAGCTGTGGTAGGGCAGGTGGTGAGTGCAATGTGGCAAGGGGTGAGAGTTTCTGGTAGCAGCAAGTACTATACATAGGTGGATGGAGAAGGGTAGTTGGGAGGAGGCTGAATAGAGATGGGTGGTAGGTTAGTAGTGTTTTGCTAAGGTGAGCTGTGGTGTGGCACATGGGTTGCGTAAGGGTTGGATGCAAGGGTTTTAGGTGGTAGTAGCTGTTGAGGTCTATAGATGAAGTTATGCCAACAGCCATCCTCAATGGTTTCCAAAATCACCAATAGGTCCAACATGATTGAAATACAACAGATGCGTATGGCGGTCAGGAGTTGTCCACCATCTCTTCAACAACAAACTCTGAAGCCAGATTGGGGCATTTAAGCAGCTTTCTACTGCCAAATAGTTTTTCTGCTGGGTGAGTAGTACCTTCTAAAATATGTTCCCAGTGATTATGAGATTGGAAATAGGATTATAGCTGCCAGAAACATCAACAAACAAGATCTGTGTTTCAGGA
Source organism: Ambystoma mexicanum (assembly GCF_040938575.1). Taxonomy (NCBI): domain Eukaryota; kingdom Metazoa; phylum Chordata; class Amphibia; order Caudata; family Ambystomatidae; genus Ambystoma; species Ambystoma mexicanum. The sequence continues at coordinate 353,082,807 of NC_090934.1, forward strand.
GGGGCTGAACTAGGACATGTTTATAGTTGCCAGGACCATCCCTTCAGGAATAGGCTTTGAGGATCTCTGCAAGCCAGTGTGCACTCATTCGAAAGGTTTTCCTAAGGAGACCAGGTGGACCGGGATCCAAGTCCCAGGAGCTAGACTTCACACTAGCAGTCAACACTAGTTCAGCGGCAGAGACAGTGCTGAACATAGCCATATAATGATTTGCTTTCAAGTAGATGCTTAAGCTCTACGTTAACACTGGACTGATACCAACATCGATGAGCTTAATCATATACTGAAGGAATTGATGGAATTCACTCCACCGCTCTTCATTTGAAGAAAATGGGTGGGCAAATAGTTCCTTGATGTTAATGTTCAAGGCAATGTAAGCTTTCTTTCCCCTGAACATTGTGCTTTTATAGGCCGGTTGACAGATCGAGACTGGCTTGATGGCATTCTGTTTGCTCTTGACACAGAAATGCTCTCAGTGACATTTACAGAAGGCTGGCGCTTTTCCATGTAGGCATCTAGCCAGATCAGTTTCATTAACAGTTGTCAGAAGAGCACAACTCAAGCTTTCCAGGCAGGCATTGAGTTGGACACCTTCAACAAAAATGGATGGCAGAGCCTTTAAGATCATCTTGAAGCTAATGTTCTCAAATAGTCTTATCTTGAAACTAATATAAATAGTCTTGGGTCTGATCCAAAGATCAACTGTTCTCTTTGGAAGGTGTCAAGGTGCCTTTGAGCTCTGTTTGGATCATCTTCAGCTCTGTCCATGAGGGGGAAAGAAAGATTAATCTTCTCCCACAGAACCCCCCCTCCTCACCCAGATAAAAATGATGAGTTTAACTGTATCTTTGTGTTGGGTCATTAACACGCTCGTCAAATCCTGTTGACCCCATGCTGACCAAATGATCTGCAGCCTTTGTGTGAGTGGGATTGCCAACACATTTAAACACTGTATTAGTAGGTGTTATTCTTATTGGATTTAATGTTACTAAATGTTTTAAACTCAAAAGGTTAAAGGCCAGTGTTCAAACCTGTGTCCAGCAGTGTGAATTGGATCTGTAAATCAAGTGCTTAAAACATTGGTTTATCTAACTGACGGACGATCTGTTGGTAAAGTGAGGGAACTCCACCAGCATGAAGGAGGTCATCACCTCTTCATACTTATAGACATGTAAACATGAATGTGTAGGTTTACTCTACAGTGGTGCAACAGAGTGTGCTGTGCAATAAAAGGGGTAAATGACAATCGTTGAACAGAATATGCAGACAGAGTTGGGGCAGGATTGGGAATAGGTTTGTAGAGTAATAGACCATAACCCAGATTTGTGTGAGCGAGGAAGCTCTTCTGATATCTGCCGGTATCTTATGTTAATATGAATAGTATAGCGCACTAATTGCCAGCAATGTGGCTTCACAGTGTAATTGACTTCAGGTACTATAACAGACTTTAAGAAAATGTATAGTGAAATATATAAGCCTTTAAAGCCAGGCAAAGCGGGAGTCTGTTTTTCTAAGGGATTGAGGGAGCAAATTCCATAGCATAGAGGCCTGGAAACAAATGGCCAACCTCTCATCTGAATTCTCTTAAAGCGTGGAATAATTTAACTTCTCCAGCATGGGGTCTGGCATGGATTCACATGCTCATGAATATTCCCCGTCGTCAGGCTGGGAATCCTCGGTAAAGAAAAAACCAGTATCAGTTTCGTTTCTGATCTGTCTTTCGTAGTAATAACCAATCACTGGTCTCTGCGTCATACTGACCACAGCCAATGACTGCCCTCTACCTAAGCACCGCCTCTGGCAGCCATCTTCAGATTTTTACCGCACGTTCATGTGTTGGGATCCTCGTGCTATTGCTCTCGAGCGTTAGTGCTATTTTTCGCGCTTTTTCACAAAAAACTTCTATTCTTTCGGTCAAAAGAGCCTCAAGCTCCACCGATCCTACATCCGATCAACGGGGACCCGTGTCGGATTCGTCTGCGCCCCTCAAGGGTGAAGATTCGTCGAGCTACACTTCGGAGGACTCCAGAAGCTTCTCAGGCCCGGTCTCGGAGATGGCCCAGGAGAAGGGAAGCTCGACGCCCGGAAAGCTGTTCAGGGTCTGCCCTGGATGCCAGCTGCAGAACGTCTTTAAGGAGGACGAACACTCTTTCTGCCTTTACTGCCTTCATGAGGACAAGACGCACGTGGAGAAGGACTGTGCGTTTTGCGGCAACATGTCGGAACGGACCATGAAGGACCGCCATCAACGTCTCGCCAACTGGCTGGAGGGTAAGAGCCCGTCTGGCGAGAAGAAGAAGAAATCCGAGCGGTCTTCTAAGACCTTTGAGGGCGCCCCGGCGACGGGGGCCCAACATAAGGCTAAGCACCGCGAGTCCGCTGGCACCGGGAGCGCCGAACGGTCGGGCTCTACGGGCGCCAGGCAGGGCGCACCCTCCCCGGCACCATCAACCACGAGCCAACGCTCTGGGTCGGGTAAGAGGAAGGCCGAGCACCCGGCGAAGCTCCTGGAGAGGCCCCGGTCGAGCTCTAAGGCAGAGGAGGAGCGTGGCAGTGCCCCCTCCCTCAAGGATAAGGCGGTGAGCGCACCTAAGGTGGCGAAGGCCTTGATCCATCCGACCAAGCCCTCTATCGAAACGGTCGCGGCGGCCCTGGCTCAGCCTGTGGAGGCTGCACCAGTGGTGGCGACCTCGGGGCCCAGAATCTCCCTGCCTCCTCGGAGGGAGTCTTCTTTTGTGCCCATCGATAGGACCCCCGTGAAACCCTCCGTGGGGAAGAAGAAGGGGGGGCAGGGCGTCGTCGTAGATTCGGCCTCAACCTCAGAAGAGGAGCTGATCGAGGTCTTAAGCCACGGCCTAGGCGTGGAAGAAGGCCAGCCCGTCGGAATGGACCCCGACGCAGGTGACGACGACGACATCGTCGAGGATACCGACGGGGCCCCTGCTCGCCCGTCGGATTCCCCTCTGCCAGCGCCGCAAGACAACTCGGCGGCCATTTTGTTGGCCATACAGTCCTTATGCTCCGAGATAAGGACGAGGCTACCGTTACCGACGGAGGAACCTCTCCCGTCGGGGGATCCAGAACCGGGACCTTCTGGTGTTCCCCCTACCAAGAAAAGAAGGATCCATCCACCACCTCCTTTTCAACCGTCGCGCCCCGTCCAGCCCTCCTCCCCATCCACCAGAGGGGATGATACGGGGACTGACACGGCAGCGACGGGTACGGACGACGAGGCATACGACGAGGATATTCCGTTGTCGCCTCCTGCCAGGGCTTCTCCACCCGACGAGATCGGATCTTTCCACTCCATGATCTCCAGGGCTTCCGAGCTTTTCCAACTCTGCCCTGAGGAGAAGAAAAAGGAAGGCTTCCTTTATCAGCGGCGCGAGGCCAAGAGGAAGACGGTCCTCGCAGTGCCTCTGTTGGACGACATTTGGGATGAGGGCCTTTCCCTCCTCAAGAACCCTTCCACGACGCCAGCTAGAAGAGACCGGTACGAGAAAAAGTACCGGGTCCCGGACACGGCCCCCCTGTGCCTCCGGGCGCAGCCTACCCCGGATTCCGTCGTCTCCGCGGCAGCCAGGAAGAAAGCGGGGGGGGGGGTGCGGCCTCCACATCGACTTCCCCGCCGGACGGCGAGGGAAAGAAATTGGATGCTATGGGACGTAGAGTCATCCCGTCGGCAGCGACGACGATTAAAGCGGCCAACGCCTTGGCTATCGTGGCTCGCTACGACAGGGAGCTCTGGTACAAGATAGCTCCCCTGCTGGATTTTCTGCCGGACGACAAGAGGGCGGAGGCCCTGGAGATCCTGCAGGAAGGTGAGGTGGCCTCGGACCACGCCATCACCGTGGCGACGGACATCGCCAGTTCAAAGCCCTTCCCTTCGGACTACGGTCGGCACCCAGGGTATTCACCAAGTGCCTCGCACCGGTGGCGGCGCAGCTGCGCCGCGAGGGGATTCACGTCTACCCCTACCTGGACGACTGGCTCATCCGCGCCAAGACGAGGGAGCTCGCCGTGGTCCACACGGCAAGGACCGTCCAACTCCTCACGGACCTGGGATTCTCCGTGAACTACGCCAAATCCCACCTGGTGCCCGCGCAAGTCGCACTGTTTCTGGGAGCGAGGCTCGACACAGTGTCCCTTCTGGCCTCCCCGTCGGAGGAGAGGACCAGGACCATCTTGGGCAAGGTGCAACGGATGTTGGTGGCCGACGCGGCCAAAGTGAGGTCCATCAAGTCCCTCCTCGGGATGATGTCTTCCTGCATCTACCTCATTCCCATGTGCAGGCTCCGGATGCGCCCGTTGCAAGAATTCCTGGATGCGCGCTGGATCCAGACGACGGGCAGCTTCGAGGAAAGGATCAAGCTCGACGAGAGCTTCCGACGAGCGATACGGTGGTGGGGCACCCGCGCGCATCTGACGGCAGGCATGGACTTCCAGACCCCAGCCCACCAGGAGACTGTGACCACGGATGCCTCCCTGGAAGGGTGGGGAGCGCACACCGAAAATCTGCACGCAAGGGGACTCTGGCTCCCGACGGAGAAGTCCCTGCATATCAATGTCCTGGAGCTCCGTGCAGTGTTTTGGGCCCTCAGGTCCTTCCTTCCGTCCCTCAAGGGCAAGGTGGTGAGGATCTTCACCGACAACACCACCACCATGTTTTACATCAGGAAACAGGGCGGAACCAGGTCCCCAGCGCTGTCCAAGGAGGCGCAGGACCTGTGGCATTGGGCCGTCGCCCAAGGGATTTTTCTGGTGCCGTTTCATCTGGCAGGGATAAAAAACGCCATCGCCGACTCACTCAGCAGGGAGCTGCGCTCGTGCCACGAGTGGGAACTACGGCAGGATCTGGTGGATCGCCTCTTCCGACGGTGGGGCACACCCCAGATCGACCTGTTCGCGACGGCGACGAACACCAAGTGCCGGAGGTTCGCCAGCAGGTTTCCCCAGACGAGGAGCATGGGCGATGCTTTCTCGTTCCCCTGGGAGGGCCTGTTCCTCTACGCGTTCCCTCCCTTGCCTCTGCTAATCCGGCTCGTCAACCAGCTCAAGAGGTCACGGTGCAGGATGATCCTCGTCGCACCTGCGTGGCCGAGGCAGATATGGTTCCCGGACTTGCTGGACTTGTCAGCGTCCCCGCCGATCAAGCTGCCGGCGGACGCGGATCTACTCTCCAGGGAAGGAGGCGCCATCCTCCACCACGACCCGAAGTCGCTGAACTTGCAGGCCTGGCTCCTGCAGCGCTAGAGTTTGGAGGATACGACATACCGGCCGATTGCAGAGAGGTTCTTGCAAAGGCCAGGGCGTCCTCGACTCTTAAATGCTACGGACACAAATGGAAGAGGTTCTCTGTCTGGTGCCGCGCACAGAAGATTAACCCTCTACGGATTATGGCTCCCCAAGTACTGCCGTACCTGCTGACGCTGGCCAAAGCTGGTCTGGCACACGCGTCCATCAAGATTCATCTTGCTGCGATCTCCCGATACACCAGAACCACGGGGCGGACGTCCTTGTGGTCTCATCGTCTGGTGAAAGAGTTCATGAAGGGACTGTTCAGATCGTTCCCGCCGGTGAAGGCTCCGGCCCCGGCGTGGGAGCTCAACGTGGTGCTGACCAAGCTCATGGGACCTCCGTTCGAGCCTCTGCACTCGGCCCCGTTGAAGTTTCTATCGTGGAAAACAGCTTTTCTTGTGGCCATCACCTCCGCACGACGAGTGGGAGAGATCCAGGCCCTTTCCTGCAAGGCCCCGTACTTGACTTTCCACGACACGAGGGTAGTGCTCAGGACGCACCCCTCCTTCATGCCCAAGGTACCGTCGGACTTCCATCTCAACGAACCCTTGGTGTTACCTGTGTTCTTCCCGTCGCCTTCGTCGCCGGCTGAGAGGACTTTGCACTCGCTGGATGTAGCTAGAGCGCTGAAGTTCTACGTGGACCGCACGAAGGGTTTTCGGAAGACGTCACAACTCTTTGTGAACTTTGGACCTGTCAATCAGGGGAAGGCTCTCTCGAAGGCTTCCATCTCCAGATGGTTCTCCGGCTGTATCATGTGCTGTCACCGGTTGGCAAACCGACCGCTGCCTGGCCGTCCGAGAGCCCATTCCACCAGAGCGATCGCAGCTACCACGGCGTTCCTATCTGGTGTGCCCCTGCTGGACATATGCAGGCCTGCTACGTGGAGGTCGACGCACACCTTCACGAAATTCTACTGCGTCGACCGGGATTCCAGGGAGGAGTCCAGGGTCGGCCAAGCAGTGCTGCGCAACCTGTTCGCCTGAGGTGAGCCTGGTGAGGAGGTAAGATGCTTAATGTTGAGTTGATGTGATGCTTAATGTTGAGCCTTTGCCACCTCCCGTGGTTGTGCATGTGTGTACTGCTATGTATTCTTTATTCATGAGCATGTGAATCCATGCCAGACCCCATGCTGGAGAAGGAACAAGTTACTTACCTGTAACTGTTGTTCTCCAGCATGGGTCTGGCATGGATTCACATGCGAACCCTCCCGCCTACCCCTCTGCGGCTCTTCACTTGGTCATACTGCCACTTCACGTGCTTCCAAATCTGAAGATGGCTGCCAGAGGCGGTGCTTAGGTAGAGGGCAGTCATTGGCTGTGGTCAGTATGACGCAGAGACCAGTGATTGGTTATTACTACGAAAGACAGATCAGAAACGAAACTGATACTGGTTTTTTCTTTACCGAGGATTCCCAGCCTGACGACGGGGAATATTCATGAGCATGTGAATCCATGCCAGACCCATGCTGGAGAACAACAGTTACAGGTAAGTAACTTGTTCCTTCTAATTATTATTTTCAATTCATTCATATCTGTACTGTTCTTCCACTATATAGATGAATAGAAGAAACCGCTGGCCATGTGATTGAATGGTAGTATGAATTAAGTAGGGAGGTTTGAACTGAATTAGTTTATTTACCGTAACCCAATGTAGGGTCCTCAAGACCAGAGGGATGCATTGGAAATGGTTGCTAGTAGTGATGAAGTGGACCTCAAAATTGTGGTTTTTTGAACTTATTGATCAAGAATGTAGGCGCTCACAGATATGCATCATTAGTATAGTATAGCCCCCACGAGAGATACTCAAAGCAACTACTGGTTGGATTCTCACTGAACAGTCAAGATTAGGAAATGTTTGTGCAGCAGAGAGAGAAAAAAGAAAAAAAGAAATGTTTTTTAAATAAAATTGGGGTTGACCTGCTGTCCAAGAGAAAGGCAGCTATCAATAAATACTCCTAGCCTTTTACAAAGGTCGAATTGGGGACCACATTGGCCCATAACTTGAAGAGAAAAGGTACATTTGAAATGGATAGGATTTTACTAAGGTCAGATGTATCAAGATCTGACTTTTCAGAAGTGGTGCTGTCATTGCTAATTTGACCAAATGAGAAACTAATCCTGACTCTAATAAGTTTGTTATTATAAAGGCTACAGCTGGATAGGCCAAAATGTTCCTGAAATGTTTTGCTGATGATGGATCCTCAGGGAAGCAAGCTGGTTTACCTTAAGCTGTTAGTTTGGAGACGTCCTGGACATCTAGGTGAGTACATGTATTCAAAACAGGTTTCAATGGATGTGGAATTGGTGGATTTAAGGGCAGAATTGATTAATTCATTTAAATAGGATAGACTGCAATGCAAGTGTAAATGCTGTCAGTTTTGACGTGAAGAATTTTGTCTGGGAGTCACATAAAGCTTGGCTAGGTATCAAAGAGTTAGACATTTAACGGGGGGCTCTGTTGCATGGCTGATCATGGCTGCTGCAGTATGTGTAGAAATTTCTGGAGAAAAAAAACGAATGGTATTTTTGTTCGAATTTCGGCTGTACAAAATTTCTAACAAATAGAGAATTCAGTGCCATTTATAGTGAACAAGGGGAGCGGGGCTATCCCCTGCATCCATGTTCACTATAGTGGAATCCAGGAGTTGCAGGGGTGTCCCCCACTCCTGATTCAATAAAGTTGAAATAAAAAAATAAAAAATGAGGACCCTGTGGCGCCGGTTCCCATCCATGTAAGTGAAGGGAACAGGCGTCGCAGAGGGATGGGGTGTCGGCAGCACATCTTGTAAGTGGGGGGCGGGTGGGGATCATGATTTCACTGCAGTGTGCATTTCGAATTAGGCAATGTCGAATTCAGAATTTCGCGCACTGGTTAAATCATGGCTATCCGGCTGCCGCATATTGTGGGAGCTCTGCAACGCATTCTGGAGGACTTTAGTAGTGTGATGCAATAAAATCATGTGGCTGCAAGGATGAAAGGAATAGTAAAGTTTCGGCCACTGATTGGAAATCATGGCTCATTGTGGCCTGTTGCGGCAGTTGAGTTTTTTGCACCAGGTGAAGGGAGAGACCCCTGGTGGCGCTGAGAGAGGAGGCACAATCCAATAATGGCTGCACAGACCACTTGGGTACTTCCCGCATTTGGCGGTAATATGTTTCTCACAGCGCCTGGTCAATCTATGTGGTAAATTAAGTGCAGCTCGACAAGGCCTGTTGGGGTTGGCGCAGTCTGTCCCTAAAGCTTTCCGCACTGGACCGAGTACCTGCCCAGCGTCAGCACGGGGATAGTGGGTGCAGCGATTTTACAGCAGTGCTAATAATTTATCTGCTTTGCCTATTCGGAGGCGATATGTCTATATCAATGCCTGGTCATACTGTGATGTGAATAACATTATGTGAGAAGAGGGTGCAAGCTGCTGCTTATTGATGTCAGAAAACTCCCATGGCACACATTAAAGGGCATGTATCAGCGGACCCATACTTAAAAGCCACTCTGTATATTATCAACACTATGAGACTGTACATATGCCTTACAATAGTGATTAGCTGATTGCTCCCTAAAGTACTAGTGGATTTTGTGAACTCCTTGGGTATGCAGAGGTCTGAAAACAGCGTTTTAATGACATTATCGCTCACGGTAGTGGGAAGATGCAAGGCAACCTTCATTATTTTGCTAAATCTACACCAGGAATTCTCGGCCCTGCTCCAGTAGCCCAAGAAGTCCTGTCTCAAGACTCACACTGTACTGCAACTGCAAAACCTGATATACAAAAACTATATAATGGTATGCATGAACCACATTATTGGTAATATTCATTCTTTAAAAAACAAGCTTGATAAGAGTTGAGACAAGAATCAGTGACACCGAGGATGATCTTGAAATGTTTACGCAGCTCTCAACCATGAGTAAGCCTCTGAAAGCAGAGCAGGCAAGTTGTGAGGATCTTGAATCAAAATCCAGGTGCAATGATATGATATGATCGTTTATTTATATAGCGCCTATACACAATGTGTTTCAAAGCGCTTCAAGGCAAGGGAGGGAACAAGGGAAAATACAACCCCATTCTTACAGGCCATGAACAGTAAGGATGTGAAATTAACTATCGTACTCGGCCTGACAACATTTCAGATAGTGCAAGAGCTAAGACATAGATAAGGAAGGGAGGGGGAGAGTGGGAAGGAAATGGAAACAAACAGGCGACTACCGTACTAGGCCTGACGACATTTCTGGTAGAGCCGGAGAAAAACAAAAGGTAAGGGAGAGGGGTGCAGAAAGGGAGGGGAGGAAAAAAACAGGCAACTATCATACTAGGCCTGACGACATTTCAGATAGTGCTGGAGGGGTGGTGGGGAGGAAAAAAACAGTAATGGGAGGGTGGAGGACACAGACGAGGTTGCTATCATATTAGGTCCAGGGACAATTCTGATAAAGTAAGTGCATAGAAGAAAGTAAGGGGAGGAGATAGGAAAAGGGAGAAGGGAAAGGAGGAGAGAAAAGAGAGTAAGCAGTCAAAAAGAGTGGAGAAGCAAGAGTGGAGAGCGAATACAATTGCAGAAGTCAGTAGTAACACATAATGTTGCAAGCCAGGATACAAGATGAAGATGGGAACAGCATGATTCAGGGCCACCAGGAGTACAAGATGCAAAGGAAGTCCAGCATGAGAGTTGAGAAAGAGTGACGCACCATGAATTAATGAAGTCCATAAAAGTCAAATCCAGCATTGGCCACAAGACAGTGATGGTGAAGGAAGGCACCAGGTGGGCGGGGCTTGCTAAGTGGTGAAAAAGAGCAATAAGTGGCGCATAGTGGGCATGTCAGAAAAGGAACCTCGGGGCAACTTTTTTTTTTTGGGGGGGAAATATCTTCTCAAAAGGATCTGAATAACCTGATTGTATGACCACATTTAACTGTGGAATGAGCCCATTGATCCATGGCACAGCAAACTAAAACCTGGTGCTGCTCCAAGATCCATTATTTCCCAGATACCCAACTACAGAGTCCGAGATTTACTGTGTAAATATGCAAGAGAAAAGGGGGAATTATGATTTGGAACAGACCGAATGTTATACCCAGACTTTTCTATGGTGTTACAAAAAGAACAGAGATCTTTCCTCTGAGTTAAACAACTACTTGGTGAAAGATATCAAGTATGCTGTACTTTTCCCAGTTAAACCACAATTCCGGATGGTAAAACATACCTTTTCTTAGCACCTGAGGAGCCCGCTTTTGTCATGGGACGGGAACATTTCCACTCACTAATGGATAGCTGTCGAGACACTGTGCTGGTTATTGATGTGAGGCAGATATCCAATACATGATGCAGTGTATTTGGTTTAGCTTCACTGTTATCCATCTGGAAATAAGGTGCAGTTGAGGACTGCTTGCAGTGCCGCTTCCTTTTTCTTGCAAACCTGCAATGTTAAACATTATACATCTCTTATTGTTTCAGATTATTATTTTTGTTCAGGGTTTATTTTACATATGCTGTGGATGCGGAAAGGGTGGGTGGTGGTGATATGGGATTAAAGAAATTAAAACAAGCTTGCCAATTGGTACTCTGTTTATTAAGACACGGCAAGCTACATTCATATTGCATAGGTGGTTATATTTAGTGTCATGCTACACAGGCGCAGTCTAACAGTTTGCATAAAAGAAAGGGAGTACAATTCTTAAATTGGAATATGTGTGGATTTAATAATCTTATAACAGCATGCAAATTACTATCGTACTTTGAACGACATTTAATATTTTATTTCTAGAGGCGGCACATACTGTAAGGGGTATACATGAACAATTTGTTGAAAAATGGGCCCAAATAGGTATTTTCCGAATTATTCCACTCAGTCTAGGGGTGTAGTCACTTCGATACATTAGTCACTAAAATGTAAGTATATTAAGTCAATATGTGATCTGTAAGGGTGCAGAAGTAGGAGAGTGACACATGGGTGGCATATTGTTGGTTATAGACTTTTTTTTAAACCAAAATGAAAGAAACCCCTACCTGTCCCTATTTCCAAGAAGGTTTTTTCTGCCTCAAGCAAACTAAGGACTCTGTCAGGAGGTTGTGTCAAAGGTAAATAGTCCACTGACATGTCCAAACCTATTTCCTTCGCTTAAACTCTAAATCAACTAAGAGAAAAAGTGGCTGATCTTCTTGATCCAGAAGAATGGTTTTCCTTCTTTGGGACAATGCTCCAAAAATCACTTGTAAGAAAGGGGGAGTGTTCTTCTTCAAACGTACAACTTAAGTCTCATCAAAAGGGTTCCTTGAATGATTCTCCGCCAAAGCAACATAGAAAATAAAGTCTTGCAATTTCAGAATAAGGGGTATGGCTACTCCATTTAATCTCACTCTGGTTTCTCATAAGGTCAAGAGAATGAATCCCTTCCCTTGGTATATTTTAGGCTTCTCTCAATAATCATAAACACCAGGGGAATGATTCCCACCCTTGTCCATTTTTTGAAAATAAAATGTATTTTATTAGCATTTCAACAAACAGCAGACCACCACTCCACATTACTCCCCCTCCCTCAACTTCCCCCCTTCCCGGAACAACCATAAACTTGTGGATATCCTGTAAGCTCCCCCATCCCATGCTAATAACCATTGTAGTCTCTGTGGACACCAAGTACCCCGAAAGTCATTAGGAGAAACGGCAAAACTAAGTCCCACTCTGCCTGAAATTTCGGGTGCTCACCCTGAATTGAATAAGTCACCCATTCCATTGCCACAAAGTTCCAGATCTTGGTGATCCACTCATGTTCTGACGGAGCAACTTTTTGTTTGCATTTTTGTGCCACCAGCAACCAGGCCACTATCCTGAGGATCATGTAAGCTTTTCTTTGTGCTTTTGTGGGGAGTATTTCAAGGACATCACCCATACTCTTGCATCCCGTCTCCTTTCTTCCATACTGTACGGGCATCCCTTGTGAGGGACGGAAGACTGAACCTTTTTCAATATAAAAATCTTCTTCCCCTTTAAATTTAGAGGCGTGCGGGGGCGCGGCCCGACTTCGCCCACCGGCGCCACTCCTCAGTCCCCTTTTCCGCGTCACCAGTGCTCATGGGTTTGGCTTCAGCCATGTAATTCCATGCGCAGGTACTTCTTCTCTTCTGTCTTTTTGTCATTCAGGTACTCAGTCCTCAGGCGTCACGCTCGTCCCCAGTGCATGCCGACTTCTACAGGGTTCAGCAGGTGTCCATCCTTACTGCGGTGGGCACTTTCCAACTTCAGACACCCACGACCTCTGCCTACGTTGCCCTGGCCCAGACCAGAGCTGGCAAGCTTGTACCGCGTGCAACGCGCTGTCCTCGAGGTCACTGAAGAACAGACTAGCCAAGTGGAGGGAGCTCTTCCAGAGATCCCCTCCAAAGGACCTGAAGGACTTTTTCAATCATCGATCCAGGACCTAGGTAGGGGCACTCTTTTCCAGCGCACCCCGCAAGGGAGACTCTTTTCCAAGGACTCGCCCGCGCGTGAGGAACCTCTCAATGCCAGCACGAGTACCGAGGCTAAGTCAGCTACCGGTCGAAAGGCTGAGGGGTCAGTGGATCCTCCCATTGACAGTGCTGAGGGGCCGCAAGGTTCTTTTACCGGGATTACTCCTGAGGGGCAATGCCCTAGTACCGGCACATGTACCAAGGATAGTCCAGCTACCGGCCTCACGGCCGAGGTGTCTCCGGATCCTTCCGGTGTCCGTGCTGAGGGACCTCAAGGTTCTTTTACCGGGATTACTCCTGAGGGGCAATGCCCTAGTACCGGCATTAACGAGGGGGTGCACTACCGGCAGCTCTGCAGAGGGTAATACGCCTTCCAGGTAACGGCCTGAGGTGCGGTATAGGCATTATTTGCCAACACCAAGTGTTTTGGACGGGGCTGGTTCCAGCGAGCCAGGAACCATGACTTTGGCACGTGGCACGCAGCTCGACAAAATGGCAGCCACGCCAGACAAGATGGCTGCACGTCCGATACCCCCTCTGGCAGAGCGGGTCGAGGAATGAGTCACAAGGTGGGACTGGTGCCAACCAGGTGCGTGACCTACAGTTTATCCATGAGCGGCGCAGGGCAGGTTTCCCCTGCACCCCAGGTAAGAGTGTGCCCCGGCCCCGGCAGCCGTTAGCCACTCCGTCAATATCACCTGCCACCTCTCCAGCCTCCGAAGACAGGTTCTTTGGAAGGTTCCTAGGGCTGATGCACACTCCCCAGATGGGGCCATCCTCCGGGATGCCATCAGGGACATGCTCTCCCAGGTCAACCCCACCAGCTCCCATTGTCATTCCATCTATGGCTCCGGTGCCGCAGGCCCTTGCACAACCACCACTGCCCCAGCCGATTCCGGCTTCCCTGCCTCCCATAGTACAGGCGGATCCACACCAGCATCCGGAGCAGCCACCGTCTCCGGTTTCCACACCGCAGCCCACGGCGCACAGCACTCCTCCACCACTTCCAGACCCTCCGAACACTCTGGTGGACACTGACGAGGAGGAGGACCCAGACATGTCATCTTCAGTCAGGGCCATCCACGAATGCCTTGCAGGTTTGTTAGAATATTTGGGCCTTCCTCAGCCTGAGGTAGAGCAGCCCGAGGAGGGGGTCTTGGCAGAAGTCCTCACCCTAAGACCCCCTACCAAAACGGGGATCCCGATGCAGAAAGACGTAGTTGCCCTGGCCAAGAAGGGGTGGCTCAAGCCGCACTCGGCCCAACCTGTCAATCGGCTCCGAGACGCCAAGAATAGACAGATGGAAGGTGATACTCTTGCTTTCGGCGCATCCTCAACTGCACTCTTCTGTGATTGCTGTGGCGTCACTCTATTCTAAGCCTCAGTCGTCCTCGGCCACCTTGTCCTCGATGCTGCTAGGCAAGGAGGAGAAGATCTTGAAGGCGTATGGAAAAAAGCTGTACTCCAACGCCTCCTTGCATCCCAGAAATGCGCTTCAGGGCTGGCCTAGGAGAAGCCAAGCTAGTAGCGCAAAACATCATGGAGTCCTCCATGGCCCACATCGATACCTCTGGCCGGGCCATCTGCATTGCCACGGACATGAGCAGGATGGCCTGACTCCGGGGTACTAAATTATTCCTGAGGTCCAAGAATGCATATTGGACCTTCCATTCGAGGGCAGTGACCTCCCCACTCCACCACGGATGAGGAATTAGATAAAAAGAACAGCTCACCGCAAGGTCTTTATCTATTCTTACAAAGGCCACGGCCAAGGCCTACACCCAGTGGCAGCAATGCTCTGACAAGTGGCAGGCGTTTGGCGGGTTCCGGGGCTTCTAAGAACGTAGGTCCAGCCAACCTGACCTTTCTCAGAGTCAGTACCGGAGGAAACAACAAAAGGGGGGGCAAGGGGTCTCTCCAATGCCCCTCCTCTGCAACAGCCTCAGAGCGAAAGAAGGCACGACACGCCCCTCCGGGTCCACATGTCTCCGTTGGGGTCGCAGGCTTGCCTTTTACATGAAAATATGGTGCCAGAATTTTTCAGACGCCTGCTAGATCCTCTCCGTAGTCTCCATGGGGTACCGCCTACCGGTACCTTCCTCTCCTCTCTCCTCCCGCCTCCCCTCTCCCACAGATTGAGACAACATCTCTGCTGGTGGAGATCCGCACGTCTGCCGAGAGCCAGGCAGTGGAAGAAGTCCTAGCCTCCCAGTGAGGATTGGGCTTCTATTCCAGGATTTTCACCATACAGAAGAAGAACGAGGCTGGCAGGAGAGTTGTGTTGGCCTTTGCCACCCTCAATCTCTCCCTCCCTCTGCAAAAAAAATGGTCAAGCCAGCTCTTATTGTGGAAACACTGGACAGGGGAGACTGGATGTGCTCCCTGGATCTGAAGGATGCTTATCTACACGTCCCAATTTGGCAGCCGCATTGTTCCTTACTGCTCTGCAGGATCAGGGGCTACCATTTCCAATACAAAGTGCTACCCTTTTGGCCTCAACTCGGCGCCCAGGGTATTTACCAGGTCAATTAATGCAGTGGCAGCCCTCCTCAGGGTCCAGGGCCACCACGTCTACCAATACCTGGACGACTGGCTCGTTCGGGCTACCTCTCCGGAAGCGGTTCTCCATACCGCCTCTGCACTGATGAACATCACAACCTAGGGTTCACTATCAATCTCAAAATGTCTTGGCTGCAGCCCATGCAGAGCCTGACCCTCTTGGGCCTCCTCTGGGACACAAGCTCTGGGAGAGTCTTTCCCTCAGAGGATAAGACTGCGGCCATCAAGAGATCCACAGCTCACTTCCTCTCCAGGCCAGAGAGCTTGGCCTGGTGGTAGGTCCAGTAGGTCATACCCCACACAAGGCTCACGATGTGGAAATTGCGGCTGCACTTCGCAGCTTCATGGAATCAGGAGAAGGGCTCCCAAGCAGAGCCAGTCAACATTCCTCTCTTTGTCCACTCGGACCTCCAGCGATGGTTCGCGGACTGCAACCTGCGGCAGGGCAAGCACTTCCGACAGCCAGCCCCTGAGGTCACAGTCACTACAGACGTTTCCCTAGAGGGTGGAGGAGCCCCCTGGACAACCAAAGCGTAAAGGGAGTCTGGACTCGGCAGGAGTCCCCCATCAATTGGCTAGAATTGAAGGCCATATGGCTGGCTCTCAAGGCCTTTCTCCCTCTTATCAAGGGCAAGACAGTTCGTATGCAGACAGACAACCCCCCCCCCAGCATGTTCTAGGTCAACAGGCAGGGGGTACCAGATCCCCTCCGCTGTGCAACCTAGCAGTCAGCATGTGGGAATGGGCTCTGGAGAACAACATCTACCTCATGGCTGTCCACCTCCCAGGGTGAATCCAACCTGGCAGCGGAGAGGTTCGGCATACTGGGGGCAGACAATTACGAGCTCCTGGCCCAGCAGGGGGGCAGGGTACTCCACCTCGCTCCTCACAAACTAGCCCTCATAGCGCGGTTCCTGAGCAGGTCACGCTGAAAGACTTGAGCCTATCTCGGGCTAACCTAAAGATCCTCCAGGGCGCTAGAAGCAAGGCTACTAGGTGGCAATATAAGAGTAAATGGTCTAGATTCTGTCATTGGGCCAACTCTAGGGAGATCGACCCGCTTAAGTGCACCTTGGACGAGGTGCCATAGGGGTTTACAGGAATTCGGAGGAGGGCCTCTTCTCCTCCTCCAACCCGGTGGTCAAGCGACATCTGGCAGACTTCCCCAGGCTTTACCCGCCTATAAAGAAACCACACCCTGTGCGGTACCTTAATGTTGTGTTGGGCGCCCTGGCGCACAAACCTTTTGAACAATGGTGTCCGCGGACATCATGCTGGTCACAGTAAGGACAGCCCTGCTTGTGGGCCTCACCTCAGCTTGCAGAGTCAGCGAGATCCAGGCTCTGGTGGCTTCAGAGCCCTACACTACCTTTCACGAGGACAAGGTCGTCCTGCGAACGCACCCTGCGTTCCTACCGAAGGTGACCTCCTCCTTCCATCTCAACGATGAAATAGTCTTACCCACTTTCTTCGCCGATCCCAAGGAGGAGCCTCAGAGGGTCTATCACCGTCTGGATGTTAGACGCGCGCTGAAATACTACATGGACAGGACCAAGGACTTCCACAAGTTGAACTGCTTGTCACTCTCGGGGTGTGTGGGGGGGTCAAGGCCCGGTTACCAGGCCTCCAAGGCCTCCCCAGCAAGGTGGATGGTTGCGGCCATGAGGCAGGCCTATGAGGGGCAGCACAAACCTGTGCCAGCTAATTTACATACCCATGCGGTCAGAATTGCGTTCCAACCGCATGTGCCGTGGCAGGTCATCAGCAGGGCGGCTACCTTGGCCACTACAAGCACTACTGTTTGGATGCCACCTCTAGGTCAGACGCGGCATTCGGACAGGCGGTTCTAAGAAACATGTTTTCTTAAGGAGGGTCTCCTCTCCACCCTGGGGGTACATTCAGTTGTAATCGCCCATACAGTATGGATGAAAGGGGATGAGACGTAAGAGTAATTAATAGTTACTCACCGTAGTGACTAACGTACTCTTAGTCCATAGTCCCCTTTCCTCTATACGATCCACCATCCTCCCCCATAATACTGGTGTCATTGGGCAATGCTGAATATTGTCAATGGGCACTGAGGAGTGGCGCCAGGGGGCGGAGTCGGGTGAACGCATGCTCCCCGAGCCGCGCCTCTAAATTTAAAGGCAGAAGAAGTTATTTCTTGTGAAAAAGGTTCCATCTCCCGTCCCGCGCAAGGGACGCCCGTACAGTATAGAGGAAAGCAGACTAGGGACTAAGAGTACGTTAGTCACTGCAGTGAGTAACTATTAATTTCCCAGCATAGCCTCCTTAAAGCCCCTATGGATCAGATGTCCACATAGCCCCTTCATAGCAGTGTTAATAGTGTCCCAGAAAGGTTGTATGCCAGCACACTTCCACCAAATGTGCCCCCACGTCCCAATCTCCCCACAACCCCTCCAACATAGATTAGATACTGCCGGGTAGCATTTATGCAATTTGTTGGTTTTAAGGTGCCATTGCACCATTGCCTTGATCCACATCTCCTTGATCTGAATTGCACGTGTGAGTTTGACTATGTTTGCCCATAGTTGAGACCACTGCTACCCCTCTATCGAGCGACCCAGGGTGAACTCCCATTGCGTCATGTAGGACCATTCTGGTCGTAGCGGACCATCAGAGAATATTTTGTACAGTGCTGCTATAGTGTTTGTCCCCTGAGTTAGACGTAACATACTTTTCAAATAGAGTTTGTTCACTGCTTGCCGCAGACTTGATCGTCTGACCCATCAACCAATGCCTCCGCTAAATCTCTCCTCCTCTCCTCAGCCCAAATTGTTGTTTGCACTGAATAAAGGATTTAATATCCTGACACTCCACAATATCCCTCAACTTCTGGCACCACGCCACCTCCCAGCTGGCGAAAGCCCCCGGTTCTACTCACCGGTGTGAACTGGGGGATTTCTGAATAGAGATGTCAGGGGGTGGGGGAGTACGGGATTTTGTCGGGTCCGCCTGATGGATCTATTAATCCCATACTTCCCCCCCCACTAGGGCTGTTATCCGACTCATGTACATGTTCTTAGGTTTATCCACTTTTTGGTATCCGAACTTCCTCCAGGGACCTACCCACCACCGCCCTGTCCATTTGGCACCATACTTTACTTTGGTTCCCTGTGAACCATTCCCGGACCATTCTAACCTGGGCTGCAAAATAGAGGAGGAAGTTTGGCAAACTCACTAGTCAATGGTACTAGCAGGGTTGCTGTTGCGAGGTTCTATGTGGCACTTATTTGGTAGTCATTGCTGTTTTTGCATGTTGCGTTCTGGTACCTGTAGGCATGTTGGTGTTTACAATTGCTACTCTGTGTACATGGGCTCATCCCTCATGTTGGGTGCAAAATGTGCATGCTCCCTGGGCTGTACTGTGACGCCGTTATGGGAGGTGGCCAGGTCAGACATTTATCATGCAATGCTTTGTGTCGGTGTTCACGTCCACAATCACCTGCCACCCCATTTTGTCAGGTGCTCCGCATGCATGCATCCAGCTGCACTCACCCACTATCCACGTCCGTTGTCCACGGTGCCTCTCCATGTATCCTGGGAGTGTGCTGTTCCGTAGCACCATGGAATCATGGGTGGAACCAGAGTAGCGGGCACAGCAGTAGGTGATGAGGTGGTCAGGGCCACAGGTCACCTGCACATTGAGGGAGTTGTAGTGTTTGCTGTTTCTGTACACTGCTTTTTTGGGGTGGCAGGGGAGCCACCAACGCAACATGGGTGCAGTTGAGGGCTGCTATCACATTTCGCATGTGTGCTATGGAATAGAACCGGGCCTTCATTTCATTCACCTCGACTGGGGTGGTGGGCAGTGTGATATGGTGTTGCACATGAAGCAGGAGGGCATCCATCACCTGCCTCAAAACTGCACAGAAAGTGGGCTGTGCCATGCTGTGCATCATGGCCACGAAATGCTGAAGTTCCTACAAATTGTAGCACTGACACTAGCTTCAGCAGTGGGGGCATAGCTGTAAGGATGTTTATCCTGCTCCCTATGTCCTCCTGGATTGCGGATCATCACAATCCAGGAGGACATAGGGAGCAGGATAAACATCCTTACAGCTATGCCCCCACTGCTGAAGCTAGTGTCTGTGACGGTTTCCCTTTGTTCATGTGGTAAAGAGTCACCAACTGGGTAATCTTTAGTTGGTCAAGTGGAAACCTGCTACATACTTTCTCATATATTCTTAGACCATTCACCTATTGTACTCAGACTAGTACTAATCCCTGATGAGCCGAGGACATCACCTTGATGATTTAGATTGGCGGCATTAACTGACCCTGCTTTGAGATGAGTATATTTGATCTTATCTATTTGTTCTTTGACACAAATGACGGCTCTATTTCCTCAATAAGAATAATATGACAAGCGTTCAAAATGTATATTTGAGGTATAGCTATATCATCGGATTTTGGAGTACTGAAAATTATTTGTAGAACTTTAAATGATTGAATCACACTTAAAGTCTCTAAAACAATGCCTGCAAAATCAGGATTCTAGTTTGTTATGGACCATTAAAAATTAGTTATACAGATTTTGCGACGCTGTGGATAGGGAGACACATTACATCTGTGTCCCTGCTACAGCCAGATGTTATAGGGAGGTGGACAGACCAATAGCCAGAGCAATACTCTAACAACTCGGCCAAACTTTTCAAAATGTTCAAGGAGCTGGCCCATCCTGCTGCAGTCTCTACCTCTCCTGTTCCCTCCAGGGCCTCTAAAACTCAGGACATCCTGTCCACCATCTCATCCTCTACCTCCTGTTCCTCTACCACTCCTGGTCTGTCAATGGCTGTCCCTCCTCCTACTTTCTCCGCATTTCCCCTGTTCACCCCTGACGATGTTTCTAGACAAGTCCGATCTATGAAAGTCTCCCCTGCTCATCCAGAAGCACAGAAGCATCAAGGACCACATCAACACCCTTGCTCCAGACTTGGCCAATTCCAGCAATCATTCCTTTGCCACAGGAACTTTCCCCTCCCCCTCAAGCACTCTCTTGGGCCCCACCCCCTTCTAAAGAAGCCCTCGGCCAATCCTTCCTCTCCGGCTAACTATCGCCTGATCTCCATCACTCCTTTCCTGGGCAAACTCTTGGAAAAGCTGGCCATCTCCCAGCTTGATCTACATATTCAATCTGTTGGTTTCCTCCCTGACCACCAGTCTGGCTTCAGAGCTGCCAGAAACATGGAAACTGCTCTGCTGAACACCCGTGATAACTTTCTCTCCAATCTCGACTCTAACCTCCCTTCTGTCCTCATTCTCCTCGACCTATCCTCTATTTTTGACAAAATCAACCATGCCATCCTGCTCAATCGCCAATGCGACAACATTGGTATTACTGATCAGGCGCTGGCCTGGTTGACCTCCTTTCTCACTGACCGACCCGCTCAGGTCCAAATTAGGTATTTCCTCTTATATCTCTCTCTGTCTCTACTTGTGGTGTTCCCCAGGGGTCTAACCTCTCTCCCTGGCTCTTCAACCACTACCTGGCACCTCTTTCCCACTGGATTGCTAGTTTCTGGTCCAATTTTCAATGTTATGCGGAGGACACTTTGCTCTCTTTCAGGCTCCCCTCAGCCACCTCTGCTTCGTCTCTCATACCAGACTGTCTGGCCGCAATTCAGGAAAGGTGTGCCACCAATGATCTTTGCCCTAATGCCAATAAGACTGAGATCCTCCTCATTGGGACACCCGCTCCCTCCTTTCCTCTCTCTCTGGCCGCCCATTCTGGAACCTCTTCCTGCTCCTTCCAGTGAGGCTAAGAATCTTGGTGTCAACTTCGACTGCACCCTCTACTCACAACTCTGGCATCTCTAAGAATTCAAACTATCAGCTGCACCTCCTTAGCGGTATTCTTCCTTTTCTCACTTTCCCCCAGAACCTCACTGTCTCCAGCGCTCTGGTCCTCTCTAGGCTGGAATATTGCAACAGCCTCTTGCTAAATCTTCCTGCCTCTGCTCTTCAACCTTTACAACTTCTTCAGAACAGGACTGCAAGATTTGTTTTTGGCCTCAAGCCCAGGGATCGTATCTCTCCTGCTCTGAAATCTTTTCACTGGCTCCCCGTGGCTGCAAGGATCAAGTTCAAGAACCTCTGCATCGTATACAAGGCTTTCTGGGGCCTGGGACCACTCCATCTTCAAATTTCTCGTCAAAAACATCTTCCTTCTCGAGCTCTGTGCTCATCCACCTCCAACTCTGAGGGTCAGGCGATTCTCCAAGCAGAGAGTTGGGGGCAGATTTATCTCCTCCACTGGGGCCTCCCTCTGGAACACCCTCCCTACCTCCCTCAAACTTGTGCAGAACCACCTCCGGTTCCGGAAGCAACTCAAGACCTTTCTTTTCACTTACGCTCTCTTTTCCTGTTAAATGAGGAGTCTTGTGAACGCTGGTTACCTGTTCTTCCTGGTGAGCGGGGTGGTGAGGCTGCCAGTCTGTCGACCTATTGTTCAGGTGTAGAACAGTCAACGCGGGGTACCAACCCAACACCCTCCTGGCAATCTCCAACAGGATGGTGCTGGACGCCATGGGACGGCACTTCTCTGATTTTTGTCACGTCAGGACAGTGCAAGCACTGACAAAGAATGCCCAGATGTTGCCCAAATGAGAATGGTGGTTTCCAGATGTCGGGATGAAGATGGAGGTGTTCCGGAAGGCAGGGTACTAAGCAAGCTCCAAGGCAGGCCAATAACAAGAGACTGTAAGGAAGGGACAGCCAAATGACTGCCAAGGTGCCTAAGTAGCAGGGAAGAGATCTTGGAAACGGCAGGGAGGATGCAGGGAACCCCGCAAGAGAACTGAGAACCAAGGACTGGAGGCACCCCAGACCCAGAGAACCAAGGAACCGGGACCAACCAAGACCAAGGAAAGTAGGCAGGACCAGGAATCAGGATAGCCAACAAGGAACAGGAAATAGCACAAAAAAGGCAGGGTAAGGCTAGGCACAGCACAGAGCAGGGCTAGACTGACCAGGGGCGAGCGACACAATGAGGGAACCTGACCGCATTGAGATGCAACAATTCCCTGCAATTGGGACCCGGATAGGGGCCGTGACCCAAAGCGAGGCTTGCAGCGCAAGCTTTGGGTTCCAAGCAGACTGCACATCCGTAGAGGGACAGGCGTGGACGCCCGCGCATGCGCAGACCCGCAATTATGGCGGCGCCCAAGGAGCCGGGGACCCAGACCGGCGGAGTCCGACCAAAGCACCAACGGGAGTAGAACCTCCACGATGGGACCCGCCGGAGCAGAGGACCCCGCCTCCCAGACCCGGTAAGCGGCATGAGACTTCCTCTACCCTGCTGATGCACCAGACTGCTCCGTGCACTGGTCACCCTCTGAATTCGGGCCCAGGCTCCTGCAAGTCCAGTTGCCCCTGCACTTCCTCCGGGCTCCCCAGGACTTAAGGGACTGTATCTGCAACCCTACAGTCCCATCTCTCTGCACTTGTGAGCCACCCGCTGGCTGCACTTGTGAGTTAACTGCACTTCCCCCTTACGCTCCACCCGGCACTTCTCCCCTTCCCTCTTCCCTGCACTTGCGCGATCTGAATGACACAAGGCCTAGTAAGATTGTTATTTTGTCCTCCATTTGTTTCCCCCTCCTTGTCTTGTTGCATCTACAACAGGCGCGTTATAAATGCCACTACATATCATCTATATATTATAAGAACTGAGCTATCATATGAGAGCGTGATATTTGTGAGAAATAACTATGGTGAAGTGTGTGTTGTGAACCCAGGCAAAATGGATGTATTGCATTTCTGAAATCTTCACAAACCTCAGTTTTATCTGTTGCTGCAACTGAAATGTTGGGCATTCCTAAAGTGCCAAGGACGAGTATACTTGTCCTTTTTGCATAGACTTCAATAATAGCCTGGCACTTAGGGGTTAACATTACAAGAAATTCTAGATGCCATCAATATGCTTTCCAATAATAAAGCACAGGGATCTGCTGGACTATGCTCAAGTATTCAAAATAAAATATTGCCTGGTCCTCGAGCTGCACCTGTTACAGGTATGGGAGGAATGTTACTGTAGACATACTCCCAGCAACACTACTCAAGGCAGTAATAACACTGTTGCTCAAACCTAATAAGCCACCAGTCGACCGCGGTTCTTATCACACACTGTTGCTACTGAATGTGGACACAAAGATATTTGCGTGTGCTCTGGCAACTTTGCTGCAGTCTTCGATGCTTCATCTGATACTGAATATCCTCACAAGCCTTAAACCCTCTAGATGTCAAGGCGACATATGCCCAGCTCCTTTTTATCAAAGAATGTGCATCTGAACTAGCACCCTTCATCACATCATTAATTAATGCCTCCTGACACCAACACTGTCCCCTCCAACCTCAAAGACGCATGGGTCCTTCCACTATTGATGAAACCTACACTTGACCCCAACATCCCTACAAATTACAACCCCAATGCAACCGTCCCGTTCCTCCTCAAAAAATAATGGATCGAGCAGCATACCTGCAAATCCAAAAGCACCCAGAATCCAACAACCTCCTAGGTGTCTGCCAACCAGGCTTCCGTCTAGGACATGGTACCAAAACAGCATTGCTTGATCAAAAAATTCAAATGGACGAATTCAAAGATAACGGCAAATTAGCACTCCTCCTCCGACTTATTAGCGGCCTTTGATTTAGTTGACCACAACATACTTTGCAATCATTTCGGCTCAGCAGCCCATTTCTCCACCAATGCCATACTCTGGACACCATCCTTCCTCTCTAATAAAACCATGAGAGTATTCTCCCCTTCTGCATCAAAACCTCCAGCCCCAGTCCCATGCAGAGCGCCGCAAGGATCTTGCGTCTTGCCCATGCTGTACAGCATATTCACTAAACCTCTATTTGACTGCCTCAACGACTTGGGTGTCACTTACACCAATTATGCAGATGACACCCAAATCCTCATACCCCTGACATGCTCCTACGACCACAATTCGTAATTGTTCAACCAAATTAACCAAACAATCCAGGCATGGATTACCCAACACAGCCTCTGCCTTAACAATGAAAAGACAGAGCTCCTCCTCATCAATCCTCCACTCCGATTAAAAAATAAAATTAAAAAATACATTTAAAAAAAAACTTGACAGTTCCGATAACTCCTTCACGATAGACGGTCTTAACATCAAAGTTTCAAAGGAAGTAAAAACACTAGAGACCTCATTACGACCCTGGCGGTAGAGCTGCCGGCCATGTTAACCCCCTACCGCTTCATTATGAGGTCTGCTCAAGGGTCCGCTAAGGACGCCTGTTAAAGCCAGGCGTCCTTAGCGTGTCCCGCGAGCAGACCAGTATGCTAACAACGGGCCCTTCATTAACGGGCCCCTTTGTTAGCATCCTCCCCATTCCCATTGAGCCCTATGGGGGCTCAAATGGGAATGGGGATGTACCAAGTCCGGGTTCCTTGAATGGGGAAATACCAGGCCCTCCAAGGTCGGAATGGCCCGGTATTTCCCCATTCAGGGAACCCGGTAGGCGGAATGGGGGTGGCCATGCCGCAAAAAGGGGCATGGTTACCTCCAGGGTCGTAATGAGGCCCTAGGTATCCATCTTGACTCTACGCTCACGCAACATAAAGAAATTACAGTTAATTCAAAATAATGCACTAAGAGCTGCACTGAATAGCCCCAAAAAGAATCACATCAGCAAGACTAGGCGCCCTGTCCACTGGTTGCCAGTACAAAACTGCATCCTCTTCAAAACGCTATCCCTGTCACCTAAATGCATCTCGCTAATAAATTTGCAGTAAACAAACCCAACAGACCTACGCGCAGTGCGTACACTCATCTACTCAAATACAAACTTCATAAAGCAGGAAGCAACCGCTTTCCAGTGCTAGCTGCTAAACACTGGAATGCTCTTCCAACAGCTTTAAGATCTGTAGCCTCCTTCTAGACCTTCCGAAAAAACCTGAAAACCCGACTATTCACACTAGAACAACATATCTAATCTAGCCTACACAGCCCACCCTCCACGAAAACTATGAAACTACACGCATCCGTCTTCAACACACTGACTAATGTAACCAGCTGTTCCTGATATGTATGCAATTATGTCTGTTATAACCATGGACTCCACCGCCCCAATGTAAGTAACCGCTATTGGCAATATGCATGCTACATAATGATAGCATAGTGTATGTACGTACCTCCTAAGAATTCCAGTGCCCAGATGCCCCAGGGTTAGGTGCATGTTACAAATGCCAAAATAAATAAATAAGAGTAGACGGGTGGTGTTGGGCATGCGAGAGATGTTGTGGGGCGGATCATGGGAGGGAGGGCATTGAGTGGTGCTCTTGTGGGGTCAGGCAAGTTGTTGATTGTGGTTCGAGTCTGGAGGGCGTTAGTTTAGGTGTACTAGATGAGCGGTCGAGTTCAAAGAGGTGGAGACTGGGAGAGACAGGAGGGGAGGGCCTGATGGCAGGGCTGGAAAAGGATAGGAGGTTGGACGATGAAGTGGTGAGGTATGGGGAGCCGAGGGAGAGGGCCAGTCGCCCTTTCTGTGTTTTGTGGATTTGGCTGCAAGAGAGGTGTGAGAGAAGGTAGGGGGGTCAGAGAAGAAAGGGGAAAGGAGCTGAAGCAACGGTTTTAGAAAGGGCAAGACATACTACTTTGCGAGAAGGGAAAGGGCTTGAAGGGGGAGGTCTGGGGATGGGGGTCGAGCAGGAGCTGAGGGTGGGTGTTAGGGCGAGAGGGCTTCACAGGTGAAGAGGGGGTCGGCAAGCTGTGTGGAGTTTGAGGGCTGCGGTTGTCCTTGCGCATCTGCGCTGTCAAGGAGATGCTGGGTTTTCAAAGGAGTGGTGTTGGTGGTGAGGCGTGTGGGACTGATGTAGGGGGATGGATAGAGTGCGTGGTGGTGGAAGGTTGACTATGTTGGTGTGACGTGGAGCTCTACACAAGTGGGTGAGTGTTAGTGCAGGGTTTAACAGGGGTTGGCAGGGGCTTGGAGGGCTGAGGTTGGATCAGCTGGTCTGGGGGAGGTGGGGGAGAGTTTCTACATGACTGCCCCAATGCCGCGGTAGTGGCTGGGAGCTCTTGTTGTTTGGAGCACCAGAGAGCTCCTCTGCCTTGTGAGTTGGAAATTGCGCAAGGTGTACGAATGGGGGTTAGGGGGTTGTTCTCAATAGGTGCCCTAAGGCAGAGGAAGGGCGAGAGGGAGGGTTGGACTGAAATGTGTGGGATGAGGGTAGGATGCGGGTGGTGTTTCGCGCGCTCGAGGGTTCCTCTGATCTTAGAGTTAGAGGCAGAATGGTGATTGGGAGCCGGCGGTGGGGGTCAGAGTGTATGGGTGTTCAGGTGCAGGGTTAGGAGATGGCGAGATGTGGCGTTTACGAGGGGTTCGTGAATGAAGGCGCTAGTACAGAGGATATGAGCCGTGTGGGTTGCATTATGGTTTGGTGGGGGTGGGTGCTGCGCAGAAGAGGTAGAGTTGTGGAGGGGCAGAGAGGCAGTCTTTCTTGTTGTGGTACCCCAATCAGGAAAGGGAAACCAGATTATGGTTGTGGTATGGAGCAGTGCAGAAGGTGAGCGATGTGGGGGACAGAGAGTAGCTGCACGTACATAGGGCTATGGCGGAAGGTATCTTAGTTGTGGCAATTATGACTAAGATAGCAGGAAATCTAGTCAGCGATAATGCAATAGCAGCAGCTAGATTTGGGACAGAGGGAGGAAGAGCCTACCACGGGGACACAACAGTAAATGTAATAAAAGTAAATGCAATAGCAGCACCTAGATGTATGACACCTGGATAGAGGGAGAAGGGCCTCCCACGGGGGCACAACAGTAAATGTAATAAAAGTGAATGCAATAGCAGCACCTAGATGTGGGACACCTGGATAGAGGGAGAAAGGGCAGAACACAGGGGCAGAGCAGTAAATGCAATGACAGTAAATGCAATAACAACAACTAGATGTGGGACACCTGGATAGAAGAAGGGTCTAACACGGGGGCACAACAGTAAATACAATAACACTATATGCAATAGCAGCACCTAGATTTGGGACACCTGGATAGAGGAAGAAAGGGCCTTCCACGGGGGCACAATAGTGAATGCAGTAACGGTAATAACAGTAACACAAAAGGCAGATAGTAGTCACAATGTCTGAGTTTAAAATTCCTCAGTATTTCTAGCTGGCACAATCCAGGCAATTCTGGTAAGTGGCTGTATGTCCCAATTAGGTTATCTGGGATGCACGGGCTAGATGTGAGAAGCTGCTATGTGGTCCATGTGGCTGGGGGCACAATCTCCTTAAAGCAATGTTTGGCGAGGCAATCAGAGTGCAATATATCGTTGGTGTAGACAGTCTATTTTAGAGCATTATGGATATTGGGCATAAACTACGCAGAGGCAGTATTTGGCAATAGGCCGTATCTAACTGTGACAAGACTCAACAGTTGGGGTTTGGATGATTTTCGATGAGTATGGACAAATTACAGAAGAGCAGTAATTGCTGGTCCCCCTACTGTTTTGATCCACCTTACCTTGTTGGTTGATAACTGCAGGCACCACTGGCGAACACGGTCTGGAACTGCTTCTTCGGAGACTCTTGTCCTTTGCCTTGGTGTCCTTAGTCGCAGGGGCTTCACAGGTAAGGGGCTGCCCTGGATGGTTGTTTTAAATGGGTTTATTTCCACCAATCAGGGGAGGTGGAAGGGATGGGAGGCGGGATGAGTGGGCGAAACCAGGAAGTTTTGCTGCGAGATGGCGGCTGTGGCATACAGCGCTGGATGCACTTTTAAAAGGGAATAAGCCTCGGGTTAGGCCCACAGGCAATTGGGTTTGTAGGCCCTCACCTGCAGTGGTCAGATGGTAGTGGTGAGCAGGCGCGGGTCGCAGGACCTATGTCTCCGTTGTGGTTGAAGCTTGCTCCCATCTTAGAGTTAGGTTTAGGTTGGGCATTATTCCACCCTGCATTTACAGTTTAATAAACACCCTTGAACTGTGCTCACTTGGATCTGTCTTTACTGTGAGTTCCTTACAGACCCCCCGTATGACCACTCTGACCCTCTTCTTGCCTTTCCCAAGGCCTTCTGGTAATAGTAGTTTCAACAATTGGGTAATCACCCAGAGTTTCTCGAGTGAGCACCCACATGGTGCCTGGCTCATCTGCAGCTGGCTTTCCCCTTTTACATCAACAGTTCTTTGTACATTCTGCAATCAGCTGTTTGCTCCTTTTGTTCAACACAGTTCGGTTTCTTTATCAGTCCTCACCTCGACTCACTGGCTGTGATGAACCGTTTGTTTTTTTTTGTATCGCGAGTCAAGGCCGGTACCACGGTAGCAGGCGTTTCCCTCCGCCTTGTTTATCAGCGTAGACATGCTCCATGTACCGTTGATATCTACTGCAACACACTTGGGTCATTGTTCGCGGTCTTACAATTCCTTCCGCAGAGGTCTCATGGGCCTTGGTCGGAAAGGGCAAGGTCATTTCTCCCCTTATCACCCTCTCGGTCTGCGCCGTCTTTCTCCTCCTCTTGAACTGCCGTGCCTGCATAGCTGTTTTATCATGCGGTCTGCCTTGATCGTATGGTTCTCTCGTGCTCCACCTTTTATCCCTGGGGGGAAGGGAAAGGTCCATCAGGTGTGTGTGTGATTCTGGTCAATTGCCTGACTTTGCCTGGCCCTTGTGTTGGGACACGTCAGGTAAACGGCTCTGGTGTTTGTCCGTCGTCTTTCGTGATGTGCAAAAGTGTTAGAGTTGGAAAAGGGGGAGAGTGTTTGTATATCCTACGGGGTAGGATGAGGAAAAGGTGTTATAAGAATGGGGATACCACGTCTCACCCGTCAGTGTCCCACTTCCACTCCCCGAGGCCCCCTATCCGGGTGATCCTCCCTCACTCGTCCACTCCTAGGAACTGGATCCAATAGCGATGGCTGTGTCCCGGCCCCTGGCCACCTGGATCACAGATCCCAGGGGACTAGTCAGGGAGACACCTTCAGGTTTCTCACACAAACTATGTGGAGATTTACTGTGGCATATTTATATCCACAGGGGTATACGTCTAAATGTGTATCCAGAAATAGTATCTTTTTACGCTGAGAACATACTACCATATACCAAGAAGGTGGATGTAAACCTAGATGGCAGATATAATTACATTTTGAGGTCACTCTGGGTTATAAATCAACTGGAAAAAAGTCTGTGATTCCTCCTAACATGCAAGACGGAACCACCAAATAGACTTGCGCCGGGAACCTCAGTCAAAAACCTGGGAGTAGTTGTGTCTAGATCCCATGCTACATTATATGATGATCATTTGGGGAAATATACTGTAGTTCAAGAATTAAATTTGGCAGATGGTTTTGTTTACCAATATCCCTGGGGAAGGATAGCAATGCACAAGATGGCGCTGCTGCCCAAAATATTATATTTTCTCAATATTCCTGTTGTGTTCTTCAATTCATACTTTACTACTATAAATAAGATGGGATCACAATTCCTGGGGAGCCCAGGGACAGTGCACGTGTGGATGGCAGATAAGTCTAAAGCTCACTCCATGGCCGGTCATTAAGTACCTGACTTTGAGTTATGTTATTTGGTGGCTGAGGCTAGTTTTATTAAATATTGGGGCAATGATGCAGAGATGGGTCCTCATGTTGAAATAGAATGTAAGGCAGCTGGCCAAATGTTTTGTTTCCGTGGTAATCTCCACAAGCTCCCCAGCCATTTTGACCAACTGAATATGATTTACTGCCTGGCAGAAATTAATGCAAGGAGTACATATTCAAGATTTATATCACAGAGATCTGGTATTCTGGGTAATTCTGGACATGTCCCCGGCACTAGATAGCACAAGAAGTGTGATGTGGGCAAGAGCTTGGTTTAGATATCTTGATGATTTGTTTCCAGGTGGCCAATTTATAAAACTATCTTTTTAATTTTATTTTATTTAAGAGTTGTTTTTAGTTGTACAAAATAAATAAATAAGTTGTCAACTTTTACAACAAACACATCAAAACAAAATCACATAATAAAGGAACAACATATTCAAAAAAACATCATAAACGGAATAGAATCCTTTTTGTTTAAAGGAAAATGCAACAACACACAGGCAAAATACAATTAAATCATGAGCAACATGTAATTAAAAAACATCTACCTATAAAATATCAATTCATTAGGCTTAAATACGACTTTTCGTTACTTTGCAATATTACTCAACAAAATATCTTTCATGTAGTCTCCTCTTTAAGTACGGAGACTTTGGAAAACCCTAGACAATAGTACTTTAATTACAACTAACTCAACATTTTGCCTACGATTTAGCCATATCGGCAAAACCATAGATAGTAAAATGACTCCCTATACATAGACATTGAAGCACCGTTACAGGGGCACTTTAAGTACAACTAAATCCACACTTCAACTACAAAGAAGCCATATTACCAAAAACAAATAGTTATATGATGCTCTATACTTGGAGTTCGTACACATGACATTAGGTTACAAGGGCATGTTTTTCTGTTAGATTTCATTCAATCCCAAATAGAAGTTGAGATAGGGCGACTATAAAGGATATGCTATTGCCAACTAAACATCTTTCCCAAAAGAAAAATCTAGCAATTTCAGAAGCCTGCGGATAATAAATGCCCAGTAATTTTAACCTTTTATCTTCGAAGCTAGGACAATAAACCACAAGATGTTTTAGCGTTTCTTGATGACGAGAATTCATACAAAAACGACATTTCATGTTGGCCAATTGTACAGAACTCTTGTGCCAGTTGAAGGTACGTTCCAAGGTTTTAAACTGGTTCAACTTAAAACGCATGTAAATAGTTCTTATTTTATTACAAGGACATAGAGTGAAATAAGGTGCGTGCATCTCCCTCTTTCTTGTAATTAATGCATAATCAGCATATCATTTGTAGGTTCTATTAGTATCTAATGTATTAGACCAATCCAAATCATATAAGTTTAAATTTGGGTAAGCCCAGCTGTAGCTCTTCATACGCGGGATTTATGCCTTTAAGAATATTATCCATCTGGTCTTTAATTCCTCCATTGATTGTAAAGAACCATCCATCAGTATGATGTTTAAGTCAGAATAGAGTGAATTGCGCGGAGGTAACAACATTTTTACATACCTTACTAATTTTCGCCATTTCCACCTCACAGACAACAAAAGTATGCCCATTTCTTGTTGTATTATTGAGTTATGGACTGACATAGCTAAGCCCAAGGTCTTCTTCCAAAGGATACCCTGAATCCTGTTTAAAATAGTGTCAAGATCTAACAAACAGATATCCAACCCGTACAATAATATTGGTTGCACCTTAAGAGTATAAAATTCTATGAGAGGAAGCATTGAGAATTTGCAGTATTTCTTAAAAAATACCTTCATCATTGATGCCAAGCGTCTTACTTTATTTTTTAACCAAGTTTCCCAAGATTTCCAGAGTATCTACCTCTCGTAGATGATAACCAAGATAACGAATGCTGCTGGCATGCTCTATTTTCTCACCAGCAATCTTCCAGATATAGGATTTTACGCATTTATTTTTGTGAAATATAATAATTTCGGACTTCATAGAATTAGCCACCAAGTTGTGTTGCCTCGCATATTCAAAAAATACATTTAGTTTGTTTTGTAATCCATACGGGGTACTATCAAAGAGGACAATATCGTCCGCAAAACCCAGCCAATGTATCTTTAAACCGGCTAATTTAGCAGGGTACATGTTGGCCCCATTCCATATTCGATCCATATCGCAAAGATCTAGATTGAATAGGGTTGCTGCCAGATTGCATCTCTGTTTGACCCCTGTCATTGTACAAATCGGATTAGTCAGTGCGCCCGCCTTAGTGATTCTAACCTGAAAGGTAGTATCAGAATGCAGCAGCGCAAGCAACTGCACCACTTTTGCAGGAAACCCAAGATTTAACATGTTCATCCACTAATTATGGAGTCAAAAACACTAGTTAAATGTAGAGCTGCAACATAGATCGGGCCAATATTGGTCGTTCTATACCTGGCAGAAATATACGCTATTAAGATGGTGTTCAATGAGGTCCCCATCTTTTTACGAAAGCCTATTTGATATTTTGAAAGGATGTCCTGTTCTTGAATGTATTTTAATAATAGGATTGCAAATAATTTCGCTGAAGAGTCCATAATAGCTATAGGCCAAAAATTGGCTGGGTTGTTAAAGTCCCCTTTCTTGTATATAGGTATAATTATCGCATTAAACCAAGATTTCGGTATCATATTTGTTGATAAAATATTCACAAATTTAGTATATAGGATTGCAGCCCAAAATGTAGGGTCATCCTTTAGGAGTCCAGGCGCTCTTGAAGATTTGAGCACCTCAATCGCATGTATATCATCCAATGAAAAGGACATCCTATCAACACATGTCAATCCCAGGATTCCTGAATTGAATTCCTGAAAAGTAACCAGTAATTTAAACTTATTGCCAATGAAGGTTTCCCAAACCTCTGCAGAAATTGACGTTCCCATCATCTGTGTCTGTTCAAGGTGCTTATCGTTTAATAGGGACCATATATTATGCGTGTCTCTCTTAATTAATAATCCAAGCATTCTTTGATTTTCCATCAAGTTATCGCTATACCAAATACATTTCATCATATTTCTGAATTGAGAGCAGATCTTGGATTTCTTATTTTTATACTCAAAGTACGAAAGTTTAAGTTGCGTAAGTGTCATGATGCCTACCCCCGGGCATCCTGACCCAGCCCAGCAGCCTCGGGAGCAGGCATCCAGACATTTATTGAGACCCCAGGCTAT
Source organism: Ambystoma mexicanum (assembly GCF_040938575.1). Lineage (NCBI taxonomy): Eukaryota > Metazoa > Chordata > Amphibia > Caudata > Ambystomatidae > Ambystoma > Ambystoma mexicanum. The sequence goes on from NC_090934.1 coordinate 353,115,894, forward strand.
CTGGGTTCAGTCCTGGCGCCTTAGGCACCAGGCTCATAATAGACATCAGTCCTGGCGCCATAGACGCCAGGCTCATAGACATTACTTACATCCTGCAGACCATGCTGCAAATGAATCAAAGCCCACGTGAGGCCTGGATGGGACTATTTTATTACAGGGACTATTTTTTTACTCGGATGTGGTTCTGGGGAACTCCTTACCTGGGACTACTTTGCAGGCTATTTAAACCACGCCTGAACAGCAGCCCATGCTTCGCATTATTCTGCACTTCAGCAGCGTGACGCTCACCGTGCCTTCAGCATCCAGTCCTCTGCCACTCCCGCCTCGAACCTGGACACCATCCTAGAAGAAAGAGAAATAAGAACAAGAATTTACCTTTTAATCTTCATCTGTTCCCGAATTCGCCGCACTTCAGAATTGGAAAAGACACGTCGGAAATAAAAAGCATCACATCGCTAGCAGGCGCGCCGCGCCATACTTGCCAGTCTGCATCTCCCCGGTTCAGCGCTGCAGCCATCATTTCATCACGGCATCCGTGGAACCTGGAAGGGACAAAGAGAACAAGGTGAGCCGGGTGCCAACAAAGACAATCAAAGCAACCATATTATACTCACCAGAGTTACCGCTCCCCTAGGAATCTTTCATCAGCGCTCCACCTTTTTAACGCCGCACCTGTGGGAGAAAAGAACACTAGTTAAAGACAATTATTTCGCTTTTACCGGACAACGCTGGGTAATACAAACTCTTACCTACGTGCAACCTGCAGCACTTCAGGTGAATTCTTCTCGGGTTAAGCTGCAATACAAAAGGGATAAAAACGAGTGAATAACAGAGAATTGAACTCTATAGACATTGTATTTACGGCTCCTTGCCATTTACCACAGAGTTCAACACGTCTGGAACTCGCCCAAAATCTTCAAACCAGTGAAGCAACTGGGATTCTACGCGCCCCTGCGCTCGGTGCAGGATGGAGAGCTCATCATTACAAACAATAAGGTGAGACAACAAAAGGGGAATATCGGGGTGCTTAGAGGGAACTAATTAAACAAGTGTTTCCTTGCATCCACTGGGTGGCTAATTCCCCTCCTCCTGCTTTTAGGAAACTACTTTTACGAATCAAGCAGACAAAGCTAGGAAGGCCGGTCCAGTCAGCCGTCTCTGCACTACAAATAACGCTGGTGGAGACCTTAGCAGTCCAGTTCCGATCGACGCCCCCATGGGAATCAGGTGAGCGTTACAGTAAGAGCTCTCAAAGCACAATTTCTTTGCTGTTTAGTATTAGCAATTTTGGAATTGAACGCAGAAGTTTTTGTAAAGTCTCAGTGCACGGAATGCTTTAATATTGTAAGAATGTGTTTCCTTATTATCATAGCGTTCCACTCCTCTCTCAGTTCTCCAAATGTGCATACGCCATTTTTTCGCCTAACATCCCTCTTCACCAGGTAAGTTAACTCTCTGCATGTCCTTGGATGCCATCTAATTGAGATGTACATACGATCCACTTCTATTAGCATTAGCAAAGGGTCAATACAAAGGGGGTCAATCTTATGTCATAGGGTCATCAAGATAGGTGCATGGTCAATAAAGGGTGTATCCATAATAACCACCTTATCCGTTATTCCCAGTAGCATTGTAGAGACAAAGAAATAATCGATATAGGAGGTTGCATTTCCTCTGGCCCATGTCCCAGCATACGTGTCATCTTTGTATTCCAATATTTAAAAGGTACTGTTACGCTCACCTGGTATCCACAGGGACGCTACCCAGCCGGGTTACTCGCTGGTATGCTTCTCAGCTTTGCCCTGATGTGGTCTGCGGGGAAGGTTCTGCCTGAAAATACAGGAGGACTTTGTTCAAGACTGACCGACTGGGGTAAGTATCCTCCCTCCACCCCCGTATGATTTCAGTCCCTCTGGCGCCCTCTCCTCACCTTGTGGTAGAATTAGGTGTGCTCTCCGTCCTGCCTTCTTTGCAGGGGCGCATTGTCTTTCATGGGCGAATGCGGTCCAGTTACTTCACTGATGCCGGCCCGTTTGATATTGTTCAGGTAGGTCTTATTGCTGTTCTTTAGTTTTGTTGCTATCCTGCATGCCTTTCTTTGTTTAAAAGGTCTCTTATTTCTCCCTTAGGTATGCGGAGCTTCAGCGCGGCGATCTGGCTTGGTTCAGCCCCGCTTGTAAATGATGGTGCATTAAGAGCGCTATGATGCGGCAAGTAAGCGATATGCGCAGCGCTGCAAAGTCTTGCCTTTGCTAACCTGTGTTTTCCTTCCTTGTAGGTTGCGGTGTTCTTCAGCATGAGTGGAATGTCCGGAGTGGTGCCAGCCGAGAGGCGACCAGCCAGGTAAGCCTTTTGAGCAGTTTGTAATTTGTAAATGTCTCTAATGCTTTCTTTAATGTTGCCTCTATCTTCCTCTTTCAGGTCGTTCTGTCCGGGAGGCATGTAGATTCGAGCAAGCTGTTCTCAGTAGCTGTGAGTGTTTAAAGATGAAGACTGCAGGTAAGATGCTGCTGCTGATGTTCCTTTTGTCTCCTTGCAGGTTCTGCTTCTCCGAGGTTCGAGGGAAAAGCTGGACACAGTGAGCGTCACGTTGCAAGCGGCAAAGTAACGCGAAACGTGTTGTCTTGCTCGGGTGTGGTTTAAATAGCCTCAACAAAATAGTCCAGGTAAAGTAGTCCCTAGGCTACCACACCCAAAACACTAGACCGCATAGCTTGGTTCTTAGGAACCAAGCTATGTGGATGCCTCCATGTTGGCTGACAATACAATAAAGTAGTTCCCAAGCACATTGTTTTTCATGGTGTATGAGCCTGGCGCCATGAGGGCTTTTGAAGAGGATGCAGGCTCTAGAGGCCCGAGTCCTGACTCCACCTGGCCAATGGGTTTGCCAGAGGGGGTTTTGGGCGAGGGTCGTGACAGCACTCCCCCCTAAGGCCCCTCCAATGGTGTTCCTTCTGTCTGGCCTAGGTTTGGTTGGGAAGTTCAGATGGAATTTCCTGATTAGACGTGGTGCGTGGATATTCTCACTGGGCTCCCAGGATCTATCTTGTGGTCCAAATCCTTTCAAATCGACGAGATGATATAGCTTGGTCCTAGAGTATTTAAACTCCAAGATATCTTTGACTTCGAATTCTGGTTCTCTGTCAACAAGTATGGGCTTAGGTGGTGTCCCAATCCGTGTGCCGGGTTGCATTGGTTTCAGGAGGGACACATGGAATACCGGGTGGATGTGTAGATTAGGTGCGTTGATAATTGCCTTAATGGTATAGGGTCCTAAGAATCTGGGATGAAAGGTCTGGGTTCCCTTGATGGGTACGAATTTAGCGGCTAACTAAACTTTGTCTCCTACTTGATAATCAGGGGCCTTTTTCCGGTGTTGGTCGGCGAATCTCTTGGTTTTCTTTGGCATGAATAAGGTGTTCCTTTGCCCTTTTGAAAGCCTGAGTAATGGTTGTGTGTAGAGTCTTTACCGCTGGCATTTCCAAGCTGGCTGGAAGGTCTAGTTCAGAGGTACGTGGATGTCTGTCGTAAAGGGTATAGAAGGGCGTTTGTCCCGTGCTTGAATGCAAAGAATTGTTATATGCATTTTCGGCTATCCATAGTAGGTCTTTCCAATTCCTTTGTACGTGGTGCAGCATGCACCTTAAATATTGGTCGAGTGTCTGATTGGTTCTCTCGGTTTGGCCGTCCGTTTGGCGATGGTGACTGGTAGATAGCCGAACGTCGATCTGCGCCATTGCACAACATTTTTTCCAGAAGTTTGAAACAAACTGGCTGCCTCGATCAGAACCGAAGGGAAACCCTTTAGCTTAACCACGCACTCCAGGAACACTTTTGCTAAAGTGGCTGCGTCTGGGAGGCCTTTGAGAGGAATAAAATGGGCCATCTTCGAGAATAAGTCCACAACTACAAGGATGGTGTTGAACCCTTGGCTTGGAGGTAGATCAGTGATGAAGTCAAAGGAAAGAGTGTGCCATGGAACTGGTGGAATGTCCAACAGTTGTAGGAGACCAGATGGTTTTTGTTTCTGTGATTTATTTTGTGCGCAGACACCGCAGGACTGAATATACTGAATGATGTCCTTACGCCAGGTAGGCCACCAAAAGTTCTCTTTCACCTTAGCTAGGGTTTTGGCGATCCCAGGATGCCCTTCGATCAGTGAATCGTGATAGTTTGAAATAATATGCTGTTGTAATTCCTTCTTGGGTACATATAGGCGATCCCTAAAAAAGGGTAGATGGTCCTTAATGGTATATTGTTCTCCTTGAGTTTGCCATGCAAGATAGGCATCAGGATTCATTGTCCGTTGGATTTCTTTTCGTAGTTCTGCTTGTGTTAAGGCTGTCGTGATACCCAAGAGTTTGTCTTCAGGTATAATAGGTACTGGGTCTGGAGTTGTATATACTATTTCATCTATGCCCATGTGAGATAAGGCATCCGCCTTTCAGTTTCTGACTCCTGGTCGAAATGTGATTACATAATCATATTCAGCGAAGAAAAGGGCCCACTGTAATTAGCGCGAGGACTGGGCCTTGGCTGTTTGAGATATTGCTGATTCGGTGGTCTGTGATGACTGTAATGGTGTGTCTGGCCCCCAGAAGGTAGTGCCTCCAGGCTTTAAAGGAGGACTTGATAGCCAGGAGTTCCTTGTCCGTGATGGCATAATTAATCTCTGGAGGTGAGAACTTTTTCGACCAGAAGGCCACAGGATGTAGCTGGCCGGTTTCCGGCTCTCTCTGTGAAAGGACAGCCCCCATTGCGAGACCGGACGCATCAGTTTCAAAGAGATAAGGGAGGTCTGGACGAGGATGTCGCAGGATTGGAGCGGAGGTAAACCTTTGTTTAAGTTCCTGAAAGGCTTCTTCTGCTTCTTCGGTCCAAGCAAACTTTTTATTGTTTTTTCATAATAGTACTGTGATTGGGTGCCCAACCTGAGAGAAGTCTGGGATGAACCGGCGGTAGAAGTTCGCAAAGCCCATCATGCTTTGTACCCCTTTCAGAGACGTCGGTGAAGGCCATTTCAGAATGGCATCTACCTTGTGCACGTCCATTCTGATGCCTCCTGGAGTAAGGATAAAATCAAGAAATTCTACTTCGGTGACGTGAAAAAAACATTTTTCAAGCTTTGCAAACAAGCGATGTTGACGGAGCTTGGTGAGGACTGAACGAACGTGCCTGACTTGATCTTGTTCCGAGGCTGAGTATACTAAGATGTCGTCTATGTATACTAAGGCGCAAACATCAATTAACTCCCTTAAGATGTCATTCATGAAATACTGGAATGCCGCACGAGCGTTGCATAACCCGTTGCAAACAAGCCGTACTTAGTACGGAAGGCGGTTTTCCATTCATCTCCTTTTCTGACTCGGACTAGGTGGTCCGCTCCTCGAAGGTCTAATTTGGTATAAATCTGGGCATCTTTAACTTGGTCTTCCATCTCAGGGATATGTGGCAAGGGGTAGCGGTTCTTCACAGTGATCTGGTTCAATGCGCGGTAGTCAATACAGGTTCTCAAGTCTCCTTCCTTTTTCGGTACGAAGAACAAAGGACTGGCTGCGGGTGACTTCGAAGGATGGATAAATCCGTTTGCAAGGTACTGGTCTAACTAGGATTTCAAATGAAGGTTTTCTGGTTCTGTTAGAGTGTAGATCCTGCCGCAAGGGATTTGTGCACCAGGAACAAGGTCGATCTGACAGTCGTAGGGCCTGTGCGGCGGCAATGTATTGGCTTGGTCCTTTCGGAAAACATCCTGGAAATCATGGTATTCACTTGGCAAGGTATTAGTTGCTCCCAGGGTTGATACTGTTGCTCCGGGAGTTATGGAAATACCCATAACCACGTTGGGTTTCTCCTCTTAGTAATAGCAGGAAGGGGAACAGTCACCGGGGAAGGTTAATTTTTGTGCCCGCCAGCCTATCAAAGAGTTGTGAGGAACCAACCATGGCATCTCTAGTATTAGCCTGAACTGAGGTGCCTTGATGAGATCGAATGAAATAGACTCCTGATGCCCGTCCTGGCACAGCAAGGTTACCCTGGCTGTGCACTGGGTTAATGGTCTGGAAGCGATTTCTGTCCAATCCACGGTGGTTACCTTGTCCATAGTTGGCTTAGAACACAAAGGAAGCCCCATCTCTGCTGCCAGTTCTTGATCAATATAATTTCCAACTGCTCCGCTATCGATGTATGCTTCAATGGCATGCATTCTTGATGACTGTTGGTGGTTAATTGAGATCACTGGTATTGCAAAGTGCGAGGTCAGCAACTCTTTCTTCTCACTCGACAAATTGACCTCTACGTTTGTCGAGCTTGGTAGTTTTCCGATTCCTTAGCTTCATCCTTCTCTGTGGCCCGACTGTTCTTCTTGGGGGTTTTACTGGACAGTCCTTCAGGAAATTTCCTGGTTTCCCACAATACAAACAAAGCTGTTGTTGTCTTCTTTTATCCCGCTCTTGTTTTGTTAATGGAGGCCGTATCCCTCCAATCTGCATGGGTTCTACAGCATTTTCAGGTACACAAGGTGTGTTTTTCCTTTGGTCGAACATACACGGTCCGAGGGTCCGTCTTAGACCGGTCTGCCTTTCGTTCCTGCAACCGGTGGTCTAGCTGCACAACCAGATTTATGAATTCTGCACAGTCTCTGGGTGGATCAACCACATGGGCTAAGACATCCTTTAATTCGCCTCGTAAGCCTCGATGGAATAACGTGGTTCTTTTGTTTTCTGGCCACCTAGCTTCGGCAACCAGTCTGTTGAAGGTAGCAATGTACATTAACAAGTCCTGATTCCCCTGTCGGAGGGACAAGAGTTCATTGTCTACTGCTTGTTCCTGGGTATGGCGAGCAAAAAGTTTTTCCATTCCTCTCTGGAACCCCCCAAAGTCATGTAATAGAGGATCGTCATGGGTGACCAACGGCGCAGACCAATCTGCTGCACTACCACTCACTCAGGTATGATAAGACAAAAGCTGCTCGAGCTTGGTCTTTTGGAAATGCTCCAGGCCTACAAAGAAAATGAAGGCGGCACTGATTGATGAATGCTGCATACTTCCGTGGGTCGCCTGAGAACCTTTCTGGTGGTGCCAGGGGCACTGTTCCAGGTAACGTGATCTGTACCGGAGTGGGTGGTATGGCAGGGTTTTGCATCGTTGGATTGCTTCCAGGTAGAGGCGTCTTTCCTGCCTGTGATTGCAAGTATTGCCTGCTAATCTCTTCAATGCGTTCTTTGGTCACTATTAGGTCTCTCCGGAGGGCATTAGTCTCTTGTCGGGCAGAATGAACCTCGGCACGAAGCTCTCCTAGTAATTGGGCCAATTGGTCCATTTTTGATGTCTCCATGGCACCCAGGTGGATTTGTTATTGTAGGCTTCGCGTTCTGTTACGCTCACCTGGTATCCACAGGGACGCCACCCAGCCGGTTACTCGCTGGTATGCTTCTCAGCTTTGCCCTGATGTGGTCTGCGGGGAAGGTTCTGCCTGAAAATACAGGAGGACTGTGTTCAAGACTGACCGACTGGGGTAAGTACCCTCCCTCCACCCCCGTATGATATCAGTCCCTCTGGCGCCCTCTCCTCAACTTGTGGTAGAATTAGGCGTGCTCTCCGTCCTGCCTTCTTTGCAGGAGCGTGTTGTCTTTCATGGGCGAGTGCGGTCTAGTTACTTCACTGATGCCGGCCCGTTTGATTTTGTTCAGGTAGGTCTTATTGCTGTTCTTTAGTTTTGTTGCTATCCTGCATGCCTTTCTTTGTTTAAAATGTCTTTTTTCTCCCTTAGGTATGCAGAGCTTCAGCACGGCGAACTGGCTTGGTTGAGCCCCGCTGGTAAATAATGGCGCATTAAGAGCGCTATGATGCAGTAAGTAAGCGATATGCGAAACGCTGCGAAGTCTTGCCTTTGCTAACCTGTGTTTTCCTTCCTTGTAGGTCGCGGTGTTCTTCAGCGTGAGTGGAATGTCCGGAGTGGTGCCAGCCGAGAGGCGACCAGCCAGGAAAGCCTTTTGAGCAGTTCGTAATTTGTAAATGTCTCTACTGCTTTCTTTAATGTTGCCTCTATCTTCCTCTTTCAGGTCGTTCTTTCCAGGAGGCGTGCAGATTCTAGGAAGCTGTTCTCAGTAGCTGTGAGTGTTTAAAGATGAAGACTGCAGGTAAGATGCTGCTGCTAATGATGTTCCTTTTGTCTCCTTGCAGGTTCTGCTTCTCTGAGGTTCGAGGGAATAGCTGGACACGGTGAGCGTCACCTTGCAAGCTGCCAAGCAACGCAAAGCGTGTTGTCTTGCTCGGGTGTGGTTTAAATGGCCCCAACGAAATAATCCAGGTAAAGTAGTCCCTAGGCTACCACACCCAAAACACTATGCCTCCATGTTGGCTGACAATACAATAAAGTAGTTCCCAAGCACATTGTTTTTCATGATGTAGGAGCCTGGCGCCACAGGCGCCAGGACTGGCCCCATGAGGGCTTTTGAAGAGGATGCCAGGCTCTAGAGGCCCGAGTCCTGACTCCACCTGGCCAATGGGTTTGCCAGAGGGGGTTTTGGGCGAGGGTCTTGACAGATATTTATTCCAATTACATCCCCTCAGGTGCGTTTTAGACCGCCTATCTTTACCAATATCCATACCAATTTGATCTATACATACCGAATTAAAGTCCCCCCCTATGATAAATACATTATCAGGGTTATTTAGCAAAGTTTCTTCAAAAATCTCATCCAATAGATCAAAAAACATATCCAGCATGGACTCAGCAGGACTGAAATATAAATTTAAGAATAAGATAATTTGGTATCGGGTTTATATTCAACTATCAGAATACCACTAATAGCTTGAATAATGTGCGCCACATGGTTGAGGGCATTACTAATTAAAGTGGGAAGCCCTCGTACTGGGTGGCCAGCTAAATCCTGCACCGCAGGCACACAATAACACGAGTATCCTCCCACCACCACATTTTTCGTACACATAGTTTCCTGCAGAAAAAGTATTTCAATATTTCTTGCTATATCGAGTGCTGTGAAACAACTTTTAACATTTTTGATCCCACAACAGTTCCATGATACCAGAGCGCAATCCTTCTGGCTAGGACTGCTTATTTTTAGATTGCAGATCTAATATCGAGGTCATCAATGGTGCCAAGCACGTAATATTTGAGGCAGCCCCCACTAGAGCTGAAATTTGATTAATGAATTCTGCGGTCTGCATTCGCATCGGTTGAATAATCGGATCAGTTGCAGCCTTCACCTCAGGGTGCTGTAGCTGTTCATCAACAAATTGATCTGCCTCCTCAAGCGACCTACATATTTGCAATGTCAGCCCTCGTAATTCAAAATCCTGCCTATGGTCCCATAGCAGTTTTAATATAATAACTGATTGGGGTGCACAAATCATGCAGAAATTATTGTGATTCACCAATCTTATCCAGTCTATGTCATCAGAGTGTAATGTCCTCAATTGAGGGCTACCTTTAAACACGTTGAACAAAAAAGCTCGATTTAATCTCTGTTGCCCATTAATCTTGGGATCACTGCGCCACCCAAGAAAGTATATTTTATCACTTGAGAACGAGCAGTCTACTTTGTCTAATTCGGTGGCTCTGCTCAGAGTATGTGCCCCTTCATTTATAAACATATCATCATTTGCCATATTTTGGGATAATGAAATCCCTTGGTCCGAAAGAGAATCTTTCCTGTGGGAGTCAGATATCTGTTGCCTATCAGGTGACAACATTATCAATTCCTCCTGAAGTCCCTCAACTTTTCCCACCTTTGCTCCATGTATCTTCTGCACAGGGGGACATTGATCATTTATTGGTTGGGGATCCTTACTATGTGCCCGACCAATCAATTGCCCAACATGCGGGGAAACTTTCGAATCATCTATTGGAATGGTGTTTGCACTGAACGCCACACCAGTTAACTTGTTTGCAGCCATGGGATAGAATGCAGAAAGGTGCCCTTGCTTTTGTGTTCCAACTGCCCCCAAATCTCTCATCAGGACAGCATGTTTCAGTCCCCTTCTGATTCAATTTTGTATTTCTCACTATTTCCTGCTGATTCAAAAAGGCAAGATTAAGCACCGCTTTGGATTCCTCGTTGAGTTGCGTAAGGTCAATTACTAATTCATTACCAGACACATCACTAACATGTTTTGCCTGTTGTTTAATCAGATCACTTTCAGACAGTTTTTTCCCCCTTTTTTAAATTTTTTACTTGTCTGATTTGCGGACACGTCCTTTTCTTGTTTTTTTGATGAGCTTTGTTCTTTTTTCATAGCCTTAGCATGCACACGTTTCATTTTCCGTGAATAAAAAATAGTGTCCACCTCATGTTCTTCAGTGCCATTGTTGGGAATATTTGGCCCCTCTTCCCCATGTGGCGCTATTTTTTGTTGATTTTTGTCATTTTCTAACGAAACACCTTGAATGACCCCCACGCTTTCCAATATTTTGACTAGTGGTGAGGGACTATTTGGGGACGTGTCAAAATTACCCAACATAGACTTTTCGTTATCAACTGTGGCACTACCCATTTCACTTCTTATCTGTGTCACATGATGCAAAGATGCGAGGCTTCGGAGAATATCCTCTAGTTTACAAGAATTCCTTTGAATTGCCTCAGACAGGCGAGGAGTTAGGGGAAGTGTTGGAGGGACTAGACACTTTTAACCTTCAATGAGCGCATTAGCATATGATCTGCGATCGGGCGCAGTTTTTTCTCGATCATCTGTTGTTTGTGTGCTCTTAATAGCTCCCTCTGGTTTTACAGGGATTAACATTTTCAACAGACCAGTGTCAAGCAAGCTCCATTTCTCAGATTGACCTGTAATATATGCCAGCATAAAACCCTCAAACTTGTGTATTTTCTCTGACATTCCTATCATCATATCCTTTAACGCATTTAAATGCACATGGGATCATTCGTGGCCTTTGACTAATAAGTTTAGCAGAGAGGCCACAACGGGAAATGTCATACTTGCCTCATTCCCTAGGCTAGAGGAATGCATATTTTCTATAGACAGGTCATCTGTTTTATTACTCATTCCATTCGCCTCGTGATCATTTGTTTCAAAGTCTGAGAATTCGGTGTCTCGACTCTTTACAAGGTTTGCCCCCCCAACCCCCTATTCCTGTACCCAAGGTCGAGCGCACACGTTTACAAGGTTTGCCCCCCCAACCCCCTATTCCTGTACCCAAGGTCGAGCGCGTAGGTGAGCTTGTTGAGGGCCGCATCTGCCTTTTCTCATGATGTCTGTCAAGACCCAAACCTGGCTCGGAAAAAGAAACCCCTTGCTGGTTGTGCAATGAAATTCTCTCCACATCAGAGGGCAAATAAACAACAGAAGCGGGAGCCAAGGAAATTCTACATTGTTTCTCCCATTCATTTAATAATGTAGGGGCCAAAATGGAAACATCATTCGTGCCATCAAACAATTCCGTTTCAGTTATAGCGACATGTTGCATAACCGACCCCCCCCCCCCCCCAACACCCTCAGAGAACTCGTTAAATTCAGGAATAGGTAGAGAAGTAACATTTCTTTCAATAGATGATTGCACTTCTGGTTTCCCCTTTTCAGCTTGATGGTCTACCATCCCTAAATCATTTGGTTCAATTGCCAATGACTGTTGGCTATAAAGGACTGTATTTGCATCCATAGCACGTTCCCCATACACAGACATGTAAAATAGAGCCAATAAAGTCTGCACTAGAATTGTGCAGTTGAATTGGGGCCGTTGTATTTAGCCCTATATGCTGGTTAGAGGCTATCAGGCTCTTGCCACTACACAGACTACCCACCATTCTCATTTGATAAATATACAAAAGCAAGTCAAACTTTTGCCACGTACAAGATTTGCTATGCGTTAGTGCTATGCTAAAGTGTCCTTTAAATTAACAGGAATTACAATACTGTAGTTGCACTGGTGATACTATCAGGCCTGTTTCATTTGCAAAACAAGTTCAAGAAGAAATTACACCTCAGGAGTCACACCACTCAGCCCAAAATCATACATCTAATCTCTTCTATAATAGGGAGCCGGACCAGCATAGCAGGCTTTAGATCAAGAATTATTTATAAATACACAGTGCCCGTCCGGTTGGAGTGAAGTATAGTACTATTTATGGTATATGTAGCAATACCAGCCAACGCTAGAAGCATGAATGACAACGTTAACTAGAATTTCCACAAACCCGTGCTGATCACCTCTGCGCCAAACAGCCAGGGCACTTCCTACGCGATTCACGTGCGCGCGGCCTAGCTGTTATAGAGGCTGCTGGGCGTGGGTGGGCGGGGTCGTGAGCGTCACTTGCAGAAAGCTAGAAACAAATGAAGGGGCCGTGTTAAAACGAGAACAGGTACTTATAATGCACAAAGTCCAGTAATAGCAAATGAATGAAAAGTTACTTTTGTATTTGTTTCCACGTTTCGCCAATGTTGAAGGAAAACACCTTCTTGCGCATACAGCGCGAATCACAGCAGGCACGGGAAGAGTCAGTAAACGAAGAGCAGCCAAACAGCCAGGGCACTTCCTATGCACTTCACGTGCTAAAACTATCTGGAGTACATTATAGAGCAGGAAGTGGGGCATTAAGTCACGATACAATATATGCAAATGTCCTCAAGTGGACGACCTTTCCAGATGAATTAAGATTTTCCACACATTCGTTACAGAAAGTCATAATTCTATTAAAGACACGGAGGCGAAGGATTATGCTTACTCTTCAACTTTACTGTTCAGCAGCAAAGAAAACATTTCCAAAGAACATGAATACAAATTTATAAAAACTACAATAACCATGTTTTTTGAACATTTGTAGTTCATTTCTATTGGTCTCTAACTGACCACGTGACAAATTCTAAACCAATAAAACAGTCCTCAATGAACGAAAACTCCTGTCCTCTTTCCCTTCTTCCTCTTTCTTTGACTCTGCGAGGATGAGTTCTGTACATCTTTGATATTTTCTTCCATTCTCAATTTCCTATTTGTTTGCCATCTGACATCGTCCCTAGAGAAAAACATAATTTATAACAGTGACTATAAATCGAGTACAGGGTGGGTCAATCGTATAATACCACATCTAGTAATAACTTGTATAAACATTGAACATTAGCAACATTATCATATTCATTATACCTCTTAAACGATTTTTCATAATAATATCAGAAAACATGTTATGTAAACATCTCATTCTTACGATTGATCGGGTGGGATAATCCTTCGCCTCCGTGTCTTTAATAGAATTATGACTTTCTGTAACGAATGTGTGGAAAATCTGAATTCTATGTCAAGACCGGAGGCTCTGATTATGCTTGTTCAAAGCTTACTTACCACTAACGATGTTGCACTTTCTAAAGGTTTAAAATAGAAAGTCTTAAAAATCGATTCATTCGACCAATCCGCCGATTTCATGATGTCTTCTACTCTAGCCCCTATGTTATATGCCTTAGTAGCTATCGCTCCTCTGACTGAATGAGCGCCATATTTCTCAATATTTATGCCTGCTTCTGCCATCACCCACCTAAGCCATCTGGCTATGGTCGCCGGTCTAATCGCTTTAAAAGGTTTACAAATCGCTATTAATAGTTGAGTTACCCCCTGGGGTCTTATTTCCCTCGTCATATCTTCGTATGCCTTTATGCATCTAACTGGGCATAATTTTGGTTGATTTGGAAAAGCTTCATATGAGATCGATTTCAAACCTGTCTTAGTCCTCTTCGAGATGAGGAAGGTCACTCCATTGGGGGACATACTCTGCCTATTAATCTCCAGTGCTCTGATATCAGACGATCTTTTACATGCTAACAGACATAAAATCATAGCTAATTTACCTGAAATTGCTTTACGTGTCAAATCTTGATTATCTGGCCACGTCAAAAATAGTCTCAGGACCTTATCAACATCCCATAATTCACTATATTTCTCGTTAGGCGGTTTAATCATTTTTACTCCTCTTAATAGTCTACAAACTAATGGGTGTTCCCCAATCGCTAGTCCATCAACTCTAGGATGTCCAGCCGATATCGCAGACCTGGCCGTGTTAATGGTTCTATAAGCTTTACCCTGCGCTGCCATCTGAGCTAAGAAATGTGCTACATGTACTACATCCGTTCCATCGGGATGTATGTTCCTCTCCAAACACCAGCTACACCATCTAGTCCATGCTGATCTATAAGCCTTGTGTGTTCCGGGGGCCCAGGATTCGTTGATGATGTTCTCAGCCTCATTCGATAGTCCTGGTCTAATCCAAGATCCCCTGAAATCGCCCACGCTACCAGGTTGATTCCTCCTGACCTCACCAAAGGGTGACTGAGACCTCTGGGGTCTCGTATTATTAATTCTCCCTTGGGTAAGGTCAGTGGGTTTTGATAAGACATCTCCAGAAGACTGGGAAACCATACTTGACCTCTCCAATCTGGCGTTACTAGGATTAGTGATGCCCTCTGACGTCTCACCTGAGCAAGGGTCCTCATTATCATGGAGAACGGGGGAAATGCATAGTTCCTCTGATAGCCCCAGAATTGCAGGAAAGCGTCTATCGCTTCTGCCTCCGGGTCCGGTCTCCAGCTGAAAAATCGGGGTAATTGTCTGTTCAACCTCGATGCAAAAAGATCGATCTGGCATGGACCCCACCGAGACATTAGTTCCTGGAACACCCTCTCGTCCAGTTTCCAATCGCTGGAGTCTCTGAGGTATCTGGAATTCCAGTCGGCCACTACATTCTGTTGGCCCGGCAGATATTCTGCTCTCACTGTAACTCTTCTTTCCAGACAAAGTTCCCAAAATTCCTTCGCTAATTCCGCAAGAATTCTGGATTTTGTCCCTCCCAGCCTGTTGATATATCTTACTGCTGAGATATTGTCCATCTTTAGAAGGACACAACATTGTACTCTCTCTTGTGTCCAGCATTTGACTGCAAACGATCCGGCCAGTAATTCTAGACAGTTTATATGTAGATTCGTCTCCTGATCCGACCATCTGCCCCCTGTCGATAGATTCCCGCAACGGGCTCCCCAGCCCCATCTGCTGGCGTCTGATTCTATGATCAGGTCCGGGGATGAACCAAATATGGCTCTCCCGTTCCATGCATCCATATGAATGAGCCACCATTTCAACTCTTCCCTCACTTCTGGTGAGATGTTCACTTTTGATTCGTATGAAGCGCCCTTTCTGAGGTGATATATCTTCAATCTCTGGAGTGCCCTGTAATGTAATGGCCCCGGGAAGATTGCTTGAATCGAAGCCGCAAGGCGTCCCACCAATCTCGCTATGTCCCTCAGTGATATTTCGCCCTTTGTTAGTGTGTGTCTCAATTGTTTCTTGATCTCGTTCACTTTGTGAATGGGTAAACTGAGGGTTCCCTGATCCGAGTCCACTATGAATCCTAGGAATTCCATCTTCTGTGTTGGGATTAAGCTGGATTTCTCCCAATTTATAATGAAGCCCAGGTTCTCTAATAATTCTATTGTTAGTTGTACTTGTCCTACCAGTGTTTCCTTCTCCTGGCACATCAGACATATATCGTCTAGATAAATTATGAGTCGCATCCCCTGAGCTCTGAGGTGCGATACTACTGGTTTCATCATCTTGGTGAAACACCATGGGGCTGATGCCAGTCCGAAAGGGAGGCATCGAAACTCCCATGTCGTTCCTCCCCAGATGAATCTCAGAAATCTGCAGTGTTCCTCTGCTATGGGAATAGTCAGGTATGCATCCTTCAAGTCTATTCTGGCTAGCCAGTCTCCCTGAAGTAGAATATCCCTTAGTAGGTGTATGCCCTCCATTTTGAAGTGTCTGTATACCACGTAACTGTTTAGCCCTCTCAGGTTGATTATAGGTCTTGTCTTGTGTTTCCCTTTTACTAGGAACATATTGCTTATGTAACCCTTTGACTGATCTGAAAATGGGCGTATGGCTTTTTTGTTTACCAAACCTCTCAACTCTCTTTCTAACGATATTTTGTCTCCTCTGTTCAAAACTATTCCCTTTGGTGGTTTCTCCTGCTGGGGTGTGTCTAGAAAATCTATATAAAACCCTGCGCAGTTTGAATCACCCATGTATCTCCTGATATGTTCAACCAATTCTGTAAAAATTGGGCGGTTCTCCCACCCACTTCTATGGTATTCACGCCTGGAATTGGTGGTCTCACCTGGATTGTTCTGCTGACGTTCACCTCGCCAGTTTCTGCCTCTTCCTCTACCTCTCGAAGGGAAGAACGGTGTTTGTTTGCGTTCCTCATAATCTCTCCATTGTGATCTGTCGTGATAGGATCGATTGTATTGGAACCGGCCAGCCGAACGACCCCTCCCTCTGCTGGCCCGTCCAAAAATCTGTCTCCCGAACACTCTTTTAAGGGAGGCTTCAGCTTTGTCTAAAGCTGCGTATGAATTTACAAATTTGGTGAGCTCCTTGATGAAGGAGTCCCCAAACAACTTCCCTTTTGCCGAAGTGGCAGATTCTGAGGAGGCCAATTCACTCAATTTTGGATCAATCTTCACTAGTAACGATCTCCTCCTTTCTGTCGTAATAGCATGATTAGCGTTTCCTAACATGCATATCGCCCTCTGTGTCCATCCGATAAGGATTGCCGGGTCAATTGGCTCTCCTTTCGACTTCGCTTCTTCTCCCATCTGGAGAATTTTTGTGAGGGGCCCCGTCATATTCAACATCTTGTCCTGACACGAACGCCAGGATCTGTCCAGGCCCTTCCTCACATCTTTGGTAAACTTACTCATAAAAGTTATCATTTTTTCATCTATTACTGGCGTGTCCGCCGCTCCCTCAGGGAGAAGAGGTCTGGGGCATTCCGCCCTCATCTTGCTTCTCGCCTCTTTGGCTAATGGCGCTCTCAGGCGCTTCTTTAGATATGCTGAAATCCTCTTGGGAGGTTCCCATTCTGAGGATCTGGGATGGATCAGGGTTTCTGGATCGAAATCCCCTTCATCTGCTATCTCCTCCTCCTCTTTCTTCCTTTTCTTTAACGCTTCCTGATCATCGTCTGAGGAGGATATAGATAACACTTCCTCTTCATCGGGGTATTCTTCCTCCCAGTCATTCTCGCCCTCCTCTGAGGAATCTGAGGATGATACTCGTCCCCTGCGAGGCACCGTCTTACCCTTTCTCTTTCTTTTGCCACCTTTCTTTTTGGGTGGAGTGCTCGGGGGGGGGGGTGTGGACTTCATCCGCCCTGCGAGCTAATTTACTGCCCCCTTTTGTCTTCATTCGAGCCTTAAGGCTCTTATCCGCCTCCAGGCCCTGGGATAGTCTGAGCCAATCCTCCATCAGCGCTATCTGCTGCGGATTATGTCCCAGAGAAGCCCCCAGGGCTTTCTGGAAGACAACATTCATTTCTGAATGGCTCCTCTTTTGGCTGACCCCAGCCTTCCCCTCATCACTAGAGGAACTCATGATTCCCAGGCCCTGGGGCAAAAAAGTTATGATATGATATATAATTATAATATATATATATGATTATATATATATATATAAGTATATATACCAGGATTTCCTGGGTATAATGTATCCAAATATATAGGAGTAGATCTCAAATTTACAGGTTTTACCTGGGACTGTGTCCGATTTTTGGTGCGGTGACAGAGTATTGCCTGCAGGGGCGCTGTAGAGCTGATAACAGGACGCTACGCTCGAGCGATGCGTGTTGTTGCTGCTCTTAAACTAATATATATCCGAGAGTCTCCCTCTGCGATCACACAACGTTCGTTCCGAACTCAATCCACACACACGAAATATAACGAAGGAGAGAGCGCCGGAACTACGCGGTCCCGTCGCGCTCTCTCTTCCGTTATACAGTGCCCTCTATGACGGCTCGCCGGCGTTGCGGCCGCCGGAGCACCAGCCCCGTCGCGGTCGCCGCTCCCCAGAGCCGCCTTTCCGTCGCGGAAATGTTCCGCCTGATATCTTAAACACCACGCGTCACACAAAGTGAAATAAATATGCATACATAGATTTCGAAATATTGAATATAGAAGAAAGTACTTAACTCGCTGCCGAGCAGCAAAGAAAGAGGAAGAAGGGAAAGAGGACAGGAGTTTTCGTTCATTGAGGACTGTTTTATTGGTTTAGAATTTGTCACGTGGTCAGTTAGAGACCAATAGAAATGAACTACAAATGTTCAAAAAACATGGTTATTGTAGTTTTTATAAATTTGTATTCATGTTCTTTGGAAATGTTTTCTTTGCTGCTGAACAGTAAAGTTGAAGAGTAAGCATAATCAGAGCCTCCGGTCTTGACATAGAATCTGTAGTGCACCCTTGTTTGAGCTTTATAGTAAACCACCATGCCTGCAGTCAATTTTATGTAAGAATTCTACACAATGGTTCAGGTAAATCAAATGTGGAGAAAACGGAGCAGAGATCTTGTGATGGATGGGCCTCACATGCAGGAATACAAATCAATGATGAAATGTAGTGCTACGGGTATGCATTAACTACAAAGGTGTCATTTAACTCTATGTTCAGACTGATCCAGTTTAAAACCTTGCCATAGATTACACTAACCTTGCCATAGATTACACTACACATCAACAGTTTTAAATAAATGTGTAGCTAATCTGAATGCATGTTGTATGAGGTGCAATCTACTTAGTGCAGATTATTTCCACATGATATGGTCATGCCCAGATCTGCAAGTACTAGATGTGTGTTTTGTACAGACCTGTCCAAGGTGGTTGGGATTATAGTGCCTGTGGGCCCAAAATGGAGCATATGGGAATGCTATGATAACATTTCCTAAGTAAATGGTTTATTTTTGCCTATTGGATTTTTACCTGCTAAAAGAGCTATTTTAATGTGTTGGAAAAAACGTAAACCTCCTACACTAAAAACTTTTTTACGATATTTAATGTGGGCTAACAATGATGAAAAGGTCTATATTTCTTTGATACTATTAAGTAATCACCCTAAAGATATGTGGATTCATAAAAGAGCATAGGTGTTATCCTTCTGCACACTGAGAGAATGTTGAACATTAATTGTCATTAATTGCAGACATTTTATGCGATTATAATGCTTTATGATAACCTGTGGAGTTTTGTGCACTGCCTAGTTCTAATCTCTCCTTGTCAACATATGTACAATAGCATTGTTTTGATCTTTAGATATGTGTCTTGTCAAGCAATCAAATAAAAGTTTTAAAAAAAAATTGAATTGGGATTACAGTGTTCATTTAAAATCTTAAATGGTTCGCTTTGTGGGAAGGTGGCTCTGTGATAGTGAAATATTCTTTTTTCACTGTATTCTTTTTCACTGTATAGATCTACTTTTAATTATGAGGAGGATGCTTTTGTAGTTCATTGTGGTCCGCTGAGGAGCAGATTGGCACCAACATTTTGTTAAGTGACAATTTTTTGGTCTTTCCAATCTTTCATGTGATCCATGGGACTCTTGTGTTTTTTGCTATGAGTTTTAGTTTTGAGCGGACAGTGTGAATCTACAAAACTAGAGGTTTTGAATTTACAGATGAGAACATCATTAGAATAGCATATTGAATCCCAAATGTTTTATTCCATAGTACTTGCGCATACCACAAAAATGTTCTCCTTTTGCATTCCTTACTTTCCAGCCTGACAATATTGTGGCTTTGAGGTAGGTTGTTGCTGTTGTGTGTGTGTGATGGTGCTAATGCAAGCTTGAAGGAGAGGAGTAGCCTGTACAGCTCTTGGAGGATGGGATATTCTGTTTAATTGATCATTGATTAGAGCAGACTGCGATTGTTAATGAGGTACCTATAACATATGCATCTTGGGAGAAAGAGTTTTCACTTTAGTTCCGCTAGTCGTTTATACCAGTGATTTTTATTTCCAGCCCTTTATAGAAGTCTCCTATTTCCATTTCAGGTTTACATTGTTGGCCATGTTCCCCCTGGTATGTTTGAGATGAAACGAAACAAGGGTTGGTTCCGGCCACACTTCAATAAAAGATATGTGGACATAATCAAGAAATACCATCAAGTTATTGCTGCCCAATTCTTTGGACATCATCATACTGACACCTTCCGGATGTTTTACAGCGATTCAGGTAACCTCATTC
Source organism: Ambystoma mexicanum (assembly GCF_040938575.1). Taxonomy (NCBI): domain Eukaryota; kingdom Metazoa; phylum Chordata; class Amphibia; order Caudata; family Ambystomatidae; genus Ambystoma; species Ambystoma mexicanum. The sequence continues at coordinate 353,135,922 of NC_090934.1, forward strand.
TCATAAATTATAAAAGGGTATTTGATTGCAACAAAAAATTACCTGTAAACTGTTATCTAAAAAGATGAAAATGTTGATTCCTTTGCTTTTCTCTTCCCACTTCTTGTCCATATCCCAGATCGTAGTTCCTCGATTTAGTTCATTGGTTATTCTTTAAAAAAAGACAAATATTGCACAATAACTCATTGTGTCAACACAACATTCAGACTGTTGTAGCCAATTCAAAAAGTAACATTTAATATTGTTTACTATTGTGCATTTAGCTAAATATTAAGAACAAGTTTACAAATACAATCTAATACGTATAAATCTCATTTAAGATACTTATTCAAATCGTTGGGACATAGAATCAATTTGCTTCATACCATTTTTTTCCCATGCTGCCTTCCATATATGAGGAGAACCAGGGAAGTTGCTCAGTATAGACTATTCCAAAATTGATCATTTTTGATGGAGTATATTTTATGTGTCAACTTTCCATAGCTCCTCAAATACATGTGTACTAGGGTGGGACACATAGTCACAATATGACGATCCGTTTCAATTTCCCATTCACAGATTCAACAGAGTATTTGATATTTTGTTATCTTCTGTCAAATACCGCAATATTCCAAAATTGGTAGTAGATTAAAACATAAATAGATTATAAACCGTACCAAGCCCAGATCACAGGGCTTTGTCAGATAAGAGGTCACTGAGTCAAGTGTAAAACTTTGCGTGGAATATTGTCTATAATGTTTCTTCATTGCAGACATATCCACGTTGCATGCTCTATCCCAGGCTATTGTCTTTATTTTTAGGAATTGTTCTGCATTTGGCAAATTACAAACAAAATCCAATGACCTAGCCAGCGAGGTCAGCAGCTAATTTACTGAACGCTTCAATTTTTGAATGAAAATGGTGCTCTTATGGTCTGCTGTAGAGGAGCTCCAAATATTACATAATTTGTTAGTGTCACAAGCCATTAACACGCTAAACAAGCCAAATAGAAGAAAGTGACTGCATGCCAAATTCCAACCATAATGCTTTGACAGGTACGGATTGCAGCAAATTCATCATAGAGTGTGATATATTGGCTTCAAACCCATCAAGCCATTTCATCAGACTCCATGGGGGAGTACCTGCAGGCCATTAAATATAGAGGGGACAAGACTAGTACGATAAATAATCAAAAGGCCTTCCAGGTTATTTCCCCCTTTGTAACTGACGTATCGCTTGATGGCTAGCCATTTATTCCATGTCTTGGTAGTTATGTAGGCTGTTATATAAGAAAGCGATGGATCGAACTTCAGGGCAAATCCCAAGTACATGTATACATCTACAACTTCAAGCGGCTCAATACCCAGATTCCAGACAAATCTCGTTTTTTATTGATAGAAGGCCTCCTAGGCACATAACTTTTGTATTGTTTATATAAATAGTCATACAATTGTCACGCGGAAAGGCGGTCAGCGCATCTATGGAGCGCTGAAGACCAATAGGAGTCTAGTCAAAAGTATGTCATCGCCGTACCCAAGCCAGGTGGCAGGCACACCTTTAATCTTGGCCCAACATGTCTCACCTTTCCCAAGTAGGAAGGTATATCGGCAATCTAGAGGTTGTAAAGCAGGGGATCAAAAACGCACCCCTGCTTCAGCCCTACATTTGTCTGTACTGGACTAGTGGTTTCCCCTCTAAGTTTAATCAAACTGAGACTGTCGTGATGAAATGCAAAAGCTTTAAAGAATACAGGACATGGGGATCAACTCCCCTAAGAGGCAAGTTTTGCCCACAGAAGAGGACGGGAAACAAGTCGAATGCCTTGCTAAAATCTATTAGGCAACAATAAAGGTTAAGGCCAGGGCGGGAGACAGTATCAGCCAAAAGTGTCTGTATTGTGCAGAGTTCCATGTGATTTCCTTGAAGCCTGTTTGAAAAGGCTTCATGACAGTGCATTCTGTAGGCCACTGATAATGTTTTTTAAGAAGGGCGGTAGAGAATATTTTCATACTGGTATCGAGCATGCCCAAAAGCCATGCTCGATATCAGTATGAAAATTTGATGGGTCTTGCCTTCCACCTTTTTATACACAGGGATAAGTGTAGATTTTAGCCAACTGCCCGGAGCCTGACCAGTGAGCTCTATGTATCGAAAAAAATACAACAATTTTTCTTTTTCCCAAAAAGTTGGATTAGGCTTTAAAGTCACATTGGCCACACCGTCAGGGCCTGGCGCACAAGAGAATTTTAAGTTTCTAATGAGGAGGATTATGTCCTCAAAGTCGTAATTTACCCCCAAAATTGGGTCGAGGGAACATAATTGGGGATATCCGGCAAGACTTCCTTTTTTTTTTAAACGTTTTTTATTAAATTTAAACCAACAAAACAATACAGACCAAATATACAGTACAAGATGCCATAATACAGTTTCGAATGTGTACAACATACAATTTGATCTCTGCTCCCCAAAACCCACCCCCCCCTACGAGCCCATCCAGTCTGTTCACGCTGTGTTCACGCCGCGCGGTGGGGTCCGTTCTCCATTGGAATCCGCCAGATCTGGCATCGTTCCAAACAATTCCGTTATCAGTGATTTCCAACCCAACAGGGTTCCCACCTCTTCTTCCCCTCCCATCATACTGGACTCCTGCCATACCATAGTCTCTGCTTCCGCCCACTTCTGCAATTCCTTCCACCATATCTCCACCTGTGGTTTATGACAAGCCTTCCACCCCATGGCAATCCTCCTCTTAGCCAGCACATATGCCAAGTCCGTCAATTTGTTAACATGCTTCAGTTTCTGCGATCTAGGGAACCCCCCCCAATAGGCAGGCCCAGGCTGACTCTACAACCAGTGTGACTCCTTTATCCGCCAGTTTCGCCGCTCTCTCGCTCCAGAAGCGCCCAACCACCGGGAAGGACCAAAACATGTGTAACATGTCAACCCGTTCTTCATCACACTTGGGACATGCTTGTCTACCTGCGTTTTTAAACTTTGATATCCTCAGGGGTGTCATGTACGCCCTATGCGTAATATATAATTGTATCTGTTTCAGCCTAGCATTTCTCGACACCTTCTGATGATACCACAGAGCCAGCTCCCACATCCCATCCTCCATCGGGGCTCCCACCTCAGTTTCCCAATCTAATCTAAGTTGCGTTGGTTCTTTACCAATCCTAAGCATCAGCATGTCATACAATCTTGAAATCTCATGCCCTCCCTCTGTTACTTCATATATAGTGTCTACAATACAATCCGGCTCTGCTTCGAGAATAGTTCCGGGCCAAGTCTTCTTAATTTCCCGCGCCAGTCTATGATATGTAATATATTGACCTACGTGTAGCTCTGTGTCCTCGCCCAACTCCTCATAACTTATGATGGCTCCCTCCCGCCAAACATCTCCCACCGTTGCCACCCCCACTGATTCCCAGTGGTTTCTTATCCTCCTCCGCAGTTGCACATCTCCTTTAGCCAGTGCCACCAGCGGTATTTGTGGGGAGCACGGAGCCGGGATTTCCATCATCCTGCACGCGTGGCGCCAAATCCTCCACCCAAGCATCATCATTTTGGGGCGCCCCTGCATTTCTGTTTTGGATAACCAGATCATCTCTTTTAAGTAAAATGGGGCACAGTCTGCACTAAACAATCTGGATTCGGGGGTACTTTCATCCGAGAGCCATTTAGCAACGTATTGCAGTTGGCCCGCTACATAGTAGGCCTCATAGTTGGGAGCCGTATCCCCCCTTTTTCGTAAGAGTTTTGCAGTTTCCACAATGCCATCCTGCATCTAGTTCCCTGCCACAAAAAGGCCCTGCATATACTATTAAGCTTAACAAAAAACTTCCCAGGTATGAGGTATGGAATGTTCCCGAAATAATGCAGGAGTCTGGACAAAACCACCATCTTAAGCATTGCACTACGTCCCATCATAGCAAGCGGCAGCTTCCCCCAAAATTGCATACTTTTCTCTGTTTTCCCCACGGCTACCTCTGTGTTGTGCTTATGTTCTGGTTCAACCGTATGATACATGTCTATCCCAAGGTACCGAAAGGTATCAACCGCCCAAGGGGCTTGCAATACCAGCAGCTGTTCTACAGGGAGACCCCTATAGTTACCCAACGGGAAAATCACAGACTTCTGAGGATTCACAGCTATTCCAGACAGCCCCGCATACCTATCCATAACCTCCAGAATATACTGGAGATTCTCCTCCGGATACTTCAGATACAATAACATATCGTCTGCATATAAAGAGATCAAATGTCGCTCCCCACCCACTTCGATGCCTATGGTGTCATACTGCTGTCTGAGCTATATAGCCAAAGGCTCCAATGCCAATATGTATAACATAGGGGACCACGGGCATCCCTGTCTAGTACCTCTGCCTAACCGCCATCTCTCTGAAATAACAGCTCCCGTCTTAACTCTAGCGAGCGGCGCACTGTATAACATCTTTTCCCATCTTACATATCCGGGCTCCATCCCATATTCCGCCAGAGTCGACAGCAGCCATGGCCACTTAACAGAATCAAAAGCCTTTACCGCATCCAAGGACACTACTGCCAAGTCACCCTCATTTCCCCCCCACCCATTCAATGACTCGGTGGAATCGCCTGTGATTGTGAGTTATGTTCCTGTTTGGAACATACCCCGTCTGATCCGGGTGTATGAGTTTGTCTATGACTCTTCGCAGTCTGCTCGCCAAAACAGCTGTTAAGATATTGCTGTCTTGATTCAGCATTGATAGTGGTCTGTAGGAGCCACAACTGTGCCCAGGTTTATTCGGTTTAGGGAGCGGAATTATAATTGCTTCCCTTAGCAACTCCGGCAGCTGTCCCGTCTCAAACGCTTCATTCAACATATTCAGCATCGGAGGGAGCACCTCTGCCATGTATGCTTTATAGAACTCGCTCGGAAACCCATCCGCCCCTGGGGTTTTACTAGTAGGCAATTGTCTCACCACCGCTTCCAGCTCTTCTAAAGTGATTGGTGCATCCAGCTCTTCCCTCTTTTCAGCACTTATCCTGGGCAGACCTATATCTTCGAGTGTTTCTTTTATCCTCCCTAGATTATCCTCCTCAACGTCCCCATACAGTTCTCTGTAATACGTGGCAAATTCCTGATTAACTCCCTCCTGGGTGTCCGCTACACTGCCATCATCTCTTGTTATTGCTCTGATGGTGGATCTGGGGGTTTCGCTCTTGTATAACCATGCCAGAAGCCGTCCTGTCTTGTCACCACCCGCGTGCTGCCTCTCTATGTATTTCTTATAATTCAATTTACACAACCTATCCCAATGCTCTCCACACTTCTGTTGAAGTATCCGCTCCGCATTCGAACCAATATCGCCATCCTCCCTTTGTGCTTTTTCCAAATCCCTCTCAGCCTCCTGCAGATCAGCCAGGATACCGCCTTGCAGACTTTTGGACTTTGCTATGGCCACGCCGCTCAACACTACTTTAAAGGCCTCCCATAACGTGCACGCCGAATCTACACTACCCGTATTCTCCTCAAAGTAATTTATGATCTCCTCCCTTACCTCTTCTTTGAACACGGGATCCTTAAGCACCTCCGCTCGGAGACGCCACGTCGGGATCCTGGCTCTTGGAGGGCAGTATTGCCAGCTAACAATCACGGGCGAGTGGTCCGACAGGACTCTCGCTTTATATTCCGCCCGCCCCATTTCCATTATTATGCCTGACGTAGCAAAGGCATAGTCTATTCTGGGGGACAGCTGTTGTGGGGCCGAGTAGTGAGAGTACTGTCTTTCTTGGGGGTGCTTCACTCTCCATACATCAGTCAAATCAAAATCATTGAGTAACGCTCGCAACACCCGTGCTGCCGGGGCTGGTTTTTCCAACTTCTGGTCCGATCTATCCACCCTTGGGTCTAATACACAGTTGAAATCCCCACCCCAGATTACCGCACTTCCCATGCACATACCAAGGTTAGCACTCAGGGTTCTAAAATACATCGCTGTATTCTGATTGGGAGCGTATGTATTGATTATACTTATTTCTCTGTTCTCTACCAGGCCCCTGAGTATGGCCATCCTCCCGTCCCCTTCAGCAGTTTCCTGTAACCCATGAAAGGGGACATGCAGGGCCACCCAGATAAGGACCCCTCTAGCATAAGCTGAGTATGTTGAGCCCACCACCACTCCTTTCCGTTTCTTCTTGATCATTCCCAGCCTCTCTTTTGTCAAATGGGTCACTTGTAATAGCGCAATGTCTATCTTTTGTCTACGCAAGTATAACATAACCTTTTTTCTCTTCAAATAACTGTTTAGACCCCTAACATTCCACGTGATTATTTTAAGGTCCCCCATGGCTTGTTACATTTTCCACCCCCACCCCAGCCACGCAATCCACTGTTCGTACCCGTTCTCGTCTACGTAGGCTTGTATCCCAGTTCAGACTTCCCTTAACTGCACACACCCCAAACACCTCTCCCTTCCCCTTATCCCTCCCAACCACACCCAACTCCCCATGCCTCCCACCCCCCATAGTCCCACCCAACTGTTGCCCAGCTCCATCCCTGGATCTCAGGCTCCCCCGCATCTAGCACTTTTCTGGCTCCCGCCTGTACTCGATGCTCCGCGGGGTAAGGCCGCCCTACTGGCTAGCCTGCTAGGACTGTTATGGGTGGATAGGGTGCTCACGTCCTGCCGCTCCTATTTGCTATAAACTCAACACACTTAACTGTACAAATACCACAAATATTTACGCTTTGCTATATTCAAGTCCTTGTGTCCTCTCCAGTCCATGAGATCTACTTCAAGTGCCACCCGTACCCAGTGATATCCCTCAACCAGAGCCACCACCCACAGTTCAAATGGATACCCACTGCACATCATGTCCCGCTACATGTAATGTCTCAGCCACTTATCGTATTACTCTTGCGCTTGATCCGCTTCCTGTTCCGGACAACCCTGAAGGTCTAGCCAGGTCGTCACTTCTTTGGGCGTGTGGAAGAAAAACATCTTGCTCTTATGTATCACTTTTAGCTTTGCAGGATACAGCAGCATATATTTGATCCCCGTCGCACGTAGCCTTCTTTTGATCTCCACGTAGCTGTACCACTGCCTTTGGACCAGCATTGTGTAATCTGGATACGCTGTGACGGTGCATGACGCCCTCTCAATGGTTCCTCCTTTACAGAAGTATTCTAAAATCTTCGCGGGATCCTAATAGTTCAGTATTTTCGCTATTATTGGCCGGGGAGGAGCCCCCGGTTGTGGCCTCCTCATGAGGGCTCTATGCGCTCGCTCCACAGCAAAACCTTGCAAGAGTTTTTCGGCCCCTATTTCCTGCAAGAGTAAATTCTCGACGTAGTCAGTGGGGTCTCGGCCTTCCTCTCCCTCTGGAAGGCCGACCACGCGAATGTTGTTCCTCCTCGCTCTCCCTTCCGCCTCCTCTGCCCGATTCTCCAGGTTAGCTACCTGTTGCTTTAGCACGTGAACCTCCTTCGCATTGCTGCTACTAGTGTCCGTGTTGATTTTCACCGCACTTTCCAAGCTACTCGTCCTCTCAGCCAACGCTCTAACATCCTGTCTCAGCAAGGCGACATCGATGCCCACTGCATCTATCTTGGCCTCCAGGGAAGTGCGCAAGTCCGCCATCGCTAACCCCCATGAGTCTTTTAGTTCCGTGATAGCCGCCAAAATCTGGTGGTTTTCGATCGTTGTAGTGCTCTCCATTGGTGCTGACGCACCCCTGTGTGCTGCGGTCACAGGAGACACCTGCGTCTTGGCAAATGCTTCCATCGTGGACTGTCCACCCTTACTCTTGGTTACAGTCCCTCTTCCCGTCATCTTGCCTGCGGTAGCTTGGTCTCTGACGTGTCGGCTCCGCACTTCTATATCAATGCAGACCCAGGTCCAAGAAAGCTGCCCAGGAGAGCTTCCGTACATGCATGCGTTCGCCGGGCTATTCCTGGAATGGGTTGTGCTCTCCCACGTATTGGTTCATTGGATTGACCGCAGGGATAAGTTCTCCTCACGCCGCAGGCACCCAACTTTGGGGCCCTCCGCACAATGTGCACCGTTAGGTATGTCTTGAGCAATCTTCCTCGCACCCTACCATGTGCAGTGCTTCGCTGTGATGCCGGTTGCACTTAGGCTCTGTTTTAACACACTTCAATGTACCATTTGGCAGCGCCTACCAGCACAACAGTACCATGCACCATGCTCCCATGACCACACATATGTATCCTCGCTGGCTCACCTTCCCAGTAGTGTCGTGGCTGGGCTCATCGCATCAATCTCCCAGTGAGCCACTGACCCAAAATCCATTTGGCATATCACTGCACCTGCACACTTCCATGCAGGCCTGCTAATTATGGCAAGTGTAGCGCCCAGTTGGGGGCTCAAAGCTCCAGGTCAACGAGTCCCAAAAGCTGTAGTGCGGCGCACCCTCGTTCTGTGCAGCCGAATCGGGTCTATACTGTAACAGAATTCCGGGTATGGCCTATGGCGGGGCCCCTCGCATCAAGATCAAAGGGAAGTGTTCCCCATCCAGCTGTGTGCCAGTCCTTCACGGGCTACATGCATGAGCTGCCGCTCGCTGGTCTCCCCTTGTTGTGCCAGCTTGTGCACAAAATCTTTCTTGTGCTGGCTGCAGGGCCTTCAGTCCCACTGAGCCCGCCACCTCCACTGCTTGCCTCGTATCACACCAGCTGTTCTATTTGCTCAGCCGAGCAGGGGAGCCTCACCACGCACTCGGCTATGTGTAGTCACAGCATAACCCGCTTGACAATGGCCTGGATTCTGCTCATCCACTATTTGGGTCTCCTCGCGTCTCCCGCTGCTACATTGTGTCTCTGTGTTCCGCCTCGCCAGTCATTTCTTCCGAATTCCCTTCTAAGGCCCCTCAATGCTTTTATTTCGTTTCCCGCATGCAGCGGGAGCCGGGCATCGAGACAGCTGGTGTGGCCGAGGGAGACTGCCTCGTCTCCGCGCTTCATCAGCCGGCTTCGCTCATGGTTGTCATTCGCTGCACATGGGGCCCCTCGATGCCTTTATTTCATTTCCCGCATGTAGCGGGAGCCGTGCCTCGAGACAGCTGGTGTGGCCGAGGGAGACTGCCTCGTCTCCGCGCTTCATCAGCCGGCTTCGCTCACGGTTGTCATCCGCTGCACATGAGGCCCCTTGATGCTTTTATTTCGTTTCCCGCATGCAGCGGGAGCCGCGCATCGAGTCAGCTGGTGTGGCCGGGGGAGACCGCCTCGTCTCCGCGCTTCATCAGCGGCTTCGCTCACAGTTGTCCTCCGCTGCACATGGTATGCCATACTCGGTCTGCCTCCGTGATTGTTACCCCCCCACAGGTCGTTAGAGGAGCAGGGGATCGGCACGTCTTTTCAGTGCCAGGGCTTCGATGCACGCGGTACGATTGTATCCGCTTGGCCGCTCTGCAGCTACAGCAATTTATCCTTTGTCCGCCGCCATTTTGGATACAATGTATCTTTGCGGCCGGGCACTTCGGAATCCTCTATCTTGCCGGTGTTTGCACAGCAGGCTTCACACTTCTTAGATCCAGTAGGACATATTTTCCCACGCACTCGTATCTCTTTTGGTAGCAATTTGGCAGTTATTAAGCGCAGTTAATTCCGGATCAGTGTCGGATCATAGGAACAGCTCTCGCCCGCACATCCTAATCCATGGCTGGTAAGCCACGCCCCCCTCCCGGCAAGATTTCCTTGTTTGAGAAGTATAACTTCGAAATATGCTCCGTCCATTAGAGTTATGATATGGGGTTTAATTTGATCGGGGATTTCCCCGCCCTCCCTCTGCCACCGGGCCAGATGTTCTCTAAAAAAAGGGCCATAAAATCGACAGTTATCATTAAGCTTAAGTATGCGGAACATAGAGAGCCATTGGACTCTGTTTATAGATGATTTGTGTTGTTTTATCCAATTTTTGTGGCAAGTTGCCAATGAGCGAAGGGTAGACTGTTTTTGTATGGGGAAGAAAAGTAGCTGACTTCTGATCTGGGCCCTGGCCTTACGGTATGATACTCTTTTCTTGTGCATAAGGGCATCAAAATTGTTCGAGTTTCCAGCCCTTTTTCCAAAAGTGGCCAGCCTCAGTCTAGTAATAGATTGTGCTAGTTTGGCTATAAGCAGTTCAATATCCCATTGATTCAGTGTGAGCAAAGTTTCTGGATATGCCTCGATTTCTGCAATGATATCGCTAAACTTGATGGTTGTTGCTGTTGACCATATAATGCAATTTCTGGTAGAATTTACCCTAACTACGGGAGCACCCATTGATGCCACATAATTGGTGCCCATGATGGTAGATCAAGTGAGGGCTGCACGATCACTCAGTGTTATGTGTAATTAATAACATTGATTTAGCATATTGGCATTGACTAACATAGTCAATAAATGACCTTGAGCTGCCATAAGTCGAGGTATATGTTGAACTAAAGGTAATCCAGTAAGATTGTGACTATATAGGAAGGTAGACTAGCCACAGTCGGCCCTACCAGCAATGTAAAAAGCACCAGCGTAATACTGTCCCTCATTATCATTAGACATCAATAGATGTAGATTGTGCACTTTTAAGTACCCAGCAATCAGTAGCAAAATGTTTGGATACCTACTAAACCATATCAACAATATCTTGGCAATCAAGCTATGTATTTTGGGGGGGGTTTGTGCCATTGGGCGGATCGTAGACCTTTATAAACTAGCATGTATTCCTTGGTGTCATGCAAGTATAAAAAGGTTGAAAGGACTTGAGAAAGAAAGCCGTCCACATATAAAAAGTAAGCTAAATTAAGATTGGAGCGGGCCGCTATGGCCAGACTACCACTAGGGCGACCGCTACCGGATGGCCTCACTGGGTTGCAAAGTATACAATATCCATTCATATAAATGTTTGTCGTAAGCCACGTCTCCTGTAAAAGAAAAATATCAGATGGAGTGAGTGTAATAGATCCCAGTGGTAGGCTGCAAAAGGAGTTGTGGTCACGTGTATTCCATGCAAGCCATGTTAGAGTAGGTGGGTGCACGTGCCATCAGACCCTGCTAGAAAGGGCGTCTTCGCAGAGCCATGGTAGTCTTATTAGCAGCTAGAATGCTAACAGGATGCATACAATATGCTAATGGCAAGGAGTGTTCTCACTGAAAAATCGATGCTGAGGTAGTTGTTGTAGTCCTCTGAAAAAGAGGGGATTGCAATGGACGATGAGCCACATCTTGCTTATGGATTAATCGCCTTCTACAGATTGTCAAGCAGAAGCCCAGAGATTCCAATTCTTCTGCACTAGATTTTAATAGAGCCACCATTAAGAGAGATGTAAATTCAAAGATTACCCAATTAGAAGAACTACCAAACGTGGGCAGCTCCAAATGGGTAATATCAGAAGAAGACGGAAGGTTGAGGCTCGGCATCTGCGAAAAAATGTCGAGAAGAACTCTCTGTTTATAAACGGGATGTAGTCTGATGGGTAAAATTCTTCGATCTTGGCCCATTTACCCAGCGTTCCATGGTTTTCCTTTCTCAGTATTGGTATTTAGAGGCTGGGGAACGCATATCTGTGCTGGTGCAGATGTGATTGGGGGTCGAATTGGAACCCGATTTAAGGCTGATACGTGGCCTTGCTGAGTTTCTATGGCATCTGAGGTTGAGGGTCAGCTCTCTGCTCCTACAGAGGGAGCACTAGGCAAAGGCGCAATAGCTGAAGCAGTAGGTCCTGTGGGTGCTGGAGGAGCCAATAACCAGTTATTCATAAAGCCACAGATGGGCACCTGTCTGACCGAACCATCAGACGCTGTATGAGATGTCGAAGGCTTTGAGCTAGCAGATTTACAAATACCAACAGGCGGGCATATTGATACAGAGGACCTTGATGGGCGCGGTTGGTTAATTATTGGCGTCATTTTCTTCCCTCTAATGGCTGCGTTGGTCTTCTGCTTATCGCTGGAGGCTGAATAGCGGGCGGCGAAGCACATGGAGAATCACAAGCAGATCGTTTGTGGCGGCAAGGAAATTGTAATGGGTTATTTATAACGCGCCTAATACCCAGAGGTTTCTAAGTGAAGCTCCTCATAATCCCAGTCACTGTCATCTGTAACATCATGGGCGACTCTAGGTGCTAATTGGCTGTCACCATTCCTGGCAAAGTTGTAGTTTACTCTACAGTAAGGTTCTTGCACCAGGGTCTGTTAATGAAACGGTCTAGCGTGGCCTCATTAGTATTTTCACCTAGGGCGATTGCATGGGCCGGGGAGAGTTATCCATTATCATGTCAATGATGATAGCCACGACCTGCTTAGTTTCTCGCTGTTCTTTAGCGAGAGTTGCGCATAAAGCCAAAAGGGCATTGATACTAGCAGACATAGCATTTAATGAATGCATAATAATTGAATCTCTGCTTATAATAAGGCCAGCAAGGGCGGGAGGAGAATCCGACCCGCTCTCACTATCCGACTCACTATTATAAAGAGCTGAAGAGTCGGACAATGGTGTCACTATAGCTTCCGGAGAGGATTGCAATCACTCCAAATCAGGGGAAGCAGATAGATGTGTGCTAGCAAGTGTTCCAGGGACGTTAGTTTGTAAATCTGCATAATGTGATGTTCCCATGGAATTCCTCTGAAGCCCTAGGCATAGGTTTAACAGTGAATGGTTGTTGTCGATTGTTGGAGAGGTGGTTGTATTAGGCGCCCAATGCGGGGAAGATGTATTTGTTTGGCAAGACAAGCCAGGGACTGGAGGCAGTGTGTTTGCAAAATCAGTAATTAAAGTTTGTGTGTCTAACGGTATCCGGGCGGTCCCTTTAAGAAGATAGAATAACAGGATCGAGACTTCTCAGCCTCTTTGTGCTCCATGCAGAGGTGCTACGCAGTCCGTACTTACGATTAGAGTTGCGTTTCATAGTGGTTCTGAAGGGGGTAGCCGCTCAATATTATGGAATTGATGGAATAGGAGGAAATCCAGCCGATGGCAAACCAGCACCTCACACGTGGTCTGAAAGACTACCTACATATGGGAGTCAGAAAGGCACAGCTTCTAGCAGCGGTAAAGCTCCAGCAAGGTATAAGAGTCAACATAGCTTACCTGGTACATCCCAGTCCCGCAGCAGACCACCTCTGAACCACCTCTGCGTTCCGCAGAATAATGAGGTTTAAAAGTCCTTTGCAGGTCAGGGTTGTAGCAAGCCACTCCTCCAACCAATAGGCACTATAAAAACACTCAGTGGTTTCCCTCGGTACAGCACCACATCAGACCACCTCTGCACCACCACTACTCCATTTAATATAATTTTACCAGCAAAAGGTAATACCTGTTCTTATATATGGTTTGGAATCTCTGCTCCCACGAACTTTTAAATTCTGGAATGGTATTGAAGCAAAATTTTGGAAACGAGTATTTGGACTGCCCAAGTCCACACCGAACATGTTACTGAGATTTGAAATTGGCCTGCTATCCATTCATGTTCAAGTTACATGGAAAATGTGCACCCTTCTAAGAAAATGTCTTATCGGGATAAATAAGCGAGATAGCCTTGCCATCTTAGCAAATTACCTTTTATTCTCCACTCACTCATTTCCACAAAGATGGAGAACACGTTATGAATGCCCTTGTTGAAGCACATATATCAATTTATCTATTGATTACAAATCCGAATCGAGCTAAGACTAAAATGTACCAGACCGATTGGATAACCACTCAAGAAAAGTGCCTAAGACTAACAGATTTTAATAGATCTCTCTTTGGTCACAAGGAATTTGGTAGCATGGCTGAATATCTCATTAAATGTCCATCTGTAAATTTAAGAACGAAAATCTTGCGTTTGCGTTTTAATCTATGGCCAGTCAATGAAATTTTGGTAAGACGCGGTGTGGTCACAAAGAAGCAGAGCCATTGTCGGTTTTGTAATGATAAATCTCAAACAGAAACGCTTGCTCATATCATTGTCCAATGTAATGCCTTTGTACCACATTGATTTAAACTGATGAAAGAAATGACATGGCAACATGTCAGTCGATCCTATGATGAAATATGGTGTGAAATTTTCAGTGCAAGAAAAATATCGATCAGCATTGCTGCTATACAATTACTTGACATAGCATTTCCTTATGCAAAAAGAATTTCCTAAAAGTTGCACTTTTTGTATCTGAAAATAGAGAAAAAAATACTTACTTGTAACTTTATATAGTTATTTTTATATGTTGTAACTAAATGTTGATTTTATCTGTTCATCTGTAAAAATGAAAATGTGTAAAGTTGTACTAACAACTAAATCAAATAAAATAGGGTTGAGATTTTCTCCAAGAATTGCTTCATTCTCAGAGATATTCCTTTGTATGAATTCAGCTCCCTGTAGAGTTGCTCCTTGTTATGACTAGGGTTATTTTTCTTTCCCTGGAAGAAACTTTCACAAAGACAAATATAATTAGTAATCTTCCAGTACCAGCAGGATGTATCTCCTTCCTCTAAATGAGGTGCGGGAGCCTACAGAGAGGGTATAGCCATGCCACAAAAATAATTCTTCTTTGTTACTTCCTCAGCTGTTGATTGCTTTGTTCCCCGCTTTATTCCCTTCCCCACTCCTCGCACATTTCCCAGGTTTATCCATAGGTTTTCCTGTTGGTCATTAAAAAATTAACTCATTGCCTTTTCATTTTCTTCCTGGTTCCTTTTTTTCCAACAGGGAAGGTTCTTGGTTTAAGTGGGCCCTCTCCCAACTACCTCCCTCCTTCTGATCCTCCCTATGTACCTGAGGTTGACGCATGGTCAATGGCACTCTGGGGTGTTCTAGAGAGTCTTCAGGGGGAGTTATTGCTATTTACCATTGCAGCAGTCTGAGGTTTCTGTTTCTTTCAGTGTGCAAGTTGAGGGAATCCCTCCTTCTCTGATGCAGAGTCTGAGGGAGATCACAACAGAGACCTGGTCACACGAGAGGGAGACACTGTGTGTATAGTACATCTGTGACCCTGGCAAACATGTAGGGAAAGGTCACCATCCATTCTTGCCACTGCTGGTGCATCCGCTCCCAATCTCTGGTTATCTGTACAACACATGGTATGCAACCTAAAGTTTCTGGGTTGTCAGAGCAGATTAAGAAAGAGCCTCTGACGAACCTTCTAGCTGCCAGTATGGAGGTTCTACATTTTGTACTTCCTTTAACCTATTGTGATCTCAGCCAGGATTCGTTTTCTTTATGTTCACTCTATTTTCAATGTGTGTGTTAAAGTTGGGATATTTTGATAAACGATGCTCTCCTGAACCTCTGGACCAACTGAGTCTTGTTCAGCAGGCTTAAACGCCCTCTCCAGGTGCTGTCGAGAGCAGAGGAAGTCATTAACAGAGCTGGATCAACGTCCCGCGTGTATAGGGTGCGGTCGAAGGGAGAATCTGAGCGGTCCCCCAGGACACAACCTCAACCGGGAGGGCCGGCGTTGAGCGAGGGGGAGGCTCACACAGCGGAGCAGCTCAGGGCTGCAAAGGTAAAAAAACGATGCTGGGGATCTGATGAGGACCTGCACTGATTCAGCGCCGAATGAAGAAGAGAGCAGCGCGCTCAAAGATGATCCCACCTCCCAGGCACACTGAAGGACCCATCGGGACCTCAACGAGAAGGAGGACCGAAGAAAACAGATGAAGATCGGTTGACGCGTGTGAGGCCCCTGCACAGTAAGGAAGAGCGACGGTGGAGCTACCGGTCACCCTGACATCCGCAGCCTGTGTGAAGGTGATCAGAGGCCCAGAGGGAACGCCACCTGCCCCGGGCACAGAGAAGTGAGAGGGGACGGGCAAAGAAGGAGAGGGGCACCCGGCATGGGGCCGTACAGGCACCCAGGGAGGCCGGCACTGTACATCCCTCCCCAGAATACAACCACGAAGAATGGGGGAGAACACCCTGCTGATTAGACCTTGAGCGGGGGAGCATCGCCGCAATCCTTCCCTCCTCCAAATCGCTGAACGGAGGACGTGCGAACCAAGAGGACACACAGCACCTGCCCAGGGGATGAGGAACAGGCACAGAGGCCACAGAAGTGATCCGGACAACCAATGCTAAAAGCAGAAGGGGGAGACACACCCCAAACAATCACCCACCCGGGGTCAGGGGGGCAGGGATAAGGCGGCACAAGCAACCCAGCAGATGAGGTGGGCCCCCATACATAAATAGCAGCAAATTAAAGGAGGCAGAAACAAAAGGGGGAGCAGTAGAATCTGACTGCAGAGGGCAGAACCCTCCGGCTTCACCAACACATTCCTGACTGGCGTCCTTAGCCAGGGAAACACTTCCAGGAGCCCATAACATGGGGAATACAAAATATTTACATAAAAGAAGCAGAAGATCAAAGGATCTAGCCCCTGCACAGAGAGGGCCTACGCAAGGTGAAGGAAAAACTAGAGCCAGAACCCCCGAGACCTACCCTGCACACACCTGATGACGTTAAGGGAAGGGACCAGAAGCGGGCCCACATGCCTCCCCTCAAACGTGTCGCAGTCCAGGGGGAAGAACCGCCGACCCCATTAAAAGGAGTAAGGAAAAACCAGAAAGAAGCACTGCCAAAGATCTGGGGCCAAGAAGCTAACTTCCCTGGGGAGATACAAATGACATAGGCTCAACATAACTAGGAGAAAGGTCTCTGCAAGACGAGCAAGACCAGCCAGTACTCAAACGCTTCTCAAGCAGTACTTCAATGACTTTGGTGACAAAATAGCAAATACAGTTCAAAAACAGATGGACATACTACAAGAAGATCTAGCGGAGGGCCTGCAAGGCATATAACTAGACATAAACAAAATGGAAGAAAGGGTGGACATTAACGAAAGAGCTATCCAAGAGATGACGGAAGAAGCAAGGGGATCCGACACCCTGCTGGTTAGCCTGGCAAAAGCGACCCAGAATCTTAAGCTCCAGGCCGAAGACCTGGAAAATAGATCCAGGACACCCAAAATCCGACTCAAATGTCTCCCTGAGGAGGACCAGGGCAAGGATCTCGATGCAATGGTCAAAAGCATTTTCACAGACCTCTTGGAAGCAGAGGACACCCCAGAAATAAAATGTGATCGGATCCATAGGGGGGGTCCCCAAAGGCAAGAGCCAGGGGCGAGGCCAAGGGATAACCTGGTAGCCCTTCATGAATACACAATGAAGAGAGGATACTCCTCAAAGCGAGAAAGATGAAACAGATAACCTACAATGGGGCAGAAATGTATCTTTTCCAGGACTTAGCCCAGTTAACCCTTAGCAAGAGTAAAAGAATGCTCCAGTCCATGAGGCACAGCTGGACGTTCCCATTTGGCTTACTCCGACTGGAAGGGGAAGCAACACTGAATCATGTCCTATGAAGAGGGAGCAAGACTTCTGGGGATTTAAGATGAGAACCAACCTCCAGGGCTCACCTCCGACAGACAGTCGTATATCCTGGGAATGGTCAAAAGTGAGGCCCAAACGATCCAAGAGAGAGAGGGATACCAGCCACATTTAAAAGGCCCCACTGCTGGAAAACAGAAGGGAATTTGTCCTGCAAAGAACGCTGAATGACCAAGTAGCAATAAAGAATACAGGGGCACATAAACAGCCTAAGCCAGGGCAGGGAAAACAACACCAGGGTCTATATAGATGGTCCCGGGGGAGGGAGGGTGCTAGAGGATCTTGGAATAAGTTTGGCAGAACCTTCTGAGGATCGATCTGGGAGAAGTGAAGGGTTCAATCCTCGAGACACCAAATCAAGGGGGGGCTAGATGCTGATTGACTCCACCCAGATGCTGGACGGGGAGAGGGATTTTGGGTGGGGACGGGAGCGGGTAGGTGGTGGAAGGGTCCAGGAGGGGTCCGGACAAGGGTCCATCGGGAGGAAATGAGCACAGGAACACCCAGGTGACAATGACTAGCGACAACAAACTCACACTTGTATCCCTTAATGTCAACAGGTTAAACTCCCCATTCAAAAGGAAAACGATTCCTGAAAAGGGAATGACCTGACCTAATAGCTTTCCAGGAAACCCATGTTCAAACACGGGATAGAGACAGGACAAGGATTTGGGGTTTCAGCCGAATCGACTAATCAACACACGCCAGCAAGTCTCGGGAGGATAGCTCAGGGGCAACATGCTCGCCTTGGAAGCAAGACGACACAGAGCAACACAGGTTCGATCCCTGGGTCCTCGCTAAGAAACCTCTGGGTATTAAGCGCGTTATAAATTACCTATCATATCATATCAATGGGGGAGGGGTACTCCTTGCCCTGAGGAATGATCTTGACCTTAAGTCACGGAAACTGACAGGGATGAACAAGGGAGATATCTAGCGAGGACCCTAAAGGGGAAGGGGGAGGGCTATACAGTAGTCAGGATATATGCTCCCAACTCAGGAAAGGCCCCCATTCTCCTAACTGGAGACTTCAACATGGCGTGGGACCCTGCAAGGGACCGAAGCAAAAGGGCTTAACCACACAGGGGAAACCCTTGGGGGAGCTCACGGAGAAAATACTAAACCTAGCCCTAGTTGACGTAAGGAGAGAGATAGAGGGGGATAAGGATGGGTACACTTTCTGTTCTCACGTCCACCGCTCACACTCCAGGATAGACTACGTGTGGGCATCTGGTGGTCTTCTGGGTCGGATAAAAGGGATAAGTGTGGGGACAATAATACAGTCAGATCACACCCCATTAAACGAACAATGAAAAGAAACCAAGGTCACTCAGGCCTATGGAAATGGCATTGACCTGCATTCCTGTTTAAGGATGATAAGCTGACACAAGAGATTACGGAAGGGATAGTGAGTTTCTTCGAACACAATGAAGCCGCGGATAAGGTGGGACGCATTTAAGCTGACAATAAAGGGGAACATTATAGCCATTAAGGCAGAAAGAGACGGGGAAATGAGACTAGAGGAAACAAACTTGGAGTGGAAGGTCAAAGAGATAATGACTTGGATGGGATTGGGGCGAGCGGGGAGACAAGGAGGGAATACAGGACAATAAGAGGCCAACTAGATCTAATACAGACTAGGGCGGTGGAGCGCGCCCTACTATCCCTTAAACGTCAGGCAGGTTACTAGCCAGGATGCTGAGGAGAAGGGAAAAACTATTAAAAATAAAAGTTGAAGGGGATAACATGAGCACTAACACGGAGGACATTAAAAGAGTTCAAGAGAGGGAATCCCTAGAACAAGACATAACCAGCGAGGAAATCCGGGCGGCAATAAAAGCATTGCCCTCCAATAAAACCCCAGGCCCAGACGGATTCACCACAGAATTATATAAGACACACATGGAAACCCTATTACCATACCTAACCGCCCTATTCAACGAATTTAGCTCCGGGGAGGGGGGGGGGGGCGAAAGTGGTCCTTATCCCAAAAAAGGGAAAAAGATCCAACTGCGTGCGGCTCATACCGGCCAATTGCCTTAATTAATATAGATGCCAAAATGTATACAAAGACATTAGCAATTATACTTGACCAAATCCTCCCACAGATTGTTCAAACAGACCAGTCAGGTTTCGTTATGGGTCAACAAACCAGCGACAATGTCCGAAGGATTGCGCACCTTATAGAAAAGGCCAATAGGAACAAAATTCTGGCTTTCCTAATAGCCCTGGACGCTGAGAAATATTTTCACAGGGTTGAATGGGGGTTCTTGTTCACAACCATGAAAAAGATGGGCTTTGGGGACAAATTCTTGGCTAAAGTTAAAGCTAACTAGAACACCCTCTGCTGTGATTAGCCATAAATGGCCAATTAACGGAACCAGTTAAAGTCCAGCGTTGCACAAAACAAGGTTCCCCTTTGTCACCCCTGCTCTATACAATACACTTAGTGCCCCTTGGTATTGGTAAGAGCCAACAAGCAAATAGTAGGGGTGCCATTTGGGGGAAGAGAACATAAAATAGCTGCATTTGCTGACGACATGTTACTATCAAAAACTCACCCAGAGACCTCCCTAAGGGCAATAGACAATGAAATGCGGCAATTGTGGGCTGTGGCAGGACTAAAAATAAATGCACACAAGTCCAAAATATAAAATTTGACAATCCCAAAGGAAGTAGAGCTTGAACTCAAAAGGGGCTTCTCATACAGATGGGTCGAGAAGACAGAACGTATCTAGGAAGCCAACTAGCAAAATCAACAGAAGAGCTTTACATGGCAAATTATATGCCCCTGCTAGAATCAGTTAAGAACAAACTAATCGACTTGTGTCCCTTGTCTATAACTTGGCTAGGCAGAATAAACGTGCTAAAGACGGTCATACTTCCCCAGGCGTTATACTACTTATCGGCTCTCCCAATGCATGTCCCCGCCTCCCTATTTAGGGCTTTCCAAAAAACATACAAGTAGATTTGTTTAGAACAACAGGAGACCAAGGATAGCGAAAAGGGTAATGACGATGCCCAAAAACAGAGGGGGCTGGGAGAGCCAGGCTTTAAAGCTTATTACCTGGCTGCACAAATTAGAGTGATTAGAGACTGGCAGTAGGGCGATCGGGACAAGCTTTGGACACCAGTGGATAGGGCAGTGGCAGGCCAGAACTTGGAAGAGGTACTATGGAAGCCCAAGGCAGAGAGATCGGCCAAAATGTATAGTAGCACAATACTCTCTCTAGTCAGAGATTCCTGGGATAAATCTATTAAGCATGCCCACATCACCTCATACCCGTCCCCGCTAACACTGATCTTTGGCAATGTACAGTTTACCCCGGGATGGAGAGGCAATACTTTTAGTAAATGGCAGGAGGGAGGGTGCCTAAAGATATGAGACATGTTCGAGGGACCATAGGTGAAGTCTTTCAACCAATGTAAGGCAGACTTCGGGGTGGGAGAAGGGTAGCAATTTAGATATACCCAAATAAGGCACTGGCTCCAGCACCCCCTTATGAAAGAGGTGGCCACGCGCAATTTAGCTTCCTTTGAGAAATATCTAACCACAGATCCCGGGGACAGGTGGGTAGTAGCGACAATATATGCACACATAAAAAAGGGGGATGAACCAGCTGACAGGAGATGCATGAAACAATGGGAAGTGATCTCAGGTTACGCAATAGAGGAAACTGACTGGGCAAAATTATGGACGAACACACCCAAGCTTAGAAGGTCCCACCAGATCCAGGAAATAGGGGTAAAACTGATCCTACAGTGGCACTTAACCCCAGTAAAACTCCACAGAATGTATACTCTGGAATCCAAGCACTGCTGGAGGGAACATGGAGCCGCATATGGTGGGATTGTCCCCGTATACAAGAGTACTGGGGGTGATACAGGAGGCAATAGAACGAACCTTGGGGGTAAAGAGTAGAGGCAATAGAGGTTTGGCACTAATAGGCCTGGATGGTGCAAAGGCCTCAAAAGCGGAGTGCAAAGTATATGTCATCCTGATGATGGCACATGAGTGGATCGGAAAAATATGGAACTTTGCAGAGCTTGAATGTTAACCTACTCTCTGCAGGGTGATCATCAAAGCTACCAAATGGACTGGTTGAGGGTGCTGGAGTTCCTACAGTGTGGGCCCAGAGGGTCCTGGTGCCCAAGGAGAATGCATCTCTTATGACTGCTGTGACCACCTCAAGTACCTCAAACCCAGAGGGAAAGGGGCCATTGAGGGACCAGGACACGCACTTGTCACATAAACTTGCCAACGTTAAGAAGGAGACACTTACAGGAGTAGAGAGAAGTACCATGGACCAATTCCACACCGGAGGCGGGGGCGGGGTTGGGGGTTCAATTAACATGGAAATGTATTGTTTAATAATGCAAATAAAAAGTTATGTTAAAAAAAAAAACAGAATACTATCACAATACCTAGAAGCTGGTTCTTAGGTATCCCTAATAGCAACAGGGAACACAAAGTGATGACAAGTGGTGCAGTCGTGAGGTTCAATCAAGAGGCAGTTGCAACCAATTCTCTTCATTTTTCACTGTAGTGCTCACGTCGGATGGCATCTGGAAGTATTCTTTTATAACGTGAAGTTCAGCATGAGGTCGAAAAGAGAAGCAATCTTGCAGTTTGGGCTTGCTGCTGATTGCAGACTGCATTCTACTGGGCTTCTATGCCAATTTTGCTCTGTATTGGCTTGCTTGTTTGCACTTTGGTTTGTTGATTGTGCACAATAATGGTGCTAGAGGGTTCCAACATTTGCAGTAAGTCTGGCAAGTATAGCTCTGATCTGTCATTCGACTCTGCCCTTAACTGCACCATATGGAAAAGAGTTGTACTGATCAAAGTAAGCTCTTATTCAGGTAGATAATCCTGTGGATTCCAGTTTGAAAACACATTTTCTTCTAAAATAAAACATTATTTTCAGGGCATAAATGATACCATACCTGAACACGCTTTTCCTGTAGCAGACACTGTGACCAAAGATGATGTGCCTACCACTCTTGAGGTCTTGAGAGTGTGCTTATTTGTTGATTCACCTTTGATGTTTAGTAACAATGCCAAACCATGTGTAGGTTTGGACCTCTGTAGTCCATTACTGGATGCTGTTGAAATTAGGTGGCTTCCTTTATTAAATGACACATTACAAATTTCCCCTAATACTTTGAATTTTGAAGATTCTTACCTCCTTGTAAATCTGTAACTGAAACCGACCTTGCTCCTCCTTACCTCTACTCTCTGCTCTCATTTTACACCCCCTCTCGCTCCCTTCGTTCTGCCAATCTCTTCTTACTTTCAGTTCCCCCACCCCTTTGTGCCTCCTTCTCGTTTCTGTTCCTTTCAGCTCCTTGCCCCCTTACACTGCAACGCCCTACCTTTCTCTATCCGTTCCTCCCCTTCCTATTCTTCCTTCTGCTCCACATCATACCAATCTGACGGATTCAAGTGCTTACAGGAATAGTTGCCAATACTTTAGGACATTGGTTGGAGCTGGCTGTTACATGTGATATTATATTAGTAGGGGCTATTGCCTCATTTTTTTCGATTTAATGTCTGCATTTTGAGAAGCTCTGTGCTTCCCTCCACCCTTTAGTTGTTGTACCAGCTTCTTTTATCCTCCAGTACTCTGCTTCAGCTTCTGTCGGTGAGGCCCGTTGGATTGTCCATTGACACTATAACAGACTTCAGAAGAAAAAAAACCTATTCAAGGTTAGTTCCACCTGTCATCTGAAGAAAGTGTATATTGAAGATCTTCACAATCACTGTCTTTACTGTCTCTACCCAGACCATGAGGTCAACGACTGCTCCATTTGCCAATCATTGTCCACCAAGATGCACAAAGACTGTTACAGAAGATTGGTTACACAGTTGGACAAAGGTGCTGGAGCCTCTGATTCAACGTCTGTCTGGCGCCATGCTTCTCTCAGGTAGCGCAGACCCCTAGAGCATAACCCCCTCTTCTAAGAGGTTGAGGACTCATGATGATTCTTCCCAAGGGAATTAAAAAGGGACATACCGTACATGCTTGGACTACCCCACCAGTGACAGCGGCATCAACAACATCGTCTACGGCCGCATCAGTGATGGCCTTGTCCACAAAGTCCTCTTCTTCCACAAGACACCTGTCCACATCCTCTGCAACCCGCATTTGTCTTCTGCTAAGAAGCACTTATCAGCGACTACTACTGCCCCGTTGATGACACTCTCGCCGACGGTCCACAAGCAGGCCAAGTCATCCTTCCATCGATGACTCCATCCATGGCTTTGTCGACAGCCACCCCGACGACACCATTGACGATACAACATTCTCCACATATGGCTGCTACCACTACGACCACCTCGTCCATGACCACGGTCATGCCTCCTTGTCTACGACTCCAAGACGGCTTTCTGAGGCCGAGACTCAGCAACTGCGCTTTCAATCCTACCGAGGCCTACTCGTACACACCTACTCTTTACGCTGGCTCCATATGTATCACCTGCTGTTCTGGGTGTGCTTTCTGATGACGAGTACATGGACGTTTCGCCATCTCTTCCGGGTCACTCTCCATCTGTCATGCCTCCACCACGCACACCTCCTGTACCATCGGGGCATCCTCGGAAGCAGGCTCCCAGTCAACCAGAGCCCCATGACCTCTCCATGGACATTTAGTCTACACTGCAGACTCTGGTCTCTAAATTACAAAATAGACTTCCTACTCCATCTCTTCCTACTTATCATAAGCTTGCTGCAGGCCCATTTCCTGCTCCTCCACCTCTAACTCTATGCCTTTTATGCATCACATTGCGAGTTCTTCCACATCATACCAATCTGACGGATACCGAGGCCGAGGATGACACCTCTGAGGGTGGTGTGACTACCCACACGAATACAACTGGTGAGTGTGATGGCATGATACCAGTAGATGGTGAAGCCGAGAGATGTTCCCCTGATCAGATTGGTTCATTTCCCGCACTCATGTCTAGGGCTGCAAAATTGTTTGATTTAATACTGGCAGAGCAGGAAAAGAAAGTTTTTCTGTATCGGGGTGGAAGGATAGCTCAGGAGCAATGCGTTTGACTTGGAAGCAAGGAAGCATACAGCACACAGGTTTGTATCCCGGGCCCGTGCTCAGAGTGGTCTCCGGGCTTAAGCGCAATGTAAAAGATTAATTAATTGAATTAATTATCAGCAAAGGTAACCCACTAGGAAATCTGTGGTAGCCATACCTGTCCTTGAGGACATTTGGGAAGATGAAGAACCCTTTTACTGCCACTCCGAAGAAGGAAAAATTTGAATAGAAGTATAAGGCATCGGATTCCGCTCCTAGGTGTCTTCATACACAGCCCAGCCTAGACTCTGCTGTGGCCCAAAACCGCTCTGCTAATCCATCTCCTCTATGCACAGTACCACCTGACAAAGGGGGAAGGCAACTTGATCAATTTGGGAAGCGTATAATCTCCACTGCTGTAACTACCATAAATGGAGCTAATTCCATGGCTATTCTGTCCAGCTTCAACAGGGAGTTATGGTTCAAGTTGGGCCCCTTTTTGCACTTTCTGCCTGACGATAAAAAGGAAGAGGCTTCCGCACTCCTCGTGAAGGTGATACTGCGATGGACCACGCTATATCTGTGCTTTGCCCGTTGACCTAAAATCCGTGCCAGGGGTGTTTACCAAATGCCTCACCCCGGCTGCGGTTCATCTCTGTTCTTCGGGGATCCACATTTTCCCGCACTCCGACCACTTGTTGGTCATGGCCAAGGTTCTCCCTAGGGCTCTTCAGCACACAGAGACCATGATATTTTCCACGCGCTCTGTTCTTGGCATCTCATCTGGAAACACTGTCTTGCGTCACTACCCCAGTAGAAGAGATTGAAGTCCATCTTTGCACAAGCCTTCCACAATGAGAAATGACTTGTTAGGGGTAATGTCATTATGCATTCGTCTGATCCAGCACAGTAGGCTTCAGATGAGGCCTCACCAGGAATTTTACGATGCTCGCCGGAATCAAATCATCTCTTGGGAAGGCAAGATTCTTCTTGGATCTTCGCTCCTATCTGACACTGGGAGCGCCCTTTCATCAACCGGACCATCAGGTCACAGTCATGACAGATACATTCCTGGAGAACTGTGAAGCACCCACAGTACGTTTCCTTGCCAAGGTCTACATCATCGTCCTGAAATTAAGTGTCGTGTTCTTGGCCCTCATGTCCTTTCATCCACAACTTCAGGGCATAGTGGTTCTTTTTGCTGGATGTAAATCCTCCACCTTGCCACCAAACTAGTACGGCAGTGTGGTAATATGGTAGTAATGCAGCAGTGATGAAATTACTGCTGTTTTTACCCACACAGCCATACTTCTGATGAGGCCCTTAGATCATATTTGTCCTAGCAATAATACTTGCAATTTTGATCCGTGTATCAAATACCGTAAGTGCACCTTGCTTCATGACTTATGATTTCTTGATAGAGGTTTAGATGTCACAGAGGCCAAGTATGTTTCTCTCTTTAGCAACCTTACAAAAATGGGTACATTGACTATAGAAAATCACTTTACCTTTGTAGATGTCAGGGTATGTTGACAACTATTCAGTGACATTTTGGACCATCATGGCTAGAGGGGATTATGACCACCGGCTAGCTTAGGTGATCCGCATTGCTGAACACATTTAGGTAAGTTATTTTATGCATAACTTTAGCATAATTAATGATCCCAAGGAAGACATTAATGCAAGTTATCTAGAGACCTGGGCAGGATAGTTTTGTATTTATTGTTTTATATAGCGCCTTAATCCAAGGCGCTTTACAATGAACAACAAAATATACAGTAAACATGGAACAGTAGAAGCAATAACGGTAAACATAAGTCAAACCAGAAAATCAGCATGTAGAACAATTTACATATGAGAAAGAAGAGGAGAGGAGGGGGAGGAGAGTAGTGAGTAAAGTGAATAGTAGGAAGAAGGGATATTTAGAAGAGAAGGGGGAGATAAAGAGCAAAGAGAAGGGTAGAAGAAAGAGGGAAATAAGGGTAAGAGGGGAAGGGGGATCAGGGAGGGGAATGAAAAAGAAGAGATTTCAATGAGGAGCAGAAGGAAGAATAGGAAGGGGAGGAACAGATAGAGAAAGGTAGGGCGTTGCAGTGTAAGGGGGCAAGGAGCTGAAAAGAACGGAAAGGAGAAGGAGGCACAAAGGGGTGGGGGAACTGAAAGTAAGAAGAGATCGGCAGAACGAAGGGAGCGAGAGGGGGTGTAAAATGAGAGCAGAGAGTAGAGGTAAGGAGGAGCAAGTTTCAGTTATAGATTTACAAGGATGTAAGAATCTTCAAAATTCAAGTGCCCCCGGTCAGATGGCCTAACTAACTTGGTCTTAAAAGTGTGACACTTCACTCCAAAAATCACACAAGGGCTAACTTTTTATAAGAAAACCCAGAGGCCTCGTTACAAGTACATCACAAATCCAAATAGAGTCCTTTTGACTCTGACAATCAGGATTTATGCTGCCCTACCATCATTTGTAATCCCGCAGTAATTCTGTGGGACCAAGTAGTGGTAATGGTAACCCGGTTTACCACCAAATTACCACCAAATCTGTAATGAGGACCCAGGTATTTTCCAATTCAAAATAATTAGGGTTCCCAGACTAGGAGTGGTCCCTGTCACTTACCTCAACCTCCAAATTGGTCCCGACTTCCCTAACCCTTCCCAATATTTCTTCAATCTCTGTATGGTACAGCCAGATGACCCCTATAGTCTGGCTATTTCCCCTGCCCTAAAGGGGGCTTACATGTCGTGGTCTTTCTCTAACACTCTCCCCCCGGTGGCTTCCTAAGGTTTTACTGATGCTTACTGTTTCTTTCCTTTCAACTGGTTGACTTCACAGGTTCTTCTCACTCATCTCGCTTCCCTGCTCCTTGTCTGACATACACACACACTCTCTCCCCCCACACTCCTTCCACTTATCTTACTGGTCTCTCCTACTTCTCCTATCTTCACCATCCGACTGTCCCCCACACCCCTATACTCCGCTGCCTGGTCTTACCTTTCTCCCCCTATTTCTATTTCTACCTCTCCACACTCCTTTCCCCGTTCATTTTTTTTCTCAACTTTATTTATTCAATTTGTAGAACCGTTTTAACTTAACCAGAAGGATAACCAAACATACTGAATCACAGAATTGTGAGGAATCCATGCATCATATAAGCATCATTGAACTTTGGGCAGTGCATTTGACCAGATCAGTTTGCCTTCAATCTCCCCTTTTCCATTGAATGACTTGTGTCTAATAGTATTCAAGAAAGTAATACATCCATTACATTAATTGGTTCTGTTAACTAAAAAATGAAAATACATAAATGCATAATAAATCTATAGTTTAGCAATGTGTTTCAACGAAGAGTGTTTATCATTACTAAGTGAGAATTGGGTGTAATTAGCAACTCGGTCCCACACCTTAAACCATTTTGGGAAGGTTTCATTCATTGTAGCTATTCACATTTCATTAATACCGTGCTTCACAGAGTGTACTTCACCAATAAGTAATATGAGGACGTTCAGGATTTATCCAAGATTGTGCAAGCATTAATCTTGCTGCAGTCAGCGGTGCTTTATTGGAGTTGGAACATTGGCAGACATTCCTTACAGTCTGTCCACGTCCATGTACCCAAGGATCAGCACTAAAGGGTTCAGTGAAAGCTGAATTTTGGTGATCTCTTTGAGAAGATCTCACAATGTGGACAGAACCACCACATATGTTACAGCATGCCTAATTCCCCACAGCCTCTCCAACAAAACAGTGAATAGGTGGGAGCTGTTGCAAGGTATAATACCATCTTTATAATACCATCTTAATATTATTTTGCATGAGCATTCTTTTCTCATCACATCTAGACCACTTTTGGGCCCTACACCAAATCTCTGACAAGGAATCTAATGATATTTCGGTTAAAAGTTCTTAATTCCCACTGGAACATGTATGGTAACTTATCCTCTAGGTCTACTTTCTTGACTAAATATAAGTGGGTCAAATGGGTGAATAACGTGTGGTTTATTTGTAGGGAGAGAGAAGTGCTGCCTCAACTTCTTCCATAGAAATGGGCTTCTCAAAGCTTGAAAATTAATATGGTACGTCACATAACAGGGCACTACTGGGACTTATTAAAGGTAATCTACACAAGTTTACAGGCAAGGCGGTATGGGGAAGCAGATAGGTCGGGCCACTTCCTCTCGAACGCCATCCAATCAGAGAAGGGTACACAACACATCACCGGGATCTTGTCCCAGTCCGTTAACACACTATTCACACATGATGAAATCAATAACGAGTTTTACCAATACGATAAAACCTTATATTCCAATTGTGATGCGTGCACAGACGCCGAGCTGGCTAGTTACCTAAACGATATCGCTATCCCATCCTTATCAGAAGAAACACAGCTAATACTGAATCATCCACTCACTCTGTAAGAGGTGATCAAAGTTATAATGGCTCTGCCATCGGGCAAGGCCCCTGGCACGATGGTATAGGAATCGAACTATACAAAGAACTCTGACAGATTCTGGCACCCAAACTGCTGCTGGTATGGGAAGAGTCTCTGCACTCCGGTCACTTACCACCCACACTATCCGAAGCTGTTATTACTGTGCTGTTGAAACCAAACAGGACAGCCCCAGAAATGGCCTCATATAGACCATTATCTTTAACACAGATACCAAAATATTTGCCAAGATCCTGTCCGCCCGCCTACTCCCCTTTATGTCAGGGCTGCTTCACCCAGACCAATCCGGATTCATCCAGGGACGGTCAGCTGCGTTTAATTTGCGCAGACCTTTCTGTATCAAATTGACCCAACTGCCAAAGCTGTGCCCGCCTCGCTTTACGCAGAGAAGGCCTTCGACTCTGTCTCTTGGTGGTTCCTTTTGCAGTTCTAAGACGGATGCAATTAGGGGAACACTTAATTAAATACATAAGCCAGCTGCATGCCAATGCTACGGCCAGAGTACGCACTAATGGCACACTCTCACCCCCATTTCAACTCGGTCGTAGCACGAGGCAGGGTTGCCTATTTTCTCCACTTCTCTTTGCTATGACGATTGAACCCCTGGCCTGCATAATACGCTATAGACATAGTCATGGGGGTCTCCATATAGCGGGCCCAACACAAGTCCTATCCCTCAATGCCGATGACCCACTGTTATATATACGCAACCCGGAAGTGAACATGGCTCTGCTACTAGAGGAGATCCGTGAAGTCACAATATACTCTGGATATCGAATAAACAAGGCTAAATAGGAGTTGTTCCCATTGACGGATGACACCCATATCCCGATAGATCTAATGGGATTCAGATGGTTCCCCCATAGATTAAGTACTTGGGCGTACTGGTTTCTCATTCAGACCGTTCCCTACTAGTGGATAACCATAAATCCTATCTAAACTCCCTGGCAGTCAAGCTGCAATTGTGGGGTAGAGTCCCCATGTCAATATACGGCAGACTTTAAATACTCAAAATTATTATAGTACCCAAATTGCTATATTACTTTTGTAACATACCAGTTTGGCTGGGTTGCGCTTTCTTTGACAAACTGCACTCCCTCTTTAAATTCCCTTGGGGAACAGGAACCCCGCAAATGAAATGGGAGGGATTGACTGAGCCATTTTAACGTGGTGGCCTGATGGCACCGTACTTTGAGCTCTACTATATCGTATCACAGGCGCAGTATGCAGATTGCTGGTACTCCTCGCATAATACCCCACTACATTTACACCTCAAGGCTACTCTCAAACCTAAAATCAATCATCCTCACAGATCAACACCTCGACTCATGCCCATTTGATCCGGTCTGTACAACTGTGAACACCTGGTTGAGGCTTTTTAAGAGACTAGGGGTGGTGCATCTGTACTGTGGATCTGTTCCTCTGTGGAGATTCCCGGGTATCCCCCCGACCTACGATAAAGACATCCAGAGTATGTGGGATACTGGAGAATAGCTTTCGCTCCATGACCTCTTCCCAATGGACCCTTTGTCTCACTCGAAGATTTTAAGGCCAAACTAGGAAATAACCCTTGAGAATACGGACGGCTTTCCGACGCCAGTTGCCCTTGTTTCCCCAAGAACCAATCACTTCCACACCAGTAGAAATGATAGTGACTAGCAAAGACCCTGGAAGACTTGTGCCTAGGCTGTACAAGGAGTGCCAGGCTAATCAAATCACCAGCAATAGGGCCAAGGAGAAATGGAAAAGAGATCTAGGTATAACAACACACGATGAGCAATGGTTACGCTGGTGCCGCCTGACAAAAATAGATTTTGCTAAATGTTTGTTTAAGGCTAATACAAATCAAGATTCTGAATCAACTGCACTACACGCCCGTGCATACCTCTAGATTTTCACCAGCGGCTAATGATGTATGTGTAAAAGGCAAAAAGTATTGGAGTTGCCCTCTGATCTCCCAGTTTTGGCTAACAGTAACAGATGCCTTATACCATATCACTGAAATTCCCGCCAGATTGTCTCCACCTAAATACCTGCTGGTTAATATAGGGAACGCTCCTTTCAAAATCTGCAGTCTCTTCAATTTGGGTTGTTTGATTGCTAAGAAATGCATCTTGAAGTATTGGAAATTCAGTTCAGCCCCCAGTTTTAACAAATGGCTCAAGGGACTGACCTATGTTAATGACAAGGAAGAATGCTATATCTCGTTAACTATGCCTGCCTATAGACCCAAGGACATATGGGCCCCTTTCCATGACTTCCTACAGAGAACGAACAATGATCAAGGCAACTTGGTGTGACATGTATAAACTATGCTATGAAACTGCCTCCCTGAAACCCAATTCCTGCTGTTACAACACGATGCTGTAGCTCTCTCGCTTAATGCTGTACTCAGTGGTTACATGTCTGTCACTACTAAATAAAGTAAAAAAAGAAAAAAGAAAGAAATGGGCTTCTCAAGGAGATCCTAGTCTGCGCTTTGCAACTTTGTTTTTGCTATGTATTACCTTTGGGTCCCCTGAGACGAAAGCAGCCCTGACATTAAATGTGTGAAGTACTGGACCGCAATATCACATTTCTCCTCCTCTCCATGCCGAGGAGGGCTCAGTTCATCACAGAGACCCAGTGTAAAATGACTGGTATTAAGACGCTGACGTTTTTGAGCTAACGGTTGTTGTCTTGCCTGGACTCGCATAGCATTTCTTTTTGGTTAATAGCAAGGAATGGGCAGAGTGTTTGAATAAAAGACTTTGCATTTTTGATCTGGCTAAAGCTACCTTTCGAAGGCTTTGGGAGAGTTGGTTGATATGTGAATGCTTTCTAGGTGTCGTACCTCATCTTCTAGTTGGGATCCAAGTGTTTCTTTTGCTTTGATATATGCTGTTCAGTGAGAAATAAACTCACCTCTAAGGATTGCCTTACAAGTATCCAAATTATGATCCAGCACACATCCTTGGAGTAGTAAAGGAGAATCGCCTCCTTTCTCCAGCATGGGGTCTGGCATGGATTCACATGCTCATAAATATTCCCCGTCGTCAGGCTGGGAATCCTCGGTAAAGAAAAAATCAGTTTCGTTTCTGATCTGTCTTTCTCAGTAGTAACCAATCACTAGTCTCTGAGTCATACTGCCCCCAGCCAATGACTGCCCTCTCCCTAAGCCCCGCCTCTGGCAGCCATCCTCAGATTTTTACCACACGCTCAAGTTTTGGGAGTCCTCGTGTTTAGCTCTCTAGCTTTTGCTGCGTTTTCGCGCTTTTTCAAAGAGAATTTCTCATTTTTCAGTCAAATAGAGCCTCAAGTTCCACCGTCTCTACATCCGATTAACGGGGATCCATGTTGGATTTTTCTACGCCCCTCAAGGGTGAAGATTTCGTCGAGTTACGCTTCTTAGAGGAGTCCAGGAGTTTCTGCGGCCTACCCGAACATGGCCCAGGAGAAAGGAAGCTCGACGCCCGGAAAGCTGTTCAGGGTTTGCCCTGGATGCTAGCTGCAGAATGTGTTCAAGGAGGACGAGCACTCGAAATGTCTCTACTGCCTTCATGAGGACAAAACACACGTGGAGAAGGACTGTGTGTTTTGCAGGAACATGTCGGAACGGACCATCAGGGACCGACACCTTCGTCTCTCCAACTGGCTGGAAGGAAAGAGCCCGTCAGGTGAGAAGAAGAAGAAGTCCGAGCGGTCTTCTAAGTCCTGTGAGGGCGCCCCGGCGATGGGGGCCCAACAGAAGGCAAAGCACCGTGAGTCCGCGGGCACCGGGAGCGACGAACGGTCGGGCTCCTAGGGTTCCAGGCAGGGCGCATCCGCCCTAGCGCCATCAACCATGAGTCAACGCTCTGGCTCAGGGAAGAGGAAGGCTGAGAGCCCAGAGAAGCTTCTGGAGAGGCCCCGGTCGAGCTCGAAGGATCCAGCCGAGGGGGAGCGTGGCGGTGACCCTCCCCCCAAGGTGAAGGCTACAGGCCCGCTTAAGGTGGCAAAGGCCTTGATTCACTCGGCCAAGGCCTCTATTGAGGAAGTCGCGGCAGCCCTGGTGCAGCCTGTGGAGGCTACACCAGTGGAGGCGACCTCGGGGCCCAGAGTCTCCCTGCCTCCACGGAGGGAAGCCTCTTTCAGACCCATCGAAAAGACCCCCGTGAAGACCCCGGCGGAAAAAGAGGGGGCGGGCCGGTGGCCATTGTGGACACGGACACAGCATCCGAGGAGGAGCTGGTAGAAGTCTTAGAGGGCCTCGACGAGGGCGTCGAAGAGGCCCGTTCCCACGGGATGGATCCTGACGAAGGTGACAACGGCGCCAGCGAGGGTCCTAGTCACCCGTCGCTTCCGGAGCCGCAGGACAACTCGGTGGCTATTTTGTTGGCAATACAATCGTTCTGTTCAGAGATAAGGACGAGATTGCCCTTACCACCGACGGAGGAACCGGAACCAGGCTCGCCGGAGGAGCCAGAGCCAGGCCCGGCGAGAAGCCCCCCGAACAAGAGAAGACGGATCCATCCAGCCCCGCCTTTTCAGCCCTCGCGGCCTTCTCAACCTTTGCCCACGTCCCCCGTCCCTGGGGATGACACGGGAATGGACACGGGCATGACGGGTACCGACGACGATGGCGGTGACGACGGGACGGAGCTCCCATCGCCCCCAGCCCGGGCCTCCCCGCCCGACGAGATCGGATCTTTCCATGCAATGATCGCCAGGGCGCCCAAGCTTTTTCAGCTCTGCCCCGAAGCGAAGAAGGAAGGTTTCCTTTACCAACGGTGCGAGGCCAAGAGGAAAACAGTCCTTGCCGTGCCTCTGCTGGATGACATCTGGGACGAGGGCCTCACCCTTCTCAAGAACCCATCTACG
This sequence comes from Ambystoma mexicanum, assembly GCF_040938575.1. Lineage (NCBI taxonomy): Eukaryota > Metazoa > Chordata > Amphibia > Caudata > Ambystomatidae > Ambystoma > Ambystoma mexicanum. The sequence goes on from NC_090934.1 coordinate 353,169,559, forward strand.
ATGCCTGCCAAGAGGGATCGGTACAAGAAGTAGTACCGGGTCCCCGACGCGGCCCCTGACTCGGTTGTCTCAGCGGCGGCCAAGAAGAAAGCGGGGCGGGGGGCATCGGCCTCAACGTCAACTTCCCCGCCGGACGGCGAAGGAAAGAAGCTGGACGCAATGGGACGCCGAGTTATCTCATCGGTGGCAACAACGATTAAGGCGGCCAACGCCCTTGCGATCGTGGGCCGCTACGACAGGGAGTTATGGTACAAGATCGCCCCCATGTTGGACTTCCTACCGGACGACAAGAGGGCCGAGGCCCTGGAGATCTTGCAAGAAGGCGAAGTGGCGTCGGACCACGCCATTACGGTGGCAATGGACATTGCCGACACCGGTTTCCGCCAGCTAGGCAACATCGTTTGCCTTAGACGATGAGGGTGGCTCAAGGCAACGGATTTCCGCCAGGACGTACAAGCCAAGGTTTTGGACATGCCGTTCGACGGGAACAATCTGTTTGGGAAAACAGTGGATGAGTCCCTCCAAGCAATCAAGGCGGACACAGAGACAGCTAAGGCCCTAGGCATTCTCCGGCAACGAAGGCCGTCCTTTCGGAGCACCGGAGGCAAGCAGGGTGCCTCCAAGGGATTCGGCGGTGGCTCCTCTACGTACAGCCAAGCGGCCCGCTCCTCGTCGCAGGAAGCCTATAGAGGACGAGGCAAGTCGGATGGACCCCGCCTTCGTCGCCAGGGAGGTCAAGGTGACAAGGCATCCTCCAAGCAAGATTGAACCGACCGTAGTGTCGGGCCCCCACCGAAGCACCCCGGTGGGAGGCCGGCTGGCGAAGTTCATCAGCGTGTGGGAGTCCATCTCCGACCGTTGGGTGCTGGACGCCCTGGCCCAGGGGCACGCCCTCGAATTTCTAAAAAAGTGCCTCCGCATTCCACCCGTGGCCAGGAAGGAAAATCGTGTCCCTCGACTGCTATTGGAGGTAAGGGCGATGCTCAAAAAAGGTGCCATTGCGCTCATCCCAAAGAGGTTCCGGGGCTCCGGAGTATACTTAAGGTACTTCCTCATGAAAAAGAAGACAGGAGGATGGCGCCCCATCCTGGACCTGAGACGACTGAACAAGTACATCAAGGCACAGAAGTTTCGGATGGTCACCCCTCCAGCACGTGCTGGGACAGCTGGAGGAGGGCGATTTCATGTCGTCGTTGGATTTGGAGGATGCGTACTTCCACATCCCCATTCTAAAAGGACACCGAAAGTTCCTCAGCTTCGTGGTCCAAGGATGGCACTACCAGTTCAAGACCCTCCCATTCGGATTGAAGTCGGCACCCAGGGTGTTCACCAAGTGCCTCGCACCGGTGGCGGCGGGGCTGCGCCTGCAGGGGATCCACGTCTACCCCTACCTAGACGACTGGCTCATCCGAGCAACGACAAGGGAGCTCGCCGTTGATCACACAGCGAAGACCGTCCAGCTGCTCACGGACCTGGGATTCTCCATCAACTTTCCCAAATCCCACCTGGTCCCGTCGCAAGTCGCACTGTTTCTGGGAGCCAAGCTCGACACAGTGGCGCATCTGGCCTCACCGTCAGAGGAAAGGACGAAGGCAATCCGGGCAAGGTGTAGCGTCTGCTGGCCACGGACGTCGCCAGGGTGAGGTCCATCAAGTCCCTCCTCGGGATGATGTCCTCCTGCATATATCTCGTGCGCCTGTGCAGGCTTCGGATGTGCCCTCTGCAAGAGTTCCTCGACGCCCGCTGGATCCAAGCGACGGGCAGCTTCCAGGACAGTATCCCGCTCAACGAGACCTTCCGAAGAACGATCCGGTGGTGGGGCACCCGCGCTCATCTGACGGCGGGCACAGACTTTCAGACCCCATCTCACCAGATAACGGTGACGACGGATGCCTCCCTGGAAGGGTGGGGAGCGCACACCGGAGAACTTCACGTGAGAGGCCTTTGGCTCCCAGAGGAGAAGCCGCTCCACATCAACATCCTGGAGCTCCGTGCAGTCTTCTGGGCCCTCAGGTCCTTTCTCCCGTCCCTCAAGGGCAAGGTGGTGAGTATCTTCACCGACAACACCACCACGATGTTCTACATCTGGAAGCAGGGAGGCACCAGATCCCCAGCCCTCTCCAAGGAAGCCCAGGATCTGTGGCATTGGGCCGTCGCCCAAGGGATGTTTCTGGTGCCCTTTCACCTAGTAGGGATAAAAAACACCATCGCAGACTCACTCAGCAGGGAGCTGCGCTCATGCCACGAGTGGGAACTACGTCAGGATCAAGTGGATCGACTCTTCCGACGATGGGGAAAACCGCAGATCGACCTGTTCGCAATGGCGACAAACTCCAAGTGCCAGAGGTTCGCCAGCAGGTTCCCCCAGCCGAGGAGCATGGGCGATGCTTTCTCGTTCCCCTGGGACGGCCTGTTCCTATATGCGTTCCCTCCGTTGCCGTTGCTGCTCCGACTCGTCAACCAACTCAAGAGGTCCCGGTGCAGAATGATCCTCGTCACACCGGCGTGGCCGAGGCAGATCTGGTTCCTGGACCTTCTGGACTTCTCAGCATCCCCACCAGTCAAGCTGCCGACGGATGCGGATCTTCTCTCTAGAGAAGGAGGTGCCATACTTCATCACGACCCGGAGTCGCTGAACTTGCAGGCCTGGCTCCTGCAGCACTATAGTTTGGAGGGTACGATATCCCAGCTGACTGCAGAGAGGTTCTTGCAAAGGCCAGGGCGTCCCCAACTCTCAAGTGCTACGGACATAAGTGGAAGAGGTTCTCTGTCTGGTGCTGTGTACAGAAGATTAACCCTCTACGGATTACAGCCCCTCAAGTGCTGCCGTACCTACTGTCGCTGGCCAAGGTTGGACTGGCTCACGCCTCCATCAAGATACATCTGGCTGCGATCTCCCGATACACCAGAACCACAGGACGGGCGTCCTTGTGGTCCCATTGCCTGGTGAAGGAATTTATGAAGGGACTGTTCCGATCGTTCCCGCCGGTGAAGGCCCCTGCCCCAGCCTGAGAGCTCAACGTGGTGCTGACCAGGCTCATGGGGGCGCCATTCGAGCCCCTGCATTCGGCACCGTCGAAGTTCCTGTCATGGAAGACTGCGTTTCTTGTGGCCATCACCTCCGCACAGCGAGTGGGAGAGATCCAGGCCCTATGCTGCAAGCCTCCATACTTGACTTTTCACGACACGAGGGTGGTGCTGAGGACACACCCCTCCTTTATGCCCAAGGTGCCGTCGGACTTCCACCTCAATGAGCCCTTGGTGTTACCTGTTTTCTTTCCGGCGCCTTTGTCGCCGGCCGAAAGGACTTTGCACTCGCTGGATGTGGCTAGAGCGCTGAAGGTCTATGTGAACCGCACGCAGAGTTTTCGGAAGACATCACAGCTATTTGTGGACTTTGGACCTGTGAACCAAGGGAAGGCTCTCTCGAAGGCTTCCATTTCCAGATGGCTCTCCGGCTGCATCATGCACTGTTATCGGTTGGCAAACCGACCGTTGCCCGGCCGACCGAGAGCCCATTCGACCAGAGCTATCGCTGCTACCACGGCGTTCTTGTCTGGTGTACTCCTGCTGGACATCTGCAGGGCTGCTACGTGGAGGTCGACGCACACCTTCACGAGATTCTACTGCGTCGACCGGAATTCCAGGGAGGAGTCCAAGGTCGGCCAAGCAGTGCTGCGCAACCTGTTCGCCTAAGGTGAGCCTGGTGAGGAGGTAAGAATTGCTTAATGTTGAGTGTTGATGTAATGCTTAATGTTGAGCCTTTGCCACCTCCCGAGGTTGTGCATGTGTGTACTGCTATGTATTCTTATAATCATGAGCATGTGAATCCATGCCAGACCCCATGCTGGAGAATGAACAAGTTACTTACCTGTAACTGTTGTTCTCCAACATGGGTCTGGCATGGATTCACATGCAAACCCTCCCTCCTACCCCTCTGCGGCTCTTCACTTGGTCATAGTGCCACTTTACATGCTACCAAATCTGAGGATGGCTGCCAGAGGCGGGGCTTAGGGAGAGGGCAGCCATTGGCTGGGGGCAGTATGACCCAGAGACCAGTGATTGGTTACTACTGAGAAAGACAGATCAGAAACAAAACTGATATAGATTTTTTCTTTACCGAGGATTCTCGGCCTGACGACGGGGAATATTCATGAGCATGTGAATCCATGCCGGACCCATGCTGGAGAACAACAGTTACAGGTAAGTAAGTCCTTAGATGACAAGTTGGTTTATGGGCCTGTGCCTTTAGATTAATCTGCATCCCTGTTATTGCTGGGGAATGATCCAATATCATTTTAGTACCAATGCCGACCTCCGATAAAAAAGGAATCAGGGCCAGTGAGAGTAAAAGGGAGTAACCGTGGTGGACACCTAAATAAAGTTGATGCCGAGCTGACGATGAAACATCATGTCGCACACACGCTGGCCTCCTGTGGTTACATCAATAAATTGCTTAACCACATTCGCTCATTTATTTCCTCCAGGAGCAGCTCTTTGCTGACCTTGGTCTTGTTGAATTCTTGTCTGGACTACTGTAATAGCCTGTTGCTTGGCACTTCCCAAGCCAACATCTTTGCTTTGTAAGTCACTCAAAATGGTGCGGTGTGTGCGACTCTCGGCCTTGCTCGACATGATCACATCACCAATGCCAGGAGTGAGCTGCATTGGCTCCACATGAAACTCTGCATTATCCAGTACTGACTCACAAGTGCTGGAATCATGAGGCTCCCACCTACCTTATTGGATGCGCCTAGAAACACTTGTGTACAGGCGTGTTATAAATGGCACATCATATCTAAAGGTGCACTAGCCGACTCGCACTCTCAGGTCACAGGATCAGGCTAGAATTTGTCAGCCCAGATTCAAGCTGGCTAGATTTAGGGGCACCATTTTTGACGTATTAGGCTCTTTGAGCTTGAAACGCTCTCCCGTCTGACCTGAGAAAGATCAAGATCCCAAAGGATTTCAAAAAGAGGATTAAGACCCATCTCTCCAATCATACATAAGGTCAATTCTTCTTCTGACTCTCCACTTTTTGTTTGTTGTTTTTTTGTTTGTTTTATGTGCGCTCTGAGGCCTTCGGGTATGTGGCGCGTTATACAGATTAAAGTAAATAAATAAATAAAGGGTGAAATCTGTCTCCCACCTAGATAGCCCTCCAGGCATCAGCCATCTTCAGTTCTTGAAACAGATCAACCAAAGTTTTGGCATTTAGTTGTCAACGTGGGGGCAGGGTTTTATTCATTTTCTGATCAGGCGTAGAGTTAATCTCCTCCCATAATTATGAAGCCAGTTGTGAAAGAAGTTGCTATGGGAAAAAAAACATCTTGACCAATAAATACTATCCTTCAGGGTCCCTCAGTGTAGATTGTTTCATGGAAGGAACATTGGTGGCTAGAGGTATTCCCATCCCCAGTTTCTTTGCCTTATTAGAGGTGTAAAATTGCAGAGGGAAGGTATAGCTGCAGAGACCCCTTCGTTTTTTTTAAAATTACATTTATTGATAGCGCCCAGACTCAGAGGTATCACAGCGCTGGTACAGATTAAGAAACACACATAAAGGTAAATGGGATAGTCAGGTTGTAAGCAGGCAACAAATGTTTCGAGTGGATGAATGCCACAATTTTGGAGAGAATGCCCCTTTTTCTTTAGGAGAATTTAGCACCTATACGTACCAGATGGCAATGGGTCATAGGAGATGGGTTAATAGTGAACAAGCTCCAGCAATATAGTAACCTTAATGCACAGTCTCTACTGACTTAGGGTCAATGCTGCCTCCATTCGTGTCTTGAAATTGAGAACTATTGTTATTGGAAAAGAAGAGCCATAATAACCTTGTTCAACATTATGCAAACATGTCTGTAACTACAATCATAAGGTTTGACTCAGCCCCTCATATTTGTGTCGAATCAGCCAAGAGTGCCCCATCCTTCTGAGCCCTATACTTCGTCTTATGCAAAGGATAAGCTCCTGACCCTACCTAGATATGGAATGAAGACTAGATTGAGGTTTGAAGTAAGAAGAAACCCAATCAAATCAAGAGCTTTAAACTGTGCATCAGATTCCTGCATGGATTATGGCTTGAAAGACATAGAAGATTATTTTCCTCTGGGGTCAATTCTTTTGAAATTTCCAAGCCCAGTTCCAGGTTCCGGGAGCTCTTCTTGGTCTGCATGGGCATAAATGTCTCTGGGGCAGTTTCAGACATAAATGTATTATCCTTGTTTAGCAAAGGTTCTGCTTCCCGAATTGAGGAGATGGGCCAATTTCGGCTTTTGAATGAAAAGGGTAGACAACAGGGGCATCATCAATGATACTTGACCTCTTTGTCTCTGAGCCAGGAAGTGGCTTCTTTAAAGGAGCCTCTCTTTTCCATAGTAGAGGGAGAGGAATCTAGAAACAAATGTATTGAGTTTTAATTGAGCATTGATTTCGTTTTAGGATCAGGAAACTTTAAGGATCTCCTCCTTTACTTTAAAATATTTCCCCGGTGACGGGGGTGTGGCGGCCTCCCAGCCAGTGGGGAGGCTGAGAACGCAGGCGTTACCAGATGGTAATACTGACTCCCTGAGCCTCCCCAGGGCTGGCGGCAGCCATCTCCAGTCCCCTCGCTGTGGAATGAGGTAAGTCTCCCACTCCCCCAACCCCTATCCACAGAATTCCCTCCCCGTCATCCAACCCCCACTTAACTTCTTTTCTGTCCATTTCAGGAACGGACACGCTGGGAACACTTGTGTCCCCAGCGCGTCCGCTCCTGATCTGCGACGGGCCGCCATGGAAAGGAACTTCACGTTATCCCTCGTCTCCTTTCCTTGGCGACCATTTAAAAAAAAGAAAATGTTAATGGCTGCCACGGAAAGAGAGAAGGGGCTACGTGTAGTTTCCATGTCAGCCATTTTTCTGTTTACTTTTTTCAATTTTTTTCTATTTTCATTGGCTGCCATGGAAAGGGAAAACAGACTTAGTTTTCCCTTTCCCAGCGGGCATTTTTTTTTCTGTTCCGAAGCGTCAGAGCTTTTCGGAACAGGAAAAAGAGGGGGGGGAAAGGGGTTTAGTACCCCGGTTTTATGGGCCGGGATACTAATAGCAATGGGCCCCTTGCAGGGGGGAATAACCTCTTCGCTCAGGCCTGTAACTATGGGCCCCAGGGAATTACCTGAAGTGGTAATGCCCCCCATGCTCGGGGCCTATTGCTTAAATAGTGTACTCTCGTAAGCACAAAAGTTCTTTACTGCATTGGTATGAGGAGTATACACAGTGTGTATGGCCAATAATGTGTTCTTCCGGGAGAGAGAGAATGTCTTTAAAGAGATGGACGACATACTTCTCAAAATCTTGATCTTGGATGCGGATTGGAATTCCTTTTATACCGAAGTTATTTCTTCAAGCTGTAATAGTGTGTGAGAAGTTTCAAGGTCTTAAACTCAGGTAGCTAATTCCGGTAGCTCAAATGATTATTCACAAGATCCATTCACCATTTCATCTACTTGTTTCTCAACTGTGAGTATTTGCTTATCTAGAGTAGACGGTGATAGAAGTGCACCAAAAAAGTTGTGGAACTTTGACTTCGTCAGTAGGAAGAAAGACAGCAACATGCAACACATTTTTGAAGGGTTGCAGTCATACTGGTTGACAGCCAATTGAGTTGAAACAGATTTCAGTTTAGCTGTAACTGATATCCGGTGGTAAAATGGAGAAGTGTGCTTTAACTTCACAAAGAACAGTTCCGGAATGGTGAAAATGGTTGCAAACAGTAGTGGAGCTGTTAACAGTAAAAAATAAAAGTAGCGGAACACCGCTTCCAACCGTTCCAGCTCACTTACTGAGAGTAGATGCCTTTTGTGCCAATTCTGCAGTACTTCCTTGTATTTATATTTTCAAATCTGTAAATAGGTTTTGTGGATCAAGTTGTGTAGTAGGTGCAAAGAGTCTGAGACTATAGTGGGCCTGGTTAAAATCGCTTTTTATTTGGTATGGTGGACCTATGTGCATATTCAAAACTACTCTTAATACAAAAATTCATCAAAGGTGCATCCGAAACTCTGTCGTGCTTATATCGATTCTCACTGCAATTTGAACACATACGATTCTGTCATCTGCAAAGTTTATTCATAGCAGTCAATATTCACTCACACAGGTGGAGTGCATGCTCTTCCGGGCTGGGTGAACTCCTCGGAAACATGCAAGCCAGTATTGCAGGTGAAGGGTGGTGCTGTGATGCCCAGAGCTCAGGAGGTTTTCAAGGCATTGGAATGTTGGGCACAGGAATAGACCGAACCATGCATGTCTAGAAATGGAAGCCAACTTAATCTGGTTCTCTTGGCTCATCAGCGGCAGGTCTTGGAGGATGGGTGTGATTAGAACCCCTCTCTCTGCTTTTTCTTTCCATGTATCATGGGAGCTAAGCTATATTCAAAAAGGAAAAACACTGTGTTTGTGTGCACATGTATCAATGTGGGAGTATGCCAGGCTCAAAGGTGTCCGCAGTCACGTATCATGTAGTGTGTGTGTGTGTGATTGTGTCCAAGAATCTGGGGGAAATTGGGTGTGCTATCAGGAGGTGGAGGTCCAATTGGGCACGGCAGTTTAAGGGGCAACGTGATTGACATAACCAGGAGCAAAAGGAAGTGGCTTGAAGCAGTTCAGAGACCAATACGTGATATGGGGCAATTCAGTAGGAAATGAGATGTGGCATGGGCTACTTCTGGAGAGTATGAAAGTGGCATGGAACAAATCAGGGTGTGATGCAATATGACATGGTAGAATTATCTGGATGTATGTGACATGGGGAAATTCCATAGGGATAATGGAATGTGGCACATGCCAATTCTGTGACAATGAGAGTAACATGTGGCAGTTCAGGGGGAAATGCGAGGAGGCACATCTAGCACAATATGGGGACCTGAGGCGCTAGTATGGGATGGTTCCGGGAACAATGAGTGCCTTGGACATGGCATGGAACAGTCTTTGGGGATATGAATGACATGGCGTTATTCAGGGTGTGACGAGGCCAATACTTTGGCCTGGTCAAACAGGGTTAGGAACCTGTTGCAAAAATAGGTGGGCGGCTCAGGGAAAAGTCCAGAATCCGTTCTCAACATAAGGACAGTGTAAATTTAAAGGGCCCCAATTCCTATCTACCCCCGTCCCCCACTTGTTCCGGCATATTTCTGTGCAGATCACTGTTCTCTTCAGCCTTACCCCCATGTCAAATCCTTTCCAGTGTCTTTGTTGCTTTCACAAATCCGTTGATCCAAAGAAACGAAGACCCGAACTGTCACCCGACTCCTACAGTGATTGGCTATACAGAGAGAGAGAGTGAGACAGAAAGACATTCAGTGAAGCCGCCCTCTGGGGTCTACTGTGCTCAGAAAAGAGTAAGGTTAGGGAGCTCACGTCCCCTGCACACTATCAAGGGCTAATAAGCCAAACATTTAGGTGAATTGTTGGACAATATAGTACTCAAATTTCACAAAATGGATAAAACGCAATATCATGAGTTAATAATTCTCTTTCAGCTCTTCTTGTTTCTCATGTCAATGAGATGTTAATAGCAGAACCCAATGCATTTTGAGATAAAAATCTCTTCATCAGGGGTATCATTCTTTAAAATATCTGAAAATAATAAAGAAGAAATTATCAAAAATAGATTTTCACATCATCAACTTTTTCTTGCAATACAAATATCCCCCATAAAATCATGAAAAACATAAGCTTGATAATTCACCTCATAATTCTGAGATCATACCAAATTGTGCAGAAATGACATAATTCTGTTCTTCTTTAAAGTGGCACATTTTTGCAGAAAAATTAAAACAAAAAGGCTGAGCCCTCTCTACTATCCAAGAATTCCTAAAACCCCAAAAAAACGAAAGGTACCAAGGGCTCACCTTCACATTCCCAGATAAGGGCTACAGTAGAGAAAATGATATTTGAAGCAATGCAGACACGCAGTGGTTCTTTAAGAAAAAAGAAAACAATAAGAAATTCACTAATCTCGGTATAAATACAATGTCATCAGAAACGATTCTGATAGTCATATATTCTAAGCTATTCTTCAACCAAGAAATGATAAACATAAGACTGCGGGATAAGGAAACTCTAATCTGTGTACATGCAACAAAATTATGAATCTTCAACAAAAATCAAAAAAGGGGATAAACCCTAATGGCATATTTGTAAACCTCAGTAGCATAAAACTGGACTAAAAAAGCCCAAGCTCTGCTTACTTACACTGATAATGTAGCAAACCTCTACCGGAAAGTAATCACAAGCATGCCTGTCACAACCTGAGGGGGATGTTCGAATACTACACCCCTAGGAGACAAGTCACTCAGAGGAAGTCCGAAAACCGTAAAAGAACCAATGACAAAAAGACTTTCCCCCGAAGAGCGCGGCCTGCATGATTTGCAATACACCTGACAGGCCAGGGGCTTGAGTGAAAAGGAAGGTGCAGCAACTGAGCTAGAGAAAAGAAAACAGTACTAACAGGTTCAATGAGTATCCACAAAACATGGCAACCCAGCCGCAACCACCCTCAGCAACCCCACTCTTACCTGCTGTGAGATATGGAAAGGTGGAAAAACTACTTGGTGTCGTGAAGAGGTTACCGCAGTGGATGGTGATTTCAGAAAGTCTCAGTTCCCAAAATGAGTGTTTGTTCACAAGTAGCCTAACCCGAACGGCACAAGGGCACAAGCTAGTAAAGTCCACAGCAAAGCGTCCCAGAAGACAAAGAATCAAAGAAAACAATCCCATGTGTGACCAGCGTTGAAAAAACAGCAAAGCGTCCAGTAGGTCGCAAGAAGAGTGTTGCAAAGCAGAAAGGTGTAAATCCAACAGCAGAGGGTCCTTGCAGAAAAACAATGCTGTGAAGTGAGGAAGAGAAGGTGCGGGAATGAATAATGACCTGCACAAAGTTAACGTGTCCCTCAGAAGGTGTCCAGCACAGAGCACAGTACTGGCACCTGAAAAGGATAAGTACCAAGGTAAATCAATAATACCGGGCAAGGCAGGACAATCGTCGCGGAACAAAGAAAAGGGTCTGGTAACCTGGGGTATCAAACAAAGGGAGCCCAGCGTCAGGAAGAAAAAGGGCAATCCAAAAGTGAGGTCCGTATGGAAGTATCAGACGTCTGGTAACCAGGAATAACAGGAGACAGAAGAGAGCAGCTTTACCGGATTTAGGTAACACTATGGTTAAGGAGCATCCGACTTGCGGCTGCGGGTCATTCAAATAGTTAGACTGTGGGGAAGCCGCGGAGTACACATTGCGTGCATGTCACGTGATTGGAATAACCTGGGACTACTGGGATCCCTGGGTAATGTAGTCGGCAACGTCCGTGATACATCTGGCACTGGGAAAAGGGGGCAGGGCAGTCTCCAGGTCTTTCTAGGAGGGCCCTGAAGTCGAGGCAGAGGGGGTTGAGGTATGACAACTCCAGCCAACAACCTGAAGAAGCCCTAGGACCTCAACCTAAAATGAGAGCTTATTAGTATTAGCGTACACGTGAACGTGATGATGTCATCACATCACGCGACTGGGATACCATTTCAATCACAAACTAACAGTAAACATGTATACAAGTGTCAAGTCCAATTCCATTGAAGACAATTTCTAACCAAACCCCAAGTTTGTAGGGTACTGTGTGTCACACAGGTTAGTCTAGACCATAACTTTGTGGTTGGGAACTTTGACGCTAGGCAACTGAATCTGAGGTTCAAAAAGGGGTAACTGTTTGTCCAAAGAGTGGTGTGAAGAGTCGGCAATGATACTCAGACACAAGTTAGACATGATTCTGGCTAAAAACTTTTATTAGAACATAAAACGGTCTGGTAAAAGGACTTGCTGTCCCTGCACTAGCAGAGTTTGACTACCTAAACTAAAAACTAAGGATCTGTAAGTTTCAGAATGTCCAAAACAAAACTGTCCTGTGTCCAAAGTACTATTCTGACCCTCACATTCTAAACAAAGGAATTCTCAAGTGAAAAGGATAATGTCTTGGACTTGAGTGTTTTGCAAATGTTCAAAAGAACTGCAATGTATATAAATTCCACAAGAAGAAGTCTCTTAAGGATCAATATTCTTGCTCCAGAGGGTTCTTCCCTTCCCCTGGATTCTTGGTTACTTTCTTGCGCTACAAATAACAGTTCTTGACGTTCCCTTGGATCAACAAAGTCATCTTCAAACTGATTGGGCCTCATTACACGGACGGCGGTTACCATGGCGCTAGTAGCGCCATGGTTGCCGCTGGTATTTTACTGAGTCCGCCATGGTGAATGGCAGAATTACCGCCCTATTCCAAGGTGTGTGGGGGCAGTAATTCCCCATTCACCATGGCATTTCCCCATTCCCATTTTTGCCCCCATAGGGCTCAATGGGAATGGGGAAGGCGGTAATTACGGTACCGCAAATTGCCTCCAAGGTCCCTTTGCGGGTCCCGTCCTTAACGGCTGGTAAAACCAGCCGTTAAGGTAGGGTCCCACAAAGGGACCTCGTAGTAAGGCGGTAAGGGTTTACCGGCACTGGTACCCTTACTGGTACCGGTAAACCCTTACCGCCGTCCGTGTAATGAGGCCCACTGTCTTTCTTTTATGCATGGTCGGAATACCTGGTTTACTCTCGTGCCCCGATTATTGGTTCACAAAGGGCCTCATTGCACGGTATGCGGTAAGAGTTTACCGGTACATGTAAACCCTTACCGCCTTACTACGAGGTCCCTTTGCCGGACCCGACCTCAACAGCTGGTTTTACCAGCCGTTAAGGAACAGGCCCGCAAAGGGACCTTGGTGCTAATTACGGTACAGCAATTTGCGGTACCGTAATTACCTCCTTCCCCATTCCCATTGAGCCCTATGGGGGCAAAAATGGGAATGGGGAAGTGCCTTGGTGAATGGGGAATTACCGGCCCCACTCACCTGGGAGTAGGCCGGTAATCCCGCCATCCACCAAGGCGGACACAGTAAAATGCCGGCGCCAACCATGGCGCTAAAAGCGCCATGGTTACCGCATACCGTGTAATGAGGCCCGAAGTCTCTTAAATCAACAATGCCTACAGGCTGTTGCTTGTATCCCATTCACTTTCAATTTGCCTGGTGTATTTCCCCATCAGGACTTCCTTTACACATCTGCAACTGCCTGGTTTACTGTCCTGCCAGGTTTTCTGTATTCACACCTTTACAATTACCTAGCATACTCTCCTGCTAGGGCTTCTTGAAAACACACACTTGTATTTGCCTGGTGTACTCCCCTACCAGGCTTTCTTGAAAGCACAGACTTGTATTTACCAGGTATACTCTCCTACCAGGGCTTCTCTCATATGCACAAACCTATAGCTGCCTGGTATACCTTCCTGACATGGCTTTTCATGTGTGATCTCTTGCTCACTCCCCAACCTTTGATGGGTCTGCCTATTAGCCTTCTTGGCTAACATACTTGGCTTCTTATATTTGGGTTCTTTAGTGTCTCTCTCATATACTTGCAACTTACATTGACAAACTTAAAAATCTCTCTCTTTAGAAAACTGCTCTGTCAGTCTTTCTCCCTTCAGTTGCATAAACCGTTCCTTTTCTCTCTTGGTTTCACTATTTGCATTTATTTCAGTTTCGCGTACCCACCAATACGCCCCAGTGTTCTCGTGTCCCTTCGTGAACTCACCATTTCTTGATGGTGTTTGTGGTTGCTTCCAGGGTCTGCTGGTGACGGTTTCCTGTTGCTTTCTAATTTGCGACCTTTTCTCCACGGTTTCGTGCTTCCTGAGGTTTTCACTGCGTCTGTCTGCTTCGCATAGGATTACGGTGAGGAAAGTGCTGTTCTCAGATGATGGCGAATGTCCAAGAGCCCTCTGCTGGCTTCTGGCTTTCACGCTGCATGTTGCCTTCTTCCAGCAGCCTTCTCCCTTCAGCATCCTGAGCCAGTTGGCTCCACAGACTTTCTTTCACATGGAGAGGAGCAAACCCGCTCCTGCCAGTAGCCTCCCTGTGTTTCTTACTTCGATGATTTAAAGCTCCCGGAAACAGGTGTGTGCTCGCTGCCACTAGAGTGCTGCCTGTTGTGAGATTGGCATCATGGGAGGGGACACAGGCAACAGATTCAATATATAACAAAAAGCTTTTATTAATGAAAATGTCAGGCTGGAGTAAGGCCTAACTTGTCCTATGCTAAGGTGGGATTTCCCTAACTAAAGAAACTAAGGAAAGTCTTTGTAAATATGTCCAGCTGAAAAGTCTGTCTGTGTCTAAAACCCATACTTGCCTGACAATTAAAACAAAACAATATGTTGGGATGTCAACCATAAACTAAACAGTGTTCCAAAAGTAAAGTTCTGAGGTATTTCTAGCTCGGGCTTACTCTTCAGCTTCTGTTCCCCAAATATCAATAAGTTCATCACAGTGTTCAGTTTACCTTCTTTTGGACTTGAAGCAATAAAGTTCCACACCTTTGTAAAGGACAAGATGCCCTTCACCAAGCTCAATATAATTTCAGGGCAACATGTCTACGGTTTCCCTTTCCCAAAATCAATATAACAAGATGACTAAAAAAAGAAGTATCTTGGAGCTTTGGTTTCGTATTTCAATAGTCCTTTACAACTTGGGGTTCCCTTCCCCAAGTCTGGTAGACAGCAATGTTTAGTTTCTTTCTTCCACAACAGCAAACCTCCTTGTTAGAGGTTCTTTGGTCTTGGCGCAGTTTTAGACCACACGGTCCACCCATTACAAGTCATGCAACCAGGAACCTGCCATTCAGTTTCACCAGTGCTTGATTGAATGAATAGTAGTTCTCTGGTCTTGGCGCAGTTTCAGACTGGATGGTCTACCCATTACAGGTCACAAAAGCAGGAACTTCCAGGTCTCCTTGAGTAGTTAAATATTCAGTCAAACGCTTTGAAACACAATTCTGTTGTATAAAGCGCCTTACAAATGCACGATAAATAAAAATAAAATAAACAAGAAGCTTCTCAAATGCAGTTCCTTGACTTTCACATATCAGTGGTTTCTCAACTTTGACTTCAACTTTGCACTCAGGATCTTTCATTCACCTTAACGTTCTATTGGCTTTCAGTTCATTGTGCAATAATTTAACAGGTTTGTTCTTTTCTTTCACTTTAGTTCAACAGGTGTAAGTTTTGTTTATTTCATTCAGTTCAATATTCAACGCATGACTTTTAGTTTATTTCCTCTGATTCAGTGTTCAATAAATGCATCTCTGCTTAGTTAAATTAATTCAGTATTCCATTTTTCAAAAATGCTGCTTTGCTTGTTTCATTCAATTCGATATTTAATAAACACCACTTTGCTTGTTTCTTTCAATTCAGTATTCAATAATCACAACTGTGCTTCTTTCATTCAGTTCGGTATTCAATAAAAGCAACTTTGCTTCTTTCATTCGGTTTGGTATTCAATTAAGGCAACTTTGCTTGATTCCATTCACTTCGGTATTCAATAAAGACAGCTTTGCTTCTTTACTTGGACCACTACTACATGTACGGTCTCTTGGAGCGCCCGGTACCTTTAAGTGTCCCAGACACTTACCCAGACTCTGCAGCTCCTCTTAACGGCTACTCCCCCTACGCGGGAATGCCTGGTTACTGGGCACTTCAATCAGTCCACACCGGCTCTCGTGCACAGCGTTGCCTTCGCTCTTCGTTAGCGCCTCCTACCCACCTTTCCTTCTGTGGGATCTCTATCCTGCACCATCACTCCAGCAGGACTCCAGGATCTCGGTCAGCGTTCCAGCACCTCGGTCTCTCTCGCTCCTGCACATCTACTTCAACTGTGTCTTTCTCTTCCCAGGCTTCTCTTTAATGCAGCAGCATTCCACCTCTTATGCATATGTAGTTCGGTAATGGATTGCAGGTGTTTTTCATTAAAGGCTCCCTGACTCTCATTACAAGGACATGCCTGACCTCTCATCTTCTTCATCCCAGTACCAAAGTGGCGAGAGTAACTGCTGTCTCTTACTCTGTTGCCTCTTCCTTGTCTCTGTACTTTTAGGTACCGCAAGAGGGGGACTACCTTACAATAACCAATAAAGGTCGGGGGAGGGTTAGGCTGGTTGTCAAGAGGAAAAGGGGGATTCCATGCCTTGCCTAAAGGTACCTCACTCCCACTCTCCAAGGACCCTCTACGAAGGTGATCCTCCAGTATCAGGATCCAATAGCAATGACCTTTCCCTTGCCACCTGCATAGAGGATCCAAGGGGAATAGGAGTGAGATTACCCCCGGGTTTCTCACACTGTACTTGTGGATTGCCGTGCTCTGCATTACTCCACTTCTCTTCTTTGTCTCTGTGGTGTGGGAATTATGGGAATAATAATCCCTTCCTGAAAAGTGTATGAATGTTTGTAATGGGTTTTAAAGGCAAACTAGGTTTGGAAGAAGAGTATGTGGGATTGGGGAAAGTGCCTTTCACAATGTTACAAAACGTTGGTTAGATTCTAAGAGTTGGCCTTTGGAATGTAACAACAGTCCAGTCGTACTACTGTCCATGGTTGGAAGAGGAGAGGTATTACAATAGGCTATTAGGGCATGGGGAGTCGGAGATGTATCCTCAGAAAGGAAAGGGAGATGCCATGTCGCACCCATTGATACCACAACCAGAGGTTGTTTCCCCCCATGAGATCCTCCCTTATATAACCGCCACAAGGGTCAGGATCAGGTAGCGGCAGCTGTCCCCTGGCCACATGGGAGGAGGTCATCACCAGGAAAGGAGTGATGATACCATCAGATTCATCACAGTGGTTTGTAGAATTTGTATGCACCTTGGGAAGTGCATAAAATGCAGGTATTATAGGGTGTCTTTGGATAAGAAATTCTTTAGTTCATGGCGTTATCCATTTATACTCACTTGCTCTAGAAACAGTTCCCTCAATGAGTTCTAATGGACCCTGTAGGATCATGATCCTATTCCAAATATGTTCTACAATCATTCAACAACTCCCAACAACCTTGATGACACAATTCTGTGTCTATTGTAACCAGAGCAACACCCTTGTCAGCTGGTTTCATGGTAATAGTGTTATCCTCTGCCAATTCCTTAATAAAACGTATTTGTTGTTTACTTAAGTTGCTATGTGTATGATGACTATAGTTAATCTTTCTAAGATCTTTAGTGGTTTCTAACATGAACATAGTAATGTTAAGATGATTCACCTGAGGGTGGAACAAGCTCTTAGATTTAATCTCCAGAAAGTCAAAAGAAACTGACCTATCTTGAATATCTGGCTGTGTCTCAAAGAAGACTTTAAGCTCATCAGTTTCAACAGGTGTGAAGAGACAGACACAGGTAATGGATTTCTTGCCAATACTCTTATTGAAATAATAATGGGGTTTGGAAATGTGCCTCACAATCCCTAACAGTCGGAGGGGTTTGCCTCCCTCAACAAAACAAATTAATGGAATAGTCCTTGTCAGGATGCCCAAAATAAAGTTTCTTTACATCTTACATGGTGAGGCGGGAATGCAACAATTAAGTAGAAGACAAGAGCAGTACGATGCACAGCATGCAGGAGTGTGACTATGAGGCAACGGGAGAGTCGCCACCAGACACATTTTCGGATTGAGTCATGAGATAACTATTAAAGGCTGACCACACATTCCTGGGGTGGGAGTGTGCTTGGAGCATTGTCAGATACTCTTTCTCACAGGTACAAGACCAGGTAAGTACTCCAAGCCATTTCTGTAAGGTTGGGGGGAGGGACTTTTCCAGCAGTGCAGCACACACTACCATGGCTACCATGCAGCCAATGTCAAGAAATTTTGCCTGCTGTCTAGTGTCCTCGGATTCCCATACTCCAAACAAAACACCCAACGGGTCTGGGTCGATCACCACCCCAGTGATGTCAGCAAGGCCTCCCAGGATCACCTCCTAAATGTCTGCCAGTTTATGGCGTTGCCAGAACATGTGTAGGTGGTCTGCACATTCCTCCTTGCAGCGGGCACATGTGTGTATGTTGGTACCAGCAAATTTGGAGAGTCTATGAGGTGTATAGTATAGTCTGTTAAGCAATTTAAACTGGATGAGACAATAACGGAAGTTGAGAGATACTCTTTTGGTGGAGGAACACATCTTTTTCCATAGGTGGTTAGAGATCTCCATGTTCAACTCATCCACGTTTGAAAGCTTTTTAATTGAATCATGGAACTGTGGATTATACCTCAAGACCAATGCAATACGGTTTAAATCATAAGAAATATGAGATTCAGACAAGCGTTTAAATAATGAGAAACATAAGACATATGGAGATCTATAAAGAACATAGGATCCACCCAGCAATAGACCATTGCAAGATGGCGCTCTTCATTTAGAAACATTTAGTGCCTCTTCAACCCGGCAGAAACTTCCCAGCTGGCACACACACACGCGGGTTTCCACAGCAACGAGATACAACTCTGCCGAAAGCCGACAGCGCATGCGAAGGACGCAAGAGAAAATCAGAACCAGAACACTGCGGTTACACACGCGGTAAGAATTGGAACCAGAAATACATCATACAGCAGAACCGCAGTAGTAAACAAACAGGTCAGATCCTTACATATTGCTATTACAGATCGGACACAGAGTGAGGGAATTGCACGCGAGTCCCTATAGCAACGAGATACAACTCCGAAAAAATCAGACCACTGCGGCCACACACGCGGTAAGAATAAGACCTAGAAAATACAATATGTAGCAGAACTACAGTAGTAGACAAACATGATATCCCTTCACATTGCCATTACAGAGTGGACATGAAGCGAGTGAACACGGTGAGAGAGGATAGAGAATCTAGCCCACGCTGTCATATTAATAGAACAAGAACCATGTACAGCAACAAGATGAGAAACAGGGAAGACAGAGGCTGCTAGAACTGGAATAATAAGGTACCAGACCATAATGTGTTGAAAGTATTTACATCACACTTAAACCTTAGGCACATTGACCTAACAGGGTATCTTGTCTCATAGAATCTTCCTCGTGCAAAGATCAGTGGACATATAACAACCAGGGAATCGGAGCAGCTACGCCCTGAAGCTTGTGATTATTGAGAGTCACAGATCACATATTCACATTACATTCACTCTGAGGTGAGCGTTACTTTAATGATACTAAAACGTTTGTGCACTTTAGAAAACAAGGGCTTAGCACTGGGACCCGGCGCTATTACCCAGCGACTGATCCCAGTTCTAGCCCTGCCGCCATAATTGAACTCATGCAGGCAATTTTGACTTATTACCAGGTTACACTCTGGATAAGAGATGATATTGATACATTGGTCAACCAAAATTCATTGAACTGAAGTCAGGCGATACTGCCAGAACTCAAAGGCCAGTGAGTTGGTATTAACTTTGAAAAAAAAACAAAGTAAATTTAAGAAACAATAGTTTTAAATAGTGTGAAATACACCCTTTTAATTTAATTTTCAGATATTTGTGAATTGTCCATACCTGATGAAGGGCAAGAAGGCCCGAAACGTGTTGTATGGAGATGGAGAGAAAATCACCTATATGCTTATCTGCATTTATCTCATATCAATGGACTTTCAATTACTTTGTTCCTATTGAAAATAACCCTTTTTTGTTAAGACATTGCCAAAATTACAGATTTGTTGTAATACTTTATTTTACTGTTTAAATCACCACATGGTTGGAATAGAATAACAAACCAAGTAGTGTGTTACAGATTGTTTTGAATATTACCATGTATATATTTGTGAATTTATCTGCTTAATCTTTGTTTACTTCATTAAATGTGATTATACAGAATCTTTCAGAATAATGTTTAGCATTGTTTTTTGCTATAAAGTGTGCACTGAGCTTTAGTCCCACTGGAACAGGTGGGACTTAGCTCTTTCTTTTACTTACCAATCTTGTAGGCCAAGATCAGCATCTGTGGCACCTAAACATTACTTAAAACTCGTGACAAACGTAGTATCTGACTCAAACAAAACCATAGAACCTCTTTTATTCCGAGTGGCCCTCTACATAATTATCTAGTGAAATCATTTAAACAACTATTACGGAATCTAAATCAGCTTTCCTTAATACCAGTATTGCAGACACTCGATCAAGCTCAAGCAAATTGTTTAAGATCCTCTCCGAATTTGAGGACCCATCAAATGTTAACCAGGTTTTCTCCTCTGGTGTCAGGCGATTCATAATGAATTTTCTGCTAAAATACTGGGCCATAGGCAGACCATTAGGGAGCTTTCAGATTGCTCCACTGGGCACAGAGTACTTCCACCCTCAGTGCTCAAGATTGTCCTCACCTTGAAACCTATGTCTTGTCTGGGAAACAGCTGCCTGGTAAACATCCTAAGAGGTTCTCTAGAGCTTCTTATCCCCTGGATAGCTAGACTCATTAATCTCTTCTTCAGCTTCTTCCAATGTCTCTTAAAGAGGCCTGGATTACGCCTTTATTTAAAAAGAGTAGTCTCAATCCAGCAGTGGCAAAAGTCTATCAACCAATCACTAATGTGCCATTTCTCCTGAAAGTCCTGAATGAAGTAGCCTTTTTACAGCTGCAGGAGTAGATTGAAGAACATGGTATCCTTGGGGCTCACCAGTCAGGCTTTAGAGCTAAGCACGGGACAAAAACCGCCATGCTGGACCTTAAATCCAGACTGGCAGCATAGTTGATCGATGTCTTCCTGCCCTGCTGATGCTATTAGATCTCTCCACTGCCTTTGAACTGGTCGATCACTCACTGTTGGTCACCAGATTAAGGGACCAGGCCCAGTGTTCATATCTGGTGGCTCAATGGATCTCTTATTTTCTCGGGCCACGCACTGCTAGAGTGGCAGTAGGTGAGGCAAGCTCATCACCCACCACACACACATGTGGTGTCCCTCAGGGGTCATGTATTGCCCGACACTCTTTAATATCTATATTAGGCCCCTGTTTAGTCTCTTGGACCACCTGGGTGTGCAGTATACCAACTATGCAGATGACACCCAGGTCGTCCTTGGGTTTACCAGGGATTATGCAAACGACTATGATGCAATCAACACATTGTATGATGCAGTACAGACGTGGATGGCCGATAACTCACTAGCCTTAAACAGAGACAAAACTGAGTTGCTGATTGTACCCTCAGGTCCGGGTCTGAAGAAACCTGATCCAACCTATGGCCGTTTCAGCATTGCTGGCAATTACATCAGTGTCTCAAAGTGTGTGAAGACGCTCAGTGTCTTTTTAGATGCTAAACTCACCATGAAAACTCATATCTCACACACAAGCGCCTCGTGCGGTTACACAACAAAGTTTCTCAGTCATATTCATACTTTCTTCTCAGCAAGTAACTGCACTCTTCTAGCCACTGCGCTGGTGAACTCAAAGCTAGACTGTTGTAATAGTCTGCTGGCAGGCACCATGCAAGCTAGTCTACACTCGCTCCAGGTATCTCACAACTGTGCTGTTCCTGCTATTCACGGTCTTTCTAGACAGAATCATGTCTCCGACGCCAGAAGGGAACTTCACTGGCTTCCCATAGGAAACCGTATCACTCAAATAAGATCCTGACTTTGTTTTATAAATGTTGGACTAACACTAGCCCTAAATACATTAAAGATCGGATTAAGGTGCACAAATCAGTAAACCACTTGCGCTCCCAGGACAATCTTAAATTGTTTCAACCCATATACAAGCTCGTCGGGTTTGGTGGCACTACTTTTGGTGTCCAGGGTCCCATGGCGTGGAATGCTCTACCACCTTCCATAAGATCAGCAGGCACCCTGTATCTTTAAAAAACTGGTTAAGCACCACCTTTTCAATCTGAAATCTGCCTGAATCGACAGACTTTCCTAGCAGTTCCTTCCCCCAGCAATACAAATAATACCCCCCAAAAAATCAGAAACAGATGCATAAGAGACTTTCCACCTGCTTTCACCCACAAGGGTCTATGTATATGTTTGGACCAGCTGTACACGTAGTGCCACAGGACGCAACTACTGTTCTTACTGCCTGACCTAAAGAGGAGAAAATGTATTTTTAATGTGCATGAATAAGTAGGTGGAAAGACAATTATTTTTCTCTAATAAAATAATCCCATTGAGAATCTGGCTCACGTTCTTTACCCTCCCCAAATATATTTACACAACTTTATAAAATAGGGAGTAGAATACTTGCACTTCAACATTTATCTGCAGCATTGCCCTCATAGTATATGATGTATGATGTTCACTACAGATTAAGGGAGCACATCTTCTTGGTATTCGTTTGGCTAAAGAAGATGCAGACAATCCAAACCAGCATCCTCTGTACCTTGACTGGAAAATATCAGGTAGTCCAATATCTACGAATGCCATCACCCCTATAGGATGCAGGTAGAGACCTGCATCTCATACATCCTTCACCACACAGCAATATTGCAGTCTGCTTCCCTCCGTTCACCGCAGACATAGCACAAGACACTGTCAGTTGCAGCATCACTCACATTCTTCACTATGCAGGCCTGCGCATTTCAGCATTTCTTACTGATTATGACCACAGAGGATGCCGGCAATCCAGCATCCCATTCTAGCCTTAGCTGCACAGATTGCAGGTAGTCCAGCACCTCCCGTTACTTTCTGTTGATCATACGGGATAACTTTCAAAATTAATTCTAGGGTGATAGGTTCCTAGAGTACATGATCACTGAAAGGGGGTGCATAGAAATGCAGCTCAAATAGTATGATTCTCTCATGAATGGTCAAAATGTTTGTTCATGTGTAAAGTGCACTGTCCGGTCAGGTCCTGCTGCAGCAAAAATGGTATACTTAGTTGGGATTTGCTGGCTTCCAGATAAGGTGATTCAAGTTTGATATCAGGGATCATCTACTGTGTCTTAAAGGGGTACCCAAGCCATGTAGTGTGGGCCCTCTTCCCCCCCACCCCTATCCAACCCCACCTATGCATAACTGTAGAGTGCTGTCACTTGTTGTATATTATTGGTTTGTTAGTCCCTTTTCACCTCTAACCACCTGGCGCATGCTTCTTCCATATTTCATTGTTCTATTGTTGTAAAGCGCCCAGAAGTGGGAATGCACTGCTTGCTGCTTTGACTTGTATAAGTGTTTTTGTTCAAAGCCAACAAATGCAATACAAATGTAAAATTACGAAATATAAATATTTGTATCTGTAACACAGGTTCCCCAGTTAGTACCTTGTTCATTGCACCAGGTATAACTCCATGGAAAACCACCTTACCTGGAGTGTCCAATGGAGCAAATAATCCTGGCATTCGAGTGTTTGATTATGACCGAGAAACCCTGCAAATAAAGGTAAGTGACATCTTGCATACTAAAAATATGTTCATCCCTTCTCAATACACATTTTATGAAATATTAAAACGGATCAAATGTCAAAATGAAATCTTCTTGTATTAATTTTCATTTAAAAGAAGTTGGGTAGGTCTAGGAATGTACTTCTCTATTTTCTGCTGTATGTGTATGAAATGCATTACAGCTAAAGCTCATTGGAGGCACAAGCCTAAAATATGTGAAAGATTGAGTCTTTCAAGGTGCCACATAGCCACACAAGCCCTGCCTCTGACCCAAACCAGTCTTTTGATTCGCTCACAGAAAAGAGAAACAAATGACGTCAGGGCATGTAGTAGACAGCTAGTGACGCGCTCTCAAACTGGAGTCCAGAATAAATATCCCAGTCAGCAGTAGTAAGTGACATCATGCAGGCTAGCGTCCCATTGGTGTAACAGGCAAAGTCTTTCTTTTAGTGGTGCTCCACGAAATGCCTAAAATGTGGGCCATGTTAATGACAAGCTAACATAATACATATTCACAGTACTTTCAGGGCGACGGATAACGTGTGAAAAAAGCTGTAATAACAATTCAATAAAAATGACAAGCATAGTGGAGTGGAAAGTGGTCGCTGCTGGAAAATGTTAGGTGTAATGAAGGTCAGAGGGTGCCCATTGGTTGCAGAAATGATGGAGATTGGTCAGCAGGGTGGGTTATAGTGAAGATATGTGATAGTAATAATGTAAATCTATAAATATATATTGGGTTTCTGCAATGATATGACACTGCGTAGAACAATGCAACAATATGTTCCCTTGTAACTTTTCTTCTCATTCACCTTATTTGGCCAGATCTGGACACTCATGCCAAATGTCTGGATTTCGGGCACATCACTCCACTGAATTTGTCCTCTTTTTGTTTCCAAATATCTTCTATCCTCGGGCTATTCCAAATTATACTCTCTTCTATTCCTCCTTGACTTATCGGACGAATTTAATACGGCCAACCACTCAATTCCTCTTCCCAACTTGGCTTTGGGGAGTCCGTCCTTGCCTGGATTCATTCTTACCTTTCCAACTGCACTTTTTCTGTCTCATGAGCTGGTCATTTTTCCCCTGTGTTTCCTCTCTCTCAGGGTGTACCACAAGGCTCTGTTTTGAGCCCTCTACTGTTTTTCCTTCAGACTGCTCCAATTTCTTCAATTATCTCCTTTGACATTTGACTTTACTTACTTTCACCATACTATCTCTCTGTGGATGATTCACAAATTCTTCTGTCCTTTCCCGCTTTTTCTGATTCTATCCATTCTACACTCTCGGCCTGACTGCTCTCTATCCAATCATGGATATCATCTCACTATCTACACCTAAATCTCACTAAAACTGAGGTACACGTTTTTTTCCTGCTGCTACATTCCATAACCCCACCCCTCCAATTTTCTTTCCTCTCGCTCTACTTTCTATTTCTACCTCTGCCCACGACCTTGGCATCATATCTGACATTACTCTCTCCTTTTCTTATCATATCTCTTCTATTTCTCGGTCTTGCTGTTTCCAGCTGTTTAATATCCGCAAGGACTGATGCTTCCTCATCCTTTAATGCATCTAAACAAATGCTTCTAAACTAATCTCTTCCTTAGTCTTTTCACGCCTGTTTTTCTGCTCAAGTCTGCTATTTCGTCTCCCCGCCTGCCAGGTTTCTCACCTTCACTCGATCTAGCATGCAACTATCCGTGTTTTATCCTTTCTACTCGTGACTATTTCATCTACTTTAAATTCACTTAGGCGGCTCTCCTTTCAAGCTTGTCTTGTTTTTAATTTTGTATGTATTGTGTTTAAATGTCTCTGGTTTAGCCCCTCCCTATCTCGCTTCCCTTATCTCATTCTATTCTCCTTCCCATGCTCTTTGCTTTCAAATGCAATAGAGTGCCTTTCACCATGATGAGCTCTTAACCTGCTTGAGATGGTGCCCATTATGCCTATTTAGGGGATAGAAACAGAAATTATTCATAGCAATGAAAACCTAGAAGGGTCAGAAGTGATCTGTCTATGCATTGCGCCTCCAAAGTTGCCGGTTTCAAACAGGCAAAAGATTGTGCTTTTTCCAAGCACTCCGATGCACATAAAGTTTGTGAATATGGATGCGTATTAAAATGAGAGGAAATGTCTACTGCCGTCCCTAGATAGGATCAATTGGGTACCAGGTTTCATAAAAGGGATCACAGTGTACTCATCACAGATCAGTCCTTTCTGATGATCGTTGTGAATTACATGCAACTTTCTTTTTCACACAAGTGAGTGGGCTGTGCTAGGTGAACCATTCATTTGCTGGTTAAAAGGTTTTTTGAATCAGGACTAAGACATTTTGTCTGAAAAATATAATTTCTGAGTGAAAAGGCTTGCCTAAAAGCATGCAAAATAGCACATTTTGTAACATCCATCCCTCCGCTAGGCTCACATCCTATCTGCTCCACCATAACAGCCACTTCCATCTAGCAATACTTGCTCACTGTTTTAGTGGGGGGCTGTGATACAGGTCACATCACTTCTTCGAACCCCCGCAGTTCCCCAACTGTGCAGCTAACCCTGCTCCTTCCCACCGGATGGATACAAACAATACACCGTCCATCTTTATGAGCAGGCGCGGCATACACTGCTGGTCTTTAATGTTTGTTGCATACCTTTCACTGTCTTTGTCACACAACACGAGTCGTATCCCATGCGCATGGATCCAACACTGCGCTTGCAAAGGTGCGAGATGGACTAAGCACTGAGCATCTAATGACGATGTTTCCTGGACTACTAACATCTTGGGTGCCTCTGATGAATGGGGGATTAAGGAACAAACATAACAGCTCGCATATGCTCTTCCTTTCCCCACTGAGCGCATTCCACATGTTACTAAATTCAGGATGGTACACATCCTCCATTGTATCTAGACAAAGGCCCCTGTATTCAACCTATTTTCTTCTGGTACCCATTTCTCTTCTCATTCTACCTAACCCTACAACAGTACTCGTAACTTGCACTTTAAGTAATAATTCACCTCCCTATGACATCTACGCTAGCCCCTCTATCATACACCCATTGTATATGTCCCCACCATATAAAATTCTTACTGCTTATATACATTGTCAATCTAAAGAAAAAAAACGAAAAGTATATTCACTGTCATATGAATCACACAATTGTAATAGAAGTAACACTGCATTTCGTTTTTTAAAAGTGCTGTACAATCTTGACAATGCAGGAAAAGGAACATTTGTACCATTAATACCCACAATAATGCCAATAATTAATAACGTTCGTGGGTAATTGAGTGTTGGTTGTACTAATGAGGTATATTTGTTGTGCTGTAAAAAGAAAGCTTACATACAGGCGCCCTTTTGGGATACTTTTCTCTTTTAGCAGAACGTTTGTGTTTTTGAATCCTTAATTAACAGTTCCTACATGGTCAAAGAAAACAACGCTATTGAGGAAGGGAGGGTAGCATGAGTGGACCCGTCAGACATCCGAAAGGTGTACCCAATAGCGCAGCTCCTTTACCTTGACCGCAAATGGAGTTGCATACATGACCATGTACGGACCGTTGTACCTGGGCTCCCTCCACCTATGGACAAAGTTTTGAACAAATATTGTTTCTCCAGGTAACGGCTGAATAGGTGGTGAGCTTACAGATTCTGGTGCAGCGCTGGTGTTGCCTTCTGCCCGCTGAGGAGCTAGCTGTTGAGGGAAAGTTTTCATTGAGCGCGTCAACACAGACAGATACAGTTTAAATTCATCCCCCAGGATGGACACAGCCATGTAAGCATCAGATGCATTTTTAATTGGCGATGTTGTGTGTGTTTATATGCGGGACCAATACAATTTCATGGGGCTACAAATGGTGATCCTTAGAGGGCTGTGTCTGCAGGGCCAAGGGAAAAAAATGTACCCAGTCTTTCCTGAGGGTAACACACAGTTTCGACAACTTTGCCTTTAAAAGGTCATTGGTCCATTTTACTATGCTGTTGGCCTGGGGTGGCAAATTGAACATATCTTATGGGTTATGCCCAGTTTGTAAAAGAAGTGTGTGCCATTATCTGATTTTAAGGTGTCGCACACACCCCTATTGAGGAAATGCCTCTCTCACCAAGAACTTGGCGGACAATTTGGCATTTTTATGTGTACAAGGACAAGCCTCGACCCAACGGGAGAAGGGGCTTACCACCACAATGAGATATTGGTATGTGTTGCACTGTTCTCCCATCTCGGCATAGTCGATGTGGAGCTCCCGGAACAGCCCAGTAGGGCGGGCCAAGGTGCCTCTTATTGTCCGGAGTGTGTGCCCAGTACTATAACTTTGACACACATTGCAATTAAAGATAAATACATTCAACATCTTTTGAAGATTGGGGACAAACCAGTCTTCCTGTATGTCTGCAGTAATCTGTTTGGACACATGAGAAGGATAGTGGAGCTTCCCAAATGCAATGACTATCAACTCATAAGGCATTAGCACCTTTCCTGCAGTGCCATGTCTCAACACTAAATCAGCGGGGGATTCTGCACACCCTTTCTTCTGCCACAAAAATTTCTCAACTTGTGGGGTTTGTCCCTGTAACTCAATTTTGTGAGTAGTTGGTGAAGGCATGTATGGCGGTGACACTGTACTTGCATGTTTGCAACCTGTGGGTATGCAGCTATTTCGGGTATGGGAAGATACACTGCATGTTTGGACGCCGTGTCTGCTGCAGCGTTTCCGAGAGAAATTTCAGCAGTGTTAGTGTGGGCGGTGCATTTCACCATGGCTACTAAAGTCAGCCGGGATAGGGCAAATGTCGATCTGTTTAGCAAGGCAGCATGCTGCACATGGGACCCATCTGCTCTTTTAAATCCCCTCCTTTTTCCACCAGGACAAACAAGAATGCACTTTAGTAGTGATGTACGCCGAATCGGAGTAAATCATCACTCTGAACACCTGATGTGCTTCTAGGGCTTCTATTTGTGAAGCAGGTCAGCTGCGTGGGCTGTATAATGCATGGGCAGCCTTTTATGTACTATTGTTTGATACTCTCCATCTACTAGGCAACCACTTCCGCGTCTGTATGCCTTCTTGTCTCTTGGACAATTGTGGCTGACACGTCAACAAAAAACAACTCTCCTTCATCTAGGGCATAGTCACATGCTTTTGAGGTGTCATTGTCTGGTCCCCCATCAGTGGCACAGTCATGTACTTGGTCATCTTCAGTGATAGGTTCGGTCAAAAAGGTTGCGGGATTCGCGGTCTGTTTTGCATCGCACTATGTGAATGTTGGGGCTAGACAATATGATCTCATATGCTGATGTTCATTGCGTAGTGAACGTTGATTTAGACCTCTCTAAAATAGCAAAAACTGAATGTTCCACATACAGCGTTCTTGAACACCCCATAGTGATCATCACAGACTTGTCTATGGCAAATGCAGCGGCAGCGAGAGCTTGCCCACATAGAAACTGGCCCTGCATGATGTAGTACAGCATACCGCTATAAAAGAAGGGCGTATAACCCATTGTGCTCTTGTGTGTCAATACAGCTGCCATCATTTGCCCATCAGATTGTGAAAAGAGATAGAAGTCCTTGGTGTAATCAAGTGTTGCTAACACTGGTGTTTTTAGCTCATTTAAGCTAGTGAGCATGTCCCCTGTCCATGTGATAGTGTTTTTTGTCTTCTTGCCATCTTTGAGCGCCTGCAGCAACGGTCGTGTATAAGTGGTGTAATCGAAGCTCTTGGCCCTGCAGTAATTACATAGTCCCAGAAACATCTTCAAGTCTTTTATGTGGTTGGCTGGGGTGTGCTGTGCACGGCAGCTACATGTTCAGGTGTTATTCTTTTCCCATGAACAGAAATGAGCTGACCTAGGTATAAACCTTCCTGCTGACGATACACTAATTTTCCCTATCCACTTTGTACCCTTTCTCAGCCAGCAATTGGAAGAGAGTGATTGAGTCTGCTCTGCACTGATGTTTGCTTGTACTGCACACTTGCAAAGCACCCACAAACTCAATAATGGTGCTGGGCACATGTGTATTGCCCAACTCAGCATGCAGCAAGCACCCTGTTGAAAATACTGGGCGACTCACAATACCAATGAGGCAACCTTGTTTGGTGGAATCACCTCCCACCATGTGTAAATGCTGTAAGATATTGAGAATACTGGTGTAGGGGCACCGAGATGAACACATGTTTTAGGTCAATGACAGCAAAGTGGGTAGCTGTCATGGGTGTGTTACATAATATTGTTTCAGGGTTTGGGACAACTGGAAATTCTGCCCGTATTATGTCATTGAAAGGACTAAAATCCTGAATAATTCTCCAACTGGGTCCCTTGATTTTTTTGATTGGGCATATGGCTGTATTAAAGAGTGAATTTGAAGGTACAATAATCCCTTAGTGTAAAAGGCATTAATGGTATCATTTATTCCTTCCTCTGCCTCCTTTTGACAGTGGATACTGTTTAACTTGGGGCAACACTGCGCCTGGTTTGCGAGTGACACATATTGGGGCAACACTTTGCAGAAGACCTATATCATGGGTATTAGTTGTCTCAAAACATCTGGGACCTGTACCAAATCGTCTGGGGCAAATGAAGAGTCTCACAAACATGGGGCATGGGACCTGTTGATATTGTACCCTTATTTCACAGGGAACATATATTCCTAGTACTATTTCTCCTTCGGCATCCCTGTCTTCAAACAAATCAGGTCAGTCAATTCATTCAACGGCTTGGTCAGACAATGCATACCACCGTAAGACACTGTGCCCCCTCAGGGTCTACCGCTATCAGAACAATTCTGGTATTTGGCACTCACACTCCTTCAATATCCAGCAAAATTGTCCCTGCAAAGTGCTCCTGTGGGAACGCAGGTTGGAAAATAAAATCAAAGGGGACTCTTCAACACCCATTTCCCGAGCCTGGGATTACATTCCACAGCACTGTCATTCTGTAAACAAACAAATCTTGGTGTACCGGCACTCCTCGCGCTGTCAACTCACTCCCTAGGGCATTAATAATTACCATGGCTCTTATGTGGCACATCCCTGGGGTAGAACACACCACCCCTCTTTTGGTAAATGATATGGTCATATTGAGCTTATTGAGCACATCTCATCCCAACAGGTTAACGGGGGAGGTTACCAAAAACAACAAGGGAGCTTGCACTGTCTTGCCCTCCCTTGATAGCCAATTCTTCTGTAAAAGGAACCAATTTCACTGCCCAGGAAGAAGCTCTGCGTGTCCGTGATCTTACCTGATAAAGAAAAACGTCCCTCTATAATGCATGATTTGGTGGTGCCGGTGTCCACCATGAAAATAAAAGGTTTGTCGCCTATCTCCACACCCACCAAGGGTTCCTCCTCTGGGTCGGCAGTGACTGACAGGACTCTGCACGCGAGATCTCTCTGTGGGCTGTCTTAATCTAGATACGTGTTGGTCCCTGCAGAAACAAAAGGATAACCCCCCACGCCCAGTCCCTGATAGTGTGTAACTGTGCCATTGGGGACTACATGCTACATTACTGTTAGGTATTTGAGGCACCTGTACATGTGCGGGGTGGGCAGCGTACGCCGCCTGACTGCTCAGGGCCTACAACTTGCAGCAGCGGAAGGGGCGGTGGCAGGGCTGCTTCAGCAGGTGGCTGTTGTGCTCCGTACTGAACTGTGATGGGACCAGGGTTATAGAGCAATTGATATGGGGCTGGTGCACCTGGGGCATATGGGGGAATTTGGTTATACCCTTCACCGATCCTACTCTTACACACCTGTGTTAAATGTCCCATTTTACCACATGTCCAACATTGCCCCATGTTCCCCATGCCCCCAAATCCTCCCTGTACTACTCGAGGGACTGCAAACCCCCCCTCTTCCCTGTGGATATCCTCCCTGGGGCCATTCTTGGTGTTGAGGTTAAAACCCACCATTCCAGTTGTGCCCACGCAGGGGATGTTCTTACATATGCCTGAACAGACCTTGTCTCTGTCTGTGGAGCATGCAATGTGGCAATCATGAGCCCTTCCACTGATACCTTTGCTAATTTCTTTTGCACTAGTTTTGCTTCCTCTGACTGAATTCTTTGGGCCCTTTCCTTCTCTTTTTCTCTCAACTGTTTACAATGATGTATAATTATAGATTGTATCTCCGCCCACCCCTCTGCTTCGAGGGGATTGGGTCCTCCGACGTATTCCATATCTTTGACAGTAATCACCACAGCTGTGCTGCTTCAGAAAATCCTCGACGTCTGCGTCCTGTGTCGATGACGTTGATACGCCGCCCTCGAGGACCTCCTCCGATGGCCGACGTCACTGGATGTTATAAGTAGAACGCACGACGCCCGTAGCCTCAGTTCCGTTTTTTCTCCGAATGTGTTCGCTTCAGAGATCTCGGCGCGCCTTGAATCTTTGGGGTTCCTGTTCTTTCTCGGTTCTTCGAACTTTTTTCGTATTGTGAAGTCTTTCTTCGTGAAGATGTCTACTTCGTCTTCCACACCACTTCCGGGCTTCAAGAAGTGCGGGGACTGTGGGTCCAAGATGTCGGTTACGGACTCGCACCACGCCTGCCTCTGGTGCCTCGGGGAGGCCCATGACACGGATGACTGTGTCGACTGCCAGCCGCTCACGTCAAAAGCCGTGCGGGAGCGCAAGAATAAGTTATCGGTAGGTAAGGTGTCTAAGCCAAGGAAGTCGAGGTCTGCGGGGCTTTCGACGGACGATTGGAGAGGCGACTCTGTGTCGTCGTCGGAAGTCCAGTGGGTCTCGGTCCCGGAGTCGGTCCCGCCACTCCTCTGCCTCTTCGAGGCACTCCCGAAAGCACCGTCATCTGTCGCCTTCCCCGTCCTCTTCCGAGGACTCCGCCTGTCGGCGAGTCGCTTACCCCACCAAGCATGCAACGCCGGAATAATGGGCTTCCTTCGGGAAGAAAATGTTGGCGATTCTCGAATTGCAGGCCACTGGTCCGTCCGCGCCTCCGAGTGAGGTCGGTCGTGATCGGTCGAGAGACACCGCTCGCATGCCTTCGGGCTCGGTTGGTCATCACGATTCACGGGAGAGGTCCCGCTCGGACAAGGGGAATCGTTCTCGGCATGCCCGTTCCAGGTTGCGGTCCTCTATGCGTTCGAGACCGTGTGAACCTGTGGTGTCTTCACAGAAGACGTCGACGCCGGTGGCGCCCCGGCTGTCGAGGGACACGCTCGGGGCCCCAGCCTCGAGGACTGTGTCGGCACCATCGATGCTGTCAGCACCGTGTTCGGCGTTGACGCAGATTCACTCGACGCCTTTCAAGGCCGTTTCGACGGGGGTTCCCCGGGCTCGGTGGAACCGCCTAGAAAGGCTCTGGCAAAGGCCAAGCATGGCTTTGTTCCGCATTCTGTGCCTTCTTTCCGCCAGCTTCAGTTTATTTCGGAAGTGGATGAGAGCTGTGATGATGGCATGGTTCTGGATACGGTACCGGATGAGATTTTCTCGGGCCATAGCCAAATTGCTGACCTGCGGCAATACCTGCACGATGCCAGTGGGCTGGACACCTCTCCGGAGGTGGAGTTTTGTAGGCCTGAGCCTGGCACTCATGCCGATTCCTCGTACCGGCACCTTACGTCCAGGGTCACCGAGTACTTGGGATGGTCTGCTCCCCCAGGGGATTTTCTTCAGGATGACCTTACGGATATCCTCGACCAAGGTCCACCAACTGACCCGGTGCTGCCGTTCCATATGGCTCTACAGAGGAGGGTGGCGGCGGCTTGGACTGCTCCGGAGAGTCTCCCGGCAGTGGGCAAGTCTTTGCCGCGAAAATACCACCCAGCCAGTAGCAACCCCTGCTACTTGACCAAGCACCCCACTCCGGAGAGTTTGGTGGTGCAGGTGGCTACGGCCCTGGCAAAGCAGGCGTCGTATCCTACCATCCCTCCTGATAGGGACGACAAGCGTTTTGACGGCTGGGCGAAGAAGAAAGTGTTTTCTTCAGGGGGTATGGCGCTCCGAGTGGGCGTTGGCTCAGGAGATTCTCCTGGAGATCTTCGCCATGTGCGGGACCCCTCAAGTGGATCTCTTCGCCTCCAGTGTCAACCGGAAGTGCGAGAGGTTCTGCTCGCAGGAATTTCCTCCAATAGGAGCCTTAGGAGATGCGTTCATGGTGGAGTGGTCATTCGCACTTCTGTACGCGTTTCCTCCAGTCCTCGTCATCCCGCAAGTACTGCGGAGGTTACGGAGGTTCGGTTCCAGGATGATCCTCATTGCTCCGGCGTGGGCCCGGAGGACGTGGTACCCGGACCTTCTCGACTTGTCCATCTGCCCTCCATGTCGTCTTCCCTACCGAGACGATCTGCTCTGACGGGAGGGGGGTCAGGTTCTCCATCCAGAGGTCAGATCCCTCAACCTTCACGCTTGGTTTCTGTAAGGTTGAGGTATATGGATTGGGACCTCCCTGAAGACGTGATGGAGGTGTTGCTCTCGGCCAGACGGCCAGTAACAAAGTCCCTGTACCGTTGCCGTTGGCGTAAGTTCTGTGACTGGTGCAGGGTTAAGAATGTGGATCCTTTTGCATGTGACATTCCCATGGTTCTGTCTTTTTTGCTTTCTTTGGCCCACAGGGGCCTGCAAGTGGGTACCGTTAAAGGTTACCAGTTTCTGAAAGGGCTCACTAATGTGTTCCCTCCGTCACCTTTCCTGGTGCCCGGTTGGGATTTGAACCTTTTTCTCAAGTTTTTGATGGGTGCTCCGTTTGAGCCTTTGCATTCATGCCCTTTAAGACTGTTAACTCTTAAAACTGTATTTTGGTTGCGGTCACTTCCGCTCGCAGAGTGAGTGAGTTACAGGCACTTTCAGTTAAGCCACCCTTCACTGTGTTTCATAAGGACAGGGTTGTCCTTAGAGTTCGTTCTTCCTTTCTTCCGAAGGTGGTGTCGGAATTTCATTTAAGCCAGAAGGTTGTTCTTCCGGCGTTTTATCCTCCTCCACATCCTGGTAAGGAAGAGGAGAGGCTCCATAGGCTTGATCCTAGGAGAGCGTTAAGCTTTTATATTTCACGCATGTCCCGGGTCAGAGTGGACGATCAACTCTTCATTGGTTACGCTGGAAAGCGTATGGGACAAGCTGTAACGAAACAGACTTTGTCTCGCTGGATTATTTTGGCTATCTCTGAGAGTTACCGCTTTGCGGGTAAGGACCCACCGGTCGGTTTACGGGCCCATTCTACCAAGGATATGGCTGCCTCTACTGCCCTACAGAGGGTGGTTCCTATTCGTAACATCTGTAATGCAGCCACCTGGGCTTTGGTACATACTTTTGTACGTCACTACTCCCTTGATTCCATCCGTGGGCAGAATTTGGCCTTTGGCAAGGCGGTCCTTTACTCCGCAATTTGATTAGGCATTCTAAATTTCTGTTTTCTAAATTCTTTTCCCACCTCCTTGCATTGGTACTGCTTTGGGAGTCTGTCATAGATATGGAATACGTCGGAGGACACAATCCCCTCGAAGAGCAATTTACTCTCTTACCTGGTAACGTTCTTTCGATGGGATGGTCTGACGACGTATTCCATATCGCTCCCTCCCTACC
Organism: Ambystoma mexicanum; assembly: GCF_040938575.1. NCBI lineage: Eukaryota > Metazoa > Chordata > Amphibia > Caudata > Ambystomatidae > Ambystoma > Ambystoma mexicanum. The sequence continues at coordinate 353,204,340 of NC_090934.1, forward strand.
TTCCCCGCTACAGAATTTCTTATGCGATTGCAGCTTACGTTTCCGCAAGGGTTTGTGTGTCAGATTGGCAGAAGACTGGTGCCACACGTTCTGGGGGAAAAAACTACAACTGAGGCTATGGGCGTCGTGCGTCCTACTTATAACATCCAGTGACGTCGGCCGTCGGAGGAGGTCCTCGAGGGCGGCATATTGACGTCATCGACGCAGGACGCAGACCCCAAAGATTTTCCGAAGCAGCACAGCTGTGGTGATTACTGTCATAGATATGGAATACGTCGTCAAGTACTTTTTAGACTTCCTTGGGGGGGAAGTACCTTCTTAACTAGAAAAATAAAAGAACGGAATTGACCGATCGCATGATTCTCCCTTTTCAGCCCTCCACATTTCTTGAGTCTGTAGAATATACTGGGTGGGGTTCTCATCATCTCCCATTGTTCGCTGCATGATTGATTGGAGATCGGGAATATCGAGATAGGCACGGTGCAAGGCGGCCCACACTTGTGCCCTAATGTCATTAAAGTGGGTGCCATTATGAATATCATCCCCTAATCGTACACCCGGGTACCCCACTTTTACCCAAATATTTTCAGCCTGATCTCCCACTGTTGCAACAAATAGCCTCTTCAAATCCCCCACAGCTAACATACCCCCACCATATGTTTCTCAAATGTATAGATCCACTTTCCTCCCCCTGCAGTAAGAGATATTAAACTTTTGATCAAATTGTTTGTATCCATGTGTGGCCACAGAATGTACTGAGCCCTTCCTGGTCTGTTGTGCAATAAGGGCAACTGCGTTCCTGTAACCTTCCTCATCTTCCTTTCCATACCATTCCCTTTAGCCACCGCTATGCGTCCATATCTGTTCCTAAATCAGGGCCCCCATACACTTTCCACTCGTGGTGATATAGTGGGCAGGGCCTATCTTCCCACTGCTTAACATATTTCAATATTTTATCTTTGTATAGCGGTAAAACAGCACACATATATGCTAACAGAGTGGTCTGCGCCATTTTTGTTACCGCCCTCCCGATCTATTTTAACATTTAAAAAATCTGCCTGTCTGTTAGAGAGCTGACCTTTTACCTTCTTGTCGCCACCCTGCCCCCCAGTCGCTTTCAATGCAAACCTGCTCCCCAATGCCCCACCCCTCTTACTCTCCTCTCTAATTCCTCAAATCAACACTTCCCACACCATCCAGCACTCACCACTCGCACCTCCATCTCATACACACCACATCCTCATCGCCACTGACCCCCCCTCTCTCCCACCTAAAATATAAATCAATAAAAACACAAAACTACTATGCATCGTTCCAACACCCCCTTTATCGGGGGAGGAGATCCCAGGCTCTCTAAATATACAGAGCCTCTATCCTTCTTCCTAAAATACAGTGCTGCCTTCTTCCCCCAATTGGGAAGGATCCCGTAACTCCTTTATCCTTTTATTCCATAATAATAAAAGCAAACTGCCGAGTGGTCTTTCCACAAACGCAAATACACCACTCACCTCACTTTCCCATACCCTTCCACAGCCACACTCATTCCCCATCATACACTTCCTACAAGCTTCTACATCCTGTTGTTCCTTCCATGCACTGCCCCCACACTCCTACCACCTTGTGCCATTAGGTACACCCACTCCTATCGCATTGCTGTCATTCTGAACTGCTTTGGGGGTCAGGGGAGCTGGGCATGCATCCCAACAGTAACTTGAAGCCATAGCTGCAGAGTAAACGTTAAACTCTTCCACTTAAACCTTAAACCTTTGTCATAGGGACTGAATGGAGGAGCTATTTACATACTCATGCAGGGTTGCACATGTCCCAACCTGTTAGTAAGACAGCGCTGGTTCCACAATTTTGCAAAAGGAATATTTGTAGGCTTTTTTTCAACTCGTAGTGAGTATCCCCATGGCAATAGTGATAGAATGTAAAACAATCTTCAATCAGGTTGCTTAGAATGAATGGTCTAATCCCCAGATGGTTATGTCTGTAACTCGTGTAATAGTTGTCTGAACTCTATAGCAAAACACCTTAATATCATGAAACTTCTAAGACCCAATTTGTGCAGTGTGCTATGTTAGCATAACAATGAGTCTCTTCTGGTACCACATTCTGGACAAGCACCAGAGTCCACAAAGATCTATTCATGCAAGAAAAAAAAAACATTTTGAAACATTAGCAGAGGTGGAGTATCTGAGGTTTTCATTCTAAATGGTTATCCAGCAATTAACTTCCAGTTTCTTCTTCCAAACTGATATCACAAAATGTCTTAGTTTGAGTTGACTTTCCATGTTTAAGAGGTAATAATTCAGCAATTAACTTCCAGTTTCTTCTTCCAAACTGATATCACAAAATGTCTTAGTTTGAGTTGACTTTTCATGTTTAAGAGGTAATAATTTGAAGAGGTCCTGGCTAAATTGTAACTTCTCTGGTATAGTTTGCTGTGCATGTACGGAGTTGCATATTTTACAGACTTAACCAAACACTCATATTTTACAGACCTAATCAAACACTCATATTTAATCTCCTTGGGTCCAGACCAAACTTAGATCTCAACAAGGGCAAACTCTTAACTATCCCTTCACCTAACAGTTGCTTTAAAGACATTATTTTACTTTTTCCCAAGAAAGGAAATTTATCACCTTTCAAGTAAATATTTTGTTTAACCAGATGGACCCCAGAGGCTAGTAAATATTGTAATATTGTATGTTTCATACAAATCATAGAATCCTTTTCTCTTCCCTCCAAATGACAATAATTCATAAACATTCATACCCAAGTGATGCTAAGGGCCTCATTTCCAAAAAATGTTTTACCTTGGGAAAGTCCCATTGAAAACATTTTTGTAAATCAGACTCTAAATGTTATTTGCTCGTAAATCAAAATCCATTTTGCTTTCTTTGATATCTTCCTTACTTGTGATACCTACCGAAGAATTCTTCACATTTTCTGTTCTAATTTACAGTATTTTTACAGTCTGAAGGCAATGCTACAGTGCAATGCATTGAAAATGGCGTTAGGGAAAATATACTTTTCATGGTGGCACACATATGAAGCTGAGTTTATATACTCTGGTAACAGCAGTTTCTGTGCATACAAGGAATACATAATTTTGTGACCTTCAATACAAGTCTGGATTATAGCGGTAGCATCAGATATTAAATGGACATCCATGAGAAGTATTGCTCATCTATTATACCGGCAGTTTAGGAGCTCTAGCGTGCTCCACTTGTATCAATAGTTCCATAAACCTGGGAATTAATTGAGGTGTGTGTGCGCGTGTGTGTGTGTGTGTGTGTGTATAGTTGAAAGGTGTGCATGTTTGCACTTCAGAGGTGTGCAGACTTGTTGCTTGGTGCGAGCAAAGCGGACAGTTCAGGAGATTTTGAGGTCACAGGATTAGCTTTTCCCAGCCAGCGCTCTGAGATCTCTGTTCGGGTTTGTCCATATTTCTTGCTTTGCATTTCAGGAATAATGGAAAACAAGTTATCACCATTAGTATATTTAAAATGGCAGTCAGTTTCAGTTACCCCCATGTACAACATATTGTAAATTCCATTTATATCTTCAGAAGTTGGATGTCTCGAAACAATGACTTTAGGTAGGTGATATTATGCATTGCCCTTTCCTGTGTGTGTGTGTTTGTCTTTTCAGGATATGGAAAATAAAGCTACAATCATACTTTTTTCTCCACATGTTTAATGATGTATATTGTATCAAGTTGGTTTATTTTGTGATGTGTCTTTTTCAATCCATCTCTATAAAGTAGACTACAATTTTTGTCCTGCTAAGCCAAACATTAACACACATCTGTACCAACTAGAGCGGGGTAGGCATGTGTTCAAGTGTCTTAATTGCTTATTGAACCCAACTACTGGATTCACCAATTAACCAAAATGCATTATTCTTTTTATTCCAAACATATTTTTAATGGTTTTATACAAGCAAATTATACATTGTGGCTTGTGAGTTGAGAGTGCTTTGAGCAGCGTTACAGTTCTTGTAACTGCAGGTAACAAACAAAGAAAACATAAACAACAGCAACAGGTCAGAGAAATGTCTGTGGGGCGGGCAGGGCGAGGAGGAGTGAGCCAATCGAGGCCCATCGATGGGTTAAGAGCTCAGGGAGGCTGATTATGCTTCAGGATCGTGTTGGGGGGCGGGGGGAGAAGGCTCTACCAAGTCCTAGGCCTTCGTTATTTCGTCTCTTGATCTTGCGAGCGGAGGAGGAGATCCCCAGGTTGATACCTCTGGTCTGCCCTTCAACTCTTCTCTTCAGTCATATTTGTCCATCCATCGTAGAGAGGGAGGTTGTCGGGCCAGGCCTGGGTATTTCTGTGAGTAGTCCAGGAAAGGGGCCCACGTTTGGAAGAATTTGTCTCTGTTTCCAAACCGGAGGGCAGTTATTTTTTCGGCCGCTATTATGTCCCAACATTTAGTCCACCACATTTGGACTGCCGGGCCCTCTGGGTTTTTCCAGAGCCTTGCCACTGAAATCTTACCGGCCGCCAACAGGTGGGCACATAGGTCTGCTCTGTGACCTGATAGGGGGAATTGGCCCTCGCCGCTTGCTCCTAGTAGGACGATACCCGGATCCCAGGGGATTTACAGGCATGTGATCGTGTTGACTTGTTCTAATACGGCTTTCCAAAATTGAGTGGCCTTGGGGCATGTCCAGAACAGGTGGTATAGTCTGCCTTTGTCTGAGCATCCTCTCCAGCACGACGGTGGGATTGACGGATTGCATTTATTGAGCGTTTCTGGGGTTCGGTACCACCTGCAGCATACCTTGAATGCCCCCTCCTTGTTGGACACACATTTCGAGCTTCTATGTGCTCTTGTCCAGATGTGGTCCGATTCCTCCGGTTCGATGGGCCTCCCAATGTCTTTCTTGCATTTGAGCATATATGGCTCCTTGCGGGTGGGGTCAGTTCTGTCTAAGATCTTGTAGAGGGTTGGGTTGATATTCTGCCCTTTGGGGGAGTCGCTGTGAGGGTTTGCTCCAGGGCTTTAAGGTCTCTGCTTCCGAGTTTTCATGACCCTGTTCGAGAGCCAGTGCCGTAGTTGGGTGTATCTGAATCTCTCATTTTCCAGAACGTTGAATTTCACCTTGCAGGCCTCGAAGTACAGGGGATTAACCTCCTCAAAAAAGTCTTGCACCCTCTCCAGTCCTCCTTCTTTCCACCTCATGAAGTTCTTGGGATTGTTGCCCGGTGAAAATTCCGGATTCATCCAGATTGGGGCCTGTTGTACTGCAGACTTTCCACAACTGCGCTGCCTTCCTCCAGCTCGCCACCGTGATTTCGGTTGCCGTCAGAGGCCCCATGCCCGCGCTGTCGCTGGGGTATTTCATGTGTGGAAGTGAGTTTATCGGAACTGGGCTCCAGGCCTCCTCCAGCACCAGCCAGCGGGGTTTTGGAGTGGTGGGTGGCCAGGCGAATGCATGCGAGAGCTGCGCAGCCAGGATATACCTGGCAACATCAGGAGCTCCCAATACTCCCATTGCCCTTCCTCGGAACATGAGTTTCCTTGGGATGCGTGGCTGTTTTCCTTCCCAAATGTATCTCATGATGCACCTTTGCAATTTCTGTGCAGCTTGCTTCGGGATTGTAGTTGGTAAGGCTGCGCAGTGGTAAAGTAGTCTTGGGATAAGGTTCATTTTCAGGGCCGTAATTCTCCCGAACCAGGAGATCTCCTGTTTCTGCAAGCGTAGCAGATCACTCTTGAGTTCTTTGAGAAGCGGCGGAAAGTTAGCTTTGTATAGTCTGCTGGGTGTGCCTGGCAGCTGGACCCCTAAGTATGGTAATTGTTTTTTTCGCCCAGGGTCTACGATATTCGTTTTCCAAATCTGTAGTTGGAGATCGAGGCAGGTTGATGCTCAGCGCGATTGACTTGGAAAGGTTGACTTTGAATCCTGATGCTTCCCCAAATTCCTTCAGCTCCATCCACAGAGCTTTCATGGATTCCCTGGGCTTAGTCAATGTTAAGAGGACATCGTCGGTGTACAAGGGGGCTTTATATATTTGTGCTTTGATTGCTAAGCCTTGGATCGCTGCGTTTTGACGTACCCTCTTTGCGAACGGCTCCATGGAGAGGGCAAAGATCAGGGGGGAGAGGGGACATCCTTGCCTTGTGCCTCTTGAAATGTTAATTATATCGGACCTGGTCCCGTTGATTCTAAGTCTGGTGGGTGGGTGCTGGTAGTTTGCTAGTGTCCATTTTATGAAATTAGGATTGATGCTGTAATGCCTTAATGTTTTTTGGATATAGCCTCAATAAAGCATGTCAAAAGCTTTATGAGCGTCAAGCGATAGCACCATCAGTTCCAGACCCTTTCTGCTGGCTGATTCTATAATGTTTATAGTTCTCCTTATGTTGTCATGAGTGCTACGGCCAGGGATAAATCCGGTTTGGTCCAGGTGTATGATGTCTGGAAGTAAGGGGGCCAGCCTGTTCGCTAGGATTTTGGCAAAGATTTTGGCGTCATAGTTCAAGAGGGTGATTGGTCTGTAAGAGGCACAGTGACTCCGGTCCCTACCAGGTTTCAGGAGCAACACGGTTAGCGACTCTTCCATCGAGGGGGTGGTAGTTCCTGATGATAGGAAAGAGTTGAAGAGGGCCTCCAAATGGGACGCGAGTATGTATGAGAACTTCTTATAAAATTGGGCTGTGAGCACGTCCGGACCTGGAGTTGAGTTTTTCAGTTTTGCTATGACCTCGCTCACCTCTTCTGCCGAGATAGGGGCTTCTAGGGCTGTCGGTTGAGGGTGTGGGTCGTCCGGCTGTGCTCCTGCTAGATATTTAGAGTCTGCGTCTGTGGCAGTTGGGGGACCAAACATGATTACCGTGTGGTGTGATGTCATAAATTCTATTTTCTCCGTGTTAGAGTAGCGAGGAGTCCCTTGTGCGTCCTGGAGACATTGGATAGTGTTCCTCGAGTGCAGCTTTTTCAGTTTGTGGACCAAGGGCCGGTTTGCTTTGTTGCTGTGCACATAGTAGAACTGTTTGGTTTATGTTAGAGCTCTGGCCGCCTTGTCTACTAAATGCATTTCTATAGATCGTTTTGCTTTCTGGAGCGCGTGGCTCGCTTTCCTGTTCTGGCCTTGTTTGAGGATACGTTCCGCTTCTGTCACCTCCGCCTCGAGTTTATCCTGTTGTAGCTTGCATAGACGTCGGAGCCGGGGGGTGCAGTCGTTTGCCGTCCCCCTGATGACCGGTTCCATGGCATCCCAGATCGTGGATATTGATGTGTCCTTGGTGGTTTTTTCCCTGAAGTAGTTCTTGAGGGCTTCTGCCATTTCCGTTCTGATCGCTATGTCTGTCCAGATATGGTCTTGTAGTTTCCATTGTCACTGAATTGGCTCAGGAAAGCTCTGTACCCTCAGTTTCATTATGACCGGTGCGTGGTTCGAAAGGGCTCTGTGTCCTATTTGGATGGTTTCAACGCAGGGAATGAGAGAACTGGAGAGAAGCAGCAGGTCGATCCTTGAATGCCCCAGGTGGGCGTGGGAGAAGAATGTGTAATCCCTTGCCCCCATGTTGGCCAATCTCCATACATCTATAGTGTCGGTTTCCCTCAGGAATTCTGCCATGGCGAGAGCCTTGCCAAAGTCCTCCTTAGATGGAGGGAGTGTTTTATCCAGGTTTGGGTCTGGAGTCAAGTTGAAATCGCCGCCTATGAGCAGCTGGCCTTCAGTGAAGGTTATGAGTATGGGAAGGAGGTTGCGAAGGAATAGGCTTTGCGATGTGTTTGGGCAATAAATGGCTGCTATGGAAATGGGAAGCTCTACTAGTAGGCCTTTTAGCAGTATATACCGCCCCTCTGGATCTCTTTTGATAGTAATGCTCGTTAATGGTAAGTCACGGTTTATCATGATGGCAACCCCTCTTTTATTGAAGACGGCAGAAGCAAAGTAACGTTTTGTGTAGCGTTGGAAGGAGATGCGGCTCTCGTCTGTCCCGAGGAGGTGTGTCTCCTGCAAGCATATGATATTGGGTGCCAGTTGGGAGAGCCTGTGCTCTACGGACTTCCTCTTCCGAGGGGCATTCAGACACTGGACGTTCCAGGTCAACATTGATAGCTCCCTATTCGGCAGGGCCATTTGTAATTGTGTTGGTTGGCGGATTTACCTTGCCTTGGTCCGATTGCAAGACTGTAGTCTCCTCTTCCCCGGTGGCCTGAGCTGCCATTGTTGCAGCGGTTCCGTGTAGCGGGACGAGCTCCCATGCAGCTTGCACCCTGGTACCCGGTTCACCCCTTCTTTCAGCCATCTCCTTGGGTCCCGCTCCCCCCTCCCTCTGACCATGGTGAACAAACAAAAGGAACGAGAACATAACCTGAAACGATGAACAAATATCGGTATCCAGACCAGTCTTCTACCAACGGGGCTGTCGGCTGGGCAGTTGCTACCTGCTAGGTGGGAGACCCGAGGGTCTTGTGCAGTGTCGGTGAAAATATTGCAGTGCGGGATAGAGCACAGTTGGTTACTCTGGCCAAAGAGATTGTGGCTTTGGGATTATTCCGGCTGGGCCCTGGGGGGCCAGTTCGATTGTACAGTTCTGGACACCACGACGGAGCCCCGAGGGAGCATGGTCGTCCGTCCGAGAGATCTCACCCAGGAAGTCCTGGACCACTTAGTTCGATAATTGCCACCCGGCGATGGGGAGTTTCCAGGATGTGAGAGGGGGGGGTGCCTTCAGCGATTGTTGATGTTCTTCCCCCTGGAGGGCGGGCTGCGTACCCGACGTCGACCCGCTACCCGGGACCAGGAGCGGAGAGACTCCCTGTTAGCCCCCTCGGGAGAATGGTTCAAGCTCCCGGGGACCTCCTCCTCTGTGTCCGGGTTCATGAATAGTTCCGCCTCTCTCGGGGAAAGGATTTGCTGTGTTTTCCCCTCCCAAGTGAAGGCGAGGCCTGAGGGGAAGCTCCAACGGTAGGTTATCTTTCGTTCACGCAGACAGTCAGCCATGGGCTTGAGAGCTCTTCGTTTTGCTAGTGTCAATGCTGCTAAATCTTGGAAAAGGTATATGTCTGAATCCCGGAAGTGAATGTGTTCCATGGTCCTGGCTTCTTGCATTATCTCCTCCTTGAGCTTGTAGAAGTAAACTCTTACCAGTACATCAGCTGAACCATTGGGATTTTGTCTCGGTCTCGCCCGATGCACTCTATCGAGCTCCAGGGGGGCGTCATCTGGAAGGGTGATAATCAAGCGGAAGAGATCGGATACGTAAGATGGGAGGTCTTTCTTCGAGATCGCCATTGAAATTCCCCGGATCCTGATATTAATCCGCCTCGAGCGGTTTTCAGCATCTTCTTGTTTGTCTTCGAGTGCCTCGCATCTGCACTCCAGGGACCTAATTCTGTCAGCTCCTTCTCCGATTTCAAAGTTCTGTTCGCAAAGTGTAGTTTCGATTTCCTCGGTTCTTGATTCGATCTCCCCCACTCTCTTGCCCAGATGAGCAATTTGACTCTTTACTTCTTCCGTGCCCTTCTGGAATTCCCTGGTAAGAGCTGATAGGAGGTCATGCAAGTCAGCTTTTGTGACTTATTGGGAAGCCATGGCTGCCTGGCTCGCGGGCGGAGCATTTCCCATCCCACCCTCGTTTCGCTCACTCTTATTGTTTTTCTCCCCCCCAGTAGCCATATTTAGTAGTGTTGAGATGTCCGTTTGCAGTAGCATTGAGATGTCCATTTGCTTAGTGGTTTTACTGGAGTTGGACATGACGATGCAGTGCGTCCCTGTATCAATAGGCTAGGAGGGGGAGGCCTGTGCCAGTCCGATTCTTGCAGTTCCCCCAAGGAATTTCACTCAGCTTTGAACCTCGAGGGGAGGGGGCGACTCGTTAGCTCGGTTGGTGTGGGTTGCTCTCTAGATCCTTGCTATCAGCGCAAGCCCGATCCACCCCCTGGGAGGCGAGGGTGGGCTGTCACAGGATCCTCACAGTGTAGCAGAGGCCGGTCTGGGTGTCGTGGAGGGCCTTGGGGCACCAGCTGCTGAGATCACACTGGCCGCGGTACTGCACGCCTGCGACAACTCAGTCCAGGGGGCCGGGAGGAGTGTAGAGGCCCTCGGGGCAGGAACATTGGAGGACGCAGATTATCCAGGCTGGAGTGTCCAGGACTGGCGTGAGTGTGCAGTTGCCGGCAGAAATGTTCAAGGGGTGTGGCACCCCAGGATTCCGGAGGGCGGCTTGTATTGCCCGCCAAGGGGCCGCGTTGCTGAGTGAGCGGGCCTTTCTCCAAAGCACCCCGCTAGAGGACCGTCTCCGCCCGGCGGGATGCACAGAGAGAGCGCTGTCGGAGGGGGTCCTCAGTCGGCCCGCTGAGAACGTCTCACTCGCCGGAGAGGGTGCTGAAGCCCCTGCAGCAGTTGGGCCCCTGAGACCCGGGCCAGAATGCAAACTGGGCCGTTCAGACCCGAATGGCTCTGGTCACCAGCCCCCCTCCACAGCTGTGTCCCAGAAGGGGGGGGGGTTTGATGTCTTGGGCTAATGCAGAGCTCCCCTCCATGGCTGGGCCCGAAGGCTTGCAGTGTCCAGGCAGAGCTTGCCGAGACGGGCCGAGGTGCTCCGGTGGAGGATCGGAGGTTGCCGGCGGAGGAACGCAGGCCAACCACGGCCGCAGGAGCACCGCTCCGGAGGAGGCCCCAAGTCTGAGGCCGTAGTTTGCCGAGGCGCACCGGGGAACTCAGTGCTGGAGGGAGTTCCCCGCTGCCTGCGTCCAGGGAATGATGATTCGTACCACGGGAGGGAGGGGAGAAAGCCAGGTGCAGGGATGGTGGGAAGCGCTGCCCGCCGGGGGATCCCCACTCAGTACGTTGGAGTCAGCAGATACTCCGCTATGCCGTGGCCAGGTCCTGGCGCCCCACAGCACCCCACATGGATCACGAGCTCCGCTCGGGCTGTTCCTCCAACAGACGTGTCGGGACTAGGTTGAGTCCGCCATTTTGTGCTCGATCCTCAGGCGGCCTCTTCGTGATTCTGGACTCAGAGGATCAGCCGTTAGACCTGACAGGTTCAAGTCGGGAGACTCACAGGACGTGCTCCTTCATCTGTGCCGCACTGCTTCGCCTTTCAGAAGCTCAGAAAATCAAACTACCTCAGGCATTGTGGCTGGTAGCGTGGCGCCAGCCGGGAGCTCTCACAGAGCCAAACCGACCGCCATGACTCGAAGCCACACCCAAAATGCATTATTCTGATCAAAACATGTATTCTTGCTGTGCCTTAGCTGCTGTTTATCACACCAAAATGCGTACCTAGAAACAATAAATGTAACTGTGTATGCTATTCAAAAGAGCCTCAGTCTGGTTTACTAGATTACACTATAACATTGAAACAGGCAAAAGTTATGGCTTGTGGATAGTAAATGCTTTATTATTTCTAATGTATTCGCCAGAGATTGAAATGGTGTTGTTTCCAAGTCTTTGGATCACCCTGTGGATGTGGACCTTCATTATGGATGCTGTTGCCGGTTGTTTAGGGGAGTTTTAGTAAATGAAAACAGATACAAAAATACAGATAGGGGCCGATTCATATGTAATTATTTGCGTGGACACTTAGGGATTTGCTTTCCATTCTGCGTGCAAAACCCTGTTTGTCAATTCATGGAATCGACTGCGCAGCACATTTTCCTGACTTGCATGGACTTAGCGCAGGCTCGGCACATCTGTGCGAGCGGTCGAGTGTCTTGCACGAGACACCATGCAGAGTGTGGGTGAGGCCTGCGCAGATGGCGGGCTGGGAGGCGATATTCAGAAAATGGGGAATAACAAGAGAAAAAGTGGGCATTACGAAGGACGGGCCGCAGGCAGTTCATGCCTGCCCACAAATGCGCATGACAAAGCGTATTCATGGATAAGACCGCACAACCTCTCGCCTGCGAAATGCCCACGCAAATCCCTCCATCTCTCCGCCACCCAAAGGCAGGCATAAATAAACTTGCGCATAGCAATCGCAGCATGGAGGTGGGTTTGAATGTCAGATTTAGGGGTGCGTGTATGCAGCTGGGGATCTGATGGGAGTTAGGGGTGCGCGTTGTGAGAAACCTGAAGGTGTCTCACCCACTAGTAACCAGGGATCGGTCATCCAGTGATATACCCATGAATGTTGCGTTGACAAGTGTGAACCCGGCTGAGGGATGCCCACAATTAATCGTTTTTTAAATAACATTGAGACTTTTGAATGATAAGTTTTGAGTGAAAGGCCATAGTGAACCCGTTTGAGGGAGGCTAACGTTGCAAGAAGGATTAGAGCCCAGCTGAGGGGGGGTCCAAGGGACGAAGAGCAATCACCCAACGTGAAAGATTACCAAAGGAACTTTTGTTTGTTTATTATTCACGGTCCAGCAGGCCTTCTAATGCAAGAGACTTTGCAGAAAAGAGACTTGCCCCAGAAGTTCCTGGCATCGTTGAAAGGAACTGTGACCTCGTGCTGGCGAGGCCCAGGAGTATGCTGTGCTCAGAGGTTGTCCTGCCTTGTCCTGTGCTTAAACGTTGGGAAGGGAGAACCCAAACCTAACATCCTGACTTATCATTTGGTGAACACTTCTTTCTTTTCTTGTGAACATTATCCCACACTATTTTGGAACTTGGTGGTAAGGATTGACAATATTATTTCTTTAGTAAAGCCATTTTTATTTGACAAGACGCCACTATGACTGACTTATTGTTTGATGGTCGTAGCTTGCTCCCATCTTAGATTTAGGTTTAGATTAGGGTATTTCTCACCCATTATACAGTTTAATAAACACCCTAGAACTGTGATCACTTGTCTGTCTTTACTGTTGCCATCATGAGTTCTTTACAGCGTACGCAGTGTAGTGTGGCGCAGGAATGGTTGATAGGGGTTTGCACGCAGATTTTCAGAGTTTTACCTGAGTTGCGATACATCGTACACATGTTGTTGGGGTGACGGTAACAGTTCCAAGGGACTCTGCGCAGAGTCCCTGAGATGCAGGCCACTTGCGGGAGGTGACACACACTTTTTGAAGGGTGTATGTATTCGCGCCTGTGGGAGCACGCAAAGGTAGCTTTTCTGGCTGTTTTTCCTTTGCGTGGGGCTGTGTCAGGGGCGTTCCAGCCGTGACTTGCGTATATGGTTATTTTTCCCAGGAAATTCCATGAATACAAGGTGCGCACATATTTTATTCTGTGTGCAGGCTAGCGCAGTGTCCTTCCGGGCACATGGACTTTGCAGGAAAAATATATGCACTTTTCCATGAATTGCACCCATAGACTTCAGTAACAGAAGAAGAGCTATTGGCTCTTGTTATGTTACTTTCAAATGAGATATGATGTGTATGTGTTTTAAGGCGTGACGAGGCAAGGGAGGGGGAACAGAGGGAAGACAGAGGCAATGATCTTTCTAGGCCGGGTGACCTTGAGATTGCTCAAGTGCAGGTGAGGGTGGGAGGGGGAATAGTGCAGGGGAAAGGGGAGGGGGAATAGTGCAGTACCTAGGATAACAGTAAAAATAAATAAAACAATAAATAAAAAGCGCGGCCAGCTGGTGGCAAGTGCAAGGGTAAGTGCAGACATCAGGTGTCAAGGGGCTGAAGGGATACAGATACAGACCCCGAGTGCAAGTGTTGCGAGGGGGGCAGTGCAGGTGTGCAACTGGTGGGGAGGGGACCTGGGCCCGAGATCAAAGGATAGCCATGTAACCAGTGAAGTTTCAGTTTCGGCCAGACGTTCAGCAGGGGAGAGGAGGAGAGAAAGCAGAAGCAAAGAGGAAGGTCTTGAGGTGCTTCCGGAGATGATGATGATGATGATAATAATGATTATTATTATTATATAAAATGCTTCTCCTCAAGTTTCAGAGAGGCAGGGCGGCTGTTCCAGAGGGTGGCGCCAGCCGAAGAAAGAGATCTACCACCAATTTGTTGCTTGGAGAAGCGACTGACCCTGAGGGAGTTGGCGGTGGATGAGCGAAGAGCTCGAGAAGGAAGATATTTAGGAAGAGAGAGTTGAAGGTATTGAGACCCCAGGGCCCAGAAGGCCTTATGGACAATGCAGAGGGTTTTGAACTTCATCCTCGCTGCCTCTGGGACCCAGTGCAGAGATTTCAGTCCTGGAGAGAAACGATCCCTGGGCTTGAGGCCAAGGACAAGTCTCGCAGTCCTGTTCTGGATCAGTTGTAGAGGGCGGAGAGTAGAGGCAGGGAGATTTAGAAAGAGGCTGTTACAGTAGTCCAGCCTAGGGAGAACCAGAGCTCTGGAGACAGTGAGCTTCCGGCGGAAGGAGAGGAAAGGAAGAATACCTCTGAGGTGGTGCAGCTGGCAGTGTGACTTCTTAGAGACGTCAGAGATGTGAGGCGAGAAGGAGAGTGTGGCGTGGAAGATGACCCCGAGATTTTAAGCCTCACAGGTGGGAGCAGGAAGAGGGCCAAGAGAGGCCGGCCACATAGTGACGGGAAAGGAGGGAGAAGGTGTGCCGATGAGGAGAATCTCAGCCTTACTGGCATTAAGGCCACAAAACTTTCAGAAAAATAGATTACACAGCAGCAATCAATGCTTTTCTATCAGAAAGATCTAAGTGCGTTTTGGCAAAGAACATATTTTAAGTGAATGCTTTTTTGCAATGTTGTAATGTCTACTTTGTTGTGTCTACTTATTGCATGCAAGTTCTTTGAGTTAATAAAAACAGCTTTTGTTTATGTTGCAATGATTTTTTAACGTTGCGGAGGGCCCTGCTGGGTACACTGCACTGAGGTGAGGAGTAGACAAGCCAGCCATGGCTGGGCGCAGTAGCACAAGAGACAGTAGTACCGAAGGGCATTTCCCAAGTGTGGAGGCATGGATGTCACTTCACGAAACAGTCAGAGTGACAGGAATCAGCATCACGCGATTGCTGATTAACCCAGTGGCTTCACAGGATGTTATGACCTTTCTTCCTGATTACAACACATTATGACATATGAGACAAGATCTGCAATAAGAGTAAGATTAACAAAACAATCAAGATACCCAAGAGGACAAAAGGTGGTTTATCTTGGCAACCATAGATTAAATAGGGTGCTGCCTTGATATGGCATGAGGGCAATCCTGATATGCCATGTGCGCACCAACCACACCCATCATAAACTAGACTTTATATGCCCGTCCTGCATTGATACGAGCAATGTTTTAGGACTTTGCCCTATAGGTGAGGTGAAACATAAGATCTGTTGACGTTGCAAACATTCTATTGCTAATAACTTTTGATACATTTGAGGTATATGTATGACATTTTCCAAACATGGCTCATGGCCTGGGCCCCCTAGATTTTGAAAGATTGGTGCAAATTCATGCAACAGTTTAAAAATCATAAAGAATTGAATAGGTGCACAGCCTAAATCGTGGGATGTATTTGTCACAAAGTAAAAGAAATACAGATGTGTCTTTTGGGGTTTTGATGTAAATCTGTCTAGTATTTTTCGTTTTTTTATTTGGCAGTTCTTCTATTGCCTCCCGCACCAATTTCTTTCCATATAACCTAGGTGCATTGCAGCAACTGAAGCATTTTAGAGATTAAAAACTGCCATTTTTCACTAATGCAAGGTGTTCTCATTGGAATTCTGGAGAGAATGGGAAATGACAATGCTCAGAAAATATTAGGAGGGAGTGAGGTGGATTTTTTTTTTCCTTAAGGGTAGATGTGGGCAGGCTGAAACACACTAACGGGCAGTGAGTATGCACAACCTCTATTATTTCATTCACTTTTGTTGAGGTTTCAAGTTCAATTTTGTTACTCTGTGTGGGGTGCAAGGCCACTGAAAAGATGCCTCTGTGAAAAGCACTCCAAATACTAGCAAAAACAAGACCTTGGCTACAAAGCCAGCGGTGTGGGCTGCACTCCCACGCAGAGTTAATAATTGAACTTGAAACACACGCCATTGGTACATTTGAGATGTTGTGGTGGGTTAGTTCTCATGAGAATATTTTGCCTCTGTGTGTGTCACTCGATTAAGTTCTTCACGCAGTCTTGTGAGAAATTGAAGTGCATTTTCATAGTACTTTCACAGAAGATTTTCATGGAGCAATCTCAGGCTAATTGCGGCGTCACAAAAACTATTTTCAAAATGTTTGCTAAAACACTAAGGGGGCGATTCATGGATTTATTTGGACTGAAAATAGGGAATTTGCATTTCAAATAGCGCGTAAATCCACATTCGTCGATTCATGGAACTGACTGTGCAGGACTTTCTTGGGACTTGCATGGAGTTTGTGCAGCCCTGGCACGTTTGTGTGAGTCGACGAGCGCCATGCGTGAGACACCACGCAGAGTGTGGGCAGTGCCGGCACGTTGGCCAGAACCGGGGGCGCAACAGGCAGAATGAGGAAAAACACAGGAAAATGTGGGCGTGTTGAGGGACGGCACACTAACAAGAAATCTCATGCCCATCGCAGCGCAGATATAACTGTATTCATGGATTTGAACTGGGAACGTCAGGCTGCGAAAAAGGACATGCAAATCCAGGAACCCATACACCACATGTTAGCAAGCTTAAATATCATCGTGCATAGGAAGAAGTGTGTATAAAGCACGCAATACACACCAGATGAACGTCTACAGCCACGATGAATACCGCAGTACTCAGAGCCATTGTGCACAGACACCGCAGGAGGAGGAGGATGCCCCGGGCCAGGATCTTTGCTTTGCTACATACACCACACTTTTGGGATGCCCGATGAACAGGTGTATGGCAGGTACAGGTTCCACCATATAATACTAGACCTTGGCAGGGAGGCCCTTACACCACTAGAAAAAGTGCTCACTGCACTACATTTCCTAGCCACTGGGTCCTTCCAGCGGACCACTGCAGTAGTTGCTGGGATATCGCAGGGCACCCAGTCACGCTGTCTACACCAGGTGCTGTCCTGTATAACATCACGTGCATGTGTGCACAGGCACATATATATGCCCCAAACACTGGCGGAAAAGCAGACAGTTATGCAAGACTTCTATGCAGCGGCATGCTTCCCCCGTGCACTAGGTGCCATAGATTGCACCCATGTAGCGCTACGGCCACCCAGAATGACCGAGCACATATACAGGAACCAAAAGCATTGGTACTCCATTAATGTGCAGGTTGTGTGTGATGCCAAGGGAACCATCATGGAGGTCTATGCTAATTTCCCGGGCAGCCCACACAACAGCTACATCTTGCGTATGTCCCCACTGCACCGGGCCCTGGCAGCTGGAAAGCATGGCAACGCATTGCTCATTGGTGAATATGAACGCACATGTACATGCATGCATGTCACACACTGAACAATAGACCATGGCAAAAAATGACAATAAAAACCATGTCGACATTTACAGGGGACAGTGCCTACCCACTGACAACATTCACAATTACACCCAAAAGGAACCCCACAACACCAGCACAGGTGAGGTACAGTACTGCACATATAGCCAGTGGGGGCATATTGGAGTGCACGTTTGGAGTACTAAAGTCACGGTTCGGATCCCTTGACCAATCGGGTGGGGTGTTGCTGTATGCACCACCAGTAGTCTGTCAAATAATTGTGGCTGCATGTGTCCTGCACAATGTTGCCACACAGTTTGGTGTACCAGTGGACATACAGGTGGGACACCGGCCGCACCCACAGGCAGCACCCTTGACTATGCCTGGCCAAAGGGCATGTGGATAGGCTGCAAGCACACAGCTGGTGCAATCGTACATCACCTAAATACCAACCCCTGTGGAGTACAAACAGTGAAGCCACCTGCCAGATTCTGTTCAAGGATGAATTGGGCCCTATCCTCTGTGCCCACAACAACACCCTGAGAATGTGCCACTGGGAGTGCAAATGTGTGTGTGTCCATTAGACATAAAACAACATGGCCGAGCATAGGCCCCATACAAATATTAGTAAGTGGGAGTATACCACTACCACTATGTGAAGTATGTAGTGAAATCATTCTTCAATATCACCAACTGTATAAATGCAAAATATTCTAACACAAGTACACATATGACGCTATAGAAAAATGCATGAAGTGGGCAACAATCACATTACCTAGCCATTCATGGGCACCAAAAACAACAATTCCACCAATTCTGATAAGCAAACCAAAATCTGATGAAAGACCTCTGGGACCATGCCTGCTACAGGCAAAAACATATCCATGTTGCTTTTAGTGAGAAAGCAGGTGTGCAAAATGAAACTTGTGACATACATACTGGGAATAGTTATACATTGCCCCCATATGAAAACATCTGAATAAGAGCCAAATTGCAATAGAGCAAAAGTGTCTGACACACTCCAAGGGCCACATTCACAGGTCCGTCAAATAATGGTGCAACCACACATGAAAGCAGGCTGTGACCCAAGCCCCGAATCTGCATGGCAGTGCATAACTGAACCACAAAGGCATATCAACTGGACACAACAGTGTCCATGTAGTACATACAAAAGCACACAGCACAAGGAACTCAGTCCTATAGTGCCGTCACCTGTACAACAACAACTGGACTGCATGTTGACACCAAACCACACACATGAGACCACAAGTAGGAAGGCATACTACAAATTCATGCGAGGACAGCCCTGGATTCCCAGTGCGTGTCCCACAACAACAAACTGGTTCACTGAACAAACCATTCCCCAACAACCACTATACCCACAATACACAGTCACATCAAAGCAGTCATGTTGAAACCGGAAAATAAAGTGCACTGCAAGAGAAATGCACATCTTACCTCATTCCATGGGACCCTGCATCATCGGGACTGTGCAGTCCACCAAACCGCCCTCCCCCCTTGTCTGCCTGGAAACCACCAATGCCTCATGCTGTTACCTGTACATGCCTAGAGCTGCTACTTCCATCACAATTCCTGCATCCATCATTCCATGCCAAAAGCATCTGTAGAGAAAAACATGTGTGAGTGCTGGCAACACATTCATGCACCCACATGTGCCCGCCCTGAGTGACATGCTACAAATGCATACACAAACTCACCAGCCACCCATCAGCATGTGTCCTGACACACATGCCTCCACCTCCGCCCACCTCACGGCAATGCAACATGAAGAACCCACACAGTTACACCTTAGCCATTCACAACCCCTACACTACCGCACCCCCCTCCCCGAGTGACAAGCAATGAATGACCATGTTACACTTAACCATCTACATGCTGATGGTACCTTCACAACACATGCATCTGCCCACAGTCAGCATGACACTGAGACAAACCCCAAAAAGAGAACATTGTGATGATGGGAAGCCAGGAGCACCTTTGTAGTATTGTCAATGCCATGATCTGCCATCCCCTCATTAACGTGTCAGTATGACAATGCAGTAAACAATGGCCGGTGAGCTGATGATGCTACGCCCAGGAAGTGAATCAAAAATCTCACCAATTGGATCTTGCAGAAGGTAGCACTTCACAGAGGCAGCTGTCAGAAGGCAGGTCACTGAGGCAACTGGCATGAAACACATAAGTGGACATGAGAAAGCATTGACAAACAGAGGCGAGGACAAACGCACACAAAGGGGAGCATGGAAAAAGAAAGTGCAAGGGAAGCCGACTTCACCAGCAATGGATTGCATTGGGTGAAATGTGCATTGAACTGAATTTAGCATTGAAGTGCACCCAGCAGCTGTCAACATGCCTCATAACAAGTGACGGTGCACCCTGCATGGTACATGCTCACTATGGCAACAAAGTATGGACAATCATGTGTGCCTGGTGTTTGTGTAGTACATTGCAGCATAACAATGTGCAGCAATGCAAGGATGTGTGTGGATTGGTCTTGGGACACCAATCCCAGAAGTGGAAGAAGCACCAAGATTGGACTGCCTGTGTGGGTAGGAATTAATATTGCAAAATCTTCAAACTGGAAGCCATGTGACAGCCAACACACGTGTTAAGTGCAAGAAAACCCTCACCACCAGCACCTTAAAGACATGTCACAGTGCACAAACAGCTGTGGCAGCTACCCTCATGTCAACTCACCAACCAAGGCTCGACAGTGATACCCACACCCAACTAGGATCCTCCAACCAGTGATAACATGATTATCAGTAAGAAAACAGCATGCATACACAAATCATCCTTACAACAACCTTTGTCACATGCACCCACGAAGCTAGACCTGTTCCCCCACACACAAGTGAAATAAAAGCAACCCTACACAATGCCAGACTCATGCCACAAAACACAACACGAACACTGACTGCACTTCACTCACCTGCACATGTCATCCACCGGGCTTGCATCCACTGCATCCCACCTGCAAATACATTTGGAAATTGCAAACACATGCATTGCAACTACTTCAAGATACTGTCCATCCATGACAACACATGTAGGGAACACAAAAATAGGCATGCACCACCCAGTTTACAATGATCACCAAGTGCAAGAGGGAGACAGAATACAGAGTGATGATTGACGAGCAGTGCAGCGGGACATAGTGAGAGAGAAGGACAGGAAAAATCATTACAGGGAGGAAACTGCCAGGAGCAGAGATGAGGTCGGACCTGACTGACATCATAGTGTGTGAGGGCATAGACAATCCGCCCTAGGGTAGAAGATGGAGACATTAACACCTCTGTAGGTAGCATCCTGGTTAGAGAGCACGGAAGGAACAGAGATGGTCAAGAACCACATCTAGTGGTACATGAAGGACGAACGTGGTTGATGGTGAAGCGCAGACTGTCAAAGAATGGGCACATGTGAAAGGTCAATCGTCAGCTCTACATCAGAATAAACACCTGCAATACACACCATGCAATGCAAATCACCCAAATACACATGTACGCTACATCCCTGGAAAGAAGGCACTCCAACCATATTCACAGACCCAACACCAAACAAAACACCCCGGCACTAAAACACTGCAAATGGTTCTACATCCCTCACCCCCCTAATACCCCACCCACCCTGATTGACACTGTCCCAAGAAGCGTGCACGGATTCCAGGGTACACCTGCAACTCACACAGGGAGAACAGATGAAGGCAAGCTGTGTGGAGTGGATAATCATACACATTCATGGGTCCACAATGTGGGCACGCTATCTTCACTCACTGACAATGGCAGATGACATGAAGAAGGAATCAAAACCAAAGGACATGTAGCACACCCTGGTGCAGATAACCAACAAAATCAAACACTGTAATAAAGGTGTCCTCATTGTGTAACACAGAACCAGTTAGTCACAGGAACATATACACATATTTATGTAACCCGACATGCATCAAGTGTGATAAACATGTCCTGTGGAGTCCATGCACACAAGAGGCCAAAATGATCATCCATAGTCTACGTCATGAAGCGCTGCAGCGGAGGATGATTGATACATGAGAATCAACGTCTGTGGCAGATGTACAACAGTGTCATGTCTGGGCAGGTCATGGAAGTGCAGAAGGGAGTGGATTGTGAAGTGCCACAGATCAAAGAGAAGTGTGCACGGAGAGTACCCATGCAGGGCATGGTAGCAAACATGTGGACAGGGGGAGTGGAAGGGTGACAGAAAGGACACCTCATCACTGTTGGCCATGCAGATGCCCAGTGAATGCATGCCATCAATCGGTCTGTACATCCAGACGCAATGAAACATTGCCAATGGGAAAAGTGTGCATAGTGCCATTCATTCACTTCAAATTATGGCATCCATCATCTAAGTGCATCTACCCAAACAATGCACACGAATAGAAGTCGTAACTGCACATACACACACACACATGCATGTGCACAGACACACATCTGCCCAGACATTCCCCATGACACAAGGTGAAGCCACGACTATCTCAAGATGTGCACTGCATGCAAATTCCGTGGTGACCAATAACGCCCGCACAACATGAGACATAGCACATGCTTACCTGCTGACTGAGCTGGCATGATGTGATTCCCTCATCACCAAAAACACCAAGGGCAAAACATAAGTTACTCACCGTTGTAACTAACATGCTTTTAGTCCTTAGTCCCCTTTCCTCCATACTGCATGCGCGGGAGACTGAACCCTTTTCACCAGAATAAAACCTTCTTCCTCTTTAAATCTAGAGGCGCGCAGGGATGCAGCCCTGGGAGCATGCGCAGCCCGGACTCCGCCCTCCGGCGCCACACCTCAGTCCCCATAGACAATAGATTAATATTGTCTAATGTCACCAGTTTTATTAGGGGGGAGGATGGTGGGACGCATGGAGGAAAGGGGACTAGGGACTAAGAGTACATTAGTCACTATCCGTCCCTCCATACTGCATGGGTGATTACAACTGAATGTAGCCCCAGGGTGGGGAGGAGTCCCTCCTTAGGCAAACAGGTTTCTAAGAACCGCCTGTCCGAAAGCAGCTTCTGATCTAGAACCGGCAACCAAACATTAATGCTTGCAGAAAGCTGAAGTGGTGGCCCAGGTGTCTGCCCTGCTTATGACCTGCCAGGGGACATGCCGCTGGAAGGCGATGGCAGTTGCCTTGGCTCTGACCGTATGGGCATGCATGTTGGCCGGCGGTGGCTTATGCTGTCCCGCGTAGGCTTCTTTGATGGGCAAACCCATCCACCGGGCTATGGAGGCCTTGGATGCCTGATACCCCGGTATTGAGTCTCCAAAGGTGATAAATAGAGTGTCTGACTTGCAGAAGCCCTTGGTCCTGTCCAAGTAGAACTTTAGTGCACTCCTGACATCAAGGCAGAGCAGGACTCTGTGCCCCCTTCTTAGGATCAGAGAACAACGTAGTCAGCACTATTTCCTAGTTTAGGTGGAACACAGACAGCACCTTAGGCAGGAATGCTGGGGGTGTCCAGAGGACCACCTTGTCCTTCTGAAATGTAGTGTATGGCTCGAAGGCGACCAGCGCCTGGATTTCGCTGATTCTGGGGCCGAGGTGAGGCCGACTGACAAGGCCGTCTTAATGGTGACCAGCCTAATGTCCGCGGATGCCATTGGTTCGAATGGTTTGTGCGCCAGGGCATCCATGACTATGTTGAGGTTCCACACTGGGTGCGGCCTCTCGATGGCCGGACAGAGCCTGGCGAAACCGTCAAATGTCTCTTGATAATTGGGTTGGAAGAGGAAAAACTCTCCTCAGTTTCTGTATGCCCCAATGGCTGCCAGGTAGGTGTAGCAAGTGTCCGCCTGCACGCCTGAATTGGCGAGATGCGCCGAAAAGCAGAGCACGTTATCCAGGGAACATGCCAGATGGTCAAAACCCTTAGAGTCTGCCCAGTGACAGAACCTGATCCACTTACTCTTATACTGGGCCCTGGTAGATTTGCTCCTGGCGCCCTGTATGATCTCTAGATTAGCCTGAGAGAGGCTGAGATGTCCTAGCGCGACCTGTTCAGGAACCACGCTGTGAGGGCTAGTTTCACTGGTGCGGGTGGAGGACCCTGCCTCCCCCTCCTGCTGTGCGAGATGATGTTCTGGGCCCGTCGGCAGGCGAAAGGGAGGCCTCTTCGAGAGGCTGGGCAGCTTCGAAAACCATGGCCTGGCTGGCCACCATGGAGCTATTAGGATTATGCTGAGGAGGCGAGACTCCTTGATCTTGCATATCACCCTGTGAATCAGGGGTGTGGGTGGAAAGGCGTATGATGTCATTTTGTCCTACCTGATCTGAAAGGCATCGCCCAGGAAACCCGGGCCCTGACCCTGCCAGGAGGCAAACAGTTGACACTCCCTGTTGCCCCGGGAGGCAAAGAGGTCCACCTGAGAGTGACCCCTTTGCGAAAGGTCTCCTGCAGCACTAGGTTGTTCAACTGCCACTCGTAGTTGTCCGCTCCCAGTCTGCTGAGCCTGTCTGCCTCCAGGTTGGATTCCCCCAGCAGGTGGACCGCTGTGAGGTAGATGTTGTTCCCCAGGTCCCACTCCCACATGCTGACTGCCAGCCGGCACCGTGGGGGGATCTGGTACCTCCCTGCTTGTTGCCCCGCACTAGAGACACGTGGACCCGGAGGGTTGTGTCATGCCTTCTTTCCCTCTGAGGCTGTTGTGGAGGAGGGGGACTGGAAAAAACCCTTACCCCGTCCCCTTTTTGTTGTTTGCACTGATGCTGGGACTGCGAACGGTCAGGCTGCCTGGAATGCTGCTCTTGGAAGCCGCGGAACCCTCCGTACGTATGCCGCTTCTCAGAGCGCTGCTGTGACTGGGTGTACGGTTTGGGCGTGGTCTTTGTAAGGATGGATAAAGACTTGGCCGTTTGCAAGCTGTTTTTCTTTTTATCCAGTTCCTCGTCTTTTGTGGAGTGAAAGAGGTCACCCCCTTCGAACGAAGATCTAGTATGTGTTCCTGGACATCCGGGTTGAATTTCGTAGCACAGAACCAAGCTGTTCTTCTCATGTCCGTGGCAATAGAGATGGCACGGCCAGAGGTGTCAATGTGGGCCACAGAGGACTCCATGATGTCCTGCGACACAATCTTGGCCTCTGCAATCCCGCCTTGAATCGTGATTGGCTCTGTGCCGGAAGCTCTGGGAGGAAATCCACAATTTCCCGCCAGAGCCTCTGGTTGATGGCTGCTAGCATGGCATCAGCGTTGGCTTGATGCAGGTGCAAGGATGTGTTGAAAGACAGCTTCTTCCCGTACACCTCCAAGATCCTCTTCTCCTTGCCTAGCAGCACCGCCGAGGAGGAGGCTGAGGACGACTGAGGCTTGGAGTAGAGTGATGCCGCAGCGATCACCGAGGAGTGCGGCTGAGGATGGGCCGATAGCAAAAGTGTATCCCCCTCCATCTGCCTGTACTTTCAAGGCGTTTATTTACCGGCTGGGCTGAGTGGGGCTTGAGCCAACCCTTCTTGGCCAAGGCAACAACATCCTTCTGCATCGGGATCTAAGGGTATGCTGTCGTCCACATACCTGGCTTACACCAGTCCCACCTCGACACACCGTCCTCCACCTGCCTTCCTAGGAACGGCGTCAGCCGGATGACTGGATTTTCTGGCGCGGCAGGCATTTTGTCGAGCTGCCTTCCACATGCCTGTGTCGTGTTGCTCTGCTCACTGGGCCCCGCCCGGACTCTTGAGTGTGGATCATGGGGCCTACCCTGTTCCTCAAGCAGAGGCCCGGTAATCGTTTTGCCCTTGGCGGATCTGCCGGTAGAACTGTGTAAAGGCGCCCCCTCAGACATGTTGCCGGTACTAGGGCGTAGCCCCTCGGGTGAAGACACAGTAAAAGAACCTTCCGGTCCCACAGCACCGTCACCGGGAGGATCTACAGATCTGTCGGCCAGTAGCTGATACAGCCTCGGTACTTGTGCTGGTACCAGGACCTGGACGGTCCCTCCCGCACAGGCGAGTCGTTGGGAAGGAGTCTCACTTGCACGGGGCCCTAGAAAAGAGCGGCCCTGCCTTGGGCTTGGATTGATGATAGACAAAGTCCTTTAGGTCCTCTGGAGGCGATCTGTGGCAGAGTTCCATCCACCTGGCTAGTCTGTTCTTCAGAGACCTCGAGGAAAACGCGTTGCACGCGGTACAACCTTCTCAGGGCCAAGGCACCCTGTGGGCAGATGGCTGGGGGGTCTTTAGTCGGGAAGAGCCTGTCGCAGGATGGACACCTGCTGAACCCTGTAGAAGTCCACATGCGCCGGTTAGGAGCGTGACGCCTGAGGACCTGAATGATAAAAAGACAAAGAGAAGAAGTATCCGTTCGTGGAATTACATGGCCGCAGCCAAACCCAGGAGCGCTGGTGAATTCGGCCTGTTCCTGTCGACGTGGAAAAGGGGACTGAGGAGTGGTGCTGGAGTCGGGGCAGCACATGCTCCCAGGCCCGCACCCCCGCGCGCCTCTAGATTTAAAGGGGAAGAAGGTTTTGTTCTGGTGAAAAAGGTTCCGTCTCCCGTCGGGACGTAAGAGTATAAAAGCGTACTACACTTCTATTACGTTTTTCCTATTATGGTCAATATATTCTATCACAAAAGAACAGGTAATGGAGTGTATACATCTATTGTAAGAAGAACTCAAAAAGTTACTGTCAAAAAACACATAAGGACTGTCCCTATTCAGAAGCACACCCTGACCCTGTCCGGGCAAGCTCTCCCTAGAAAGCTGGTGGTGCACCGCCTATCTAATGGGGATAGCAAGAGATCTTTCCATTGTCTATAAACCACATTAACATTGATCACAGGGGGGGCATGGCTACAAGCCATGTGAACGTACGTGTTTCCAAAGGGGCTCCTGCCGATCCTTTCAAGATCCGATAACACTGCTTATGGAATGATCAAAAACACTTGAAACTGCTGGTGTATGCTTATGTAACTATGGAGCTGAATCGGAGTGTATTTTGCCATTATGGGACCCGAGGATTCCGAAGCACTGAGCCCTAGAAAGTTTGAAGCGGCTTGCCGTGAAAAATCCAAGATGGCGATCTGCCACAAACAAAGGGCTACTCCTCGATGGCGAAACATGGAGCATCACTGCAAACAGATCAGAGCTTGCTGAGAAATGCTGCAGCGAAACCAATGGGGAAGCTGCCCCAGATGACAACTGGTGGATGCACGGGCAGATTGTGGTGCCTGGTGATATTGGCAGCGGAACTCGTGGGCTCAGTGAGCGACGAGAGTTGCGGCTCGCCCACTGGCAACTGGACGTGGTGGCCGAGAAAACGGGTGCTGCCGCCTGGGTCAGTGCCAAGGCGCGGCGCGGCACCCGGGGAGCAGCCCCGACCAGACAAGGGAAAGCGGGGATGGACATGCAGTGCGCGGAGCACATTAGCATCCAGTGCTCGGATGACAGAGTAGCAGCGAGCTCAGGCGCAACAAAGTTGCAGATAAGGAGCAGTCTCTCAAAACACAGAGCGGGCGCCGACACGCATAAAGGGATACATTTGCGAGCTGAAAGTGAGGCGCTCAATGCGGACCACTAGTAATTTCTTCAACAAAAAAAAAAAGTGAGAAAAAAAAGGCACACCTATGCTTTCTGGAAAACAGAGTGCACACAGTGCTAGCCCAGAGGGATGGTACACAAACAGAAATAGGAGGGCCCATATGGTTGCAGCAGGCACTGACAGCGTGCACAGAGGCAGAATCCCGGGCTCCGGAGGCAAGCATTTCAGACCGCGTGCGAAACCGCAAGAAACAGGACATAAGACAGCACGCTCCCCAGGATAGGGAAGACCGCACTGCTGCATTGGAGCAACCTGGCACACACAGCCTGTGTGGGCGGCGTAACCAGCAGCTGGATCTTAATAGGCAGCTGCGACTTCAGCAACACTTTGCTGGGGATCTGACCACAAAGGCTGATGAGGACAGTTATAGGTATGCAAGTGGGAGGCATATGGGGAACTGTGACGCAACGCGGGTGCGAGAGACTGCACGCTGCGAAACGAAAACCTGCCAGGAAAACACAGTAAGAAGGTACTGCTGCTCCCCTGGGTGCAGCGCCAAAGAGAACACTTAAGGAGGCACAAGATGGTGGCTCACACGCTCTGAAGACCACAAGAAAGCCCAAACGGGGCTTCTGCAACACCAAAACCGAAGCAGAGCACACACGAAGAACCACGAGAAATATAACGGGTGGTGCTCATGAACCAGTAACTGCCAGGGGCAGGCTTGCGGGAGCTAAAAGACAACACCAGAGCACAGCAACACACAGGCTGGATGTGGGCCCTGCTGACAGCGGACTGAAGATGCAGTTAGGAAGGTATATATGCCAGACCTTGCTCAAACACAACGAGGCCGCCACTCGTGCAGCCCCCGCTGAGAGTGTGCAAAAGCTCTGGGCTGCAAGATAGAGGTGAAGGATTTGCAGCTATTTTTTTTTTATTTTTTTTTTTTATTTACTTGTATATAATCAAAAACATTTTATTTTTACAAGACGTTAATGAACAGTAAGAAAAACACATTAGATATAAGTAGAAAAGAATCAGCAATTTTGAAAAAAGATAAAAAGAAAAAGAAGCGTAAATAACCAGAAAACTAACACTTGACCAAAAACAAAGGATCAGAGAACGATGTTCATTGAGTCACGCTTGAATGGGTTGTAGATTCTGGTTTAAAGTCAGAGCCGCTTCTAAAATCTTTACAGTCGCTATCGACCACCTAGTTCTATCACCTGCAATCAGACGGCACCACCATGTGTTTTCCTCTCGTAGTGATACGTCGTAGAACAAAGGGAGCAAGTAGGCTTCCCGCAGAAACGCGGTTCTGGGGCAGGTCATGAGTAAATGTCTTAGAGTTTCCACTGATTCTGGGTTTGAACAGAATCTACAGGTTTTTACTTTAGTTTTCGTACGAATTGCTATAATTTCTTGCGTTGGTAGTTGGTTGAATCTTATTTTCATGAAGGTTTTCTGCATTTCTTTGTTGGGAAATTTTATGCAGTAGCTCATTGGTTGATTAAGTTTATTTGTTGTAGCTGGTAAATGAGCCAGGAGTTTGTTTCCTGTTGTTAATTCTCCAGTTTTGATCCAATCTGCTTGTGCTATTTTTTCCTTGATTCTGTTTGGGTTCTCAATAAGATCTTCTACTGAACAAGCCAGATCTACTAGTATTTTTGTAAGTTTTTGAGACCAATGGTTTAGTGCTCTACAACGTCCTTGGCTGAGCTCGATCTGTACCAGTTTGCAAATTGGGAGGGTATCTGGAAGAATAATTTTCCGATAAAGTCGCATCCGACTTTGATCAACAGATGCTTGCAATGACAGTAAGCCCAATTTGCGTCTAACCGCTGCAATTGAAGAAGATTTCGGCAGACCAAGCACCGCTTTCCACAAGTAGCCTTCCAGCTTCGTCCATATGGTATGGTCGATGTTCAACGCAGCGTCCATTCTGTAGATTATTGATGGCACTACCTTTTGTTTGTAGAATTGGATCGCTGGGAGAAGCGAAAATTTACCATATTTTCGATCTACTAATTTCATTTGGGTTGTCAGGCTTTTGATCTTTAACCATAGTGCTGAGTGGGTCGCATTTTCTGACCTTTTTGACTCTATCATAATTCCCAAATATTTTATAGTAGACACGGTTTCGACTTTTGTGTTGTTCAAATACCAATGGCCTTGAGCTGTGGTTGCTTGACGGCTTTTCCCCATCGTCAATATTTTTGACTTATGAATGTTTATCTCCACGTCGTTTTCACTGATATAATTGGCCAAGTTCGTAAACTGGCGTTGGAGACCAATTTGGGTTTGATCCATAAGGATCAGATCGTCAGCATATAACAGTCTGGATATTGCTGTGTTACCCACTTTGGGCGGGAAAGCTCTGATCGCTGGTTGTGTATGCTGAAAGTCTCCTATATAGGCGATAAATAGAGCCGGGGCGAGCGGACAGCCGTGTTTTACGCCACGCTCTGATGGAAATTGTTCTGATAACATCCCTTGCTGATTTAGGCGTACTCTAAGTCTGGTGTCCGTATGTAAAGCAATCAACGGGCCTAAGATCTTTGCTGGACAATTCCACGTTGTTAGTTTCGCCCACATCTTTTGAAGTTTTATCTTGTCAAATGCTTGTGTTAAGTCAATAAACGCAATGTGAACTGTTGGAGCACCGTTCTTTACATTTTCCTTTATGATGTTCAGAATAAGGATGTTGATACTGGTGCTTGCGTTCTTGACAAAGCCCGTTTGAAATTTGTCTAAACATGGCACAAGTCTCGCCCAATTGTGGAATCTAGTTAATAAAAGAGTAGCAAAGATCTTTCCCATGATGTCAAGGAGGGCGATGGGGCGGTCATTTGCTGGACTTTCTCTATTTCCCTTTTTAAAAATAGGTACTATTATCGCCTCAGTCCATGATTTGGGTATTTGCCTAGTGATTGTACATTGCTTGAAAATGTTTGTAATTAGGGAGGCCCATTCCTCTGGATGTTGCTTAAGGTCTACGTTAGTTAGACCGTCGGGGCCAGGTGCCCTAGAAGTTTTTAATTTCAAGATTGTCGCCAAGATTTCGTCATGGTCCGCCAGATCTTCCCAAGACGATGGGATACAACATAGAGAGTTTCTAGAAGTTTGCGAAACAGGGGCGAAATGGGCTGAAAAGAAGGTTATCCACGCCTGCTCTGATACGGCATTCACGAGTTGGTTGTTTGTTTCGTCATTTTTATCTTTGATCAGGGTCCAGAATTCTCTTGGATTTTTCGTTGCTAATGTCTTCAACATTTGCTCTGAGTCGTTCTGGTACATTGCTGATTTATGCTGTCTCAACCAAGATTTATATGATATTGTCGCCGCTTTAGCAGAATCCATTAGTTCCTGGTTTTTGGTAACTTTCGCCAAGCGGTTCAATTTGTGCATTTGCTTACGCTTCAAAACCAGTACGACATCGTACACATGTACCCCTTTTCTTTTGGAACGGCTACACCAACCTTTTTCTTTCATATAGGGCAGTAGCAAGGGCATATAGTTTGGTCTATTCATTTGATCCGTGGAAGTTGTACTGAATACATCAACTTTCTTGATAATTTCCTTGATGTTAGTCGCTGTGAGTTGGATTTGAGACGACTTTCGTGTTACTTCTACATCAAATGGATATACTTGCTTAGTAGCTGGAGCGGATTCAAAGGTCATTACTAAAGGATTGTGATCACTAAATTGAGTTCTGTATACCTGGAAAGAGTCAGCAAACAGAAGAAAAGAGTAAGAAGTGTAAATGTGGTCCAAAGTTGCTGATGTTTCGGCTCGTTCCCAAGTTGGAATTCGGGGGAGATGGCCTCGAGCTAATGCAACATTGTAAAATTTTCTCGAATCCATAAAGTCTGACCACAGCCCACCTCTCACAGCAGAGGGGCAGAGATAGGACGTAGCAGGAAATTGGTCGACTCTGGCGTTCAAATCGCCGCAGATTATAATGCAGTCTGTTGCCTCTTCAAAAAGGAATTTATCTATGGTTTCCGCGATGTTATCACAGAATTCAATGTTGCTTATTCTCTGCGGATTCCAATAGACATTGATGATTGCAAGATTCGATTTCGTTTTACTGCTCAATGATGTTTCTATGTGGAGCCATTCAGCTAATAGAGCTAACATACCATACGATTCAGCCACTTTCTTTCTAATAGTAATTGCCGATCCAATTTTGACTGCCGTTAGGAGACCTGAAGAAGGTCTTCCAAATAGACCTTTTACTTCTGGTGATATGTATGTATCATATCCGTCAAGCACTGGTAGTTCTGTAAGCCATGTCTCCTGAAGACAGATTATGTCGAAGCAGCTTAAGTCGAAGGCGTCTGGCTTGGCCAGGTGATCGTGAACCCTCGTGTTCCAAGAACACATAAAGCTCTTTTTTTTGCAGGAGCATTCCAATGGTAGAGGAGCGGTTGATGTTGCTGGATCTTTTAGTTGTTAATTGTGTGCGTTTGGATTTAGCACCTTTTTTAACCATCTCCAGGGCCCCGACGGTTCATGTTTTTTGTTATGAGCCCACTCAGCACTTTCATCCGTGCCCTCTGGACGCCTGTGATTGTTCCCCCGTCTGTTGTTTGAGCTCCAATTTCCTTCATGTTGCACTTTTCGGTAGTTTGTATTGTTAGACGAATCACAGCTATTTGATGCCAGGACCCTAAATATCAACAAGGAGATAAAGAACAAGTGGGATTGAAAATCCTCATACAGACCCAACCACCAACCTCCCAACACACTCAATTATCAAAAAATGGACCCCAGTCATCCAGCATCGGAATAGACGGCGACACCGGGATGGCATCCAACTGCCCAAAACGAAAGGGAAGCAACCCACATTGGAAGAATACACAAGGACACCGCAACCAGCGGAGGGAGCGAGAAGCAAGGAAAGGAATCTACAAACGGATACAACCCCGACACGCAGTGATCAGCAGTTCCTGGATGCAATTGCAGACCTGAAAATATCATGGGAAACCAAACTAGAGGCAGCCATGGCCGAACTTAAGGCAATGCTGGAACTTAAAGTGGGTGCAGTACAGGAGGATGTCAACTTACTGAGACAAGACGTACGGAAGATAGCAGAACGCACAGGCGAACTGGAGAAGGAAATGGCCACAAACACAGCAGCAGGCGCATCCCACGCCTCAGAAATCCATATACTAAAACAACAAGTAAGCAATCTGGAGAATAGAGCAGAAGAGGCCGAAGGACGTGCCCGAAGGAATAACATACGTATAGTGGGGGTACCGGAGGGAGAGGAAGGACCTAACCCGACGGACTACGTAGAGACCATGCTGCTGCAAGAAATAGGAGGAGGAGCGCTTACCCAAGGGTTTGCAGTCGAGAGGGCACACAGGGCCCTGGCAAGAAAACCTCCCCCTGGCCCCCCCAGGCCTATAATCGCCAAAATATTGAACTACCGAGACAGAGAGAAGATCTTGGAACACTTCCGGAAAGGAGGTACAATACGAAGAGCTATTGCGTCCATTACAGCATACCCGGATTATACCCTTTTGGTCCAAAGATGAAGACTGAAATATGGGATGCTGAAGAAAAGATTGCGTGAAGCGGGCTACAGATACATGCTAATGTACCTGGCTAAACTAAAAGTGCTCCTTACGAACAGGGCCTTTTTTGAGCCCCATGATGACACGACAGAATGGCTGGATGCCCAGAATTGCCCGTCGGAAACAGACAGCCACAAGGAGAGTGGAGCAGATACGTGAGGCAGCGACTCCAGTAATCGAGGTGCTGTATGAACTGTGACATCGGGACTTGAATATAAGACAGAGCAATGGGGACCTAGAAAATGTTGAGCTGTGGGTTAAGCATGTAGATTTGCACGAGTATAGCATAATGGAGTATAATTGCAGGAAGCACAAAGGATTCACTCTTATACCCCCAGTGTTAGTTTAGTCGAGTTTCCGGTAGTGTGGCAACCCCTTGCTGTGTCCCTAGCACCGGCATAGCTGAGTATGGACTAAATACGGGAGGTCCTGAGATCCAGGGATGGTGCTGGGCAACAGAACGGGAAGGGAGGGGTGCGGGAAGGGAGTTTGGGAGTGTGCAGGGATTTTAGTTAGGAAACAAGCCTATGTCCATGTGCCGCGGCTTAAGATACAAGGGAAAAAGGAGGATAGTGGCGGGTCTGGATATGGATGAATGATGGGAGACCTCAAGATGGTTACCTGGAATGTCAGGGGGCTAGAAGAGAAACAAGGTCATGATGTACCTGTGGATGCAAAAAGTAGACATTGCTCTATTACAAGAAACCCACCTCACCAAAGAAAAGAGGTGATAAGGAAGAAATGGAAGGAGACCACTGTGAGGGCAACATATTCAGCATATGCCAGAGGGTTAATTACCTGGGTAGCACTGCATGTCCCCTTTCAGATACTACAATCAGCGGTGGAGCTGGATGGGAGGTTAGTAGCGATACAGGGTCTGATAGAAAGCAGGTAAGTATGTATCCTTAATACATACGCCCTAAACCAAGACACTGTGACCTACTTTAAGACACTATATAGTAAGATTAGCCCATTCCTAGAGGGTGTGCCCATATGGGGAGGCGACTTCAGCTGTGACTGGACCCCAAGGTAGATGGGTCAGACGAGAAATTAGATAAACCCACCCCGGCAGCCAAAACCCTGAAAACCCTGCTGAGGGACTTTAAATTAGAGGACTTGTGGAGACTACAACACCCACACGATAGACAGTACTCTCTACTCAGCCCCATATAATTCGCATACACAGCTGGACTATCTGTTTGCCTCCCCAGAAATAATTAGAGAAGTAGTGCGAACAGAATATAAAGCGAGAGTCCTCTCAGACCACTCACCGCTAATCTTGACATGGCAGCACCAACCCCCCAGAGCTAGAATTCCAATGTGGCGGCTGCAAGCCAAAGTGCTAAAAGACACAGGGTTTAGAGAGGACCTGAGGAATAAATAGTCGAATATTTTTAAAACAATACTGGGAGTGTTAAATCGGCTGGCACTCTATGGGAGGCGTTTAAAGTGGTGATAAGAGGATCAGCTATAGCAAAATGTAGAGGCTTGCAGGGAGGCATATTGCAAGAGCTGCAGAAGGCAGAGGCGGAACTTGAGGCGGTTACGCAAAGAGGCAATAATACTTTGGAAGGGGCAGACACCATAAACAGACTACGGCAGGTATGTGAAGAGCACTGGGAGAGATTATGTAACTTAAATTACAGGAAATATGTGGAGAGACAGCACGCTGGCGGAGATAAACCTGGGAGGTTGTTGGCATGGTTATATAAAAGCGAGACACCAAGACAGGCGATTAGGGTAATACATGGGGAGGAAGGACAGATACTTGACACCCAAGAGGGAGTGAATGAGGGGTTCCTTGAATTTTACAAGTGATTTTATGAAGACACAGGGGGGAGCGATTGGGACGAGATAGTGGAAACACTAAGGGACATTGGCCTCTCCACATTAAACGCTGAGGAAAGAGAGAACTTAGATGCCCCAATCACACTGGAAGAACTAGAAGCTGTGATCGAGACACTACCCACCTGCAAATACCCGGGGGCGGACGGACTCCCTAGCGAGTTCCATAAAACATATAAGACGCAAGTACTGCCCCCGCTGCCAACTATGCTAAATGAAGCCCTTGAAATAGGAATGTTGCCAAAATCCCTAAGAGAGGCGATAATAGTTCCGATACTCAAACCCAATAAGTCAAGCATGGACGCGGATCCTATGGACCGATGTCCATGCTGAACCAGGATAGTAAGATTTTCACTGCTGTGTTGGCGGGGAGACTGAGACAGGTTATAAG
The DNA here is from genome assembly GCF_040938575.1 of Ambystoma mexicanum. Taxonomy (NCBI): domain Eukaryota; kingdom Metazoa; phylum Chordata; class Amphibia; order Caudata; family Ambystomatidae; genus Ambystoma; species Ambystoma mexicanum. The sequence continues at coordinate 353,238,913 of NC_090934.1, forward strand.
TAAACTTATGTATCCCGATCAGACGGGATATGTCCCGCACAGGAGCATAGGAGACTTCACCGGGTCATGGAACAGACAGAGGGAGGGGGACAAGAAGTTGCAATCGTGTCCTTAGATGCGGTGAAGGCCTTAGACTCTGTTAAATGGCCGTGGCTGATGGCAGCTTTACAGGAATATGGAATAGGGACGGAATATCTGAAATGAGTCAGACTACTGTACGGCTCACCACTGGCCAGGGTTAAGATAGAAGCGGTTATCTCAGAAAGATGGCAACTCAGCAGAGGTACCAGACAGGGGTGCCTGTGGTCCCCGATGCTATGTATTCTTGCACTAGAGCCCCTGGCTATATACCTAAGACAACAGTACGGAGAGGTGGGGATTTTCACCAAAGGAGGGCCACATCTAATATCAAAATATGCAGATGATATGCTTTTATACTCGAGATACCCGGAAGAAAATCTGCAATACATCCTAGAAGTAATGGAACGATTTGCGTTGCTCTCGGGTATTGCAGTCAACCCTAAAATGTCGAGCATATTCCCCCTAGGGAGATATAAAGGGATCCCGCGAGAGCACCTACCCAATCTACAAATACCCTGGGAGACCAAAACCTTCAGATACCTGGGAATAGACATATACCATGCTGTTGAAATTGAACACAAATATAACACAGAAAAGGCAGTGACAAATATTGAGAACAGTATGAGATTCTGGGCTAAGCTCCCATTGGCTATGATAGGGAGGGTGGCTTTATTGAAAATGTTGGTATTGCCCAGGTTGCTACACTTCTTTGGCAACATACCATATTTGATACCTAGACGGTTCTTTGTTAAACTCCAGAGCATATGTAGAGGTTTCATCTGGCACAACACCAGAAATAGAATAGCCCTGTGGAAACTACAGAATACATATGATAAAGGTAGCATAAAACTCCCCAATTTCTATTACTGGGTCAGCCAGCTATAATATGTGGCCAGATGGCTGTCGGAAGATTCAACAGCTGAATCCAGACTGCTGAGGTCAGACTGTGCCCCATTTTTCTTGAAAGAATGGATATGGCTGCCCAAAGCTGAACTAAAGGGGTGCCCGAGAATGCTGGAACTAGGATGGCAAATGTGGCAGAAGGCTTGTCAAGCCATGGAAAACCCAACCCTGTGCTCTCCGCAAGTACCGCTAGTGGCACTGACCAAAGAGGATGTGCAACTGCGGCAGATGATACGTAGATATTGGGAACCAATGGGTATTGCAACATTGGGAGATATATGGCAAGATGGGAATATACTGGAATTCAACGCACTGGTTGAAGAAACTGGCCTACATCTTGGGCAATAAATCACATATACCAGATTGGTGCGACGGGTGAAAGAAACATGGTCTGAAATAGCGCTGGAAGACCAACCAGACACAGGTATAGATACAATATACGACATTGCAGATGGGGGGCATGAGGTCTCTCGGATCTACAAACTATTGATGGCTAGGATGGGGAAGGAAGTGATTCAGCTGAGACAGGATTGGGAAGAGGAAGTGGGAGAAAGTATGAATAATGGGCAGTGGGAGAGGGCCCAAATGTACCATAAACGGGTTTCTAGGAATGCAAGGCTCCAACAAGTCCAGGTATATGTAACTCATAGAGATTACATTACCCGTCAGAAGATAGCCCGATTAAAGAACGCAGGAATACAAACATGTCCCAAGTGTGTAGAAGTGAATGCTGGGATGACACATATGTTCTGGGCATGCCCAGAAATGGGTGAAATTTGCAAAGAATCGGCCGACCGTCTAGCAGAGGAAGGCATTACACTAATAGTGCAGTCGGTATGGGCATGTATGATGGGGGGGTTCCCTAGACCATGCAAGCTAAAGCATGTGAGTAAACTCAAGGACCTGGCTTATATACTGGCTAAGCGGGGAATTGCCATGGGCTGGAAAGCGCACAATAGACCAAAGATAGAGGTTTGGTGGAATGACCTTAAGATGTGGGCTGAAACCGAAAAGGCAGTATGGACCGAGGCAGCCAATGGAGTGGGGGGGGAAGAGGTGGATACATTGACGGCCTGGAGGCACTTAGTAGCCACATTATCAGGGTCTACCCAGGAAAAGTATGGAGATGATACCTCCCAAGACTCGGAAGAGGATGCATCCCCAGAGGACATGGCGGACGGCAAAATGGAATAGGCTCAGGTTGTTTAGAGGGGAGGGTAAAAGGTCTGTAGCGGCTACGGTTTAAATATGATACGAGCATATAAAATGTATAACTTGTACCGCAAAGTTTGGTTTCTATGTGATTGATTTATGTTTGTGAAAAGTTCATTAAAATTGTTTAAAAAAAACAAAACATTGATCACAAACAATTAAAACACCAGTGCAGGTATTGATAAAGAATGTCAGCATTAGATCATGTCTCTTTCTTGGTTGTTTTTTTGTTTTTTTATGGGAGGTTGCTTCTCGTAAGAATTTCTCTATATTGTTTAATCATCAATTAAGTAGAAACCTCCCCAACAACAGACCCTGCATTGGATAGTTAAAACAACAAACACCCAAATATGTTGGAGCCCCCAGTGACAATAAGCCTAACTAGGGAGACTTATTATTCTAGCGTGTTCAATTTTACTGATCGAAACATCATCATGGTCATGAGTGGGCTCATAGACCTATGGTCGACCGGTTTCGATGACCACTCCGATTGGGATCATCTTCAGGACCAGGTGGTTTATCTTGGGCGTCGCTCTGTGAATAATCCGCTGTGGCGGATTAGGTGGTGCTTCCGTCCTCTGGGGAGAGATAAGAGAGATGGAATACTAAGATTAGTTCTCAGCTGCTACATACTCTTTGTATGTTAGAGTTTTTATGAGCAGTCTCTGTGTTTATTTTTTCGGAGCCTTTAATTTGGCAATGTCTACTGGAAAGGGCTTCCTTAATGCCCTGCAGTAGTAGTTAGATAGGCAACGCACCACCGGCTTTCTAGGGAGAGCTTGCCCGCACAGGGTCATGATGTGCTTCTGAATAGGGCTAGTCTTTATGTGTTTTTTGACAGTAACTTTTTGAGTTCTTCTTACCATAGATATATACTCCATTACCCGTTCTTTTTTGATAGAATATATTGACCATAACGGGAGGAACGTAATAGTAGTACGCTTTTAGTTTTGCCCTTGGTGTTTTTGTATCCTTCCAGCAGCCTAAGTTAGCTGTTAGGCCTGATTCATTTCAGTGGGAAAAGGGGAACTATATTTTTTTTCCAAAATAATTGATTCTATCTCAACTAGATAATACTTTCCCTCCCCCTCCATCCCACTTCCAGAGCACTCGAATACCCCACACGTTTCTATTGGGCTTGAGGGAATCTTTTTCCCTTCAAATCAGAAGCCATCCACTAGACCTAGAATGGCTGAAACCAAAGGTGTCCGGTCAAAGGGTCGAATACATTGTTTTGAAATACAATAGTTTCGAAACAAAAGGACCGAAAAAAAAAAAGTCAAATGCCTTTTTTTAAATGTGTTTTGGCTTTCATATAGGAAAAAAAAAGTTTTTTTACACTAAAAACTGGGGTTTGGGAGCGAGGACCCCCCCAAAAAAACGTGCATTCGACTTTTTTTCGGCCCTTTTGGCTCGAAACTATTGCATTCGAACCAATTGCATTCGACCCTTTCACCTATAACCGAAACCAACTCCTTAGCATTTGCAGAAGAATTAGTGGAGGGCATTCTTGCCAAGCCTTCTCTGCTTGGAATAGAGCTTGGAATTAACACCACAACCAATACTGATGACTGGAACGAGATAGAAATCCTAAAAAAATGATCATACGGATGGAGCTGCATGAGGCCCTAATGACAGAATAACTGCATGCTCATGCAGTGCCCAACGGATTAATTACCCATACTGAACCTTGCATATTTCTGGAAAACCTGCAGTTTAGAAAAGACTGGTCCTATATAGCAAACAAATGCATGAGGGATTGGTTGATTTTAATTACCAACACTGCCAAGACAATAACGGAACAACTGCTGAAAGAACTAAGCGAAAAGAGCGATGCTCTAAAACTTAAAATATCACTAGAGATCTATAACAATCTGTCTGCCCTCAAAGCAACACTAAAAGACTTCAGAGATACTAATCTGAGTAGAAAGATTCTTAAACTTAAGAGAGACCTGTCTGCCTTTTCCCACGAAAAAGTATTTATTAATTCTTTTACATTTGTACAGCGCACAAACAGCCCATGGGCATTGTGGCGCTGTTACTTGAGGGGAACTTAATTACAGGGAGGGTACAAGTGGGTTAGGCATAAAACAGGTTGTACATTTATACATAATTGATCATAGGTTATAAATACACTTAGCAGGTTAACAGGAAATTCAGTTAGCACTCACAATGGGTGAGTGTGGTGGTAACCATGCGAATAGCGTGGTTTTCATGGCCTTGCGGAATGCTAGGAGTGGTTCTTCAGCTCGAAGAGTTGGTGGAAGGGCATTGCAATGAAGGGACGCTAGGTATGGGAAGCTGGCACCGCCTGCTCTGACCCTTTTTACCATAGGCACCGTTAGCATGTTTGAGTATGGTGTTCTTATTGGCCTGGTTGAAGTAGAGGAGTGAATGCTTTGTGATAGGTAGGCAGGTGCAGAGAGGTGGATGCACTTATGAGTAAGTGTTAGCGCTTTGAATATAACCCGTTCTTTTATTGGGAGCCAGTGGGCTAGTTTTCTGGCGGCAGTGATGTGCTCTCTTTTGGAGATGCCTCAGGCTGCACGAAGAGCACTGTTCTGGATGACTAGCAATTTTTCGAGGTTTTTTATGGAGGTCCCTAAGAAGAGTGCATTGCAGTAGTCCAGCCTTGAGCCTGTGATGGCCCTGGCTATGTTGGTGCAATTCTCTTTGGAGAGGAAAGGCCTAACTGCGTTTATGAGTTTGGCATGGTACGCTGCTGAAGAGGCGATGGCATTAACTTGTCTAGTCATGGATAGGTTAGAGTCCAAATACACTCCCAGAGTTTTCACTGCATCAGATACTGGGATCCTGATGGAGTCAATGGTGAAATGGCTAAACTGAGTGTCAATCCATACGCGGGAGAAAACTACTTCTCTGAGGATGCTAAACAGGTAAGGTGTGATGCAGCACCAGGGCGAGGCAAGCAACCGTGGCAGAACCAATCGCCACGGATCACCCACAGCAGAGGACCAGCAATCCCCCTATCGATCCCTCCTTTATAGTCAATATGTCAACCCACTATCTGACTCTAGCGGAAGACGAAATTCTCCAAAAGGGACTTTATTCGTGCCCACAGCACTTTATGATCCCTTTCAGAACGCATAGAGGTCACCAAGCTGATGCAAAAAATAAGACTAAAACAATTCTTCCGGAGACCGCTAGAGGGCGTGGCACAAGATGGCCGCAGGCTAGAGAAGCTCCTGATCTAGCGGGGATGGAGCCGCAAGAAAATACTTGTTCCTGCGCTCATACGGCTACAAGAATGAAGATCATCTGACGCAATTACAATAGGATCCTGCAGAAGCTTGCTGCCAGTGAATCAGAGTGGGGATATCCATGATACGGGACAGCAGCCGCCTCACACTTGAAAACCCTGCATAGCCCGCCAAAACCTGCGCACTCTCCCATCTAACACACGGACTGCAGGGTGCATCCAAACCCAGTCGGGAGCCGCGTAGCCCGATCCAGCTGCGGTGCGGTACCCTAATTCACTGTGTGCGCTGATCGGACTTGCCAACCTATGCAGACCGCCACCGCAGACCCCTGCAGACACGGCAAGATCGTGCAACCGAGGGCAGCACAGGGGTCACCTCGGCGCTGGGCCCAACGGGAGGCGTTGGGCACCGATAAATAAGCGGGGACCAAGAAGCTCTCCCCCTTCAGTCTAGTGCACCCAGTCGCCGGTAAACCAGCCATTAAACTCATAAGGGCGGTTCTCGCACACGGGGCTCAGAGCCACAAAGCCGGGCTTCATTATCCCAACCAGTACCAGGAGGCTGGCTTAGCGCATTGTGCTTCCCGGGCATGCAAAAAGGTAACTGTGCACCGGCATCAGTAGAGCTTCCAGCCTCCGCTACACCCAGCCTGCCAAGGATATCCTGTCGGAGCAAGGTGGAGATGGATGTCCAAACACAGCTACAGACCATCCTGGTAGAGATGAGAGTTATTTGGCAACAGACTCACGAAACAAACAATACTGTGCTGGACATTAAGTGGGATCTGCAAGAAGTCCAATCCCACCTAACTGCGCAGGCAGAGCGTATTACAGACAACGAGCAGCGAATCGGCGCCCTGGAAGACAACTATTCAACAACGGCAACTGACCTCGACAGGGCCATAAGGGAGGTCAAGAGACTCGGCGAGAAAATTGATGACTGCCGGAAAACACTGAAGGGGCAGACCTCGAGACATACATACATCCTACGAGACACCCTCAAAATAGAGAACCCACAAGACCTTATAATCGAGAGGATCCATAGGGCACCTATACCCAAACCTCCGCCGGATCAGTGACCTCGGATCATGACCATGTGCCTGCTCAATTTTCAGCACAAAGTGCTGATCCTTAAAGCATACATTAAAGTAGGGTCAGCCAACATTTGCATCTACAACCACTATTCGCTGGAAGTCTCCAGGCGCCGTAAACTATTCAATCCGATATTCAAGGCCACGAAGGACTCCAAGCTCAGCCATTATCTCAAATTTCCAGCAACATGGTGTGTTCAAATCGAGAAACAATGGCACAGCTTTGAGGAACCTGAAGCAGCATGACTCCTCCTTCAGCAGCATGAGATAGTCACTTCAGACTTCAAGCGTCCTCTGTCGGAGCCTCTGCGTCCTGACCGCCATCGGCCCCTCCCAGCCCAGAAGGGCCACAGACAAACGGGAAATGGCAGAAGAACAGCAGATGCCTGAAAGGCTGGGGGCCGAAGCGCTAAAAAGCCACAAACCACACATGACCTCCAATTTCATGACTAATGCTCTTGGGTCCATTTTGGGCCTGGATTTGCAAAGAAAACTCAGGATCCTGTTGAAAGAAGCTTTTGCCGTATGCCCTTCTATAATGTCAAGCAATCATGCGCTCCACTCTACTAAAGCCGCCCCTGGCAAGGGAAGTTGCGCCATTGCCTCGGTTGGCTCCCTTGGCAGCAAGAAGCACCCGGTGTCGGGTGCGGCTTGAGGAGAGGGTGGACGCGGCACGCAATGTTTCACTGTCTTGGCACACGAGCCAATTGTTGGTGCTAGGCCGATGGTTGGGCCTACCCAATGTTTGAACTGTAAGGTTTGGTTGAAAGTTAGCAAAGACTCATGTTGGAGTCATTTTGAGTTGCTGGTACCCAGGGGAAAACAGTTGCGACAGTGCAGTACAGCCATCATTCACTGCCACAGGTTGAGTCGATACTCAAAGACTGACAACGGGCTGACATCCACGCATCACCTCAAACTATGGCACTTAACATTAGCCTTCTGACACTAAACATCCAGGGCTTGGCTCACCCCATCAGGCGCAGAAAATAATAACTTTAGGGACCTCAAGGGAGACATAATTTTCCTGCAAGATCAATAACTTTAGGGACCTCAAGGGAGACAATTTTCCTGCAAGAAACTCACCTGGAGGGCACTGAATCGGAAAAGCTCCAGAGGGGATGGGTGGGCACAGTGTTCCACTCCCCATACCACGGGAAGAGAGGGGTATCCATATTAGTGAACAAGAGGATCCCTTTCCAGGTTAAACATACACTAGCTGATAAGGAGGGAAGATTCATACTTGCCCAAGGCCTTATATACACCATGTTATCACGCTCCTAAACGTATACACGCCCACTGACACCCCACTGTTCTTCATGAAGATGTGTGCGTTGTGCGCACAGTACTTGGGGAACCTTACATTTAGAGGGGGCAACCTCAATATTACCCTCGACCCTCACCTGGACTGCCAAGGTAGCTCTGGGGGGAAGTGCCAACCTACCCAAGAAACGGAATGCTCTCCAGGCAATAATACAAGACCTCCACCTGGTCGACATTTGGCGAGACAGACACGGTCAAACACAGGGCTTTGCGTTTTACTCACACCCACACAACACCTATTCCTGGCTGGACTACTGGCTAATCTCTGCTAACTCATGCTACCTCGTGGATGATTGTATGATCCTCCCGACCACCCTTTCAGATCATGCTCCAGTCCGCCTACGAATCACCCTCCCCGACACGCACCATCAGGCACCCCTGTGGAGACTAAACCTGTGCATGCTCTAGTACCCCGACTTAGTTGAGCTACTCGCAAACGACAGTAAGCGGTTCTGGGAAGCCAATCTATCTCAAGACTACTCGGCCCATAAGTGCTGGGACGCTTTCAAAGCTTACATGAGGGGCCAATGTATATTGCGCTGGGTGCACAAACGCAAAACGTGGGGGGAGGAGGTATGCCGCCTGACAGAGGAACTAGGGAATGTAGAGAAAGCCCCCAAAAGCACAATTAATAAACTCCTCAAGCCCACACCTAACAGACTCTGCTCCAGAATCGCCCAGATCGAACATAGATCCTGTCTCAGGACCAAGAAATTGACAGCACCATTAGTGTCCCATTTTTTGGCAGAGGGACACAGTCCGGAGCAGTTTACCTGGACTATTATTGAAAGAATCCACCCTCGAAGAAGGGGAGGCAATTTCCATAAATTGCTCCTGCGAAGGAAACAACAATGGATTTTTAGACTTGATTGGCACAACACAGGGTTTGACGAAGCAATACAGTGACATGGATTGGCCACACTACATCCCTGAAAACATGGGATGCGACTTATTACCGACATGCACAGACATTGGCTTCGCCTATTCAATATAGCCAATACATCTCTAGATAAGTTTTACAGCCTGTGTGGCACCGCCGCAATATGGCCAACTTATATTCTTAAGCGAGTTACCAATGAAAACTTTAGCCAACGGCAGTGCCGATCCAGCATAGTCAATGCAATCCTATACAGAATTGCACTGGCTTGGACTGGCATTGACGGCACTGTGGTAGATGGACAATTTCACCACAGGTCACACAAGGACCCGTCTTATTGAATTGCACATTTCTGATCAGTTTGGACTTTAGGAGGACATACGTGGTCTGACGATCGTTAAGCACACTGGTTGCATTATTTGCACTACAGGTCCTACATACAACACACCTCGAGTAACTCTTTAGAGCAAGCTAAACCCTGCTCTAAGATGTCTGCCATGCTATCACAACAAACAAGAGGCACGCGCGTAACCAGGCCCACTTCTCTGACGGAAGCGGATACGCGAGGCAAAACAAATATGGAGCTGCCCGCTGGCTCCAGTCAGTGAATACACATCAGAGTGGCGTCAGAGGAACAATACGTCAGGCATTTAAAGGTAAGAAGAGATTAGGAGCTCTAAAACCGTGATCCGTTCCTTGACAGACCCGAGAGAGCCGTTCTGCTGATCCTTCTCTCTTGTATTACAAAAACAAAGGAAACAGCTGGCCACAGTCAGGCATGCAAGCGCGAAACTCCAGAACGTGCCACAGGTAAGGGGACCATCAGGACCCCATAGCCTATATAATTAAAGAACTTGTCACATTTATTCAGTCTATATGACTGTAGTCCTCTTTATCTCTGCACAGAAGGAACGTGAAACAAGCACAATAAATTGCCCCCATCGCCTGGTGCACGACAGCCGCCTCCCAGAGCTACGACAGTTTGTGTGTCACTACATCAGACACCATTGAAGTGGCCCCTCTTTCTAAACATTCGGGGTCTCTGGTACTACCTTTTACTCCACACTTTGCCATCCCTTTCCCTCCCCCTTCCTTTCAGATTCTTTCTACTGCAGGGCATTAAGGAAGCCCTATCCAGTAGACATTGCCAAATTATAGGCTCAGATAAAATAAACACAGAGACTGCTCATAAAAACTCTAACATAGGAAGAGTATGTAGCAGCTGAGAACTAATCTCAGTATTCCATCTCTCTTATCTCTCCCCAGAGGACGGAAGCACCGCCTGATCCACCACAGCGGATTATTAACAAAGCGACGCCCAAGATAAACCACCTTGTCCTGAAGCCCACTCGTGACCATGATGATGTGTCTATCAGTAAAATTGAACACGCTAGAATAATAAGTCTCCCTAGTTCGGCTTATTGCTACTAGGGGCTACCACAATATTTGGGTGTTTGTTGTTTTAACTATCTAGTACAAGGTCTGTTGTTGGGGAGGTTTCTACTTAATTGGTGATTAGACAATATAGAGAAATTCCTACGTGAAGCAACCTCCCATTCAATAAACAACAAGAAAAGGGACCTGATCTACTGCTAACATTCTCTATCAATACCTGCACTGGTGTTTTAATTGTTTGTGATCAATGTCAATGGGGTTTCTATAACGAGGGAAAGATATCTTGCTATCCCTATTAGATAGGCGGCGCACCACCGGCTTTCTAGGGAGAGCTCGCCCGGACAGCGTCAGGGTGTGCTTCTGAATAGGGACAGTGCTTATGTGTTTTAAGTTCTTCCTCCCATACTTATATACTCCATTACCTGTTCTTTTGTGATAGAAATAAATCCCCCCGTCACCTCCACCAGGAAATGTGCCTTGAAATGCGTGAGAGGGCGGCCAGTGCCTGTTAGAGGGCATGGGCACTACGGATGCAAAAGTGTGCATGGTGGACCTTCCATGGAGGGCAGTCACTGCACGATTATGTAGCACTGCAAAAACATGGAACAATGCTTTAAAACAGCCATATTTCACAATCATGCATCAAGCGCACATGTATTTAGAATTCGGTTCTTTTGTTCCAGTGGTCGACTCTACTTTCCAAGTCCCAGAGACCTGCTTTTAAACAGTTTTCCCCCACAGTTTTCCCCCATTCATTCCAGCCTGGCTGTCACTCACACAGCAGGTTGGATGTCCTTTCCAGACAGCCAGACGGCCAATCATGCCAGAGTGCATTCAGGTCTCCTAGGAGACTAAGCACAGGGAGTTTCGGGCACCTCCCTCACATCCTGTCCACCCCAGATACTCAGGCGCCAGACGAGGGCTTCAGCACTAAAGCCCACCAAAGGCCAGCGAACAAAGGGACCAAACCTGGTTTGGTGCGGAGAGACAAACACCAGAAGGACTTTTCCAAAAAAAGAAATGGCGAAAAAAGTTGACTGAGTCTGTTTTTACAGATAGGTCTTGGGCGCCATCTTGGAAAACATGGCTGACCCGATTTTTAGCTACCGGTGTTCACGTCGGGAAAAATCATGGTAGTTTGTTTAAAACCACTGCCACCAGCCATTTCAAGTGGTAAATGGTAACATTTGACTGTTACATGCATGTTTAGACTCAGGGGAAGCTAGGTAACCCCTCCAGCACTATATAGGAAGATAGTGTGTGCTGGTTCTGTAAATTTAAAAAGATTAGTAAAGTCAATTTAACTTTACATGCTCTGGGAGACAGTAGTCCGAGCAAAAGCGGGCATCGGAATGGGATGTTCACCTGTATTCAAAATTGGGCACGGTTTGTTAATCTCCTTTTTGATTTTGTTAACCAATGGGGAATAGCTGAACACGGCAGTTATATTTCCTCTTCAAAAGCGACCGGTAATGAGCTGAGAGAGGTTGCGGTGCGGCTTGACACGCTCGTTGGCACGTTTCCAAGTTCTTTCCTCTAATGTTACAGTGACGGCGGTGGTGAGAAAGCAGCAAGAAAGCAGTGAGCAGAAAGATCTGTGTCCTGCCATCAGCATTTGGCGTTCAGTGTCTGTAGCAGAGCTTTAAATATCTAATTTGGGCGGAGAAAAGTTACCATTGTAGTGGTGTGTTGTGTCCGGCGGACTTACCAACGTTCACCACCAGGTAACATTTGGACGGTGTGAGTGTTTGCGAGCCGCTGTGCCGCCAAGATCTGCTGCTGCTGTGTGGGCTTCAGCTTCAGCCTGGGGCAAGCTCACTAACCAGGGTTGCAGCGGTGAGTGCATTCTGCACCCCGTCAGGGGTCAAGTTCAGTAAGTGGGCTAAGGCTTCCTTCCTGGATTCTGGGCCCGTGCTTGGGTATTGGTTAAATTCAGGGTGTGAAGGAGTGTGTTAGGTATATGTGTGTGTGGGCTGAGGTGGCAGTGGAGGATCTGGACGGTGTATGCTTAGGTTGCAGATCTTGGCACTCCACAGCAAACCGTGTACAGTTTCCTTCATGGTGCCACTCTAGCCTTAGCCAGCCTCATTTTCACACACAGTTGAGTTTCTTGAAGCACTCAGAGCAAGGATCAAGCTCAAACCCTGCTTGGGGTGACGAATTGGCTTGGGTGACTGCGGGCTGCTGGGCCTTTGAACCCCTCACCATACAGCCATTACAGAAGGAAGCCTTGAGGTGACTCAGACTGAGCTGCTCCCATTTAAGTTGATAGGTCCCCAGAAAAACTACTTTAAATGTTGCACGCATCTGGTGAGTGGAGGTTGATCACTACTAGTCCTCACAGAATGGTGGCTACACTTAGAAGTATAGGGTTGACACCAGAACCATCAGTGGGGAGGGGGATACTACTATGGTAATGCTGCATCAGGAGGGGAGGGGGGACCCAGAAGGCGCCACCCGACTTGCTCAACCAGTCTAACACCGGGTGCCAAGGTAATAGGGGACGAAATCCCAGTAAATGGTACTGGTTTAGTAGTAGCTGAAGATGGCCAGCAGATTGGGGTATTAGACATTCTGGAAAGTTCTTTGAAGATGGTAAAGGAAGTGTAGAACGAGTATTGACAAGAATTGAATCAGATATAAATAACATGGTGGAAGATGCTTTTGGTTCAACAAGGGACTTGGTGTCTGATGTCTCTATTTTGGCGCCAGCAATTTCAGATGAGCTGGGCAAATGTGTAAGACTGTCCCTGGACTTCAAGATGAATCATTGGACTATTCCAGAGTCGCCAGCTAGGGCTCAAGGGTTGACCGGAATTATTCTGTACCAAGCGTAAAACTTACCCCCAGACAGAGCGGACACCACCTGTTCACCCCTACCGCTTTCTTGCATATGCAGGAGAGGGGGGCCCAGGCGGTTGCCGAGGTGTGAGGGGCTCGGAAACTATGGACAGAGTGGGGCACCTTGGCGAGAACCTCCCCCATCAGGGTTGAGTCCCAATTGGGTCACAGTGATGCATCATGTGTGGTCGATAAATTGGCCTTCCCAATATAATTACACATTCTGAACTCTATGTATAGGGGGTATGATTCACAGAATTGTGAATTCCATGAGGAAAGGCAAACCCTAAAGGAGCTTGCAGGAAAAGCTAGCTTCTTAGAAGGGTTTATTGTTGCCTCTTCATGGGTCTATGGGCCTGAATTGGGGGCCAAACGGCCAAGGGGTGGGGGTTGCACCATCTTCTATGCCAACCAATGCTGCAGCTGTATTAGAAGTGATCACAGTGGGAACGGAGGGCCTAATTAAAAAGCCCAGAGGAGAGGCAGTCCTGGTTGTAGATGAAGACCCTTTGCCACCAGTATCAATTCTAGGGATTGGCCATGAGGAGATAGGTGTAATTCTGTGTAGTAGCTTCAAGGAGATTCCACTACCCGTAAAAAGGCCAAAGAAAAGTGTGCCTGAAAAAAAGAAATTGAATAATTGTAAATTACCCCCAAAGCAAAACAATAGGGCAACACCCAAATTTGTGGCAATGCTCAGGAGGGAGGTTGAGCAGGACAGGGACTCAGATTTGGAAAGGAAGAGGGATTTCTTTAAAATCAGGAAGGCGAAGGGGACTGTGGCACCTGTCATCAGCCCACCACTAGGAGTGGGGTCGGGATTGGTCACAATGCTCCTGAAAGGTCTAATAGAATCCCACCTAATAGACATTATATTCTGTCTCTGATGTTTGAAATCCCTAGCTTAAGGATGGTAACTTCCGGTGATATAAGCCTAGTGGGATTTGTCTGAGCCCTGCCTCGATATTGTCAAACTACACCTCTGCTCACAGATTATCAAAAAAGCAATCCTGGCTGAAAATGAATGTTTTTTAACTTTAGGATTTGACGTAGTGGATGCAGGTGCTTAATTTATATACAGACATGCTCCATCGCCCCTTAGGATGGGACAAACAGAGGTAGGGTATCATTCTGCAATGCGGGTTGGTGTAAGTGAGCCTTTGTGGCGTCAGGTATATCTCCCACAAAATCATGCCAACGGGGGGCAGTACCAAAGGACGACTGGAAATAACATCAAAGTCCAGGTAGCCCGAAATCTGAGGATAGCAATGATATCTTGGAAATCTAGGGGTTTCGTAAACATCATAAATAACTAAGACTTGTTTATTTTATATGACATTGTATGTTTGCAAAAGATTCTGCTGATGGATACTCCAATTATTGAAGCTTTCGATGTTGCATACATCGGGGCAAACGAAGATTAAGGGTTCGTCCTTTTGCTGGAATACTAACGGCCATAAGGTGAAATCAGCGGTTCACAGTACAGAAAATTGACCTGGAAAGAAAAGATATGCTAGCAGTTTTGCTTGAATGCAAGTGAGCAGGGGAGTTTAACAAGTGTCTATTGGTGAATGTGTACCTGAATCCAGATCCTATTAAGATGGAGGAGTCTGTGAATGCTCTTTCTTTCCTATTGTTGGGGGGAAACCCCAGAAGAGGGTGCCTCAGTAGTTATTGTCTGTATTTTAATGCAGTATGTTGGGACAATGTTTGGTACCAATCAAAGATTAGGAAAGAAATGTCAGAGGAAGATTGTAGGAGGGGACAAATGATACGACACGAGTTAGATGCATGGGACATGTCACCATTAAATGGAAACTCCCCAGGTGATGCCCCCCAGCTTCACTTGGCAGAATGGTCCACTGAAATCTACCTTGGATTATATCTGTATGTCTGATGATCTGTTTCAGAAAGGGGGAAACCTGAAGGTTAACCATATAGACTTAAGTGATCATTCTATGGTCTATTGTGAACTGATGATCTCTGGATTGTCACACACTGAGACTAAACCACTGAATGTGGAGATTTATCCAAGAAACCACTCAGTAAAGTGGCCCTGAAAATATCGGGGGCCTTTGATGGAAAGATTGAGTCTTTTTTGCGCAGAGGCATATGTTCTGTGCTCTCGAGGTGGCTTTGCCCCCTGCATCTCAATGGTTCTGGGGGGTTTATTACCAGTGAATCACTTGGAAACGGGATTCAGGAGGGTGGGGCTGAATCATGCTATTGACCCTTTGGTAGGGGCATGCAAGAGGCAGATGCGCTAGGAATCGAGGGATGCAGGGAGGAAAAGGCATTTAGGAGAGCACATTGAAATTCATATAATCATGCAGAATTACAAAAATTGGCTAAAGGGCCATAAATCGTCATGGGATCAATGATGCAGAAGAAATGTTGAGTTGTATGCTGGGAAAAGACACCACTAGATTCTGGCAGTTAATAAAGCCCAGGGGAACTGACCAATATTTGCAAACCCAAGCAATATCGGAGGCGGAATGGGTGAAATACTTCACAGAAGTATGTTGTTCAAGGAAACTCTGGAAGCAGCCGATTTTTACATTCTAGTTGGCAAGGAGCTTTCGGTTGGGATCTGGATGACATTGCCCTGTTGATAAAATGAAGTCAAAAGTCAAATGCCCCGGGGCTGGATGGTCTGTCAAACTTGACCCTTAAATCGAACATTCCTCTATGGGCCCAATAATTGTCACAATTGTTCCAGAATATCCTGTCAATGATGAGGCTCCCGGACTCATGTTGTGCGGCCTCGATAGTCCTGATATTTAAGGGAGGTGATAGATCGCCCCCAAAGCAGTATAGGCCAATTTCTTTATTGGATGTGTCCTACAAAATCTTTGCTAAAATGATCCTGAGAGGGGGGGTGTGGCTATAGAGCCATGAGATAGGTCGCAATCCCGTGGAGCTCCTGCCGATCCTTACTGATCCGGAGGAAAGGTTATGCACTGAAATGGTTGTAAAACAAGGATTTGGTACTGCGGATGCATGAACATGCAAGGAATGACATGATCAGTATTTCAAAGTGAATCACAGCACGATTGGTGTATTGTGAGTTGGAGCAGTAGCGAGGCATCCCGTCGGCAAAAGAAACAAAATGGCAATTTGGCAGCACAAAGGAATTGACCGTCAGACCATAGTCCACAGTAGCGAATGGCGAGCGGCTGTAACATTGAAGAGATAGGAGGAGACACCGGGAGGCTAGTGCTATAGTACCGTAAAGGAGCGGAAGGCAGACTTATGGTACAACACAGCGTTGATGTGCACGAGGCCCCAGCAAGAAGCGAAGAAGGAGCTGGTGCATCGGAGCGGAACAGTCTGGTGCAAGCTGACAGGCCGTGGTGATGCGACTCTTACACTGGAGCGCCTGCACTGAGGGATATGCAAGTGACAGTAAACAGGTACACCGAAAACAGCCCAGAAGCTTCGGCGGGCTATCCGAATGGAGGGCGACACTAAAAGAATATACACAAAGAAGTTGCTGCACCGCCACAGGCTGTGAACGGTGAAGACAAAGAGGAGCTGCACAGCTGTGAGGCATTTCACCGAAAAGCACCGTAAGCGAAGTCTGCATACAGGTGCAGTGTGAACCCACAGAGGGAAGCCACAGAAGTTACTTTGTACGGTCTGTGGGAAGATACAGTAGCGAATGAAATAAAGGCACAAGCGGAATGCAATGAACCTTTTGTAATTGACTACTGCAGTGAGTGCGTTGGATTCGCACGCACTGTGGGGCATAGAACATTCACTAGACCGATCAGACGGCCTCACGAAGGATAAGGCCACGTAAAGGTGGAAGACACCACAAGTAAACTCCAGAATCAGCCGTGTGACTATGGTAAAGAGACATAGCAGGAGGCGAGCAGCCCGGACAGCACACCAAACCAAGATGACACAAGCAGAAGAGCGGAGTGCTGCGCTGTGTCTGGCCAACACGACCAGGTGCATAAACTTTAACACTGGGAAATGAAAAAGAGCGAACCAGCAGTGGATACGTAACAGAGATTTCAGAGGCTTTAGAGTGGCTAGGGAAGGAGCCAAGATACCTAGTGTGACTAGAAGACTCTGGCTAGATCATCCATAGATACAGGACCCTGCCACAGGCTATTAATAAAACAGTGTTCCTGGACAACAGAGCAACAGGAGATACACTAGTACTCTGAGCCCTCCTGGCCCTGGATAAGGAACTATAGCAACAGGCCATTCAAAAGAACTGGATACAGGAGAGAAAGTGCTTGCTGGTGGTGCCCGACAGCAGAGGACTCATAGAGTGATTGACTTCCCCGAACATAGGCTTGGAGACCACGCAAAGGATGCAGAACGCTGGCGCCCCCCGCACAGAATACCCCATACTCGGAAGGAGCACACATTGATCAGAGCCGAGGTACGGGGCGCTCAAGCGATACACCACAGGCCGGGTCATGGTGGTGACTGCTGGGGCAGCCGGTAACCCACAAAAGTGCTAAGATAAGAACTGAGCTGCTTCCAAGAGCGGTGCCAAGAAGAGGGAACAAGTGCCCGATGGCAGGTTGGACACACAAAGGGATTAACCACGCAAGCTGTGAGGATGTTAAACGCCCACTGAGTGCCGCAGTCATAAAACTGCTAATGGACAGTGTACCATACCGCTTTTAACGGAGAAAAGGGCAGTAGGACTGACAGTCGTAACAATGGCATCGAAGCCCAACAAGCCCAAAGCGAAGCAGTCATCTATAGACGCATTTTTCCAAGTCAGCGCAATCGATGGATGACGGGAAACCAAAAGCGCCGGAAAGACAAAGAGAGGAGTCCTCCAGGCGAAGTGACCAGCAGATCCTGCAAGCCATTGCAGAGCTAAAAACATAATTGGAATTCAAGATCAGCGCCATCAGCATGGATGTGAATCTCGTCGACCTGACATCAGGGCTCTGACAAAACGCACGGGTGTGCTGGAGAAAGAAGTTAAGGCCATTGCAAGCAGCTGCAACGATAACTCCAAGGAGGTCTCCATATTGCAACAATAGGTGCAGAATTTGGAGAACAGAGCAGAAGAGGCTGAAGGACGGGCTCGCAGGAATAATGTACATATTGTTGGGCTTCCGAAGGCGAGTAAGGCTCGAACCCGACAAACTTTATCGAAACCTTGTTGTTTCAAGAGATAGGTGCAGTGTCACTCACTCAGGGATTCACAGTTGAGAGAGCACTCACAGCCCTGACAAGGAAACCGGTGCCTGGAGCTCCGCTCGACCGATTATTGCCAAGATATTGAACTATAACGATGGAGAAAGAATCCTAGAACACTTTTGCGAGGGAGGAACGATAACCAGAGCATCGGCTACCATCACAGCGTAACTGGATTATACATTCTTTGTGCAAAAACAGAGGATGAACTATATGGCGGTCAAGAGGAGGTCACACGCAACAAATCTCAAATACATGTTGCTTTACCCAGCAAGGATGAAGGTCCTACACAAACACTGAGCTGTTTTTTTATGAGACCCCATATGTGAGCAATTGGTTGGACACGCTGAATCTTCCATCGGAGAAGGACGACCATACAAAAAGTGGAAGTTATAAGTGAACAAACGATGCTTGTATAATATATATTTGAACTGTGAAGCTGCCATTGTATAATGAGCAGACAATGTCATCCAGATTATAAAATTGAGCAATGATGTAATGCTAGCTAAACGTAGGAAACACTGATGCCGCCAGGTCCTAGACGGCACCAGGAATCGTGCCATCACCCTCAGTAGAGTAGCTTGTATAGGATACCAGTAGTCTAGTATCCTCCCACTGCACTCCGAACACCGGCAGTAGAGCCGGAATAGGAGCATGATGCAGGGATGCCTGAGCTTCGGACCCAAAGCTGGGCAAGTGTGGGGAACAGTTGGGGTTGGGGTAGGGGTCGGGGGGGAGTTGGGACAGTTAATGGGAAGCGGGCCGACAGACACGCACAGCAGAGAGGGGGTGGGGGAGACAAATGGAGTGGGAGGGCGGAATGGCTCATTAAAGATGAGTGAATTAAAGATTGCTACCTGGAATGTTAGAGGCTTGAATAGTTATAAAATGGAAAAGAGTGACCTATTTGAGACGTCAAAAAATGACATAGCCCTCCTGCAGGAAACACATCTGACCAAGGCGAGGCAGGACAGCTTGGCACGGAAATGGGATGGTAAGACCTTAGGCACTACATACTCGGCATATGCCAGGGGCGTGCTGATTTGGGTGGCTCCAATGGTCCAGTTCAAGGTCCTCAGACCTATTTGGATGCGGATATCAGGATGGTCATGTTATGTTACTTGGCATTTATATAGCGCTCTATATATCATTAGTATGACCTCAAAGCGTTGGTAGGTTGAACGCCCTCGGGAGCTGTAGTTCTGGTCAATAGAGAGATTGTGTCGTAGGGTGCGTGAGTGCACTAGATATGGGTGCAGCTGATGTAATTGCCGGATGGTAGCTGCATCTTAGCGTTAGGTGTGGTGCTGAAGATATCAGTTTAGATGTGTGCAGTCTGGTGGGTGGACACCCAGACTGGGCTCTGGCTCCGTTAGGCCTGAAGGACATATATGTGAGCAATTAGCTGGAATGTTCTTGGTTAGCTGCGTTTTATAGGGTGATGAGGTATTCATGGGGTCTTGTTCGTATGTGGACAGCTGGCCAAATTAATCAGGGATATAGCTGTGTTCTAGCTGAATGATGGTGTATAGTGGAGAGTAAGCAAAGTGATGTGATGGTTACATTTAAAGTGCCCGAGACCAGGCAGGAGAGCAGGATGGCAAGGATAAGAGCGACATGCGGACACATAGAGACAGGGGGCTTGGTTTACAGCGACAGGAGGGGGATACGGATATATAGCAACAGCATGGGAACAGGAAAGCAGGGTTCACAGTGATACACGTGTGTGGCATGTTAACATTTTACAGTCGCATTTCAACCTATTGAATTCCATCCACTCCGTCCATTCCATCCACTCTGTCCACTCCATCCATTCCGTCCACTCAGTCTGCTCCATTTATTTCATCCATTCCATCCACTCTATCCGTTCCATCAATTCCATCCACTCTGTTCACTCCATCCATTCGGACCACTCCATCCATTCATTCCGTCCACTCTATCCATTCCGTCCACTCCATCCATTCCATCTGCTCTATCCATTCCGTCCACTCCGTCTATTTCGTCCATTCCATCCACTCCATCCACCCCATCCCCTCCACCCACTCCTCCAACTTCACCCACTCTGTTCCATACGCTCTATCCATTTCCTCCATTCCATCCGCTCTATCCATTTCCTCCATTCCATCCGGTCCACCACTCCATCCATTCCATCCGCTCCATCCATTCCGTCCACTTCATCCATTCCGTCCACTTCATCCGTTCTGTCCACTCTATCTGTTCCGTCCACTCTATCCATTCCGTCCACCCAATCCACTCTGCCCACTCCATTCCGTCCACTCCATCCATTTCGTCCACTCCATCTATTCCGTCCACTCCATCTATCCCATCCACCATCCATTTCGTCCACTTCATCCTTTTCATCCACTCCATCTTTATCAACTCTATCTATTCCATCCACTCCCCTCGTTTCCTCCATTTCATCCGCTCCATCCATTCCATCCACTCCATTCGCTTTATCCATTCCATCCACTCTATCCATTCCATCCACTCTATCCACTCCATCCATTCTATCCACACCACCCATTCCATCCACACCATCCACTCCATCCCCTCCACCCCCCCTATCCATTCCGTCCACTCTATCCATTCCGTCCCTCTATCCATTCCGTCCCCTCTATCCATTCTGTCCACTCCATCAAGTCTATCCATTTCATCGACTCTATCCATTCCCTAATCTCTAATGGTTCTATCTACTCCGTCCATTTCATCCACTCCATCCGCCTCATCCACCCCATCCGCTCTATCCATTCCATTCGGTCCATTCATTGTCATGGCCACAGAACTAAGGGCCAGTCCTCCCTCATCCCCAGGGTCCAAATGGATCCAGTCCTGGCACCTCTGGCGCCAGGCTCATGTAAAAGTGTGCCTAGCACACACTGTGCCTAAGGAACGTGCAGCAGGGCCGGGCGTGGCCATAGAACAACATTGGAAGGCACGTGCAGGAGTCCCTGGCTGGGGCAAGGTGGAGCCACTAGGCAGGGCTAAAGGGAGGGGCCAGGGCCAGCCTATATAAGGCCAAGCCATCCATATGCCTCTGCTTCGTGTTGTTCTGCTTTTGCAACGTAATGCTTACCGCTGTTCTTACCTGTGCATCCACTTGATTCCAGCTGCTTCTGAAGACATGTTACCCGAATCCAGCTACTCCATCGCTGTGAGCACCTCTTACCTGAATCCAGCTACTCCATCGCCAACGGCGCTCCTACCTGCTCCCAGCCGCTACATCGCTGTGCGCGCCTCTTACCTGCATCCATCACTACCGGAGTCGGAGCCTTCTTCTTACCTTATCCGAGCATCCAGCAACCTGGAGCTCCACTTCGTTCCTTTTCTTCGTGGTATCTTCACCCTGCAATCGCAGAGCTGCATCGAGCATCCGGACTTCGTTCTTCACCGTCGGCCTTCTCCTGTAAGAGAAAAGGGAGAACACAACAGGTTCGAATTCATAACAATAACAAATGCTTGGCCGCCATACCAGTGACTAGAGTTCCATTACAAAGGCCAACTTACCAGGTCCATCAGGCTCAAGGAACTCCCCGGATTCGCTCCACAATCCGATCTGCTTCTTCATACCTTTTGGGATGAGATTAGACATTGCAAGAATTATTATTGAGCAAGACAAAGGCATTATAATAAAGAAACTATAATCACAACCAAAAGACTTACCTTCTAAGTGGATTGGTCGCAGCCGATCTGGATCAACACTTCCACGGACCAGTGAAGCGACTCGGTCCGCTCTACGCGCCCCTGCTACGATAAGCAGGACGGATAGCTCAACATTACAACACAACATGTGAGTTTGCATGGGTAAACGCTTGCACACTTAATTTTGGCACAAGAGGGTCAAGGGTAGTAACGACACCCCCACGCCATTCTCATTAGCTCTCATCTTCTCTCAGGGGCAATACCAGCATCCAGAACAGCAGGCCCTGCAGCAACCGGGAGAGGGGGGCGATCCAGAGGAGCCAAGCCAAGGGAGAGCTCCAACCATGCCCCAACGCCCCTGCAGAGACCAGGTGAGCATAACATTTGTTCCATTCATCCACTCCGTCCGCCTCATCCACCTGCTCCATCCACTCCGTCCATTTCATTTATTCCAACTCTTCCAACTGTTCAATGTACCCATACATTCAGTTAATTCCATCCACTCCACACAGTTGATCCACTACGTCCATTCCACATAATCCATCCACTTCATTCATTCCATCCACTTCACTATCCCATCCGTTCCATTCATTCCCTCCACTCCACCCACTCCATCCGCTCCCCCCACTCCATCCTCTGTCAATTTTCTGTACATCTCGTCCAAGCATTTTGCATGCGTCCATGCCATACATTGGATCCACTTGCCCCATATGCATCCATCCACTTAATCCATGTCATCTATCTCTTCTTTCCGTCTGTCTTTATCTATTGCGTCCATCCATTCTAGCAGCATCCATTCCGTTGATCCCGTCCATCCATCCATTCGCTCTATCAACCCATCAATGCCATCCATCAGTTCTATCGATTTTGTCTATTCTCTCCAGTTCATGAATCTATGCCATCCGTTCCATCGACTTACCCTACATGCATCTATCCACTCCATCCATGTCATCTATCTCTTCTATTGGTCCGTCTTTTATCTATTGCGTTCATCCATTCCATCATCTATTCCATCGAATATTCATTTTATCGAACCTCTCCATTTATCGATCAATTCCATCGACCCATCAGCTACGTCCATCAGTTTTATTGATTTCTTCTATTCTCTCTCGTTCATCCATTCTATCCACTCTAAATACATACATTCCATTCATTCCACATGCATTTGTGCTATATATTCAATTCCTTTATTTTACATGTGTCTATCTGTTCCATTTAGGCCAACGTCTCCATCTGTTCCATGCATTTGCTTTGTCTGTCACTCCATGCATGCATGCACAACATTCATTCTGTTCCATCCATCCGTTTCGTAGATCTATTCCGCCATTCGATCCATCCATTTCCTCGAACCACTCTCTTTAACCATTCTATCGATCCTTTTAATCGGTGGGTAGGATCATACTTCGACTGAGGGTGGAAAATCCAGAAATATGCGTGATTAACACATATGCCCCTAATCATGACATGGCTGCATATTTCCGATCTTTATATGCCAAGATAGGCCCGTACAGAAATGTGGTGGTAATATGGGAAGGAGACTTTAATTGCACATTAGACCCGGTAATAGATAGGTCGGATGGTAAATATGCTCAACCATCCTCTGCAGCGAAGGCCTTAAATACAATGCTGCATGAGGGAATATGTGTGGCGGCCAATGCATAAGCAAGACCGGGTATATTCCCACTATACTGCTCCCACAAATCTCTACAAGGCTAGAATACGTGTTCACAGGAGGAGAGCTACAGGTGGAATGCCTAAGAGCCGAATACAAGGCAATGGTCCCCCTCCCCCCGGGCACCCTCAGAGCCAGGATTCCAACATGGAGACTCAGGGTGGAGGCACTCAAAGATGCAGGGTTCCAGGAACATCTAAAGGAGGAGGTGAAGGAATACTTTCAGCATAACAAGGGAAGTGTGTGTTTATCAGGCACATTATGGGAGGCCTTTGAAGTGGTAGTAAGAGGAGCAGCCATATCGAAGTCAAAGGGTATACAAGATGTGATTTTGCGAGAATTGCAAGAGGCGGAGGGTAGGTTAGAGGCCATAGAGCAGGCAGGGGACAGGTGGACGTGACAGCCACTGAAGCCGCGACTCGCTCTAGAATACAAGCAGGCAGTTGGAACATTGCTGTGCCCCCAGAAGAAGTGGACCGCCTCCAACGTACAGAAGCAGTGAATAACCCAAGGAGACACTTTGTTGCCGGCGGCATGCACATACGCGAATAAATGACACTCGCGGTGTCATGCAACTAGTTATGGGCACCGGCTGATGGAATACAGGGAGATCCAGCAGACAGCGGGCCGGCCCAAGACAAGCCATGACTGAGGAAATTGAGGCGGAAAGCAGAACGGCCCAAAGGGAAATAGCAGACCCCCAAACACGAGTATTCAGCAAAACCGAACGTGACCGTCGATGTAACAGCGACACACGGCAGACCAGTGTGAGTCAGCTGCTGGGGCACTACTGCACCCGCGAAGGGCAGGAAAGGTAGGCCCCACTGAACGCAAGCACGGAAGGCCCACAGGATACTTCATTGAGGGCTGGAAGCGCTCCTGACCGAAACGGTGCGGTCCCCCGAAATCAGGGACTGACACAGACTATAAATCAAGCGTCTCTGCAGGACGCCAACCACTGTACGCAAGGAGCACTGAGGACACAGGCTCATCTGCATCCACAGCTGGGGGAAACAGAGACCGGCAGACGCGCTGCGAGGAGCACCCTAACATAGGATAGCGCCAACCAGCGCAGAGGCACATTAGCACTGGACAGATGCGCCCGGCATCTCCATTCCATGGGTTGCTGACACATACCAGCCAAGATAGCACAAAAATGGGGATGAATGCGGAATAAATCGTTACCCAGAAGGGAGTGAAAGACACCGTAGGGAGCTTGGTCAAAGGCGGCCCGTAAACCAGAGACACCGAGGTCAGGCTCGCCGTCTGCGGCAATAAACTGGACACCACCAAGCCCTCGAGACATAATACTAAGCACCTGTAAATGAGCCATGCAAGCCAAGGGCCAGGTACTGGGCCGAGACGTGGCACAGCAGATACGGGGACACCCCGCCCAATCAAGCTTGTGTAGGCCCGCTGACATAGCACTGCCGGGACACGCATAAGCTCGGAGAAGTGCATACGAGCTGGGCCCCATTGCTACTGGGGCAAAGGAAAGGGACAGATTAATAAAAGAACAAGAGGCCCCCACCAGCAGACCACTAAAGAGACACGCGCACTCCTGTGCGGAGTGAACTCCTCCACCTTTGAAGGATACCATACAGGACTGTGTCGCTGGAGATCCCACACGCCTGCTGCCAGGGGAACCCAGCATAAGAACCTCAACGTAGAATCGGCACGCAACCCTGAGCAGCAAACAAGCTGGCCAGCAACAATAAGGGCGATGGCTCTCAGGGGAGGCAAAGGTAAAGGTAAACAGCCAACAATGGACATTTTTGCCAAACCACCCAAATCACACTCGCACAGGCTAAAACCGGCCCACAAGATACGGCGACCATGCCACGGGAAGACCACTTCATACTAGAGGCCATCGCAGAACTGAAATCCTTGTGGGGTACCACAATAGCGGAACAGAAAGCGGCCCTGGAGTTCAAGATAGATGCAGTGGGCGTGGATGTCAACCTCCTGAGACAGGATGTGAGGGCACTGGTAGAACGTACAAGTGGACTGGAAAGTGCGGTGAAAACAAATACAGAAGTCAGCACGGCCAACGCCAAGGAAGTCCACATACTGACACAATAAGTACGCAACCTGGAAAATCGAGCGGAGGAGGCAGTAGGACTAGCGAGACGAAACAACATCCGCGTGGTGAGGCTGCCTGAAGGAGAAGAGGGAATGGACCCCACGGAATATGTGGAAAATATGCTGATCCAGGAAATAGGGTTGGGAAGCTTTCCCAGGGGTTCGCTATAGAACAGGCACACAGGGCCCTAACGAGGAAGCCACAACCGGGAGCCCCCCACTGTGCAATCATTGCGAAGATCCTGAACTACAGAGACGGAGAAGATCCTGGAATTTTCGGAAGGGAGGTACGATAGCCCGGGTGTCGGCGACGGTTACCGTATACCCGTACTACATACACTATGCTGGTGCAGAGACAGCAATTTAGCTATGTTGCGATGAAAAGACTATTGAAACCAGCAGGCTTCAAATATATGCTGTTGTACCCGGCGAAGCTAAAGGTCCTACACATGGGCAAGGCATATTTTTTCAAGGAACCAGAAGAGGCCACAAACTGGTTGAACGCCCAGGGTTGCCCCGAGGATGCGGACAGACCGGAACGAGGTGTACAGGAAAAGTGAACGTGTGCGGCAACATTGACTGCTTAGATCAAAGGCGTCTCTAATAGAGGTATTTGGTGGAATTGCATGGGGAATGTCAGTAGGTGTAGATACCAGAGAATGCGCACACTTCATAAGTGGACTAATTTGGACTGGAATATAGAGATGTGTGACACCAGTCAGGCATAGGAAATAAGTGGCATACCAAATATTATTGAGAAAGACACAGGCGGAGCACAGCCTACCCCCAGTAGTTAGGATAGTCGAATCACCAGTAGGGTGATATCCCCTGCTGAGTCCAGAGTACAGGCAATAGCCAAGAAAAGGACTAGATGCGGGGTAGCCTGAGATCCAGGGATGGAGCTGGGCATCATTTTGGGTTAAGGCAGGAGGAGAGGGAGTTGGGGCCGGGAGTGCTTTATTTAGAGGGGGATGGGAAGGGAGGGAGGGGAGTTGGGGGATTTGCAGTGTTTTTAGTTGGGGAACTAGCTTACACATTTGCGCGCTGGAGCTTGCAGCAGGAGGAGGAGGGCAAATGGAGGAGACCGGGCAAGAAAATCAGTTGGGGGGTTTGTGGTGAGATTAGACGGGATAATGGGAGACCTTAGAATAATAACTTGGAATGTCAGAGGACTCAACAGCTACCTGAAGAGAAATAAGGTAATGATGTACCTGAGATGGCAAAAAGTGGACATAGCCTTATTGTAAGAAACCCACCTCACTAAAGAGAAACAAGAGGTGGTAAAGAAAAAGTGGAGAGGGACCACCATAGGAGCAACATATTCTGCATACGCCAGGGGAGTAATCACCTGGGTGGCGCCACACTTGCCTTTCCAGATACTGCAGGCCACGGTGGAGTCGGATGGGAGGATGATAGCGATTCGGGGAGTGCTAGAGAATAGAGAACTGTGCATCATAAATACATACGCCCCTAACCAAGACACAGTAGCCTATTTCAAGACACTATACAACAAAATCAGTTCCTACATAGGGGAAGCGGTTGTATGGGGGGGAGAACTTCAGTTGCACACTGAACCCCAAAATAGATCAGACACGAAACTGGATAATCCCACCCCTGCAGCGAAAACGCTACAAACCCTGCCTAGAGACTTTAGGCTGGAGGACGTGTGGAGGCAGTAACACCCGAATGATAGGCACTACTCGCACTATTCAGCCCCACAAAACCTGCACACAAGACTGGATTACATGTTCGCTACTCCAGAAGTTGTGGGGGAAATGACGGTG
The DNA here is from genome assembly GCF_040938575.1 of Ambystoma mexicanum. Lineage (NCBI taxonomy): Eukaryota > Metazoa > Chordata > Amphibia > Caudata > Ambystomatidae > Ambystoma > Ambystoma mexicanum. The sequence goes on from NC_090934.1 coordinate 353,266,205, forward strand.
CACAATATAAGGCGAGAATACTATCGGACGATTCCCCTCTGGTCTTGGTGTGGCGACATCAGCCCACAGAGCCAGGATCCCAACATGGAGGCTCAGAGCTGAGGCACTGAAGGATACCGCATTCTGAGAGGACCTAAGGGAGGAGATAATTGGGTATTTTGAAAATAATACCGGAAGCGTGGAGTCAGAGGGTACCCTATGGGAGGCCTTTAAGGTGGTAGTTAGGGGGGCAGCCATATCCAAATCTAGAGGGCTCCAAGGGGGTATAGTGCGAGAGTTACAGGAGACAGAAAAGAAATTAGAAGTAATTATGAAAAGAGGGCACTGTCATGATGCCTACCCCCGGGCATCCGGATCAAGCCCATCAGCCGGCTTCCAGGCATCCAGACATTTACAAAAACCCCAGCAGCCCCAGCTAGGGGCTGTCTGGGTTCAGTCCTGGCGCCGTAGGAACCAGGCTCATAATAAAAATCAGTCCTGGCGCAAGGCTCATAGACATTACTTACCTCATGCAGACCATGCTGCAAATAAATCCAAGCGAACGTGAGGCCTGGATGGGACTATTTTACTACAGAGACTATTTTTTACTTGTGTGTGGTCCTGGGGAACTTCTTTCCTGGGACTACTTTGGAGGCTATTTAAACCACGCCCGAATCCAGTCTTCTGCCGCGCCCGCTTGCCTGCAGTCAGCATCCAGTCTTCTGCCACTCCCGCCTCGAATCCGGAGCTCCTAGAATAAAGAGGAAGAAAAGGACAAGGTTAGAAAACGAACTTATTTCAAATTCCTCACCTGATTCCGGATCCATTTCATCTCCCGACCTGGAAAGTGCATCAGTCCTGCGCGTGTCGCTTCGCCAGCTCCAGCACGGTGCCATACTCACCAGTTCTCACAGCATCTTTCGATCTGGCACTGTTTCCATCAATTCCTCGCCGTACTCCGGCACCTAGGGGCACAAGAATAACAAGGTGACCCAGGGGAATCAACAAATACCTCTTACCACCATAGACTTACCTGATTTACCACCGGCGGTATTATTCTCCATATCTTCATATGCCGCATCTGTAAAGAGGGAGAAAAACAACACGTTAACGCATGCAATAGTTACCGGACAGCGTTGGGTAACACAGACTCTTACCTGAACGCCAGCAGCAGCTACGAGACCTTCTTCTCACGAACTCAGTTGCAACTTCAGGAAGGAAGGGGACAAGAGTGAACATCGGGCACATTGAACTCTTTGAACTTGATACTTACCAATCCCGCCTGGGACTTCAGAGTTAATGCTTACCGGAACTCTCCCAACGCCTTCAAACCAGTGAAGTAACTGGTATCTACGTGCCCCTGCAAGACACGCAGGATGGAGAGCTCATCTTTTACAAACATAAGGTGAGGTTACTAAGGGGATATAGGAGGTGATTAGTTGGGGAGAGCGAGAACAGTTGGGAGGCCATCACTAAAACCCACAGGTGGCTAATCCCTGTCTCCACTTGCAGGAAAATACTCCTTCGGGTCCAGCAGACAAGACTAGGCGGGCCAGTCCAGACAGTCATCTCTGCACTACGCATCACGTTGACGGAGACCGCAGCTGTCCGGGTCCGATCGAGACCCCTGTGGGGTCCAGGTGAGCGTAACCTCATAGGAGGACGCCGAACATGCGAGCCAATTGCAACAGACATGTGGTGAGCTCTGGGAGAGGTTATGCAACCTGAATTATAAAAAATACATTGAAAGACAACATGCAGGGGGAGACAAACTGAGGAGGCTGCTCGCATGGCTATATAAGAATGAGACACCAAGATCAGCAATTAGAGAGATAACGGGAGAAGCGGGCCAAGTCTGGAACACCCAGGAGAGTGTGAACGAGGGATTCCTAGATTCTACAAACACCTCTATGAATATGCAGGATTGACGGCAGAGCAGGAGACTCAAGAGACTCTAGAAGACATAGGATTACCTATGAGTGAGGAAGACAGGGAGAACCTAGATGCCCCGATCACAATAGAGGAACTAGAGACAGTGGTAATACATTTGCCCACGAGCAAAGCCCCCAGGACAGACGGGCTCCCTAGCGAATTCTATAAAATGTATAGACAAGAAGTGCTCCCCCTGTTATTAGCAATGCTAAATGAGGCCTTCGAGAAAGGGAGACTTCCGGAATCTCTGAGGGAGGCTGTAATCATTCCACTCCTCAAACCCGACAAGCCAAGTACAGACTGTGGGTCGTACATACCACTATCCATGCTAAATCAGCACAGTAAAATCCTCACGGCTGTACTGGCGAATAGACTTAAGCGGGTAATATATAAACTCATACACCCCGATCAAACAGGATATGTCCCAGGCAGAAGCATATCCGATAACCACAGGAGGCTCCACCATATCAAAGAACAGGTGGAGGGTGACCCAAGTGTAATAGCAGTGGTCTCGCTAGATGCAGTGAAAGCCTTCGACTCCGTAAGGTGGCCTTAAATGATGGCAGCCTTGAAAGAATACGGGATGGGACCAAGGTACTTGCAGTGGATGAAAATGGTGTATAGCTCCCCAATAGCCACGGTTAAAACGGGGGCGATAATCTCAGATAAATGGCAACTCAGCAGAGGCACGAGACAGGGCTGTCCATAGTCCCCGATGATGTACATCCTTGCACTAGAACCACTAGCAATCTATCTGAGGCAGCAATATGAAAAGATAGGATACACACCAAGGGCGGACCGCACTTGATATCATTGTATGCGGATGATATGCTGCTATACCTACGATACCCAGAGGAAAATTTACAATATGTCTTGGAGGTGATGGAGCGCTACGCGACTCTCTCAGGTATAGCGGTGAACCCCAAAATATTGTGCATGTTCCCCTTGGGGATGTACAGAGGAGTCCCACAGGAGAACTTACTATCTTGCAGATAGCCTGGCAGACCAGAACATTCAGATACCTGGGGATCAACATATATCATACGATTGCAGATGAACACACATATAACAGGGCGAGGGCAGTAGAAGGTATCAAGAACAGCATGGGGTTCTGGGCAAAGCTTCCCCTAGCCATGGTGGGGAGGGCGGCCTTGCTTAAGATGGTGGTCCTGCCTAGGCTACTACATTTTGTTCGTGAATATCCCACACATCTTGCCCAAACGCTTTTTTAAAATTAAACTCCAGAGTTTATGCAGAGGTTTCCTGTGGCACAACTCCAGAAAAAGAGTGGCCCTGTGGAAATTACAGAACACGTATGACAGAGGGGGTATAAACCTGCCGAACTTTGAGATATACCACTTTGCAGGGCAGTTACAATATGCCGCTAGGTGGCTGTCGGAAGACGAGACAGCAGATTCTAGATTGCTGAGGGGTGAATGTGACCCTTATTTCCTAAAAGAACTGATATGGCTACCCGAATCGGAGTTGCACGGGCGATCGAGATTGCTGGAACTGGGCTGGAAGACATGGCGCAAAGCTTGCCGAGATATGGGAAGCCCAACCCCATGCTCCCGCAAGGTGCTGCAAGTGGCGCTACGTGGCGTGGATGAGCAACTGAGGAAAGGGATCCGCAAACACTGCGAGTCGGTAGGCCTAGCGACCTTGGGAGATATATGGCAAGAGGCGAAGGCACTGGACTTCCAAACGATAGTGGACGAAACTGGAGTACATACGGGGCAATATATTACATATACTAGAATAGTTACACGGGTGAAGGAAACGTGGTCGGAAATAGCACTAGCAGAACCACCTGATACTGCCATAGAAACGATGTACGACATCTCTGAGGGAGGGCACGAAATATCCCGGATTAACTAATTGGTGATGTCTAGAGTGGGCAAGGAGTTGCTCCAATTGAGACGGGATTGGGAGGAGGAAGCAGGAGTACCTATGCACGAAGGGCAGTGGGAAAGAGCTCAGAGATATCATAAATAGGTGTCTAGGAATGCGAGGCTACAGCAGATAGTTAAGTTACCCAAAGGGCATATATGACCCCCTGGAAGATCGCCAGATTTGAGAGCACGGAAGTACAAAAATGCCCCAAGTGCGGGGAGGTGGATGCTGGGATGATCCTTATGTTCTGGGCGTGCCCGGTGGTGGGAACATTTTGGGAGGAAATTACACTACGACTATCTGAAAAGCTAGATGTGGAATCCGTGTGGGTGTGCATGTTGGGGGGGATTTACCAGACCATGTAACCTGAAACACGTGTGAACTCAAGGACCTGGCCTATATTCTAGCCAAAAGGAGAATAGCTATGAGTTGGAAGGCTGGCCATAGACCCAGATTAGCAGTATGGTGGAACGATCTCATAAAATGGGCAGACGATGAGACAATAGTATGAAATGAGCAGCTAGCAAATGGGAGGACAATGAAGTGGGACCTCCGATAGCGTGGAGGCAAATGGTAGCCTCATTGTCGGGATCCTCCCATGCCAACTCAAGTGAATATGATACATCCGAGAATGGCGAAGAGGACCAACCCTAAGAGAGGGCAAGCCCGAAGAACTAAAGTGGAAGTTCGAGTTACAGGGGAGGGAGGGGGGATGACATTAACAAATAATACTCCTTGCTGCCGGTAATGAAATTATTCAAGCAGCAAATAGTGCCTAAAATTACTTTTGGGGTGCAAACAAGAGAGAGCACTATACCGTGGGTTAAGTTGGAGGCTAAACTCTGGCTTAAAGTTTTGCATCTCCCGGCCTCGGTCCCAGTAGCTGGTATTTTGTTCGAATTAGGACAGCTCCCAATCGAGACAGGAATTGGCTGGGGAAAGCTGCAGATTTTTGGTAGTATTTTCACTCCTCCTAAGGCTTCTTTTTTTAATAATCTCAATGAAATATGGGTAAAGGGCAACTGTAGGGTCTTAGTGAAATGGGTAGATTGGGGTAGGCTGACCCTCTCAAAGATAGTCCTCGACAGAGGAATTCTCATTGAATCCTAACAAGGTAAAATAGACATTATTTCAATAATAAATGACAATACATTAGCCCCATTCTTGAGGAAAAGCCCGTTGATAGATTTTATGTTCCAAATGTTGAGAGTAAAGTTGAACCTATTTCTAACTAGTGAAGTGTTGGGGAGAAGGAGCAATATTCCTAAAGGTAAACGACTATGTCGCTATTGTGCCCTGTGGATGAGACCCTGAAACAGTTGTGTGTTAGATGCCTGGATTTACACACTCTTTGGAAGAAAATAACCGAGTTGCGCTATGGTCTAACAGAAGATGTGTGTATCAGAATTTTAAATACTAATGAGCTTTCATTGTCAATAAGGTTATTGGAATTCTTGGAAGTTGTTCTTAAAGGAAATGGATTGAGGGAGATTTTAAAGTTATGTAAAAAAAATGTGATTTTGTTTTCTATGTTTTTAATGATGTGTTGCATCTATATTTGTATTTAAGAAATGTTTGTATTTATTAATATGTATTTTATCTCTGTTTTAAAGACTCCTACATTGTTAAATGTGAAATATGTATATCAATGTGTGAAAAGTTCAGTTCTGTTCTAAAACACAATACATGAATAAACATAAAAATAAATTGTACTTTCCGGTATTGCACCATAATTTCACAGGGAATACAAATAACCAATACAATCTCACCATTGTTTGGTTGGTCTTTGTTAGGGAGAATTCTCAATAAATGGCTGATTCCCCTTACCTAATGAGTCTCTCTGGGGCTGACTACTGTCCCCCAGAAACATGTAAAGTTGCCATTAACTTTATATAGTCACTTTAAATTAAAGACCCAGTACACCCCATCTTACATGGAGTACTGGAAAGAGTTAACTCCTATCAATTTTTGTCTGTGCCTCTTGGAGCCTTGTTTCGCTCCCTTAACTTTAAGACTTGGCTGGTGGCAGTGGTATCTACCCTAACTTTTCTACCGCGATTATATAAACGTGATATTGTTTTAGGCTATTATAGTAGCCTCGAACATAAACCCGCTTGACCAAATACATTTTATTTTGGTTCCAGCTGGGGTTTTTTGCCATTTCATTTTGTTAAAGTATTTCTTGTGTTTTACTCTACGCGCCAAATCGGGATGATTCCTTTGTTCACTGTCTTTTCGTGGGCTTCTGCACAGAAGCCCTCCTTAAGGCGCCTGATAGTCTAGAGGGGCAGTATGTAAGGGAGGGATCTTCGGACCCCTGCCATGGGTTGCCTTAGCAACCCAAGTCACACTCTTGTCTGATTGGCTAAGGGGACTGGCCTTGCCAGGCCAGCCACCCTGCTGTGTGATTGACTGCCAGGCTGTATGAATGGGGGAAAACTGCCTAAAAAGCAGGTCTCTGGGACTGGAAGAGCAGAGTCGCCACTGGAACGAAAGAACCAATGAGGAACTGGAAGAAGAGGACCCCTACCACGACTGAACCGCCCGGTGATGCCCTGCTGCAGGTCCGAATCTCCAAATCCGACGACAGAGAAGATCCTCCAGGAAACTTCTTCCCTTGAGCTTGTGGGACCAACCAGTTCGCCCAGACTGCAAGCCAGGACCCCTCCTCTGGTTGAATTCTCTGTACAGAGCTACAGTGGGCCGGATAGCCAGGAAGGTCAGACCCTGCTTGGGTTTTAAGGAGCGCACCTTTTTTTTCTTTTTTTCATTGTTTGGCACTTCTGCTGGTTTCTTCCCTGTGTAGTGCAGGACCCTCCAGTCTTCCTACTTCTGATCAGTCCGACAGTCACTTCAGGAACAGTGAGCCTGCAGGAACTACCAGGAACGTCAGCCTCAGCTACAGCCCCCTCTCCGTTTTAAGGTACTGTGCAAATCCGGTTGTGCGTTTCGCTCAGCCGCAGTGAAAGTGTTTGAAATCTTTCTCCAATCCGAGGGCTTGTCCTTCTCTTCTCTTTGATCTAACTTTTTTACCGACCAACCTCGTCCAGAATCTGTGCCACAAAATTTACCGCGAACTACATTGAACCTATTATCTTGAGCAAAAGACTTTTGAACCATTTGTGAAAACAAAGAGAAAATATCGAGGCTGTGTACCCCAAAAGGAAATACACCGTACACGGGTTACAAAGGAACATACAAAGATCTTTATTTTATACTGAACAGTTTCAAAGGACAAAGCAACAGATAGCTATCGGCCCTCAGTACAACACAGCGAACTCCAGCATGGTTCGGTGTGCTCAGTGAGTGGGGCTGTACATTAGAATATTCGCACTCTTTATAACCTCGAAAACTCGATGTTCAACCCATTTCACAGTTAATATCTGTTAATACATTACAGATCTAGGATTCGTGCCGAGTTCACGCATCTGTGCACTTAGGGTTTACCTTTAATGTATTCACTTAACAAGCCTCAATTGCGACAGTGTATCTTAGGATTTCATGTTAAGCCTTCTTAAACAGTTTTATACAATGTAGTCAAGCAAGCTTTCACATTTCAGTGTTTGAATACATTGTGTTTAACATGTGCTTGCGGTTTAGCTTTGTTAGCGCAAGTAATCCTCTACACACAGGTCAGCGAAGGACAAGGTCTCAGTTCATGACCCCAACATGTAGCCTGCAGGCAAGTTATACATTAGTTTATACACAGAGGTCAAGACGGCCATGTTGCATTCGGAATGACCTTGTCCACTATCTTACAACACAGGGTGACTTTAAGAGCGAGAACCTAAAATGGCGGATGTTTCTAAAATGGTGGCTTACACTGATCTAAGGTCAAGATCTTGCAACGCGGATTTCCTCGCAAGTGGCTTATAAGCAGGTTGGCGTAGGCCAATACTCATATATTCATACAATATAGGAGGCACAATATAATTTCCCGTTCGACTCACTGACTTTTGCCTTTTCTATCTGTTTATAACCTTGTAGTCTCTCTTGTTCAGTTGCGCTGCTTACTTACCTGTTGGTTTTGCCTAATTTCTAATCACTTTGTCTTTCCCTTCCTCTTAAGGAGTGCCATTTTGCCCCCACTTCATTTTGTGAGCTTAACTTGTCTGGAATTTAAGGGAAATGGTGTGGTGTATTTTTGATTGTGATTTTGTAACTTGCTTATAATAGTGAAATGTTATACAATGGTTGAGTAAATAAATATATATTCTTTTACTTAGAAACCTTGAGTCAGTGTTTGCCTGAACCATAGTCATTGCTTTCCCTTACAGTGTACTGCTCACTTACTCTTGAGATAAGTCTGGCTGCTCCGCTACTGCTACCACTATAACTGTGTAGTACAGGCTTGTACCAAAGGTGAAATTGTACTGTCACTTGTAGTCTTAATTGTGTGTAGTGTTCCCAAAGGGTAGTGCATATAATTCTGCCTAACAGTCTTCAAACAACCCTGCATTGGTCACCTCCACTAGGGGTACAGTGGGATCAATGCAAAGCACTTTGTGCCATTTGCACCCATCGGGGTCAGTCCCTAAAATAGCTATTTGTTTTGCCGAAATCACCAGACTTTGCAAATCTAGATACAGTATCGTTCCCTCCACCAACTTTGGTGACACCTCAGGGCAAAAAATGAAATCAGCCGGCACCCACCAGCAACCTTTGCCAATCTGGGGTATAGCCTCAAGAAGCGCAGTGATCCCGTACATGAACATGTCTGGATCCACAGGAATCCCGCAAACTACCACCCCCCACGCCCCTGTGCACATGCTATCACCAACGCCCTTGTGGCGCACATTTCTGGGGTGCACATACTATCCCACTGTCTGTAAAGGAAATAGTCATGTTCAGCTAGCTAAGGAAGTCGCGGGCCAGCAAAGTTATTGGGGAACTTTCAGAGTATAACAGGGGGATCTGCACCACTTTCCTCCGTAGTTCAATGTCAAGCTCTTTAGTTTATGGAACCGTGGCGACAGCCCCAGAGAAACCCTGTGTGTCAAGAGTTTCACCGGATAGCGAAAAATTTCCCTCACTAATGCATGATTTAGTGACACCTGTGTCAACCATAAAGATGAAGTATTTGTTTCCTATCTCAGTGCCCACCAACAGTTCCTCGTCAGGGTGGATTGTCATGGATAGTACTGGGCATGCAAGAGCTTTCTGTGGGCTGTCCTAGTCAGACCATGTGTAAGTCCCTGGGAACGTCAAAGGGTTTGTCCCCACCACACTCACTTCTCTATATGGTACGACAGTGCAGTCTGTCACCGTGTTAGCTGTTGGCATGCTACTCCGTGCATGGCATGCTGTTGATGCACTGGTGGCTGCAGCATTTGTGGGTTACGCCCTTGTGCGCACGGTGGTCTAGGTGGCAGTTGGGTATACGCTTGATGTATTTCATAGGGAATGGATGCCACCCTCGGGTCGGTACCTGTGGTTGGGAATGGGATTGTGTTGATGATTGGTATAGGAGCCGTATCCCACCCCCTGTCTGCTTCTACACTCCCTTGCAAAATGTCTCCACTTTCCACAGCTCCAGCATTGCGAAGGACCCATGCCTGTTCCCAAGGGTCCCATACCGCCAAATCCCCCTCACCTTCCTCCTCGGAAGCCACCCCTCCTGTGCTGCTGACTTCCTTGCTGCCATTCTGAGGTCCAACTCTCCACTGTCCCTGTTCTCCTCCTGGCCAAAATGCTTCTATTTGAGGGGATTGTTTCCTCCGACGTATTCCACATCTTTGACAAGTAATTACCACAGCTGTGCTGCTTCGGAAACTTTTTCGGCGTAGGTGTCCTGCGTCGATGACGTCGATATGCTCCCTCAAGGACCTTCTCCGACGGTCGACGTCACCGGATGTTATGCCCGTAGCCTCAGTTCCGTTTTTTCCACGAACGTGTTCGCTTCGAAATCTCGGCGTGCCTCGGTTCTCTCTTGTGAATCGGTTCTTCGAATATCGTTGTGTTAATACGAGAATATGTCTTCGTCTTCTGCTACCCCAAAGTCGGGCTTCAAGAAGTGTCGAAACTGCAGTTCCAAGATGTCTCTGACGGACCCGCACAATGTCTGCCTTTGGTACCTCGTTAGAGCCATGCCACGGATGACTGCGACGAATGCCAGTCTTTGAAGTTGAAGGCCTTGCAGGAGCGGAAGAAGAAGCTGTCGGCGGGTAGGGTTTCCAAGCCCCGTAAGTCGAAGTCCGCTGGACTTTCGACCGACGATTCGAGGGGTGACTCTCCGCGTCGGCTTAAGTCCAGGGGGTCTCATTCCAGGAGTGGGTCCCGCCATTCCTCGGCCTCTTCGAGGCATGCACGGAAGCGTCGTCATCAGTCGCCTTCCCCATCCTCATTTGAGGACTCTGCCAGACAGCGGGTTGCTTGTCCCACCAAGCATTCATCTCCAGAGGAATGGGCCGCCTTCCGTAAGGAGATGATGGCGATTTTTGAGGCGCAGTCACCGTTCCATCCGTGCCTTCGAGAGAAGCCGGTAAGGAACGCTCTAGGGCCACCGCTCGCACGCCTTTGGGATCAGGCGGTCGGCGCGATCACCAAGAACCTTCGAGGTCCCGGTCGGACAAGGAGGATCACCATCGTGCCCGCTCCAGGTCCTGGTCCTCGACGCCGTTGAGACCGTTGGAGCCTGTGAGGCCTTCGAAGGAGGCATCGGCGCCATGTCTGTTGAGGGATTTACCTAAGGTTCCGGCTCCGAGCCGGCCATCGGCGCAGAGGCCATCGAAGGACACGCTCGGGGCTCCAGCCTCGAAGCCGCTGTCGACGTCGTCGCCACCTCGGTCGACATCAACGCCTTTGGAGGAATTTTTGCCGGAGGTACCCCGGAGAGCTATAGAAGCTCCTAGGATGGAGCTCAGCAAGTCTGTGTGGCCTATTCTCGACCCATGCTCTGTTCCTCCTCCCAGGGTGGACTTATTCCAACCCTTGGAGTACATTTCAGAGGTTGAGGAAGGGTCTGAGGATGAGGTGCCTCCTGAGGTTCCTGATGACTTGTTGTCTGGACATAGCCAGCTGGAAGACCTGCGTCAGTCTTTGCACGACGCCAGTGGTCTTGATACCTCCCCGGAGGTTGAGTTTGGCAGGCCTGAGCCTGGTACGCATGCTGAATCTTCGTACAGACGCTTCATGTCGAGGGTGACAGAGTATCTGGGTTTGTCTGTTCCACCTGTGGATTTTCTGCAGGATGACCTGACAGATATCCTTGACCAAGGTCCACCCACTGACCCGGTGTTGCCATTTCACATGGCCTTACAAAGAAGGGTGGCATTGGCTTGGACTGCGCCGGAGAGTCTACCGGCAGTGAATAAGTCTTTGCCGAAAATAATACCGTTCAGCCAGTGGTGACCCCTGCTACTTGTCCACGCACCCTATTCCGGAGAGTTTGGTGGTGCAGGCGGCTATGACCCCAGCAAAGCAGGTGCCGTACCCTACGATACCTCCCGATAGGGACGACAAACGCTTTGATGGTTGGGTGAAGAAGGTATTTTCTTCTGGGGGTATGGCTTTAAAGGCAGCCAACTCCGTTTGTGCCCTTGCAAGATTCACACACATTCTGTGGAAATTGTGTGTTGTTGGCAGCTGAACATATTCCCGAAGGGGAGGAACGGGGTGGTTTTCTTGCCCTCATTCAGGATGGCAAGGATGCCATGTGTGAGTCCGTTCAGTCGGGTCTGGATGTGGCAGACTGTGTCCGCCAGTCCATGGCGGCGAGCACCGTGATGCGCAGGTTTGCGTGGTTGCGGAATTCAGGATTTGCTCCAGATGTACAGTCCCGGCTTCTCAACATGCCCTTTGATGGTGTCCATCTTTTTGGCAGCAAGGCTGACGAGAGCCTTGAGAGGTTGCAGACATCCAATGCTGCAGCGAAGTCCTTGAGCGCTGCAGTGCATCAACAAAAGTGTCCTCCCTCTGTCGGGTTCACTACGGCCTTTCTTTAACACAGTTCATGTATTGCTCCGTTTTATCAGAAAGCAGGGTTTCCTTCTCTTCAGCTTTCTTGCGGCATCCTTCTGTCGGGTTCACATTTGCCAATTGTTAGGCAGAAACCTGTGCAGTTCCCTTAGGGACCACTGCAAAAGGGTTAAGACTACAGGTGTTGGCAGTAAACCCAATTGGTAGCAGTCTGTACCACCCAGATTTACCTGGTAGCTGTGGCTGAGCAGCCAGACTTCTTTCAAGAAGAGTTAGACAGTATATAGAGTATACAAGATAGGTACCAAAATACAGTACCACAAGCAAACACTGACCAGAGCTTTAGTATCAAAGTATATAATTATTTATTTAAAGACACACTTAGAAACACTCCAGCACTATTATTGTAAGCAAGTTCAAAACACAGTCACTATTAACATATATTCATCCCTTATTCCTTATTAGACAAGTCTTAGTTAACACCACTTATTTTCAGACAGAGGTGAGCGCTTAACTGAAGATGGCACTCTAATAAGTTATAAAAAAAGGGAGAGAAAAGGCAGAAATTAGAAAAGCACACCACACTAATACTTTAGAAGCACCCAGCAAGGCAGGAAAGTCAAAGTCCACTGGTGAGCAAAAAGTTCAGAGGCCAGGCTCCCTCTTAGAAAGAGTAGAACACCAATGCGTCCAAGATCACACAGTTGAAGAGGCTTGAAAAGTCTTGCAGAGAGTTCAAAAAGGGATTAGTTCAGCTCAGAAAAGTTCAGTTATCCAGCCTAGGGCCAACCCAAGTGGTAAATTGAGGATTTAAGAGACACCCCACACAGACCGTTGCGAGGGAGGCCAGGCGGACACAGTACCTTGAAAGTGGAGAGGATCCTGCAGCGAGGGCAGTTGTTCTTGGCAGCAGGTGCAAGTCACGGCGTCGTCCAGAGGAAGAGAAGATCTCGACGTGGAGGAAAGCTGAAGGTCGTTGCACTGCCATGGAAGAAACCAGCCGCGGAGTTCTCCGGTTAAAAGGTACTACCCTTTTATTCGCGGTAGTGGTAAAACGTGGTATCCCGGTTGCTGTGGTGCTTGGCACAGGCAAGGCGGCCACGAGATGATCCGGAGAGGCGAAAAGACGGGCAAACTGGTTATCCCCACCAGTCAAAGGAAGAAGACTTCTCGGATGAAGATCTTCTCTGTCGTCGGAAGAAGTGGTGAGGCGTTTCAGCAGGGCTTCACCGGTGGTGTCGTCGTTGCAGATCGGCTCAGCTTCTCCCTCTTCGGATTCTTTGGTCCTGTGGTGACTTTTGAAGTTCCAGTCCCCAAAGCCCTGCTTTTATGCAGAAAACCCCCATTCATCAGTCCTAGCTGTCACTCAAACATGCTAAGTGGTGAGCCGGCGGCTCACCACTGGGCCAATCACACAAGAGTGCGACTTGAGTTGCCGAGGCAACTCAGTCCAGGGTGCCTAAACCCCCCTCCCACACATCCTGTAGACCCAGACATAGTGGCACCACTTTTGGAGGCTTCTGTGGAGAAGCCCGCCAAAAAGTGGAACAAACGGCTCGCCTTGGGTTGGAGTTACAGAGGCGAACACAAACGCCATTTTAAAACCGAGTCCTGGCAAAAAGACCCAACCGGAGAATAAATATTAAATAAATAACCCGGCGGTATCTTTAACATTGCACCAAAAAGTGGTGCGTTTTAAAATGAATGGGGAAATCCCATAGTAAATATTCTTAAGGAATATTTTGCGTGGTAACCATTGCCACCAGCCAGAAACTCGACGAGGGAGGACTGCACAGTGCCCACTCGAAAAACAGACCCAGGGGCAATCTAATTACCCCTACCAGTACTTCCACATTATGATGGTTTGTACTGGTTCTGTTCCCAATGTAAGACTAGTAAAGTCAATGGTGACTTTACATGCCCTGGGAGACAGTAGTCAGTCCCAGGGTATGGAGTTTATGTTTGGGGGTCACTATGACACCCCTGTGTTACTGCACTGAGGGTGCTGTGTAACACACTTACCAAAAACCACATGAAACCCTATGGAATAAAAGGCCCCATAGCCCATAAAACACATTTCAAAGTCAATGGATATTTCAAATCATGTCTAAGAGTGGGCGAAAAAGAGTCTCACTCTTAGCAAGAGAAAACAATAAACCCCAAAAATCCTGCAAAGCTGCTGGGGGACTCACTAGGTTTGGGAAATTAGCCTTAACAGAGAATTCTCCCTAACACCAATCATCACAGTTCACAATTGTAGTGGAAAGCGGGGTTCCCTTCCCCTAGCTTTCCTCTAGCAACAGGTCAGAGACTTTCAATTGTACAAGTGATTTGATGTGACCCTTGTAGGACCACTCAGATGCCTCACGCCACCATTTCCTGCGGCCATCTGGTTGTTGTAGTTTCACAAACAGGTCCTGGTCGGAGCCTTTCGAATGAGCGCCCACCTGGACCTCAACTGGGCTTTTTTTTAAGTTCAAACATAAACACAAGTCCTTTCTTCTTGTGTTCAAAATGTTGCTACGCGCAACCTTGGGCTTAACATAGTTCAGCTTGATATCAGCATCCTCCGACTCACTGGCTGTGCTGAACCCGTTGGCTTCTTTGTTCTCTGCAGTCAAGGATAGTACCACGGGAGCCAGCTTGCCTCTCCACTTGCGTTATCAATGCGGGAAGCCCCCTTGTACCAGTGACATCTGTTTCTCTGCATGCCAGCTGTAACTCCCGGTCTTACGTTTTCCCTTCTGGAGGCTTCGCAAGTCTAAGTTGCAAAGGGCAAGGACAATTCCCACTTTGTGGTCCTTCCAGGTCTCACTGCTTTTCTTCTCCCTTTGTACTGTCAGTTTGGTGTAGCAGTCATCTCTGGCGTTCGGCCTGGCTCGATGATGTGCTTTCGTGCTGCGCCTTACATCCCTGTGGGGAAGATAAAGGGCCATCAGGTGTGCGTGGTTATTGTCAATAGCCTGAATCTATCTCACCCGAGTGTTGGGACATGTCAGGTAAATGGCTCTGGTGTTAGTTTGTTGTCTGTTACCTTTTAAGAAAGTGTTTGTGTTGGAAAAGGGGGTGGGGGGTAGAGCTTCTAAATATCCTAGCAGGTAGGATGGAGAAAAGGTGTTATAGGGAAATTGATACCGTGTCTCAACCCTTGTCCCACTTCCACTCCCCGAAGACCACTCGCCCAGGTGATCCTCTCCAATAGTCCACCCCCAGGAACGGGATCCAATAGCGATGGACATGTCCCGGCCACCTGGACGACAGATATCCGGGGACCAGCGGTTGAGACACCACCTGATTTCTCACATTACCTCTATTGGACCTTGCTGTCTGTTAGGGAGACTTATCATAAATGGCTGATTTTCCTTACCTAATGAGTCCCTCATTAGCTTTGCTGGATTTCTAGGATTTATTTTTCTCACCTCTTAAGAGTGTGAGCCTTTTTCCCACTTTTATATGTGTTTTGCTGTGTGTGTTTTCACTTTTTGTACAATCTTGAGCACCTGAGCCTCACCTACTCCATGGCCTCATATTTTCATGTGTGTCACACAGCACCTTCAGTGCAGTGACACAGGGTTGTCTTTTAAACTTCCCACCGACTCCATTTTCTGGGGCTGACTACTGTCCCCCAGAAAAGGTAAAGGTGCCATTACCTTTACTTTAGTCACTTTAAACCACAGACCCAGTACACCCCATCTTATATGGAGTACTGGAAAGGGTTAATTGTTATCCCTTTTTATCTGTGTCTCTTGGAGCCTTGTTTCGCTCCCTTTACATCAAGACTTGGCTGGTGGCAGTGGTATCTACCCTAACTTTTCTACCGCGATTCTTATATAAACGTGGTACTGTTTTAGGCTATTATATTAGCCTCAAACATAAACCCGCTTGACCAAATACATTTTATTTTGGCTCCGGCTGGGTTTATTCGCCATTTCTTTTTGTTAGTCTTTCTCGTGTTTTTCTCTGCGCGCCACACGGGGATGATTCCTTTGTTCGCTGTCTTTTCGCGGGCTTCTGCACAGAAGCCCTACTTAAGGCACCTGAAAGTCTAGGTAGGCAGGATATGAGGGAGGGACCTTCGGACCCCTGCCATGGGTTCCCTTGGTAACCCAAGTCGCACTCCTGTTTGATTGGCTGAGGGGACTGTCCTTGCCAGGACAGCCACCCTGCTGTGTGATTGACAGCCAGGCTGTATGAATGTGGGAAAACTGCATAAAAAGCAGGCCTCTGGGAATGGAAAGGCAGTCGCCACTGGAACGCAAGAACCAACGAGGAGCTGACAGAAGAGGTCCCCTACAACGACTGAACCACCCGGTGAAGCCCTGCTACAGGTCCGAAACTTAAGAATCCGACGACAGAGAAGATCCTCCAGGAAACTTCTTCCCTTGAGCTGGTGGGACCAACCAGTTCGCCCAAACTGCAAGCCAGGACCGCTCCTCTGGTCGAATTCGCTGTACAGAGCTACAGTGAGCCGGATAGCCAGGAAGTTCGGACCCTGCTTGGGTTTTAAGGAGCGCACCTTTTATTCATTGCTTTGCTCTGCTGCTGGTTTCTTCCCTGGGTAGTGCAGGACCCTCCAGTCTTCCTACTTCTTGTCAGTCTGACAGTCGCTTCAGGAACCGTGAGCCTGCAGGAACTACCAGGAACATCCACCTCAGCTACGGCTCCCTCTCCGTTTTAAGGTACTGTGCAAATCCGGTTGTCCGTTTCATTCAACCGCGGTGAAAGTGTTTGAAATCTTTCTCCAATCCGAGGGCTTGTCCTTCTCTTCTCTTTGAACTAACTTTTGTATCAACCAACCTCGTCCAGAAACCGTGCCACAAACTTTACCGCGCACTACCCTGAACCGTGTCATCTTGAGCAAAAGACTTTTGACCCATTGACTTTGGCCCTACGCCTTTTCTTATGTATCTCTGTAGTTCCTCTTGTTCAATTGCCCTGAGTACTTACCTGTTGGTTTGATTTAACTTCTTTTAAAGGCATGGTCTAGTAAATTTTTTATTGTCCCTACGGGTCGGCCATGTTTTTTTAAGCCTAAGTGGCTCGATTTTAGAAAACTTTCCTATGGACCTTACCCGAGTTTTCGTCCATTAAACGCACGCGAAAACAAGCACCAGAGAGCCGCCATTTTGTGATAATCCTATCACTTGCAGCATCGCCCTGGCTGACCTGCTTTTGCGGCACTAAATAAATTCCCCTGCCCCTGAGCCTGTCATCAGCAGACTCGTACCGCCCATTTCCCAACGCCAAAGCACGTCTCGTGTCAACAATCGCTGCGCCTCAGCTAATGACGTGTCGCCATAGAAATGACAGGACGCCTCTTTCCTCAATAAGTATAAACAGACCGTTTCACAACACACAGCAGCAGATTTTCGATTCCATTCCTCACTCTGTGTTACTTTGAGTATTCTATGACTCGTTTCAGTGCTCTGGTCAGCTACCTTCGTTGCTTGTAGCCCGTGTGAACAGATACCAGTACCACCGCTATAAATTATTTTAGTTTGTTTAACTCACAATGGCTACTATAATGCTCTACATGTACGAGCCCGAGTATACCGAGGAGGAACTACTGGAAAGGGAAGCACGTGAAAACGATGGGGATTCGGACGGCAGTTGGCAGGACGAATCAACAGATGAAGAGCCTGGGCCTAGTCGCATGGACGGCGTCTCCACCTGGTGCACATGCAATCGGTGCGAGCTAATGCCGACCGAGGAGGAGAAATGCTGCTGCCGAGAAAACTCGGGATGCCTGGCCTACATTTCGGAAGGCGAGCCACGAGCGCAATGCATCACCGAGCTGCCAGACTTCAGGGCAGCCTGCCTCACACGGGCTGTGTTGAGGATAATGATGGTGCTTATGCACAAACTTCGTGCAACTGTAACGAGTAAGTATACTCTGCTTGTCATGCCACTCCTATTTCATGTTCTTCTACTATATCCAAAATTACATCTACATATCATTGTAACGCATGTAAGTTGTTCAATAAATAGTGTGCATTGTCTAGATAGCATTTGTCCGTGCAGAATGCCATTAGTTACAAGAATTGTCATTGAAAACAAACGTTTATTAAACTTATCTTGGTCATTTAAAAACAGTTTGTTTCATTCATTTTCACAGGTGGTACAGGCTGGTGGCCTATCGTTCCTTTACATGGTGGCTCCACGGGAGACTTGGACACCACGTTCGAATAGTGATACCCGCCTGTGCCCTTCGTGCCATTAGAGAAACGTTCCCCAGTGACAGCGGTCAGTACAGGGGATTTTCTCTCGCTGTGCTGCAACCTGACCTGTATAATCTTTAAAGTCTTGTATTTTTGTGTCATGAAAATAAGATACAAAATAAAACACCACATATATTTTAACAACGGTTGTTTCGATTTTTTAAATGAATCAAGTGTGTCTCCATTCAAGGATAGACGTCAGACATCTGTGCTCCAAATGGGTGAAGGTCTGGTCGCTGTGAAGCAGGGTGGTCACTATCTATCTAAGCTAACATAACATATTCTCGATAATGCATGCACTAAATAACACTTGTTCAAAGTCTTTCAGTAGGTTATGTCTCTATAAAAGTCACACATATATCTATACTAACAATTACCAATGGATTATACAGGCCTTAGGTTCTTGACCACTATAATACACCGGTTGAAGTGTGGGTCTGTGCTCACAAGAATCTCTGGAATGTGGCATTTGTTATTGATAAGCAACGATATACTATCATTGATATAAAGGCGATATACTATATATTGATATAAAGGCGGTTCGCGCCAGTGGATGAGCGCTGGCATGGGGGGCTGTCAGGGGCGCGAAAGGCCAAGGTGCCAAAGTACATGTACACTTCAAAAGGTATCCCACGCCAAGGGGCCATAGGTCACATGGCCTCCTCAGACCCTGTGTCTCCAGCCAAGCCTCCCCTTGAAGCAGGCCGCTCCCCTGCAATCCACATAAGTGTGTCTCCATTCAGCAGTCTTCCTGCGCCTTATCTGAATGCCCCAGGCCCATCCATCCCACACCCTCTATCAAAGACGATTCGCACCCGGGGATGCGCGCTGTCAGGGGCGCGAAAGGCCAAGGTGCCAAACTGCATGTACACTTCAAAAGGTATCCCATGCCAAGGGGCCATTGCTCACATGGCCTCCTCAGACCCTGTGTCTCCAGCCAGGCTCCCCTTGAAGCAGGCCGCCCCCCTGCAATCCACATAAGTGTGTCTCCATTCAGCAGTCTTCCTGTGCCTTATCTGCACGCCCCAGGCCCATCCATCCCACCCCCTCTATCAAAGGCGATTCGCACCCAGGGATGCGCGCTGTCAGGGGCACGAAAGGCCAAGGTGCCAAACTGCATGTACACTTCAAAAGGTATCCCATGCCAAGGGGCCATTGCTCACATGGCCTCCTCAGACCCCGTGTCTCCAGCCAGGCCTCCCCTTGAAGCAGGCCGCCCCCCTGCAATCCACATAAGTGTGTCTCCATTCAGCAGTCTTCCTGTGCCTTATCTGCACGCCCCAGGCCCATCCATCCCACCCCCTCTATCAAAGGCGGTTCGCACCCGGGGATGCGCGCTGTCAGGGGCGCGAAAGGCCAAGGTGCCAAACTGCATGTACACTTCAAAAGGTATCCCATGCCAAGGGGTCATTGCTCACATGGCCTCCTCAGACCCCGTATCTCCAGCCAGGCCTCCCCTTGAAGCAGGCCGCCCCCCTGCAATCCACATAAGTGTGTCTCCATTCAGCAGTCTTCCTGTGCCTTATCTTCACGCCCCAGGCCCATCCATCCCACCCCCATCTATCAAAGGCGGTTCGCGCCAGTGGATGAGCGCTGGCATGGGGGGCTGTCAGGGGCGCGAAAGGCCAAGCTGCCAAAGTACATGTACACTTCAAAAGGTATCCCACGCCAAGGGGCCATAGGTCACATGGCCTCCTCAGACCCTGTGTCTCCAGCCAAGCCTCCCCTTGAAGCAGGCCGCCCCCTGCAATCCACATAAGTGTGTCTCCATTCAGCAGTCTTCCTGTGCCTTATCTGCACGCCCCAGGCCCATCCATCCCACCCACCCTCTATCAAAGGCGGTTCGCGCCAGTGGATGCGCGCTGTCAAGGGTGCGAAAGGCCAAGGTGCCAAACTACATGTACACTTCAAAAGGTATCAAACGCCAAGGGTCCATAAGTCACATGGCCTCCTCAGACCCCGTGTCTCCAGCCAGGCCTCCCCTTGAAGCAGGCCGCCCCCCTAAGACCACAACATACATACGACATTCATTCACAAACACACCCCTGTTTCTAATACTTTATAAACCACTTGATATGTCTCATGAGAACATCTTTGTGCTTTGCAAGTCAACTCCTGAACGTGTTACCTGGCAACCACTGAGATCTACGCTAATCTGCTCGTCGTCGTGCTATCCGTGAACTTCTGTGACCGCTTAGAGCAAACCCATCAGTGTGCTACCTGTGGCCACCCACCTATTCTCCTGCAACATACTGCTCTGCTTGCTGAATCCGACTGTTTGTTGGTCAAGGTAAGGCCATGTATCCTAGTCATATTTCGCAGATTTTTAAATTTCTATCTATTTGCGAGTAGAGTACACAATAGTGCTATGTTCATTGGTCTCATTGCTATTGACTTGAGTTTCCATTGCTATGCTATCAATAGATCTATTTATTTTCATCTGTGTCTATTGTCATCGAATTGCATTCTTCGGGGGTCCAGTCTATAATGTAAGCATGTTTCCTTCTCGTGCAATACAGAACATCCAAGGGATGAGTCACATGTTCAGATTTTAGTCACATCATTTATACATTTCTACAACTTATGCAAATACTAAGCCGCACATAATGAACTGGTACAGTTCATGCGACCAAAACAAACCTTGCATTGATCATTGTATGATTCATTTACTTTTGTATGAAATCTTTATTCTTGAAGATTGTACAATAATGTCGATATTTACTTTTCAGGTTTATAAACAATGCCTGCCTGTTCGATTAGCGGTTGCCCTTCGAAGACCCATGCGAAATCTGAAGGCACTAAAATGCATGTATTCCCGAAAACTGTTGATCGAATAAGAGAATGGGTCAGACATTGCGGATATCCACTGGATGAGCTGGAAAGTAGAGTCCAACAAGTCTTACAGGACAAGAGACGATACCGCATCTGCAGCCGTCACTTTTCTTTCCTTGGACATGTACACAACATCTTGGGTAACAAAGAAGAATAAACGGCGAACGACACGGAAATTGCTCAAAAACGCTATTCCCACTCTATTCGTCCACATTCCGCCACCGGTGAGTCAAGTGTCCGGATTTAGCTTTAGGCCTTGCGGTAGTGTGTAGGTATCCAAAAGGATGAATTGATATTGTAGGTGTTCTGTCCCTTGTAATAATTTTGATATTGATATGAGTGTATAGTTTTTTGAATAATGACATTTATCAATATATTCTTTTTCGATTTCATAACCCACAAACGCAATGTATATATATGGGAACAGGGAATTGTGCTGTATTGAGCATTTTTCAAGTATTCTGTCGCCTTACATGGCTATGTTTCATATTGGCATTTCATTATCAATCATTTACCTTTACAACTTCTTGACTATCCCTTGAATCTGAAGCAAGAACATTCTACATCCTTGACGTGGTTGCAGTTATCAACCACTTCTAGCGCGTATCAGGTGATCTTACTAGGCTAATCCGCTACAGACTTGTTTTATGCATGTCAAGTAATAGTTTTATTTTATTGTGTAATTATTTTACCGAATGTTTGGTTAGTGCTTTCCAATTGATATATACCTTAGTTATAGTCCACTGGTGTTTGTTTTCCGTTATAATTAGTGTTATCCATACTAATGCTAGTACTGTCTTTCAGGGGGATGCTGAAGCGTCCGCCACATCTACAACATTTCTAGATGTTCTTCACCAGCAGGAGGTATAGATACTGACAGCTCCATCAAGCGTCATCATCAGAGCTGGAATTCGTGTCGTTTGATTGTTCTACACAATGTTTCATTCGTGGTTAGCCGTTCATATGTACCTGTGCTGTCGACCCCAGGTGTGTGTTATGTTTTCACTATTGTAATCCTCATTAATGCAAGTACTATGTTTCAGGCAGTTGATGGAGCGTCAACCCCTGCACTTGATGCAGAGCCTGACATTCAAGTAATTCCAGGGGAAGTGGAAGCGGGACCATGCGTATACGAATCGGCGCAACAGCTTTTGGAAGTGCGCACTACATTTGCAACATCCATAGATATTCTTCAGCAGCACGAGGTATGGATAATGACAGCTCCATCATGCGTGATCATATAACGTGATTCATTTGCTATACTTTCTTCCCTATTAACGCAAGTGCTGTGTTTCAGGGAGACGACGAAGCTTCCACTACAATCACAACATCTTATTTAGATGATGCAGATGTAAATAAATCGTAGATATAAGTCGATGAAATGTGATCATATTTAGATTTTCCTTGATTCTTTTGGACAATGCATCATTTGTGGTTATCTCTTTATATGTACCTGTGCGTGTTTGGCTATTGAGATGTACCCGTGTGTTCGTCCTCACGTGTGTTTTATGCTAACAATATTTTGATACATAGTAATGAAAGTACTATATTTCAGGGAGACGATGGAGCCTCATTCCATGCTGTCTATGCGGATTCAGAAAATATAGCCGTTGCAGCGCAAGAGGAAGGGAGGACATGCGGAAACGAATCAGAGCTACAGTGTGCAGACGTTGAAGGTCGAGTCAAAAAAGTTGCAAAGAAAAAAAACAAAAAAAGGTTAGTTACAAACAGTTCATAACTTTAAAAAAATGTTTGTGCTGGGGACTATTTTATGTTTTTTTCCAGTCAATTGTACTACACTTTATCTTGTGTTTAAACTGAACATCCCTTTTCCAATCTCTCCTCCAGTTACCTGTGGGTGTCAGAACTATACATACACAGACAGTGAAGCGAATGAGAGATGTGGCTTGCCAGACCGTGTACACTATGGAGGAACTATTAATTGAGGCGAGGCGTGTTCAGGCTCGAGATGCTCATGTCCAATGGCCAGAGCATGCATTAACTGTGTTTGGAGACTACAGCAAAGTTGCATTGGACCATAGCTACAGTGCGACCGCACCACCACAAGAAGATGTTATTGAATGTATTGAAGATAGCTCTGAAGTAGTTGCAGATCAATTCACACAATCTACACCCGCCAAAAATTTGCCACCAAAAAACCTGTCGACATTGTTGTGTTCTCCCATCAATGTTGAAGTAATAGATGTCGAAATGACAGAGAATGAACCAGCCGCAGCATCCATAGACGCATCAGAACTTGATATCAGCGATATTACTTTCCAATGTGTTGAAATCTCCACAACATCACAGGCCGAAACAACGTTGACGCAGGATGACAGTCTAATGAAAGATGGCAAATACATTGTATTCGACAGTTGTTTGATGGAAATTATAAGTATGCTGAAATGTGTGCATTCCATTAAAGGGAAAGTATGTGGGAAGCCATTGATTAATGTGACTCGTCAAATAAAAGGCAGTAATGTCAAAATAAATGCCGCCTGTAGATTAAATCATAGGTTCTCATGGTCTGCACAACCGATGCTGGGTAAACTGCCAGCAGGCAATCTACTGTGTGCAGCTGCATCACTTTTTAGTGGCTCCAGTTTTAGAAAGTTATAGGCTTTCTTTCAGTTTGTGGGACTCCATTTCATTTCTAAAGCGCTGTTCTACATATGCCAACGTGATTATCTGTTTCCGGCCATTAGTGATGCTTGGAAAATTGAACAATTGTCTCTAGAAAGTACATTCGAAGGCAAACGATTCAGGCTAGCCGGCGATGGACAGTGCGACAGCCCTGGATTTTCTGCCAAGTACTGCACCTACCACTTTCAGGACATGGATAGTAAGAAAATTGTGAGTTCGGTGGTCGTGCAGGTAACACAATGTACATCGTCAGTGGCCATGGAGAAACTAGGATTTATAAAATCAGTGGAATATCTACAATCAAGGGGAATGCACATCGACCTCATAGCCACGGATAGACACGTTTCAATTGCCAAGACAATGAGAGAGCAGTTCCCACATATTAAACATCAATTTGACGTATGGCATCCTGCTAAATCAATCAATAAGAAAATCTCCGCTGCAGGGAAAAAAAAAGGTTTTGAAAGTATTTTGCAGTGGTCCCATTCTATCACCAACCATCTTTGGTGGAGCTCAAAAACTTGTGAAGGGTCAGTGGAAATACTACTTGAAAAATGGCGGTAACTGATGCACCACTGTACCAACATTCACCGCTGGACAGCAAATCAACATTTCCACCAATGTGAACATGGCCCTTTGTCCCCAGAGGAGGCACGGAAGAAGAAGTGGTTGATTCCATCTTCACCGACACACAAAGCCATTGAGAAGATTGTTTTCGACAAAACTCTATCAAGAGATTTGAGAGAACTGGCAGAATTCTGTCACACAGGAGATTTGGAGGTGTTCCACAATATGTACAGGCCAAAGCGCTTGCATTTTAGCTTTCGGGGCATGAAACATCGCACTCTACTAGCGGTCTTGGCCCATAACAGCAATGTCGGACGTGAACAATCTAGGACTAGGGGTAAAGTAAGGATGCCTCGCTACACTAAGGTGTTTTCAAAACGAAGTAAGCAATGGGTGATCAAACCAGTCTATGATGAAATGCAGTTCGACTTTGTGAAAGGCCTTATTGTTGCTGTGTTAGAGAAGCACAGATATGGAATTTTGGACGTTTCTGTGCAGAGCAGTGATCCATTGCCACCGAACATTGCGACTGTGCCATGCCCACCCGAAGCACAGCTGATTGGGAAGTACAAATCCCGGTTTAAATAATTGCAATACGATTGTCTTTTTGTAAATAATTGTTATTGTACAGTGTACCTGTAACCTTAACCCCTATCTTCATCATCATGGGTGGCGAACAAGCTGTGTGTCATCTTTGAATTCTCTCTATTCACCTCATATATGTGTATGTATATATTTTTCTCATGTCTCATCTCATGTAAATGCTGCGCACTGTTAACGGAGGGGAGGCTTGCGTATTGCAAATAATAAAACAAACAAACAAACAATAAATCTCACTTTGCAGACAACGGGGACAAAATTGGGGCACTTAAAACGCGCCAACCAAGCGGGCCGTGGCATTTGGGAGAGAAGCCAGTTCGCATTTGCACATTGAGGCGCACTACATAGACGGATTCTAAACTTCAAGTTCTCATAGATGCCTATAAAACGTGATGTTGCAAATAAAGAATGTGAAGGACAGCGCCCAGATGAGGCCCACAAGTCACACTGGAAGTATAAGGGTATATTGTTTTTTTACCTTGAGACAGGGACCATGCCGAAAGAGCTACATTTGAAGGGCGTGCGCAATAACGTAAGAGACGATAAGGTAGAAAATTCAGAAACTAGACCGAGTTTCATTTTAGTTCAGTATACGAAAAATCGTTGTCAAGAGCACGGTCCGTTTTACAGACTGCATTACGAAGAGACACAATGGAAATTTCAAATATAATGTAAGTAAATCTTTACACGCTTTTATACCGGAATGAAGATTTAACGAATGGATGCATTAATAAATGAATGAATGAAGAGCTAGGAAAAGCAAGTAAAACGTGTTCGTAGTGGGCACATGGGCATGCAGGTCCACTGGTCTCACCGATCTAGGTCCTTGGCCCAGCCACTTTTCCCTGCACTGCCTACCTGCACTACGGGACTGTCTCTGTATCCTTCAGCCCCTTCTCCCGGCATTTACCTTGCACTTGCCACCAGCTGGCCCTATTATTTAATTTGTATTCACCTAACCATGTACAGGACTTTTACCACCCCTCCCCACTTCCCCATGCGCGATCAGAAAGACACCTGACCTAGTAGGATCGTTGTCTGTCTGCCCTTGTTCCCCACCTGCCTCGTCGCGCCTAGAAACACTTGAGTATAGGCGCGTTACAAATGCCATATCATATATCATATCATTCCTCACGCATGTAGACTAACTGTCGTTTATCATTGTATGTTGGCCTCGATTTATTTCGTTACTTTTCGCATTGATTTCAGAGCCGAACATACTCCGTTGAACTATCCTTGCAAGCAAATAGTTTCTGATCGGCTGTAATAAATAAAATAAGTAATATTAATGAAGATCGGCTGGCGAAACTAGTTATAATTTTTTTGTTTTCATAACAGGTATTTGCTCCCCTTCTGCTACTGCCATCGGTTTGAGACACCAGCAGATGGCTTTTACAGTAGACACCTGCAGCTTCGTGTGAACAACTGGAGCACACTGACAATTTTATGGGACGATCGCCAAGGGCCCATATGCCCTTACGCTGTACTAGTGGCTAGAAGCAACATATCAACCTCTACGATGGACTAGTGCCTAGTTGATGGAACAGCCTTGCGGTTCACCGTGCTTCCAAAGTGCTTCTTTTAACGAAAAGCAACACCCTGTGTACCATGGCGGATACAGATAAAAGTAAATAAATGGTTTTCGGAGTTCATATGGCAATTGCTGAATATTCTCTAAACATTTAATGTAAAATAAATGTACTTTACCAAATGTACCATGTTGCTGTTTGATTTTAAAGTACAGTTTCATATTCCGAATTGTGGCGCGCTGTGTTGTGAGATGGTCTGTGTTGGTTTCCGGGTTCTGTGTGGAGTCGCGTAGAAGACGACTGGGCGCGTTTGCCTACGCAGCACAGTAACGTCACGGAGAGAGGCGGGGAATATGAATGTTTGGATAATGTCAGGCTCAGGGGCGGAGGAATCGATTTAGTGCCGCAAAAGCAGGTCAGCCAGGGCGATGCGGCAAGTGATAGGATTATCAGAAAATGGCTGCGCCCTGGTGCTTGTTTTCGCGTGCGTTTAATGGACGAAAACTCAGGTAAGGTCCATAGGAAAATTTTCTAAAATCGAGCCACTTAGGCTTAAAAAAACATGGCCGACCCGTAGGGACAATAACATTTTTTACTAGACCATGCCTTTAACTTTGACTTTCCCTCCCTTTTAAATTCCTGGAGAGCCATTTTGCTCCTACTTCATTTTGTGAGCTTAACTTGTCTGGAATTTAAGGGAAGTGGTGTGTTGTATTAAGAGTGTGATTTTTAGACTGCTTATAATAGTGTACTGTTATACAACTGAAGAGTGAAATAAATGTATATTCTTTTACTTGAAAACCTTGAGTCAGTGTTTGCCTGAATCATAGTAATTTCTGTCCTTTGTGTAACTATTTGATACTGCTCACTTACTCTTGAGATAAGTCTGGCTGCTCCGCTACTGCTACCACTTTAACTGTGTAGTACAAGCTTGTACCAAAGGTGAAATTGTACTGTCACTTGTAGTCTTAAGTGTGTGTGGTGTTCCCAAAGAGTACTGCATATAATTCTGCCTAACACTGTCCCATATGCCGTGCTCCCTGCTTGCCCGCCCTCACTCTTATTCATCTGAACACGCACATGCTTTATTGCTGTACTATCCAATCTAAATGAAATGTCCTCCGCCCTCCATTGGTCTAGTCCACTCTCTTTTACTCTTTCCTCTGTCTGTGCTGTTCTTCAGTGTGCCAGCTCTACTCGTGCTGCTTTCAGCGCCTCTTCTAATTCCTTCTGTCCCTTACAGTCTGGAGGTGGGGCGTTAGTTGGGGTAGGAACATACAGTGGTGGCTGAGGTGGGCACGTAGATCGGGTTAGTGGAGCCCGTTGCTGGACGGGCCACTAACGGATACAGTCCCTTGTGTTGTACTGAGGTCTCCCCGCCCCCTGTCATGGTTACTCCTCTTGGGGTATATTGCGCCCCACTCTCATCAGGGTCCTCTACGTCCTCAATCTCTTTCCTCTTCTGCAGTTGTTTTCTTTTATCCTTTTCTGCTAAAAATTTACTCATGTGTTCTAAAAAAAAAATTTTTTCAATTTGTTTTTATTATTTTAAAACAACAAACCAAACATTACAACTCTGAGGACGTTCATAATCAATAACAAACCAACACATTATACATTCAACACATTATACATTTCCCGTCCTCCCCCTCCCTCCCCACAAACTCGAGCCGTAACATCAGTGTCATCTTCATAAGCATTTTTGGGAATCTCAGTGCTTATTGACTCATCTGAGTCTTCTGTTTCATGACTGACCTGGTGAGGTGTAGCCATTGAGGTCACCAATTGCCTCCAGGCCATCAGGGGGCCCACTCCCTCTTCTCCTCCCCTAGTGGCAGCTTCAAACCAACCGCAGTTTCAGCTTCCGCCAATCTCAAGAGGTCCGCCCACCATGTCTCCACTCTAGGCCTATGGGCTGCCTTCCAACACATTGCAATCCTGCGCTTGGCCAGGACATATGCCAGGTCCTTCATTTTGTTGATCTGCTTTAAATTACGTGGCCTGGGGAAATTCCCAAGCATGCATGCCCCAGCAGACCCCACGTCCAGCACCACACCCCCACTGGCCATTCTCGTCTTTATTTCTTCCCAGAATCTATGCACCTCTAGGCAAGCCCAGAACATGTGCAGCAGCCCAGCCTCCTCCTCCCCACACCTGGGGCATTTCTGTATAGCTGAGCCTCCAAACCTGGCTATCCTTCCAGGGGTCAAATAGGCTCTGTGGGTGACATACAGCTGGATCTGCTGGAGTCTCGCATTCCGAGACACCTTTTTGTGGTACCTCTGTACTCTGTCCCATTGTCCATCGGTCATTGACTCTCCAATCTCCTCCTCCCAATCATGCCTCAGCTGAAGTAGCTCCCTCTCTGCCTTTGCTCTTAAGAGCTCATATATCCTAGATATTTTTTGTCCTCCCTCTGAGACATCATACATCATTTCCAGGGTGGCATCAGGTTCTTCCGCCAGCGCCGTCTCAGGCCACCTCCCCCTTACCCGTTTCAAGAGCCTGATGTATGTGATATATTGGCCGCTACGCACCCCTGTCTCCTCATGCAACCTCTGAAATTCCAATAGCTCCCCTTCCTGCAATATATCTCAGAGGGTGGCTAGACCCGCGGTTCCCAGTATCTGCGGACTGCTTCAAACAATAGGGGTCATCACCACATAGAGCCATCAGCGGGACCGGCAGAACGAGCAGGTCTGGATCGCCCACCGTTTTCCATGCTCTGCGCCAAACTTCCCAGCCCAACTCCAATAATCTGTATACCTATCTGTATACTAATCATACAGGATTTTATGTTCATCTGGTTGTATATATTACACTTTTTCTTTTGTTAAGTGATGTCATTATGAACGAGTATTGTTTTTGCACATCTTTTAAATCTATGCACTATGTGTTAGTCCATATGAGAAAATAAATCTGTTTTTTGCATTTATATATTTACGAACACAATGAATGATTTGTACATATCTTTGACCCCCCGATTGGATCTGCTATTTAGCAACCAACCACTTTACTAAAGCAAGTTTTTGGACCAGCTTTGATACTTAAACTGGTCCACCCCAACCATTACCTTGAGTATTGTTCACTAGCAAGGGTACATCTATTTATTTTTATGCTTTGCTTCCAGGCTCAGTGCCCTTGCTGAATTGAGCCCAACCCTACTACCTTATGGGGTTTTCTTATGTTACTAAGCATGGACAAGGACCTATAGGACCCGCATTCCGTGTCCGACTTACCTGGTTTCAGGAGCGGGACGATCACCGCCTCGCGGAGGGACGCCGGCAGTTCCCCCGCTCATATGCTTCATTAAACATAGCCAGCAGCGGCTGGAGTAGCTCCTGCTTGTATGCTTTACAAAATTTGCTGGGTAACCCATCCGACCCGGGCGCTTTGCATGTAGGTGGGTGTTGGATCACCGCCTCCAGTTCGTCTACGGTGATGGGGGCATCCAGATATGCACGTTCTAGGTTATCTAAGGTGGGCAGCCCCACATCCTCTATTGTTTCCAATATTTCCTGGCTCATATCCTCTCCTGTATCCTCATATAAACGTCTGTAGTACTTGAGGAACTCCCCATTTACCCCCTCTTGGGTGTTATAAGTTCGACCTTCCGCATCCCTAACCTCTCTGATCACTGGACGGGGAGTCTCATTTTTATATAGCCAGGCCAGTAGTCTACCTGGCTTATCCCCCCCTGTATGTAACCTCTCCGTATATTTCCTATAATTTAATTTGCATAATCTATCCCAGAGTTACATACAAGCTAATTGTAAGTCTTTTATCTTAGCGCTGTTCTTACGGGCGGTCCCAACACTACGAGTAAGGCCCTCCAGCTCTCTTTCTGTTTCCAGCAGTTTCCGTTCAATACTCCCTTGGAGCCCTTTAGATTTTGATATGGCTACCCACCCAACACCACCTTGAATGCCTCCCATACTGTTCCCACAGAACGTACACTGCCCGTATTAATTTCAAAGTATTCCTCGATAGCCACCCTCAAATCCTCTTGAAATTCCACATCCTGTAGAGCCTCAGTTCTGAGCCTCCATGTCGGGATACGCGCTCTGGGGGGTTGATGCTGCCACTCTACCACTGAAGGCGAGTGGTCGGATAGTACCCTGGCCTTGTATTCGGCCCCCACTATTTCTCCTGCTATCTCCGCCGCAGCAAACACAAAATCCAACCTTGTGTGCAGGTCATGTGGCGCTGCGTAGTGCGAATACTGCCTATCCGTTGGGTGTAACCTTCTCCACACATCCTCCAGACCAAGGTCTATCAATAGGGTCCTCAATGCTTTAGCTGCTGGCGCTGGCTTCCCTGATTTGTCATCTGACCTATCAATCATGGGGTTCAGGGTGGAGTTGAAATCCCCTCCCCACACCATTGCACCACCCACCAGGGGGCTAATTTTACTCTATAGGGACCTAAAATCTGCTGCTGTATCATGGTTAGGGGCATACAAATTTACAATGTTCACCTCCCTATTTTCCAGGATCCCCGCCACCACCACCATCCTGCCCTCTGGGTCTAGTATGTGGTGCCTATAACATTCCCTTTCCATTTCCTTCTAACCACCTCCAGCTTCTCCTTGGTGAGGTGGGTCTCCTGTAGCAAGGCTATGTCAATGCGCATCCTCTTTAAATACATCATCACTTTGTTGCATTTCAGATAGCTATTGAGGCCCCGCACATTTCAGGTCACCACTCTGAGATTACCCAACCCCATCTACTCAATGTACTCCCCCCTCCACCTTCCCCTACCCTCCAATATCTTCCCTGATGACCCGTTGTCCGACTCTTGGCCCTCCCACCCTAAACAACCCCCCCTTCCCAAAACCTCCCCCATTCCCATTCCAAAACTCGACCCCACTGCACACAACCCTTCCCCTCCCCCCGTCCTATCCAGCCCCAACAAATGCCCAGCTCCATCCCTGGATCTCAGGCCCACCCACGTCTGGTCCTGTCTCGTAACCGAAGACTAGGGCCCCGCGGGGCGTCACCGATCTAACAGTGACCTAACTAAGTGTACTACTAAGGGGTTTAAGGATTGTCTCCCGGAGCTCCCATTCAACTGATTAGGATAGTTGCATCCAACGGATCTTGCTGGCACATGTTTGCTGCAACCCGTTCCCACACTCTTTACTTAACACTATATTCAAGTCCCAATGACTACATCTGATTAGGATTATAGCCTCTAACGGATCTTGCTAGCATATATTGCTGCAACACATTCCCCCATCAACTTTATATAATGCCAAATTCTAGTCCCAATGTCTTATGTTATGTCGCCAGGGATGACCCAGCTGTGCGCTACTTATCTTCCGCTACTCCCATCTGGACATCCAGTTCCTGGGGGCGACCCTGCATGTCCAGCCAGTCTATAGCATCCTCCGGCGTCTCGAAGAACAAAGTTTTATTCTTATAGAACACTTTCAGTTTGGCCGGGTAGAGCAACATATATCGGTAGCCGGCTTCTCTCAACCTCCTTTTCACCGCCCCGAAGTTCATCCTGCTGCGCTGTACGTGCAAAGTATAGTCCGGGTACGCCGTGATTTGTTCTAAAAAAAACCTTATTATGGGTGTCCTGCTCTGGCTAGGAACGGGGCATCCCCCCTGTGTCTCTACCACCTACTGCTTATAGTATTACCCTATCTTTTCCCTATACAATGGCAGCGCAGTATACATGTATTCTAGCAGAGTCCCTCCTCCCATTTTGGCGGATAGCGCGCTCAAATCTCCTAAGCGTATGTTCGCGCGCTGCGCACGCTGCAGTTTGTCAAAGTCAAACCAGTTTTCTGCTCACTCTTCCCTGTCCCCCCCAGTCAAAGGTTTCTCCCCATCCCTTCACGCACACCCATTACCACACTATGGTCACTCAATGTACTTAAAATACCATACTAACAACACACTTGGGGCATTCACGTCTTACAAATAGAAATCGCAATACACTAGAACAACACTAAAACAACAAATACTAATATGTCCGAGCCCACCAATTATGCAGAGCTCCTACTTGTTTACCTCAGTGTACGCAAAGTAAATGGTACCATCATTTTCCCTCACTCGGAAAGGCTCCCTGAACTCCTTTATTTTCCTTCCTTATTTTTCCTCTTTAAAAAAATGTAATAAATAAAAACACCCAAATTCTTCTTTACTGCACAATTACACACTCCTTTTCCCCATTTGCAGAATCCCCGTCTTTCATGCATGTGCACCGTTCCCCTACTTGTTATCACTTGCAAGGGTATACTCATATGTGCGTGATCACCCAAACTCCTCCTTCACGAGGTCGCAACAATGGCTTGTACTCTCCTCGAAGCTGTGCCCTGCTTCAAAAAGCAGACAGGAATTCTGAAAAAACAGCTCCTGCACACATCTGGGACTGACGCGTCTGGCACTGGTCGCTGCAGGTGGCCGCGGCCCCTTTGGAGAAGCAGCCTGGTAGCCTCCGTCAGGATCACGTTGAGATCACCAAATGAAGACACGCCCCTGCATGCTCACTCCAGAAAAAATACAACCCGATAGGGAAAAAAAGGCCCAGGTCACCACCTGCAAGGATAACAAGTATTTATTTCTACAAAATACAAATGCATCAGCAAATGACTCTGCTGCCGATGAACGTTCTGCCGAATTGTGGATGTGCAGCAAGCTAAAAGGACGCCTGGCGTCATCAAGACCGTCACTACATACTGGGAAAACCTGCAAGATTGTTTAGAGCGACCCTATACATGGGTGGCCCACTCCATAGGGGATACTAGGCCATTGGTCCTAGCTTCCTTGTCCATTTCTATCCACGTGGGGGTGCTATTGGGCTCGTCATCCGCGATAAAACAGGGCCTAACAAGCAATTACTTATTCTGAAAAAAATGCTACTCTATCACTGTAAAGGTGCACCTGGCAGACACAGATGGGCCCAGGGGGAGAGCCAAGCTCACACCAACTTGCATACTTCACTCACTCCCAGATGCGCCAGTAGCCTCGAAGGTCTTCCACCCTTGCTTTGAGCTATAATTTCATCCCTCCCTCGCAGCTCGCAGCACAAATCACATGACACAAATCCAAAGGCAAGAAAGCCTTGCTTTCTGATCTTTCTGATCTTTCTAATCGATGGGGGTTTTACAGCTTTATGGTCGGTGGTCTGGGCCTGGCTGGTGCTGTGGTATGTGGGGGATCTTGTGATCAAAGTATAGGAAGGCTGTAACTCTGACATGTGGGGTGTTGGCGCTGAGGGATCATGCTATCTGTATTGTAAAATGGTAACTGCCAAGAGGTGTTCTGCCCCCTTCTTGTGGCCTTGCAGAGCACATTATTTCTGGGGTGCGAAGTCCTACAGCCTCTGAGACAATGGCAGGCTTGTAAATCGCCAAAGCTTACTCGTGATGGGGGCTATATCTGCGTGGGCCATGCAAATCTATTACTAACACGTTTGGTGCTTTTCGATGCGCTTGGGCCCATGTTAAAAAATGTCTGCCAACAAATAAGATGGCCCTTCACCTCATATAATAAGACTATGTAGCATCTACTGATAGGGGGGCACCTCATTTCATTAAGGCCTGTACTGGGGAGGGGTGATTGTGTATGAAGAGTGGCCTGTCTGGCTGTGAAAATCAGGGAAGACAACATAAATCACTATGATAATAAAGTAACTGCTAATTCCATGTCTTTTTCTCTTGTTTCAGGACATGGTCACCTATTATTTGAATCTGACCTATTCTAACATTGAGTCTCCAAGATGGGAGAAGGAGTACCGCTTGACAGAAACCTTCCATGTCCTTGATGGTTCTGTCAATTCCATGCAAGCAGTGCTGAATAAAATATCTACAAACAACTGTTACTTACAAAAATATTATGAGTATAACTCTGTTAATCATGACTTAACTATCTGTGATCACAACTGCAGAATTGATCATGTGTGTGCCATTAGAGAAGTTGATTATTCAAAATATGATGAATGTCTAAGCACCGAGAGTTCTTCTAGTATGTCACAGCAGGTATCTTTGTTAATTATCATTACATTAGTCGTACTTTTTATTTAAGTGGCAGTTTGTTCCGCACCATACAGTAGATGAAATGAATGAAAAAATGTACTTCTATTGCCATGGTAGGTGAATCACAGACAATGCAAATGTAAAATAAATTGTAAATTATAGTCCAACCAAAATAAAGGTTTAATTGATGGACCTTTAAATGCTAGATATTAAAGACATCAACTAAAACGCGGTTGCGTGTTCTTATTTTACTTTATACACGTTGACATGTGCATTATTGTACTTAAAGTCATACCAGGAAAACAGATAATAAGAGCGGAGGTGGGATAAGGGGATGGGCTTGGTAGAAGAGAGAGCGGGGATGGGTGGGTGCATCTCAGAACACTATGGGCCTCCTCGGGTTGGGAGGAGCAGCAAAAATGCGTCAGTAACGCTATTACTGTTCCCCCCAATCCCGAGTTTGGGCGGAAAGTAGCAGGTTTACCTCCAGCTTTTTTTCTGGAGGTAAAACTCTCCACTTTCCGCCCATTTATGGCACTATTACCGCAGCACTGATACTGCCGGCGGTAATAGCGCTGTTACAGCCCCATAGAGTCATATGGACCTATCAAAAAATGGGGAGTAACAACCTTACCACAACTCATGAACCGGCGCTAATAGCGCCCGACCGCGTTGCGGTAACGCTATTTGCATTGGCAGTAGCCCAGCAGATTTACTGCTGGCATACCACCAAGGCTGTGATGAGGTCCTATGTCCTAAGACTTTCCCAGAGACATATAAAGGCTGAAAGGCACAGTCTGTTATCAATGCACCATTTCAATGGGTTAGCTTTTCAGATGTTCAATGTGAGGGAAAGTATATAGTGGAATTTATCAAAAATAAATATTATGTTAAGTATGCCTAATCTTTTGCTAAGTAAAAAGCAGCTATCTAAGGAATTATGTGGCCCTGGGTACAGGCCCGTTGGGTGTTACCTAGATGAAAACATTTGAATTTGACGTGGTCAAAACTAAATGTGTTTAAGGCCCATATCCAAATGTAGTGGTGTATTCAGGCTTTCTGCTGCCATATACCCAAACAAGTGCATGCACCCCCCCTCATCTTTACCTGTGCCAGACTCGGCACCTTCAACAGATTAACCCCTTCAACAAACTCTGTCCACGTTGTCCAAACTGCGCACCTTCACCCCATTTTGTCCCCCAGTTTTTCTCCATAAAATTATAAGTACGTTTTTAAGGTTTCAGGGATTATAAAGTTATTGCTTCCTTATTAATCCAAGCCTGTCATCTTCTGTTATGTTAGTTGAAAGAATGTTTTCAGATCTCTGCTGCCCAAGATTTGGAGGAGACAGTGTGTTCTACAGTTGAGTGCACTAAAGGTGATTGTTACGGCTAATTATCACTTCCTCCAATAGAGGTGTGAGAAGGTTGGAACAAAGGACATTTTGGTTTAATGCCAATAATCCATATTTTCTCACAAATTGCCTGCTGTCACATAACTCAATTTCAACATGCGTCTTGTCAAATGGTAAAGTTTACATATTAAATATATTCAAGTTATCCAGGCACATCTGATAAAAATGGTTAATACAAATCATTTAGCCCCCTTCCCATGGTTACCCCAGAAGCTCAGTCTCGAGCCCAGGTTCTCTCTAGGTTGGATTATTGCAACAGCCTCTTTCTAAATCTACCAACTTCTACTCTCCGGCCTTTGCAACTTATCCAGAACAGGACTGCGAGACTTGTCCTTGGCCTCAAGACCTGGGATCGTATCTCTCCAGCCCTGAAATCTCTCCACTGGCTCCCAGTGGCTACAAGTATTAAATTCAAGACCCTTTGCATTGTCCACAAGGTTTTCTGGGGCCTGGGTCCAAAATAACTTTGCATGTCCCTCCGTAAATACCTTCACTCTCGAGCTCTTTGCTCCTCCACCTCCACCTTCCTCAGGGTCAGTTGTTTTTCAAAGAAACGAGCTGGGGCTAGATCTGTCTTTGGGTGGGGCCTTCCTCTGGAACAGCCTCCCTGCCACCATCCGAAACCATCTCCGGTTCCGGAAGCACCACAAGACCTTCCTTGTTGCTTCTACCTTCTCTCCTCCTCTCCCCTGCTGATCGGCTCTGCTTCGGCATTGTGCACCTCTTTACCGTCTGATTTTTGGGCCCAGTTACCTGCTCACCCTGCCACCCACCCACACTGCTTCCTGTCAACCCTAAATAACACCGTAGATCCCTTACTGCTATGTATCAAAATCAACATGATTAAATTGTTCAAAAAAGTACCAAACTCTGGTATCATGCATTTTTATGAAATTCTCTGAAAACAAAAAGGGCAAATTTCTAGAAAGTTATTTGAAAAGTTTATTATTTAGACAAAGAAAATCCTGATGGGCATAAAGGTTGTAATAACAAAGAAGTATAACAGAAATGGTTAAAACACTCACAGTTGTAATTCACAATTTTGTTTAAAGAACAGAAAACAATCAATTATTCTTTTTTTGAGAAGCAGAAAAAAATATTTTTTTAAAATAGGTTCTTCTTTGTTGTAAAGTCACAAAGAAGAAGTAAAAAAGGAATGGAGTACTAGTGGAGAGAAGATATATGGACGGTTCTTAAGGTAAACAAATATGACAGGTCTGTCATTAGGAATATTGGAGTTAGAGTTTGAGAGGATACGGTTGTTCTGTGTAGAGAAGGAAGAACTGTTTACCTTAAGAACCGTCCATATATCTTCTCTCCACTAGTACTCCATTCCTTTTTTACTTCTTCTTTGTGACTTTACAACAAAGAAGAACCTATTTTAAAAAATATTTTTTTCTGCTTCTCAAAAAAAGAATAATTGATTGTTTTCTGTTCTTTAAACAAAATTGTGAATTACAACTGTGAGTGTTTTAACAATTTCTGTTATACTTCTTTGTTATTACAACCTTTATGCTCATCAGGATTTTCTTTGTCTAAATAATAAACTTTTCAAATAACTTTCTAGAAATTTGCCCTTTTTGTTTTCAGAGAATTTCATAAAAATGCATGATACCAGAGTTTGGTACTTTTTTGAACAATTTAATCATGTTGATTTTGATACATAGCAGTAAGGGATCTACGGTGTTATTTTGGTCTTTTGTCCCCTCCTTTTCTGCTCATGGGGCAAATCCCCCCCCTCTTTCTTTGTTTGTCCTGTCAACCCTGGCACTTGGGTTGGTATCTGTAACCCTACAGCCCCCCCCCCCTTATCTGCACTTATCAGACACACCCTGTCTGTTGCCTTAAACCTAGCACTTGACACTTGCTGGCTGTGCTGGCTGCACTACCACTGTTTTATGTTTGTATGTATTCCTTTGCTCACCACTTTCCACTTCCCTCCCCATGCACTTTCCCCCTTCCCTCTCCCCTGCACTTGCGCATTCTCAATGTCACTGGGCCTAGTAAGATTGTTGTTTTGTTCTCCCTTGTTCCCCCTCCCTTGCCTTGTTGCGCTCTGAAACACTTGTGCACAAGCGCAATACAAATAAAATATCAATATCAATACCAGTTAAAATATGGTAAAATAACAAGTGAAGTTTGTAAACTCTGCCTGGACATAAATACATCAGTACAGTTGGAGAAGGTTCTAAGAATATTTGGCTGTGCATTCTCACGGTTGAGTAATGGATAAGGGCGACCCTGAACATTCATGTGTGGGAAACAACAGCATTCCTCACACAATGCAGGCACCTTTTATAACAAATTACATGGTACAAACTGTTTACATCATTGCTGTTTGTGCAATTGTTCAAACTACCCAAAACTCCAAGAGGACAATTGAGCAATGATTAGGAATTCCAGCACAATATTAGCTTTGGTTAGGTTAGGTGTGTGGTCTAGGCTAAGGCTCTTGCCAGGTTGTGTTTGAGTTATTTGAAATGTTTGGTAACTCTGTAGAGTTGGTTGGAATGTTCTATACATAGGAACATTTTGAGATTTGTCGGTATAGATGTAGATGTCCTGCTGTCGTTTGAAGTACTGTTTCACAGTAAAAGTATTAACTTGCATTTAGAATATAATTAATAGTGTATTTGTGTATTGATTAGAAAGAACTCCAAAGATAATTTGAAGTGGCACCAATAAAACAATGAGGTTTTGGCTGTTTTGTATATTAAAGAGCATTTTGGGAAGATAAGAATGTCCAAGGAGCTTTATATCTGTCATATGTCTGATGTCTGTGAGAGTTGTATGACTGAATCACTAAATACCTAAAGAACGCCGGGTTTGTTACACGTTTCCTTTTTTAAACCAAAGTCACCCTTACAATAAAGCTTTTCTAAATCTTAAGCATATATACAGGTTTGCCATCAAAGACTTTAGCTGTCACGGTGGAATGTCTGCTAACAGCTCAAAATCACTTGCAGTGTTGTGGATCAGCCAGACTAAGAGAAACCAAATTGAATTTATATTTCATAAATGACAACCAGTAAATTGAAAATAACTCCAATAAAAGGTTGGTCCTCTGGCAATCTGCCGCCCCAGGCCTGAGCCTAGTCGCTCTTGTTGTAAATAAGTCTGTGTCCAAAGGGGATTCTGGAACCGGAAGAGTGCCTCTTGGCAAAGCCATTTTGAAATAGTACTACAGCATCTGCTGCTAAAGAACTATCGCTCCTACGGTTATAACACTATAACAACTGATAACGTGAATTTTAAAGCTGAGTTTGATGTCCATGGTTAGCTATTACAAACCAATCAATCCCATCAAATCATCCTTCCCAGCCCCCACTCACACCTCTGATCCTACAGTCCTACTTCCTAGCTTTCACTTTACTGCAAGAGGTCTTCAGAGCTGCTATCCAAATCCAAGCCTTTTGTATGCCAGCTAAGATCACCTTCCAACATTGGCCAAAGAAGTTGCCACAGTCCTAAATGCATTGATCTCCAAAGGAAAAGTTTGTCTGTATGAAAGAAGCAATAATCATCATGATACTGAAGAACCCGTTATCTTATTTCATGATCCTAGTCAAATATACACCAATCCATAATCTCCCCTTACCTACGCAAAATTCTGATGAAGGAAGTGACAAGACAACTTCAGGCATACATGGAACAAACCCTTCTTCACAACCTCCAGTCAGACTTCAGGCCATTGAGGGGAACTAAAACTATAATAGGGGGGCGTGGCCAACGGGCATGGCGTGAGGACGGGATCCGCCAGCGCTCCTGCCCACGATCCTGCTATGCGCCGCTTAACTCTGGCAAACAACAATAAATCGTAATAAACGCTGCAGCAGCTGGAAGGGGAACCATCTACCGACACCCGACGCTGCCTCTGGGGAATAAACGGACCCGCGCAGTGCGAAAACGAAGTGTGCGAAGGGAGGCCCCCTACGGTCCACAAGATGGCGGCGCCCACAACGAACTAGCGGTCCGCTGCGGATTAAAACACACAATCGAGGCAACCCGCCAACCCACCAAAAAGACACGGAGAAGACGGTGGTGAACATAAACCTGCACCCTGCACTCAACGAACCCCTTGAGTGGCGTACGGGCGAGCAACTGTGCCCCGGACACCGGCAACAAACAGCCAACTGGTAACTGCGCGGATCCCGCTCCCCGAGCTACGCGTCGCAGCTGGGACACAGCCGCAGAGGAGGGAGCCTCGGTACCAGAGAGGGGGGAAGCTCGCATTGTGCCTCACCGGAGGGGGAGAGGGACCCACAGATCAGGAGGCCGAAAAGACCGGGGGCTGCTCCAGACGCAGCAGGATAGGGGCACAACACCAGCTGCCCCTGATGGAGGCCGATACCTGGGCACAGCATAAAAACAGCAACACATACCTGCCTCCCAGATAACACGGCAGAGGACAGGCACAGACGACTGACTTGCCGGGCCCAAACCGCCATCTGGACTGGCGTAGGAGACTACCGGGCCACAGGGAGCACTGCATCGGGACGGCCCAAGGGCAGGAAAAGGCACCCGACAAACCCACCAGCCAGAAGCAGAGGGGAAGCAGCGCCACGGACGGTAGGGCGCAGCGATAACCGGATATCTATGTGGTGCCGCGGGCCCTGAAGGGGAGAAGGCACACCGACCACAGTGCCCCAGACCCACTGCAGCCAGGGCCGCCACCACGACTGCTCAGCCACATAAGCAGAAGGGGCCGCCGACGGCCCAAAACACCACCGGGGCAGGAAAGCAAGGCTGCGAGGAGGGGCCACGCCACCGCATGCGCCAACAGGGGAAGCCACTGAACCCACAACCTGAGAACGGGCGACCGATTCCAAAGCAAAGTGGAGAACCGAACACCCAAAGACAGGGGATGTCACCACCCAAGGGCAAACTGAAAGCCGCAACGATGGATTCCTTCACAACAGTCAGGCCCAAGCAGCAGCAAGACGATGGGGCAACAGCAGAACAAACGACTCAAGAAGGAGACCCCACGAATACGCAAGTACTACAAGCTATAGCGGCACTACACACATCTCTTGAAACCAAAATGGATGAAGTGAAATCGGACATACAGCTAATCAGACAAGATGCCCGCAATCTCACTGAAAGAGTGACCACGGTGGAGACTACCCTGCAGGACAACGTAGAAAACACGACGGAACTCAAAACCAGGGTCCAGGACCTCGAACTAAAAGTGGCAAGGCTAGAGGCAAGGTCAGAAGACGCGGAGGGGAGGGCCCGCCGCAACAACATCCGAATCCTTGGGGTCCCGGAGGGAATGGAGGGCCCGGACCCAACGGAATTCATAGAGACGATGTTACAGCAGGAAATCGGGGCCGGCAACCTGTCCCAAGGATTCTCTATAGAGCGAGCCCACAGGTCCCTACAAAAAAGACCTCCGCCGGGCTCACACCCACGCCCAATGATTGCCAAAGTCCTAAACCTCAGAGACAGAGAGACTATACTAAGATTCTCCAGAGAAGGAGGTGAAATTAGGAGACAGGATGCCAAAATAGTGGTATACCCGGACTACACCCCCACTGTACAGCGCACGAGAAATTCCTTTATCCCGGTGAAGGCAAGGCTACGTGAACTCAACTTGAAGTACATGCTGATGTACCCATCGCGCCTCAAAGTGATACACAAAGGTAAAGCGGTCTTCCTGGACACCCCGGAGGCGGCAAACATGTGGCTCGAACACAACAACCTTGCAGATGGTAAGGAAGGAATGGCAAGAGGAACTACAGGACATTGAACGCCCGAAGAACCGGGCGGGAAAGACTGATGTCAGCACAACAGGTTGATAAGCAAACCAGAGCACGGCATGACAAACTACAGCATCAAAAAAGCGATAATGGGCAGGAGCACACCAACCTACACGACAAGACGTCAACGCACCCCCTTAGGACACGTGTAGGCATACCGCCGACACAACACCCGCACTGGAAGGCCCGGAAAGGCCCAGAAGGCTCGGGAGCCCCTGAGCGCTGCAAGTTGGAGGCAACTGCTGGGGGCAGTTCAAAGTTACACTGTTTACTGTTCTCATTCACCAGAATGAACGTTACTACTGTTGGTAAGTCTCCAAAGGGAAAGAAAAGAGGGGGAGGAGGGGCCGACCGAGGGAAAAGGGAAACCGGTGCCTTGACCCACACAGGGAAGGGACCTTCGGCA
The DNA here is from genome assembly GCF_040938575.1 of Ambystoma mexicanum. Lineage (NCBI taxonomy): Eukaryota > Metazoa > Chordata > Amphibia > Caudata > Ambystomatidae > Ambystoma > Ambystoma mexicanum. The sequence goes on from NC_090934.1 coordinate 353,307,881, forward strand.
TCAGGCCCACAACCACGGGCATTCAAGAGAGAGAAGCAGAATAATTACCATACCCACCTTGAACCACCATGACCACTACGGCAATTAAAATACTGACATGGAATGTGAGAGGCCTGGGGACATATCTCCGCAGAAACAGAATTAAGACCTTTCTGCACAGGAAGGGGGTGATGATAGCACTCTTACAGGAGACCCACTGCTCTGAGGACTCAATGGCCAAACTTCAAACACACTGGGGAGGGCAGGGATTCGGTACTGCCTACTCCAGATATGCTAGGGGAGTATACACCTGGATACACCCACAGCTCCCCTTCCGCTTGACCAAATCAGAAATAGACCCGGAAGGTAGATTCGTAATGCTATGGGGACACATAGAGCAGACGGAAGTATGCATCCTAAACTCCTATTTTCCTAATAGCAATATACCGGCCCACTTGAACTCGTTATATCCCAAAATTGCACAACACAGAGATGGTCTGTTCATTTGGGGGGGCGACCTCAATTGCATATGCGACCCGAACCTAGATAGATCCATTCCCCTCCCGAAAGGTCCGTCAGCAGCAACAACAGCTCTGACTGCAATGATAGATAGACTGGACCTGGCAGACATATGGCGAGAAATGCACCCAGCCGTAAGAGGATATTCATACTATTCATCCCCGCACAACCTATACACGAGGTTAGATCACATCCTCATCGGCAGGGAACACCTACCTCAGGTGGAAGGAGCACAGTACCTAGGAAGGACTATCTCTGACCACTCCCCTCTCCTAGTAACATGGAACCACAATGGTCCCAGGCCCCCAATTCCCATGTGGAAAATGCCGGCAGAGGCTCTTAAAGACCCTGCCTTTAGAGAAGAACTGCAAGAATCCATAGATAGCTACATAGAAATCAACGTGGGAAGCGTGGAACACAGTAGCACGGTATGGGATGCCCTAAAAACGGTGATAAGGGGGGAGACCATTGCAAAGGCCGACGGAATCCGGAAATCGCTCAGGAAGGACTTAGACCAGCTGGAAAGGGAGATCGGAGAACTGGAAGCGGCCCCCATAGACACCCGGGAAAGGGAATCAGAACTTCAAAGGCTAAGGGGGGAGAACGAAACAGCATGGCGCAGACTAGAAAAGTTTGACCACACGGTCAAAATGAACAGAACACACACAGAAGCGGACAGACCGGGCAGGCTGCTGGCCTGGCTATGCCGCAGGGAACACCCCAGACACCCCACCACATCGTTGCGAGACGAGGCAGGGAACATACACCTCACGCAGCAAGGTATCAATGAAGTCTTCAAAGAATACTATGCACGCCTATACTCACACGCAGAAGAGGTCCCCCAAGAACTGATCACGGACACGCTGGACGAGATTGGGCTACATAAAATGCCTATTGAACAGGCCATGGCACTAGACGCAGAAATCACACTTGAGGACATAGCCGAAGCAATTAGGTCCCTAGCCACGTGCAAGGCACCTGGCACTGATGGGTTGCCCTCAGAGTTTTATAAAGCCTATGAATCCTCCCTCACACCCCTGCTACATAAAGTATACCAAGAGGCATATGAGAGGGGGATACTACCGGAAAGCATGAGAGAAACACTAGTGGTCCCAATCTTGAAGCCAAACAAACCGGCAGACCTGTGCGACTCATACCGCCCACTGGCAATGCTAAATTATGACGTAAAAATTTTAACCACCATACTGGCCAACCGCCTGTCTAAAATAATAGGCGACATAATACATCCTGATCAGAACGGCTTCATACCAGGGCGCAACACGTCTATGAACCTGCGCAGGCTGCAACACATTATAGCGCAAACTAGTGAAGATGAGAGTCCCAGTGCATTACTATCCCTCGATGCCATAAAAGCTTTCGACTCCATCTACTGGGAGTGGCTTGTGGCGGTGCTCAAGGAATTTGGCTTCGGACCCGGATTTATCAGATGGGTCGAGATACTATACGCCAGGCCAAGAGCAAGAGTAAAGTCGGGGAAACATGTGTCAGACGCCTGGAGCATACAAAGAGGGACTAGACAAGGCTGCCCACTATCCCCACTGCTGTACGTATTGGGGCTGGAACCCATAGCTATTTATTTCCGGAAACAGTTTTTTGACGCCGGCATAAGACTAGGAGGGGTGGACCACATCATTTCGCTTTATGCAGACGACGTTCTTATATATGTCAGGGACCCACACATCAACGTGCCAACTATACTAGAAGTCCTGGACAACTATTCCAGAGTCTCTGGGATCCAATTCAGCAAGGCAAAATCCTGCTTGTTCCCACTAGCGGCCCTAAAAAATGAGGACGTAGAATCACTCCCGGAGGCTGGGATAAGATGGCAGACCACCACATTCCGATACCTAGGAATCCAAATAATGCACACCCCAGCACTGATGCATGAACACAACACAAAAGCAGCGCTCCCGGCTCTGCGCAGATCCATGAACTTTTGGTCGAGACTCCCCTTATCCATGATGGGAAGGGCATCCATAATCAAAATGATTGTTTTACTGCGATTCCTATATGGGTTCCAGAATGTACATTACTATATCAACAAACCCTTCTTCCGGCTGCTCGAGATGCTAATAAGAGAGTTTATTTGGGGGGAAAATAGACATAAGATAGCGCTGTCGACACTGACCCTGCCATACACGCAAGGCGGCATCCAACTCTCAAATCTAGAAAAGTACTACTTAGCAGCTCAGCTTAGCTTTGTAATTAAATGGTTATCCGATGAGCCCACAGATGAAACACCCCTGCTACAGACCACGAGCCTCCCATTCACCCTGAAGGAACTGGTCTGGGTACCTACGAAACTGCTAGGAGCGGCACCCCTCATAGTCACCTTGGGGAGGGAGATCTGGCGTAGAACAAGGACACTCACCCGCACGCAGAACGCTTATGCACCAGAAATACCCTTGCTCGCAGACCTGTACACAACGGTCACTGACCTAAAACAAATCAGATTATGGGAAAGCGGAGGGGTTTACACCTGGGGAGATCTTTATGAAGAGGGTACCTTTAAAGAATTTGCCATACTACAGGACAGAGAGGGCATCCACACGGGCCAGTTCCTCTGGTACCAGAAGGTTCGCTCCACAGCACGAAGTAAATGGGAAGCATGGCCTGCGGAACCGGACCCGGATCCACTACTCACGCTGTTATATAATATGGGGGAGGGCAGTAGACCAATATCTCAAATATACAGACACCTGAGCGACATACCAAACCCCCGGAGCGCGGAAATGAAGGGCAAATGGGAAATAGATGTAGGCAGAGAAATGACAGAGGGGGAGTGGAATAGGGCACTTGCATTCCCCAAAGAGGTATCCAGAAATCATAGATTTCGACAAATACAGATGAATGTGTTGCACAGAACCTACCTAACCCCGAAACGAATAGCTAAGTTTAACAAACAATCACAGTCACACTGCATCTGGTGCACGAGGGAGGAAGCAGATCTAATCCACATGATGTGGGAATGCCCCGAGTCCAGGACACTGTGGGATAGGGTAAAACAGACATGCGAGAAAACAGGCATGCCCAACTACAAATGGGCACCTGAGGAATGCCTACTCGGAATCTACCCTAGGCTAGCCAAACTGAAACACATAGTCAGACTCATGGACATAGCGTGCATCCTGGCCAAAAGAACCATAGCCATGTCCTGGAAAAGACCCGCAGGACCGCAATATAAAGCATGGCATAGTGAAGCGGAGCGATGGGTATCGGCTGAGACCAAGGCCTGGGAAGAAAGTGTCACTAGATCTACAGATGAGTCCAGCAGAGCTCTTGAGGCATGGAAAGAACTTACCAGGCATATGTTCCTCCCCTCGGACAACAAGCCCCCATGAGCCCATGACCCGAAACGAACTCATCTGCAAGACAAGAAAGGGCAACCTCAGACGTATGACTGGAAACGACGAAGGCCCTGGGAAGGTATCCCCCCTGTACCCTTCCTGAGTATGCTCCCCAACTTCCCTACACCCCCTCCTCCCCGAAACAAGAGAAGCTGAAACATATGGACATGGCAAGGAGACAGTTACTGTTATTCGTTATTTGTTGTCTGTTATATTGTTAAGGCTAAACCGAAAAGCGTTGTAAAAGAGCATGCACAAGACGCATTTGCAAAACTTGTAAGTGATATTACTGAAAATGCCAATAAACAAATTTAAAAATAAAATAAACTAAAACTATAATAGAAAACATACAGAAGGAACGTCGCGAGTCAGTGAACAAGACCAAGAGCCAGCTCCTATCCTTGGCTGTCTGACACTATAGACCATAACATTCTGATTCCAACTCTTAACGATTTGTGAGATTATCAGGTTCTGCCCTAGAATGACTTAAATCCTTCAACTCAAATGGAGATTAGACTGTAGACTACAAAATCCTCCCTGAGAAGGTGCAAGATGGAACACCACAGGAGTAGTCTTTACCTGCTTCTGTTCAGACTATGCATGCGTCTACTAGCCCAATTGATTGACCGTCACCAACTTGAGTTTCAAATGTATGCAGATGATGATTAAATCCACATTCGCCCAGTCAAGGAAGTGCTGAGCCAGAATAACCTCTGTTGCTTGCATTCCATCTTTTTCTGGATGAGGGAAAGCTCTCTCTGACTCAAGCTGTACAAATTGGAGACCCCCCTGGTGAGTGACTTGGGTGGAATCTCAGTCCATTTTAATTGGCCCATCTCACTAGGAAAAGTCCTCGCACCAACGCTGAAGGCATACCTCTCAACCTTTTCAAATGAAAAGGCGAGTGGAAAAGTAAGATTTGTATTGTGTGTATGAGCTCTCCATTGATGCCTATGGATGGGCCATGGGATTGGTGGGTGGGGGAAGTGAATCTAGGGTTGGTGTCACCCACCAGAAGGTGGTGAGTTCACAAGTATGTGAAGGTAAATAATCTAGTAAATTTCAACCCGGAGCTCAGTTTAACGCTACATATCAATGCTGGCGTCACTCTCACCGACGCACACACACGCATTTTGAGCTATCCCAACTTGTAACTTTTAATGCACTCACCTGACTAGCTACGAACGCAAGAATTAATTTCGAAATTCTATGCACCATGTACCAGCGATTATGAAACCACTGCCCATGTAGGCCAGAAAACATCTGACAATAGTGATTCAAAGGGTTCAAATGCGCGGTTAAAAACATAGAGGTACAGGGCCCCAAACTGTTAACACTAAACCCAACACCAACCAAGTCACCTCAACCTTTAGTAAGATGCTAAAGACAGAACTGTTCAAATGGGTCTTTAACTGATCAGTTAGTGAACTTTCCTGTCCAAGAAATCTGTTCCATATAGGGCCTTTTCTGGCAATCCCTGTATGTCAATCATCGTCACTGACAACTGCTTCCCTATTTTGTTGATCCTGATGGTTGCTTGGGGGTATATATTGTGTGAGGAGCCTGAAATGAGAGTCGGGAATGAGAGCGATGTTTTTAGTTAATGCACTTTACTGAAAATAAAAGGGGTTCGGATGGGGGTCTCCCTGGCCCTGCTCCTAGAGGAATTTCCCTACCTATACAAAATCTAAGGGTTTGTCCATGTTAGGATGTCAAAAACAACTGTCCTGTATCCAAAGTTCTATTCTGACCCTCACACTATAAACCTAACTCTACTCTAAGGTGAAAAGAGGAAGTGTCTTTAACCTGGAGTTGTTTGGGAAAGTGTTCATAAAGGAAGAATAAATGGCTTAAACGTTTCTTCAAGATAAAGTTCTTGGTTCCAGGTGGTAATTCCCTTCCCCTGGATGCTTCTTTACTCCTTGAGGTTTTCATACACAAAATGTCTTTGGGCCTCTCCTGGCCAACTACAACACTTGCGCAATAACTGTTTGGTTTTACAATTTTGGTTTCATTCAAGAACAATTCTTTGGGCCTCTCTTGGCCAAGTGCAACAACTACACAAAAAACTGTGTTGACTTATTTCTTGTTCAACACAATCCTTTTCAATTGCCTGGTATAATCCACTGCCAGGGCCTCTGATTCACACACTTGGGATTGCCTGGTGTACTCTTCTTCCAGGACTTCTAATGTCCACACACTTGTGACTGCCTGGTATACTCCCCTGTCAGAACTTCTGTTCATTCAGGTTCTTCGCCAACTGCCAAAGTTGTCTGTTCATAGTATTGTAAAATGTATGTTCCTGATATCTTCTCGTCTTTTTTCGTACTGGAACTGTGTACATTTATACATTAGAAAAGGTTTTATTTGTGAGTTAAGGTCCCTTTTTTAAATATGTGCATGTCTCTTCTCTCTCATGTAAGTAACTTTCTATGGTTCGTACTCGGTGTGTTTGCCGATACGCCCCAGTGTCCCTGTTGCTTTTGGAAGGACTTGCCAGTTTCTGTAGGCATTTGTATCCTCTCTCATGGTCGGCCAGTGTAGGATTCCCGTCTGCGTCCTTCTCTCGGCCTCTTTTCCTTTGTTTGCCGGTCCTGCGTGGCTTTCACTCAACACGTCTGCTGTCCTCTTGGCTCTACTGATTTCCTTCATCTGCAAATGCCCAGTAGTTCTTCACCGGCTCCTGGCATTCCCACAGTGTCTCTGGGTTCAGCAGTTCCTTCTTACTCCGGTGGTGAGCCACCTGGCTCCTCCACGCCGGTCCTGGCTTCTCAGCCCTCCACTACTCGTCGAGAGGTGCAGCTCTCTCTCGCCAGTTGCCACAGCAGTTGTCTTCCGTTCTCTGTTGGGGCTGCTTAAATTTACTGGGCACAGGTGTGTGCCAGGAAACACTAGAGGGCAGATAAAATTCACAGTGTGACAATCATTAAAATGGTTGAATGGTTGAATGTTAACCTCATTGACAATTCAATTTTCAAAAGTAGTTTATTGGCACCATAAAAACATTTAGCACCATTGATAATTATACAATTTCATTTAAACTACATTTAGGTGTAGCTTCTTTGACAATTGGAAAGTGTATCACAGAATGGGACCACACACCCAAACAAGAGTTACTTGGTATTTACCTGTATATTTTACCTGATTACTTTGTGTTTTTACCTAGCACTTCCACTTTGTATTGATTATTGTGAATTATGGCCAACGTATGTTTTATTGACAGCACCTGGTAGAAATTGACCATTTTCCTTGACTAGAGGTCTTCTGACCTATAGACTTATTTGGACTCGTCCTCATCCTGCTCACAGGGACTTCATTTCCCATCTAGCCAGGCTTCATCCTTTGGTTCGGCGGTGCGCCAGGAATCTGGATCCTGTCTTGCGGTTCTGCTAGAAGGTAATGGTGCTGTTTTGTTTTTTAACCGATAGCTCTGTACATATTATGTTGGGAGTGTAGCCCCTCTTCTACTGGCAATGTTGACTCGGTACAACTCCATTGTTTCCAAGTAGTTATGGTACTAATTAAATAATTTGGCACTCCCTTGCGTAACAAGGGATTGCTTGCTCCACCACATTGAAGGTCCCTCTATTTATGTATTGCTGTATAGTCAGACTGACCTTATAGACATTACATCCATAAAATACATCAATCCAGGTTTAAAATGACAATTCGTGTAAAATCAAAAAAATATGTTCCCAAAACTTCATAAAAGCATCCCACAATACATTATAATTCCTAAAAATAATGACTATAGGCTTTACAGTAGGAGTTTCGTATTACCACCAAAGCTTCATATTCTATTGAAAGATGTTTAGTTGACTCAATACAATCAATCCCTATCCCACATAGTCTGCATAATTTGGAACTTTGCTGTAGACCTTGCCCATGTTCTTTAAAGACCAAGCAATGTTACATTTTATGGAAAGGTACCCTTTGATTGTGCTCTGGCAGGAAAAGCCTTAATTTTTGCTGGTAATTCATTTCTGTTTCAAATATATTGGATTAAATTCCCACTATTTACCTTGGTTGCCAGTTTAATTATCAGATTCTCCCTATCAAGGTCCCGCAATCTACTTCTAATCAACACTTTCAAAACAGAAGTCGATAGTTGGGTGTGTCTCCAGTCTATAATCGGAGCCCAAGATATCACTCTCCCAAAGTAATCAACATAGGTGGTATCTATTATTTTCCTTTGGGCAGCCATTCATCTTTTTTAGCAACATACTTATGTTAGGAACTACCAACTTCGTGATCACCATGAGCCTTTTAAAGCATAGTTGGTACTGCTGTCTCGAAGTGGAATTCCAAGAGTACATATCCCACATGCAATGAGACCGGCCTTTTAAACAAATACTTTAGGGCTTACTCCTCCAGTCGTTCCAATTTTTCAGTATATTTTTGAGACCATACTTCTGCACATTACACAATTGACGGTAGTATTTGTGTTCTGTATAGCATTGTTTTAATCCCAGCATAGCCTCCCTTTGTACTCTCAAATCTGTTAATTGCTGCAAGCAGCTGCTGAAATTTACTACACATATGTTCCCAATGCTCTTTCCAGTTTAGTTTGTTGTCAACAACAACACCTAGAAATTTATACACCTGAACAGTCTCAATTATAAAAGGATTTAATTTCCAGCAAAACATTTTCTCTTTCCTGACCAATGGGGTAAAGGCCATTGTATTCGTTTTTTCTCTATTCATTTTGAATTTATTATTTTTAGCATATGTACCCAGTGAGTCTAATTGAACCTGCAATCCCATCGGGTAGGATCTAATATGAGCATAGCATTGCTATTTTTTCATTCCCAAACTTATCCGGGCATGTTCTCCGTCCATTTAGCACACCATCCAGAGCAGCTCAATAGAGGTTAAAAAGCGTTGGGTATAGGCTACAGCCCTGCTTAATCCCTCCTCCTGTTGGAATCCACACTATGACATGACCCTTTCTATTCATATGAATTTTCACTCTCGTATTACTATAGAGTAGTATAATCGTAGATAAAAGTCCACTAGGGATATTCCAAGATGTCAACTTATTCCATAAGTGACCTCTGTTGATGCTGTCAAAACGCTGTACTGAAGTCGACAAATGCTACATAAACTGGCATTTCTCGGACATTCCATGAATAATCCACTAATGCGACTAATGCCAGAAGGTTGTCAAGGGTTCCTGAATGATTTTTAAAGCCAGTCTGATTAAATGGAAGCACATTATAGTTGTAAATCCAATCTCTAAGCTCCCCCAATAGCACTCTGGGGAAAGATTTTGCTGGAATATCTACCATCGCCAATAGATGATCATTCTTAGGCGCCTGCCAGTTGCCTTTCTTATGAATGGGGACAATTATACGGTCTCTCCAAGAGCCTGGGATTACAGCAACACAACCAATACACAGAACAAATGTATGTAAGGTTACCGACCATAATTCTGGATCCATTTTAACCAAAGAGTTACATGACCTATCTGGATCCATTTTAACCAAAGAGTTACATGACCTATCCGGGCCAGCTGCCCTCAAATGATTTAAGTTCTTAACAATCTCCTTCACCTCAGGCCCGAATACCCCACAATCCCAACTACTACAGGGTTTATTCACGGCAGCTGCTTCAAAAGTGCTAATACCGATAGTACTGTTTATCTAATTAACCCAGGCTGCATTATGAGCTCTGTTAATGTAGCCTCCTGTAGCCTTGCTCCCATTGATCTCAGCCCAGCAGAGCCCATGTTCATTGTTTTAGTTAATGGCCTGCTAAATGAAGCCATTTCTCATTTCCCTTAGATCGGAAATGCCTTCAGAGCCACTTTTGTTGTTCACGTTTTCTTTATTTCAGAATTCAACTACCCAGGAACATTGCTGCAACCTCGCATTACTTAGTATAGCTGCCATATCCAATCTAAGTTGTCGTTTGGCCAACTGAATGTGTTCATCTAGTTTCTTCCCACGTTTTGATTTCCCTATACAAATTCCTCCACGAAAGGGGTCTATTCTCTTCTTGAGTTTTAATCTCTTTAATAATGGAAGAAAAGGAATCAATTAATTCCTCATCTTCCTTACACCCCCCCCAATCTTTCCCAGACTTAAAAAAAGGCTAATTTTCTACCAGCCACCTTATTAGCATTGTCCAACCTCCCTGGGTTCCAACTGAGCCGATTCTTACCTTCATTAATATTCACCACACTCATATTGCCATCCACCATGGACCTACGCTCGTGATTCAACAACTAAAATAAATGTAACTGATCACTTCTCTAATCATCAGAGACATGTCCTTCCAGCACTACGCTATTCACAAAGATGTAGTTGATCGTAATCCCACCCCTACCACTTATCCTGGTCAAACCCATTTGACCATCCCCTGGCAATAACCATTAAGCATTACCAGATTATGGGCCTAATTCATAGAAAGGTGCGCATTGATCCCATTGGTTCCTGCACGCATAAGATATTGTGCGCGCTCTGTTTATTCATGGAATGTTTCCCGCAAAGTAAACCTTTGCACAAGTAGCAGTCAGAAAGCCCCCGAAACACCCCCAACGCAAAGCAAATCCAGCCACATATACCTACCTTTGCAGGCTTCTAGGCCACGAACACATGCACCCCGGTAATACTGCGTGGGGTCGCCCGCAACCAAGCCAGTACACTGGTGACACTGCATGGGGTCCTCCGTTACTGTTAGCAGCACCCGACAACATGCATACCATTTTCCGTAACTCAGGTAATTCTCTGATCGATCTGTTTGTGAACCCCCGTAACCCACAGCTGCACCCCGCTATTCTGCATACAAGCACCCCGAACTGCAAACGGCACCCCAACTGTGGGCACGCACCCCTAAATTCCCAATCAGACCTTACCTTTGCGTGGTGATTCCTAAGCGATTGGGGCCTTACGCCTGCTTTCATGTGGCGTGTGATCCAGAGCTTTGCGTGGTGGTTCCCCTGACGTGATGTTACGCTGTCAGATCTATGAATACGCTTGTTCTTGTGTGGGGGTGGGAGTGCGATTACCCATGCACGCCGTCCCTCGACACGCCCACGTAATGCCTTGTTCTTCCACATTCTGCATGGAGAATGGGGAATATGCATGTTCTGCCTCCTATGTAGATCTCTTTGCAGGCCCCCCCCACACTCTGCATGGAGTCTCGCGCAAGGCACTCGACTGCTCGCAGAGGAGTGCTGGACCTGAGCGAAGTCCTCGCAAGGTCCACATAAGTCCTGCAAAGTCGATTCCATGAATCGACAGAGGGGGTTTGCATGCAGAATGGTCAGCAAGCAAAGTCCCTATTTACTGCGCACAGAACTTCATGAATCAGGCCCTTAAATGGTAAAGTAAATTGGCCCAAGATTTCCCTTTCTTATTACACAATTTCCCCTCCACGGGGGCCAAGGATAATTAATCATCACAAATAATTGCATGTGGTGGAATCTTCGCATTAAAATCTCCACATTCCATTACTGGGGTATATACCTTAGTTTTACCCAATGCAGCACCCATAGTCTTAAGTATGTTTTTGTGTGCATCATCCACGAAGGATCATATACATTGAAAATCAATAACACTTCCCTTTGTACCTCATCCTCATTCTTCACCATACCAAACAAGACTGAATCCATTTTTTCATAACTTTCCTCAATAGGCCAGGGGCTGCTAACAGAGATCAACAGGCCTCCCCTTAGGGCCCTTTATTGCTGGGGCCCTTATAGTCATTCTCCAATCTATTTCAACCTGTCTACCATGCAGGTCTCTTGCAACACCAGAATCATAAAGATGTCTGTCGTCCAAGAGGCCATCCTCTACCTCACAGTGAGTGTTACCCTGGGTATTCCAAGAGCAGGCCAAACAGTGTTCATCAGGGTCTCCTCATAAATTGGGACTAAAAGGCCCTTGGCAACCAAGGGCTGGCGCTTATGGAATCAATGGAGGACTCGCCTCCATTGATTTGTTTCATTACGTTGTTTCGCTCATCTCCCTGAGCGGTCTAGTTGTGCAACATGTCTGCCGCCGGGAGGTTCTTATTCCCTTCCGGTGGTCGGTGCATCCTCGATTGGCCAATTCCGGCTACTGTTAAGTATGTACAAAGATTTCTTGGTCTAGCAAACTTTTATTGCCGGTTTATACCAGAGGTCTCTGGAGTGGTGCTGCCTATTACCAACCTGCTAAAAAACAAATGGCGCCTCCCTTCCTATGGTCAGAGGCTGCTGATGCCAGTTTTAAGCATCTCAATGAACTGTTCTGTTCAGCTCCCATTCTGCGCCAGCCCAACCAGGATCAACCCTTCATCGTGGAGTCGGATGCCTCTGCCGCAGCCATTGGAGCGGTCTTACGCCAAGAACATGAAGGAAAAGAACACCCGATTGCTTATCTCTCTAAGACCCTCACATCCAGTCAATGTAACTATTGGGTGATCGAAAAGGAGCTCCTCGCCATGAAGCTGTTCTGTGAAGAGTGGCGACATCTCCTTCAGGGAGGCACCCAACCATTTCTCTTCGTACCGATCATAAAAACCTGAAGGTCTTCCAACTCATGTTGTGTGTCAATTCCCGCCAGGCAAGGTGGGCTCACTTCTTTGCACAATACGATTTTTCTATTACTTACCTACCCAGCAGCCAAAACACTCAAGCTGATGCCCTCTCTCGTCAGAACAGCTCAGAGCTGACTAGTCATTAAACCCGAACGTTTCTTCCCCAGAAACAGGATAATTGCGCAGGTGTCTACTTTTTATGCAGAAGGTGAAAAAAGGGACTGTCCAAGGTCAAGCGGCCATCCCGAGAGGTTTCACAGGTGGTATGGAAAGGAAAGAAGGCCTCCTCTTCTTTAACCAACGTGTGTTAATTCCCAGTAAACCCTTGCGCAGATTGGTCCTCTCCTGGTGTCATGAAACCAAGACCGCAGGCCATCAAGGTCAGGCTTGTACTCTGGAGTTGGTACGTCGCTCTTTCTACTGGCCTGGGATGAGGACGGATGTTGAGGAATATACAAGGGCATGTCCAACATGTGCCCAGAGCAAACATAGCACCCTCAAACACATCAGATTGTTGGAACAAGGGCCTTTGCCAAACCGGCCTTGGAGCCATGAGTCCACTGGTTTAATCGTGGATCTACCTCTTTCTCAATCCTGTACTTGCATAGACAAGATTACTTCCGACCGAGGAAGCCAGTATACGTCAAGATTCTGGAAGGCTATCTGTAACCATTTAGGGATCGTGCGGGTCCTTGCTTCTGGCTTCCACCCTCAATCAAATGGACCGACTGAACCGCTTAATTGTACTCTTGAGCAATAATTGAGATGTTTTGTCAACCAACAACAGGATCACTGGGTATCCCTGCTTCCTACTGCTGAATTCGCGTACAATATTTCCCAACACTCTGCCACTGGGATTACCCCGTTCTATTGTACGTATGGTCAACATCCTTGAAGCATCTTTCCTGTCTCTGTTGCGTCATCTAATTTGCCAGCCATTTAATCTACCTTGTCCAAGATCACTGACGCCCACAAGACAGCTAAACTGAGTCTGGAAGACAGTCAAAGGAATTACAAGACACAAGCCGACAGGCATCGCAGGGATTCTCCCGAATGGAAGGTGGGCTCTAAGGTCTGGCTGTCCCCTAAAGTTCTTACCTGCTGGGTCAGGCCCTCTAAGCTGTCACCTCGCTATTTGGGTCCCTATGTCATTCAGTCCAAGATTAACCCAGTGGCGTTTTGGTTTAAGCTGCCCAAAAGCGTGAGTCGAATACAACCTGTGTTCCACTCTTCCCTCCTGCGTCCTGTGGTCTTAGACAGGACTGAGCGCCCTATACCCCACCACAAATCCACCACTGTGTACCCCCTGGCGGAATAAAAGGTATCACAAATATGTGATTCTCAGTACCGCAGGGGATGCCTTGAGTATTTGGTAAGGTGGAAGGGATAACCCTGCTCGGAGAACTCCTGGGAACCCAGCTCTTATGTTTATGCCCCGGCTTTGGTGAAGAAATTCCTTCAGACCCATCCGGGCAAGCCTGAGAGTCCCCGGGGTAGAAGGAGGCGCTTATGGAATCAATGGAGGACTAGCCTCCATTGATTCATTCCATTACGTTGTTTCGCTCATCTCCCTGAGAAGTCTAGAGTTATTGCAACATTGCCGCTGCCGGGAGGTTCTTATTCCCTCCCCTCCCGGTGGTTGGCGTGCTGCAACCAAGTTGATTTTTTCCTCTTGGGTCCGACTCTAGTTTTCCCTCCTTCGCTCCACAACGGAATGCTTTGTCTCATGTCCTTCCTTTCTGCGCCTGCTTCTTTTGCCCCGCCCCTCCTCTCTTCGCCAGTCACGGCTCTCTGGTTTTCTCTCACCACTGGCCTCCTCCGCGGGCGGTTCTCTTTGCCCCGCCGGACTCTGGCTGTCGCTCTCTTTGGCTTCACCTCCTCCAGGTTTCACCCTTATCAGTGCTATCTACTCCTCCGAGTGTAACTCGCTCTCGGCCTGGGCAGTGTGTTTACTGGTTGCTGTGGAAACTTTGCTTACCTCTTACCTTGGGGTGTACTTTCTGGCTCCCCTGTCTACCGCTGTGGACTCTCCTATTCTCGCTTTCATATTCTCAAGCCTGTTCCTTCATTAGCCGACCTGAGCCTGCCTATCCAAGAGGATTACTATTCCAGATAAGGACTTTGCCTGTGCATTCTCAAGTCCAACACCTGGCTATTCGTCTTCCGGACTTCAGGTTTTTTTTATGCCTGCAGTGGCTTTTGCCCCTTTGGTGGGTGCCCCGGGAGAGGGGCCACAGGCCTGCCAGCTGGGCAAGCAGTCGATGTGGCTTCCTTTCGGGGTAGACCCTATCTTCATAAAAAAATGACTACCGCCTCAAAGAAAGAAGGAAGAAGTTAAAGCCAAGCTGCAGCAGTCAGGTGAGTAGGAAGAACTGTTCTTTGATTCTGGTGAGGATTCCAGGGAATTTGACATCTGGCTCCAACCATCTGTCCAACACCATTTCTCTCATATTTGTCAAACTTATTTTATGGCAGCGATACTGTTCTGCATACACATCCCCCTTCACAAAGGTCTTTTTCATAATGTATAATGACTTCCAGTATATTCCAGTATAGTTTTAGATGAAAGCAGAACATTCGAGGTGGCCTACTCGAATTGGTCCACAATTATATCATCAGAGGTTTTAACACGTAATGGCAAAGTAGTCCTAAAATGTTTCAAAAAATAGATTGATTAATCGGTGGATGCCTGCCTATTGTGGACACCCCGCTGAATCTGCAAAGCTTTTAGGCCTTTATTATCTACTTCAGGCCTTTATTAACTACTACAGTTAGGTCAATTGTAGTCTGACAGGCTTTAAAGCAAATACCTCTATTTGCCACTCTCGCTACCTGAGAAGCATCATCATTTAGACCCCTTGGGCCTCATTCCGAGTATGGCGGTAAGGGATAGCGGCCACCGCTAACGAGAGCGGTGGCGGTAATCCCTTACCGCCATACTCCGAGTTCCCTTAGCGCCATGGTGCTTTTAACACCTGCTTTTAGCAGGCGTTAAATACCATGGCGCTAAGGGACCTTGATGTTAATTACGCCACCGTAATTTACGGTGGCGTAATTGACGCCTTCCCCACTCCCATTATGCCCTATGGGGCAAGAATGGGAATGGGGAAGGGTAAATGGGGATTGGGGAATTACCGCCCCGCCAACCTTGGAATGGGGCGGTAATTCCGCCAACCACCAAGGCGCTGCCGGTCCGGGTACGGCGTCAACCAAGGCGTTAATAGCGCCATTGGTTAGCGCCGTACTCGGAATGAGGCCCCTTGTGTCTTCAGTTCGTGTCAAATCAATTGTAACCTGACATGCTTTGGTATGTGTTCCTTTATATTTCCTATGTACTGTCTGAGATACTTCTTCTTTACTTTGCTTTACTATCCCTGATTGCGAGTTTTGAAACAGGTTCCAATCCCTCTTACACTTCCTCATCGTCTTCAATCATCATTTGCCTTATTGCCCTTATTTGCTTCTTTTTCTTATTTTTATTATCCTTACACTGTCTCTTCCTTTCATGTTTACTCTGCTCCTTAAAGAAATAGCGAATGTCATTGGTGCCCTCCAGTGATGCGAGGCAAGCAAGTTTGGGGCCCCCTTGGCGAGATCTGACTTTGGTGTGCGGGGAAGAGGCTGCGCTTTTAAGATGGCTGCTGCGGCGGATAGGGGTGCTGGGATTGAGTCAGGCTCCTGTTGGTTTACGGAACTTAGGTCGCTGGCCTGGACTGCAGGGCGATGACGGTGAGCAGCTGAAGCTGCAACCACAGCGCTGGAACGGGCGGAAAGTCCGTGGAGGCAGCTAGCTGGGCAACCGACCCGGCTAGACAGGCAAGTGCGGTGCTGCCTCCTGACACGGCGGTGAGGTGGTGGTGACTGGCCCAGTGGTGGCCAGAACAGCAGGGTAATGCCGCAGTTTTAGAGGCAACTGTGGGGGCAGGGGCTGTGGAGGTCCTGCTCCCCCATTGGAGATAGCTGTGGTGATTGCACTGTGAGCGGTGAAGGAAACGCGCCTTGGGGACATACCAAAGCGTGCTGTTGAGATCGGGGCACGTGTGAAGAGGGTAGGAAGCACTCCAGAGATGGTGAGCAGGCTGCCTGGGGAAACCTTGGGGTGAGTGTGCGAAGCACCCCGAGGTGGACCCACCAAATACCTCAGCAGAGAATGGGGGTTGGAGACTGGCAAGGGAGTGTCCCTCATCCAGAGACATTTGGAGCTGTAGCTCCTCAGGTGCAGCTGGGGAGCCAGGTGGGTGTGCAGCCTAATTGGATGCCACTGACCCAGTGGGGTGCAGCTGTAAAGTGGAGTGGGGGTCCTTCACTGTGGGACCCTGAAATATATTGTACAGTAGGTCCAGTCGAGTGTTGCCGTGCAGTGCAGCACCCCTAGGGTAGTGGAAGCCCAGAGGGAAGGGAACCATTTGATCCTGCATAGGGATACATGCTGAGGGGCCAAGGTGAAATGCCAGCAGAAGACATACAAATATACAGACCCCAAAAGTAGATAGCAGAAGCATGAGGAGGCAGGCACGACAAACAGAGGGTGTGGCTGCAGCTGCGTCTGCTGGGATATGTGGGGGTGACTCTGGAAACCCTTATGGAGGCCATTCAAGCCACAAAAGCTCCCTTGAAGGGAGCGTTAAGGAAGTAGGGGTGGATGTATCGCTTGTAACAGCAGATTTATGGAAAGTGTGCGAAAGGATCCTGAAAGTGGAGCAGAGAGTATGCAATGTGGAGGATTACCTGCAATGTATCAAGAACCAGGTAGCTGGCCTGGCAGGGGCAACAAGGACCTTGAAACAAGAACAGAGGACACAGAAGGTCGATCTCTGCGCTGTAACATCCGACTGGCAGGGTCCCAGAACAGGAGGCGGGGCATGGATTATGGACTAGGGTGGGTAGGGGAGAGGGGGAGTTTCGGGACACGGGGGAATGAGTTTGGAAGTTCCTGAAAGTTATCTGGGGTCTTGGGGTTGTTGGGGAGGGGAGTAGCCACAGAGGGGACCATAAATATGGTGGTCGAATGGTGGGGAGTGGGTAACTCTAGCGATACAGGCAGCGCAAGTGGCCATGGGTTGGGGAAGAATGGGTATGGGGGTGATATGTATGGTGGGTCTTAAATGGGGAATGACGGTCTGAGGATTGGTACATGGAATGTCCGGGGGCAGGGAAAGTGACTAAAACGTCAGCGAGTGGGTGGGTTCCTTAAAAGGCACAGGATTCAAGTGGCATTACTTCGGGAGACCCACATGGTTCGGAAAAATTTGGAAGTGATTCAGAGACAGTGGCGGGGGGGGGGGTTGGGTTGATAGTGGAAACATCATACCCTTCAAATGCCAGGGGGGTGTTGACTTGGGTGGCCTCTGGAGTACTGTTTAAGGAAGAGAAAGTCCTAACGGACGTAGCTGGGAGGGTGGTGGTGCTCAGGGGGACGCTGGAGGAGAGGGCTATGTGTGTAGTGAACTCGTACGTGGAGAATATTGATGATAAGGATTATTTTCCATCAGTGATGGATCTAGTGGTTGGATTTAGGGAGGGCTTGTTTATATGGGCGAACTTTAATTGCCTGTTGGACTCAGACTTAGACAGTACAGGGACGTCAGGGTTGCAGAAACGACAGGCGGCGGCATTGAGAAAGGTGGTGGAGGGATTGAACCTGGTGGAGTTATGGTGTGAGACGCACGGGCAGGAATGGGGGTATTCTTACTTTTCAGGGGTGCATGGAGACAGAAGGGTCTCTATGGGAGTCGTTTAAGGCAACAATTCGGGGAGTTTGTATTTCCAAGGTTACGGAGATTAGGAAGGAACTACAAAAGAGGTTGACAAGGACTGAAAGGCAGGTGGCTGATTTAGAAAGGGACCTAGCAGGGGGGAAGCAGGTGGGGGAGGAGCTAGCCCAGGTGCTAGCCGCTCATCGTAAGGCTATGACTTCGCTGTCAAACCTTGAGAGCAGCAGGCAAGATTGTGGATCCATTGGTAAGGGGATAAGGCAGGGAAGCTATTGGCCTCGCTGATACATAGGGAGCAGCAGTGGCATACTATTTTTCAAATCTGCAGGCAGGCGGGCAGCTGGCCTGTACCCAGGAGGGGATTAATGAAGCTTTTCAGGGATAATACCAGAAATTACACACGAGTGAGGGAACTTACTCTCCAAAGGAGGCAGACACACTGCTGGAATTAGTTCAGTTGGCCGTCCTGGCGGTGGAGCTTAGGGAAAGGATGGAGGGACCGACTGAGGAGGCGGACATACGAGGGTCGTTGCAATCTATGAGAAAGGGTAGATCACTGGGAAGTGACTTTTTTCCTGTGGAATTTTACAGCGAGTATGCGGATCTGGTGATCCATACGCTTAAGAGGGTGTATGATAGGGCATTTAAGACGGGGTCGTGCCGGCTTCAATGAGGGAGTCGGTCATAACAGTCTCATTGAAGGAGGGGAAAGATCTACTTGACTGCACGTCTCATTACTAAATGTGGACACAAAACCTTTTGGGAAGATCCTAGCTACTAGGCTGTCGGCCGTGCCTCTGATATTAGTACATCTGGATCAGTCCAGATTTATTGGCGGTCGTAATACTACAATGAATATTTGTCGCTTGCATCATGTGATGGAACAGGTTAAGCACCTGGAGGGGGAAATTGCACTGGCCTCCTTTGATGCAATGAAAACGTTTGATTCTCTGGAATGGGACTTGTTGTTTAAAGTGTTGGGGGCCTATGGATTTGGGGCTCATATTTGTCATTGGCTGAGTCTGCTATACAATAGGCTGCTAGCAGCGGTGAAGACTAATGATTGGGTCTCACGGCAGCGGACGCTGAGCAGAAGTCCGCATCAGGGATGCCGGTCTTGCCAATTCTGTTCTCCATGGCATTGGAACCGCAGGCGCAGTTTCTGAGACGGGAGATGAAGGAAGCAGGGATTTTAGCGGGAGGGACACGACATATAGTTTCGTTATACACAGATGATCTGCTGTTGTATGTGGGGAACCCGCAGGATAATATGCCCATGTTGCTTGATGTGCTGGGGAATTTCCAGAGGCTGTCCGGATTCTGGATTAATAAAGAAAAGTCTCTTATTTCCATTGGGATGGCTCAGGAACAGGGATTTAACTGATCTACCAGATTGGATGATACATTGGGCGGGGAGTCTTTCCGGTACCTGGGAATTCTTCAAATCTTTCATGATATGGAGGACACATTTGTGTACAACACAGAAAGGGCACTCTCTAGGATAGGTAACTCCATCCAGTTTTGGAAGAAACTGCCGTTGTCGCTAATGGGCAGGTTAGTGCTCTACAAAATGGTGATATTGCCGAGGCTACTCTATTATTTCACTAATATTCCATAAGTGATCAAGAGGGTGTTCTTCAAGATGCTGGTTGAATCGGGGGGGGGGGCTGCTGTGGAATGCAGGGAGGAGGAGGGTATCGCTGGCCACCCTGCGGCACCCGCGGTCTGACGGTGGTCTTAATTAACCTGATTATGAGGTGTATTTTATGGGGGGTCAGTTGCAGGTGATGCTGGAGTTGGGGGATTCTAGAGGGGAATTATTAAGGGGATTGGTGGGGGACCTTCCAGTGGCTAGACGAGGGACAGAATTGTTGTGGGGCATGATAGGGGGTAAAGGGGAAACAAACATGTGTCAGACGATACCGGGCGTTATGGCGGAAGTATCCTGGGAAGATTCATGCTGCGCGGATATATAGTGCGAATCTGCCCTCGAGTGCAGACCTGAAGTTATGGCAGATCATTGGGAGGGTAGCCATTGGACGGTTGCGGGAGAAAGGGTGGCGGACGGTAGGGGACCTGTTCGAGGGTGGAAAACGTTTGCTGAATTGACCCCACAATCTCGGATTTCGAAGGGTAACATTTTTAACATATGTGACAGTGACTAAACAGTTAGCTGCAATATGGAAGGAGATACCCGAAGAACCGGGCCTGAGTATGCTGATGCAGGTGCTGGCTGGAGGTGGGGCCCCACATCCCCCGCATTTACCAGGCGGTGAGGAGAGTGGTACCACTTGAGGAGCTAGCAGGAAGGGAGGGAAATTGGGAGGTGAGGAGAAGGGAAGTGAGGGCCTGCTATGCATTGTAATTGCTTGATTATTGTCACTATCTAGTGTGTGTATATGGTTTTGGGGGGTTGTAGACCAGGAGTACTCCGAATGAATAAATATGCCGGGAGACAAATAGGCAAGGGGAGACAGAGGAATATGCAGCTGTGGTGGGGCGGGGAGGAGGGGAGATGTTACTGTTTGTTTTCCATGCAAAAGGATCAATAAAAAAGATTGTCAAATCTCCATCCTGTCCACAATCGCAATTAACTGCTCAGTACTAGGGACAGGTAGTTCACAACACTGTCAGTCATTTTAGACCCCAGGCAGGATAACGTTGTCTTAAGTTCTTCCAACCACGTGCTTCCAAGCGTTTCACCACCCGAATCTTGCACAGTAAAGAAATTAGTAATTTTCCCTGTTAGCTTTCCTTTCGTATCCAGTTTTGGCACTCTGATAGTCTTCTGCACACAGGTCCTGGGATGGCGAAGTTGATGACCACACAGGAGATTCTACCTAATCCGCTATTTCTCCATGATTTCATCATCCAGACTGGTCTCATTACTTAGTGTGTTTTCAGCTTGCCCAACTTGCCCATCCTTCATTACAGAACCAGGCATCACCATCGGCACCATGACGCCAGACGGCAACGCCCTATCACACTGCTTCTTGCTTCTTTATAGTGCTGGTAGTGGGCAGTTCAAAGGTACATCACCTGCTGTCACAGCCGTTTGAATTCTGGGACCAGGGGTCCGATAGCAATCCAACAAGTAAAAACCAATAAGCAGCATATGCTTCTTAAAAGCACACAATGATTAATCTGGACTCCAGTTTCACCAGTTCCCTTTTCTTGCCCTCCAACATGGATTGACTATTTAGATCTTCATCTGAACCTCTCGAACTTATTACATCGTGGACATTGTGTCACACAGTTCTCTAGTCAGGCTCTGCCTGAAACCCCTTGGAAACACAATCCGATCCCGATAACTTTGCCTCCTCCTTGCTCTTCACCATTCTTAAAACAATGGCCACTACGAAAAGCACTAGTAAATGCTCATTCTATTCCTAGCCACGCCTCTGACGTCCATTACTTCATTTTACAAAATGTTATTGATTTCGTTTTCTTTTTTTAGCGGTTTTGGAAACGTGGCTGAAAGATTACTCTGGGCCCACCATTGCTTTGGCTCTTCCTGATAACTACTCTGTTCTGGCCATTCATAGAAGCTCTGGAAAAGGCAGAGGAGTGGCAATCATTTTTTTTAAAGGATATCATGCTCACTTCTATCCCATGTCGGGTGCTTACAGGCTGTGAAATACTTACGGTAGTATGTAATATGAGCCCGTGCAGGACCATCGCCCATCGTCATGGAACTCTTTTTTTTCTCTGTTTTTCTTTGAGTTGGTCCTTTCTCTTATGAACAGGAAATCCTCTCTTCTTATATTAGGAGACTATAATCTGGATTTCAACGATAATAAAGATTCTCAGGCTTCAAATTTATATAATCTTACGGAATTCAATTTCTTTTTTATGCGTACTCATCCAACCCACAATCGTGGCTGCGCATTAGATTGGGTCATCTCGTGGAATATCAGGCCTACTAGTCCCTTTTTTTTATCCCTGTAGACTTGTCTCACCAGGTGGCCATTCTTTTCTATATAGCGAAAATACCAGTGAAACCGGCTGCAGATGCTTCACGATGGGCTATAACTTTTTGTGATAAACATAAGCTCACAGCTAGCTCTCTCAATGAAGCCTTTTGTTCCATGGCAAGTAACTTACTGACTCCAGTACTGAATCCCTGGTGGATGCCTTCAACACTCAGGTCAGGGGGAGCGCAATGAGGACGTGAGTCCCTGAAGCTCCCGTGGCCCCCTTGCAACATCCTGTAATAAATCCTGCTATCCGTGGCGGAATAAAACAGAAATACTCCTGCCGAGAGATAACTGCATGGAGAATCATCGGGCGAAATGCAAAACCTAATAACAAGCACCTGACCGAGCAACAAGCTGCGGAATGAAGTCCATGCAGGCGAGGGAAGACTTGTCCAAAATGGCTGCAAGCTTGAGACTGAGACCGAAAAAGCAGCCTCATGGCACTGAACGTCGGGGCGTGGCCTGGAGCTCATGGCGCACAGAGGCTGAATTGCCGAGCTCCGGCCGAGGCGCCGTTTCTAGATCCTGTTGCCGACCTAACCTACACTCTCGGAGACGGAAAGGCGACTCCGAGGAAGGAGGAAACGGTTCCCGACAAGGCAGAGCTGTTCTGCTGAAAAAACGGATCAACAGGACGTGAGAGACCGCACTCGAACCGGTCCCCCCTGCCCGTCCTTGACGACATCCAAGATGGCGGATCGCCGATGAATGCAGCCTTCCTCGGAGGCGAAGCCAACCGCCACCGCTCCTAAGGGCGCTCCTCCCGGAGCTTACTGGAACACTCAGAGCCCCGGCCTTCCGCAAGAATACCGGCGAGACACGCCCCGGCCCCCCTCGCCGCAACAGGGACCGCTGTGAGGTTCCTGCCCCGAGGGGATTGGGGTCGGCGCGGACCGCGAGCTGCCTGGAACTGGGGGAGCGGCCCGTGAGGCCCGGAGTCTCCCGTCCGGAACTCCTTCCCGTCGCGGCCACGCCAAACACACTTGCCCGGATACCGAGACTGCGACCGGAGTGACGAGCGGCCCGAGGGCAGCGAGGCGGCGGACCTCTGATTACCCGACCTCACCGAGCGGAGGCGGATGGTTCAGGTGAGGAGCTGGAGGGAATCACCCGTTGCGCCCACCATACGCGTTCCCTGAGACGCATCCAGTAGATGCGATGGGCCTCGCCCCGGTGGCTGTCCACCGTACAACAGACCCTTGACGACCAAGCATACGCAATTGGGCCCAAGACACGGGAAGCCAACTTCTGACTCTCTGAGTCGTCGGACATAATCCTGCCTTAACGTACAAAGACTGGTACGCCCGCCCAGCCCTGAACCTACCCGAATCACCCCACAAATTGTACGCCTTGCCTCTGCAGCACGTCGGACAACTCACGACTTGAAGATGGCTGCCAGGAACAAAGGGAAACCAGCTACCATGGATTCGTATGTTTCCACTAAATCCAAGTCCTCTACGCAAACTCTCCCTCCCACCCCCGAACCGGCACAGGCCAGAGAGAGTGAAACAGCTGACAACCATACCCTAGTAATGGAGGCTATAGCTTCGCTAAGAACACACATAGACACTAAAATGGAGGAATTCAGATCCGACATCCAACTTTTACGCCAAGATGCCAGAAACTTGTCTGAGAGGGTGAGAAACGCTGAGACAACCATTTGCGAAACGACCGAAGATACCGTAGCCCTGAAGACCAAAGTCATAGACCTAGAGAGGAAGGTGACGGCATTAGAGACAAGATCCGAGGAAGCCGAGGGTCGGGCCAGAAGGGGAAATATCAGAATACTGGGAGTGCCCGAGGGAAGCGAAGGCCCGAATCCAACGGCCTACACTGAGTCTCTGATTCGACAGGAGATTGGCGCAGCGAAGCTAACCCAAGGGTTCTCAGTCGAAAGAGCGCATAGGTCCCTCCAGAAGAGGCCTCCACCGGGCTCACACCCACGACCCATAATCGCCAAAATACTCAACTTTCAGGACAGGGAGACCATACTGAGGTATTCCAGAGAGGAAGGCCCAATAGAACGGGGTAACTCCAAAATCGCTATCTACCCTGATTATACCCAGAAAGTTCAGAGAGAAAGAAACTCATTTGTACCAGTGAAAGCGAGGCTAAGACAGCTAAACCTGATATACATGCTTCTCTACCCCTCGAGATTGAAGGTCATCTTCAAGGGAAGGGCGATATTTCTGGAAAATCCAACAGCCGCCAATATGTGGCTAGAAGATAACAACCTCGCAGAAGGGACGGACGCTCCCCAGACCGCATGAGATACGACCCCAAGGAGGGACACGCTAACCACAAGTGGCCGGACCACGGAAGGTAATCCAGCTAACAGTCAGCTACATAGAAACGGCCCTCGTTCGGCCTCGCCACCAGGCAACGGACCTATCCCCCGCAAACAACCTAGGTCGGGCTAACCACCTGCCTAACCTACCTCACGCCCGATACCCGGATGGGTCCTGACGGCTTGAGAGCGCCTGAGCATCACCATGACGATGTAATCGCTGGACGCACCAGTTTGAGTTTTGTTAATTGTTTTGTTAGTTACACAGTCTACATGTCACAGACGTCGAAAATAGGCAAGAAGGAAGTATATTATGTCTCCGGGGGTGTGGAACCGGACTACCTCCGCCTGCTGTATCATAACTCACGACTAGGATTGATCCGGACTCCCGTCGAAGAGTGGCCCGCTGGGCCCGAAGCACCGCCCCGATGGCGTCACATCTCAAAGTAATGACGTGGAATGTGAGGGGGATGAGCTCATACTTGAGGCGGAATCGAATACAGTCCTATCTCCGCAGGAAGAAAATATCGATTGCAATGTTGCAAGAGACACATCTCACGGAGGAAGCCATGTCTAAAATAATCGAAAAATGGGCTGGGACCGGGAGAGGATCATCTTACTCCAAATACTCGAGGGGAGTGCTCACCTGGGTGAACCCGAATGTACCATTCCAATTACAAGGATTTGAATCTGACAAGGAAGGAAGGTACGTGATAATGTGGGGTACTATTGAACAGACTCCAATTTGTTTAGTCAATTCATACTTCCCACAACATGGAATACCTTCGCACCTCAAGGCGGTGTGCTCACGGATGACACTCCATCGAAATAAGACCTTCATATGGGGAGGGGACTTTAATTGTGTCATAGATGGCTCTAAAGACAGGTCCACGCCACCCCCACACCCAAGAAACCCCGCTGCGTCTGCCTTGACAGACGCGCTGGAACACCTTGACTTGGTGGACATCTGGAGGGAGCAGCATCCCGAAAAAAGGAACTATTCCTACTATTCGGCCCCACACAAGGTCTACACAAGAATCAACCACTTGTTTGTCGACAGAGAACAAGCCTCACTGGTTGAAACCACGACGTACTTGGGAAGATCAATCTCTGACCATTCCCCACTGGTCATGCAATGGCAAATCGAAAGACCTAGACCTCCAATCCCTATGTGGAGAATGCCCACGGCGACCCTCGCTGACCCTGTGTTTAAAGAAGACCTCGCCGAAAAACTTGAGGAATATATTGATATTAACAAAGGCTCAGAGTCCACCTGGAGCACATTGTGGGAGGCCATGAAGGTAGTAATCAGAGGAGAAATAATATCCAAAGCTGGGGGCACTCGTAGACAACTGAGAACCGATCTCGAAGCACAGGAGGAGGAGATCCTACGTTTGGAATCCACCTCAACCACTACACCAGAGGCTGAAGAGAGACTGAAGGAGGCCCGTGAGAAATGCCAAGCTTCCTGGGATAGACTGGAGAAGTTTGATTTTGCAACATACACCACTAGATCCCACAGGGAGTCCGACAAACCCGGAAGACTGCTGGCTTGGCTGTGTAAGCGAGAACGCCCCAAACACCTCCCAACGGACATACTCGATGAAAAAGGGATAAGACACAGGACACAACTGGGTATCAATGAAGCGTTTGCCGAATTCTACTCCACGTTATACTCCCATGACACACAAATACCCAGGGAGGATATTAGAGACACATTGGATGAGATAGGCCTCCCAAGAATATCCAGCGAACAAAGAGAAGCATTAGAATTGGAAATTACGGCTGAAGACGTGTCTGCAGCAATAAGATCACTGGCTACCAGCAAGGCCCCAGGAAGCGACGGCCTTCCGCCCAAATTCTACAAAACGTATGAAGCCATTCTCACCCCGATTCTCCACGGGGTTTATCAGGAGGCTTATGAAAATGGGGTCTTACCTAACACAATGAAGGAGACGATAATAATCCCCATGCTTAAACCAAACAAACCACCCAACGATTGTGACTCCTACCGCCCTTTGGCCATGTTAAATTACGACAGCAAGATTCTTACCACCATACTGGCTTGCAGACTTGCTAGGGTGGTCGGGTCCCTCGTACACGAAGATCAGAATGGCTTTGTTCCAGGGCGCAACACCACGGCCAACCTGAGACGACTCCAATATGTTATGGCCGAAACCCGTGAGAGTGAAGAGGATCTGGCGATCTTATCGCTCGACGCCATTAAGGCCTTTGATTCCATCTACTGGGAGTGGCTTATCGAGGTACTAAGAGGGTTTGGGTTTGGCGAAGGCTTCATCAGATGGATCACAGTGCTTTACAATTCTCCCGAAGCAAGAGTAAAGACCGGCCGAATGGTGTCTGAATCCTGGAAAATACAGAGGGGCACCAGACAAGGGTGTCCGCTGTCGCCCATGCTATATATATTGGGTCTGGAGCCGATTGCCATATACTTTAGGAAACAGTTTTTTGATGCAGGCATCTCGGTAGGCAACGAACACAATATAATATCACTGTACGCGGATGATGTACTGCTATACCTGAGGGATCGCAAAATACTCTGGGATCAAATTCAGCAGACTGAAATCCTCAGCTTTCCCTTTGGCCAACTTGAGAGACCTCGATGAGGCAGAACTCCCGAATATAGGGATGAAGTGGCAAATCGACAAGTTCCGGTACTTAGGAATCAATGTGGGCCACACCCCAGAGATCACACACGACCACAATACTGAAGCAGCATTAACCAATCTCCGCAGATCTATGAAATTCTGGTCAAGACTCCCGCTTGCGATGGTAGGAAGAGCAGCAATTATCAAGATGATAGTTCTTCCCCGTTTCTTATTTTTCTTTGCCAACATATGCCACTACGTTAGACCGCCATTCTTTAAGAAACTGGAGTCACTCATTAAAGACTTCCTGTGGGGACCTACCAGACACAAATTGTCCTTAGCCACCCTAACCCTTCCGCATAAGGAAGGAGGAATACAACTCCCAGATCTCCAGCTGTATTATCTTGCGGCACAACTCAGCCATGTGACTAGGTGGATCTCAGACGAGCCATCGGCTGAGCTGGGACTGATACGGCAAGCGTCTTCCGAAGTACTCCCCAGAGAAACGCTTTGGAACCCTTTACAACAGAAATCTGGTGCCCCCATGATTGTCGAACTTGGAAGGCGGATCTGGTCCAGAACTTGCTACATTAGGCAAGTGAAACACCCCTACTCTCCAGACAACCCCATCCTGGCTGACACATGCAAAACACAAACGGACCTTACAATAGCCAGAAGATGGGAGGACGCTGGAATTTACATATGGGGAGATATGTTTGAGGATGGCGAGTTCAGGGACTTTGAATCTTTACAGACCAACGAAGGGCTCCCGAGGGGCCAATTTCTCTGGTACCATCGTATCAAACACATCGCCAAGAAAAACTGGAGCAGCTGGCCAGAGGAACCCACCCCGGACCCACTGTTGCAAGAAATGCATGACCTTACAGATGGCTGGAAACCCGTCTCTCGATTGTATAAAAGACTCAATGACAAACCTAATCTCAAAAGCTCGGCGCTAAAGGCGAAGTGGGAAGTGGATCTTGAAACTGCACTCACAGACAAGGAATGGGAGAGAGTACTTTCATACCCCAAGAAGGTCTCGAGGAACTCTAGATTTGGTCTGATACAACTAAACGTTCTATACCGGACGTACATGACCCCGCACAGGGTGGCCTCCTTCAACAAACAGGCCTCCTCAGCATGCCCATGGTGTGGGAGTGGCGGGGCTGATCTTATCCACATGTTCTGGACTTGCACCAAGGCAATGGCGTTGTGGTCCAGAGTACGACAGACCTGCACAGATGCCGGAATAAGCAGATATGCGTGGACTCCCGGAGAATGCCTATTAGGGACTTACCCTAGGCCAAGCAAATACAAACACGTCATAAAGCTGATGGATATCGCATGCATACTGGCGAAGAGAACCATAGCCATGGCATGGAAGACACCAGGGGGACCGAGACATGAGCGCTGGTTGAGAGAATTGGAGAGATAGACCGCAGCCGAAACCAGAGCCTGGCAGGATGGAGTCGTCTATGGAGGAGACATGACGAGTGGCACTCTTGACTCTTGGAAGGCCCTCCTGCGAGACATACACTTCAGCGCAGATCATAAACCCCCCTGAAGAACTGTACTACTATCACTACACCCGAACTCAAGCATTGAAACACAGATGATGTCATCCCGATCACTATCCCCTTCACTTCCTGAGAAATGGAACTTTTACCGGTGACATACCCACCTGAGCCAGACGCCCCTTCTATATGTAGACTGTTGTTGTTTAGTGTTAGAAGTTTTATTTTTGGTAACTCCACACATTTCTAAATGCACCAATATAAAAGCTAAAGGAACGCGTAATAAATTATCCTACTCTAAAGTGATGCAACTAATAGGATGAAAAACATTTGGAGGCAGTTACTGTTGGTTATTGTTCGGTTATAATGTTCTTATACTTGTGTTATATATTATATGTTGGCAATCATGCACATTGATGGCACCATGTCGATTTAAGAAATGCCAATAAAAACATTTAAAAATAAAAAATGGCACTGAACGTCAGTATGAAGTCTCGGCATGGGACCACATAGCCAACATTGGCTACCGAGCACTTCCCGGCATGAACTGTACAACCCACGGGCAGAACGCAACAGACTGTGGGACGATCCGTTCCGGTGCTGTGAAGATCTGGAATTGAAGCGCCACCTGTCCGGTGTGATCTGGTGTGGAAGTATATCCAATCTGGCCTCCCGAACCCAGATCGGAGGGTGCTGATTCCCAGCCCGCCCCCCAGCCCAAAGCCCTAGAACACTATTGCCGACCGGCTGCAGAGCTAATCCTACAAAGTAGATGAGCATCTAAGATTGCTGCACTGGCCCACCCCAGGGATTACTGGGCCTTTGACTGCTGGAGTCCCATTTGCTAACCCTGATCAACATCGCAGGGGTGGAAGCCTAGACAAGAGACACCAGCGAAGAATCGCCGGCCCGCCCTGTCTTGAACTCGCCAGAACCCGCACTTAACACGACAGGGAGCGAGGCCCAACCGAACCGAGCCTGGCAATGGATGTGCCTTGACAACCGGGGCAATTGCGGTGCCGCAGTGACACACACAGCCGCGGAGCTGGTGAGTGCATCATACACCCTGTTGACCCACTGACACTGGGGCCCTAGAACCAACCCCGATATCTTGTGGGGGACTGTCGCCTGATTGGAAGCGACATCTGGAGGTCCCCCCCCTTGTGGGTGATATGACTTCTTGCTGGTTGGTAATATGACCCAGGGACTCTGGCGAGGAGTGGGCCTTGTGCTCTGCACTAGCCGGGGCCAAGCCTGATATTGGACTGCAGTGCTGTGCGTGAGCTGGCACACAACAGAACTCTCCGGCGCACACCACGAAGACATCACATGGGTGCATGAGCTGGCTATTTGCCAATTCCCGGAGACAGCCACACACTGCTGTGGTGACGCCCAACCGAGATCCCTGAAGCTACCAACACTCAGGTCAGGGAGATTGATTCTTTGGCCCCTTTAAAGACCACATTGATTAAAGATAAATATTTTAGCAAGAAATCGTTTTCTCCTGAACTTGTCTCAAAAAAAGACTTGCAGACATCTAGAGCATAGATGGAGATGGATCCCTATTGTCTTAATAATAAGAATCTTTCCTGCACCTTGTTCTGAAGAGACTGAAAACCCACCTATTTCATTGGGAGTCTTCTGCCTGTTTACTGTTCTAACTATCTAAACTGTAATCCGTGCCTAGACACCCACAGGTTAAGTGCAATGTACAAATGTACAAATAAATAAATCTCAAGCAAGCAAGAGTGGCATACAAATGAGCTATTATCAAGGTTAAAGAACATTTTATGCTCTATATATGCTGCAGCCAACTCCCAGCAAGAACTTTTCAAAATGTTTAACAAGGTTAAGAGATTACATCATTTTATAACCAACACCCTACAAGGGCCTCATAACGTACAAGACATTATTGCTCATACTGTTGAAGATACACCCTTTAATGATCCACCATTGTTTAATTTACACTTGGTTTCTGAATCAGATATTAAGAAGGTTTTTAGGTCACTTAATCTTACAACGTGCCCAAATTACCCTTGCCCATCATTAAGGACTGTTCTGTGCCACTTGTGTCCATTCTCTGTCATATTGTTACTTCCTCATTCAGAGAGGGCTCGGCCCCTATCAAGCTTTAACAGGCTTTGGTTACACCGATTTTAAAGAAGTCTTCGTTGGACCCCCAAAAAGGTGCTAATTATCGCCTGATTACTAACTCTCCTTTTTCGCTTAAAATACTGGATCGATCTGCCTCTCTTGAATTCTGAGCCCATTTGGAATCCTAGCAAATAGTGGGCGATCGTCACTTTGGGTTTTGACCAGGCAGGGGCACATAGACTGTCCTCCTAGATGTTAAGGATTCTCTTCTGCAAATAATGGATCGCAGTCAAGTGGGTCTGCTGGTGCTCTTCGAACTCTCAGCGGCCTTTGTGTCACAACCGCTGGGTATTGGCGGTTATGGAAGAGGTGGAAACATGGCGGTCGTCAGACCGTGCCGCCACGTTGTGCTCACTAGCGCTGTTTACGTTCTAGTCCTTTCCAACATGGCCGCCGCTGTGTGTACTTCTCTGTTCACGCCCGGCGGTTCGGCGCGTTGCAACTTCTGAATTCCTCTTTGTTGCGTGCGCTCCACAGTTCTCTCGCTTAGCGGAGTTCCGCTCCTATCCTATATTCCTCCGGTTGTCCTCACTCTCTCTGACCGGTGCTCCATCTTGTACTCGGGCACGGTTGCTCTCTTCCCTTCTTTCCCTCTTACCTTACTTGTTATAGTTCCTCTCTCTGGCCACCCCCCCCTGCTCTACCTTCATTGCCTCTCCCTACCGTCAGATTTGCCGGTATCCCGCATTCCAGCAGCTTTGGTTATTCCTCTCGTTCCGCACCATCGGATACCAACACTCCAAGGGGTTTTTGTGCCGTTTGGCTTTTCCCCTTGCCGCACTTGTCTGTCGCGGGGGGGGGAGTCCCCGCGGATTCATTCCCAAAGGGTCGCGGTGGCTTCCTCCCGAGGCAGACCCTATCTACATAAGGAGAGGAGGACTTTTACTCGTCGACCTCGTGGAAGGAAGTTGGACTTCTCGTCTTCATCAGGTGAGGAGGAAGGGGAATTAAAAGACTCTCAGGGTTTGAGTGGGGTGGACCACATCACAGACAACCCTGCAGATACACCCACAGCGTCAGACGTTGTTGATAGCTTGCAACGCCCAGATACAGACATGGCAACTCCCCAGCAACTTCAAGAATTGGTCGCGGCGGTACAAAACTTAAACCTGGAAGTTCAAGCACTTCAAACTGCAAATACCGCTCTCCAACAGAGAGTCACCGCCAGAGAACAGCAAGTCACTGATTTACCGCCTTTGCCTCTGGTGTCGGGAAAATTCGACGGATCTGAGAAAAAAGTCAAAGAATTCTTGGAGGCTTGTAATATTCATTTTACATTCAGACAGAACACCTTTTCATCTGATCATACCAAAGTGGGGTTCATGATCACTCACATGACTGGAAATGCCCTAGCTTGGGCTACCCCTCTGGTGTCCCGGTCCGACCCAGTATTACAGGACTATGCAGCTTTCAAAGATCTTCTCAAGCAGGCATTTCTTCGCACTGAAAGCGCTCACCAGGCTAGTGAAGACCTGTTGGATGTACGTCAGGGTAGTTCTGGCCTACTCACTTACATATCCTCCTTCAAAAGACTAGCTGCTGAAGCCGGCTGGCAAGAAGAGGCTCAAAATACCATCTTCAGGAGAGGTTTGCGCGAAGAGCTAAAGGACGAGCTCGCTAGAATCCCTCGCCCTGATTCTTTCTCCGATCTCATAAAAGCAGTGGTACGAATAGACTTTCGCTTGTCTGAAAGGAGAAGTGAAAAGAAAAAGAACCGTAACGTCAGTTCCTACCCCGAGACTCACCCATCGACCTCCTCACCTGCCGCTCGTCCATCCACCCGGGAAGAACCTATGCAGATAGGAACAACCAGATCGCCCTTGAATGCTGAAGAAAAGAAAAGGAGAAGAGAAGGCAACCTGTGTCTATACTGTGGCTCCTCCACTCATCTCTTGAGAGACTGCCCAGATGTACCTCCCAGACGTTCGGGAAACGAACGCCCTCGGTAGTTGGTAGGACGGACTACCGAGGGGCTTTTCTCAGTTCCTATGTAACACTTTCCGTTACTTCTGCTCAATCCTCGGAGGACCAACGTCTTATGGTGTTATCCGTCCAGCTTCAGTTCAGAGGAAAGGAAATAGAGACCCTGGCCCTGCTGGATTGTGGAGCAGCCGGTAATTTCCTGGACACCCTATGGGCCGACAAGATAGGCCTTCGTAGGATAGCCAAGAAGGTCGAGCAGAAGGTAGAGGGTGTGGATGGTACCCCTCTGTGCTCCGGCCTCATTACCCATACCACAGAGGAAGTACGAGTATCCATTCAACAACACACTGAAGTACTGAACTTCGACATAATCCGAGCAGCTCATTTCCCAGTCATTTTGGGGATTGGATGGCTCCGACGACACAACCCTACCATCGATTGGTCGGCTAATCTCCTAAGTTTTCATTCGGCCTTCTGCCAGGAGAAGTGTCTTCCAGGACCCTTGTTCGAAAGTGTCAAGATGGGGTGTGCCCCAGAGAGGAGCATGATCCACTGTATCCCAAACAGTTTCCAGGAGTATGCCACGGTGTTCCAAGACCAACAACCTATGGAACCTCCTCCTCATAGACCGGAGGACTGTAGGATAGACTTAGTCCCTCAGGCTCTGGTTCCGTTTTGTAGGATGTATCCCCTTTCATTGTCGGAAAAAGAAGTCCTTAGACGTTACTTAGATGACAACTTAGCCAATGGGCTTATCCGACCGTCCAGATCACCAGCAGGAGCATCTTTATTCTTCATTCCAAAGAGGGACTCCAAAGACCTAAGACCTTGTATCGATTACCGAGGGCTCAACCAACTTAGCATCAAGGACCGGTACCCTATGCCCATCATCGCTGAGATCCTAGAGGCCGTCCAAGGTTCGGTAGTGTTTTCCAAACTTGACCTACGGAATGCCTATCATTTGCTCCGCATAAGAACTGGTGACGAATGGAAGACGGCTTTCCGCACTCCCTATGGACTGTTCGAATATCAAGTAATGCCGTTCGGATTGGTCAATGCTCCCTCAATCTTTCAAAGGTTTATGGACCGGATATTTTCGGATCTTTTGGGTCAAAATACCGTTGTCTATTTAGACGATATTCTGGTTTACTCCCGTCAACCCGAAGAACATACCCGTCATGTAAAGGAAGTATTACGTAGGCTGCAACATCATCATTTACTAGTCAAGCCGGAAAAGTGTGCTTTCGCTAAGTCCTCTGTCTCCTATTTGGGATTCATCTTGTCCAGCGAGGGAATCGCCATGGATCCTAAGAAGGTCGAAGCTATACTAGACTGGCCCTCCCCTTCATCGGTTAAAGAGATCCAAAGATTTTTGGGTCTGGCCAACTTTTACCGGAAGTTTATTCCCGAATTCTCCCGACTCACCCTGCCCATCACCTCCTTACTGAAGAAAGCCTCCAGGCCATTTCAATGGTCCAGGGAAGCCGAAGAAAGTTTCATCTGCCTGAAAAAAAGGTTCTGTTCAGCCCCTATACTGCGACAGCCGGACCAACTGCTCCCCTTTATTCTTGAGACTGATGCCTCTGCGGGTGCGGTTGGCGCCGTTCTTCTACAAACAAATCAGGGTTGAGAACATCCCATCGCCTATTACTCTAAGACCCTCAACCCTAGCCAACAGAACTACTCTGTGATAGAAAAAGAACTTTTAGCCATGAAACTGGCCTGTCTTGAATGGAGACATCTTCTCCAAGGAAGCATACACCCGTTCCTGATACGGACTGATCACAAGAACCTACAGATCCTACGCCAACAAGAGTGCTATAACACCAGACAAGCCCGATGGGCACATTTTTTTGCACAATTCCATTTTCTCATAACATACATACCCGGAACCCAAAACCAGGTTGCGGACGCATTATCTCGCAGAGATGAGGCCTCTCTGGGATACGAGAAAGAACTCATGTTTCTCCAGCATTGGATCTTTCATGGATTCCCATGCTTAGAATATTCCCCGTCGTCAGGCTGGGAATCCCCGGTACATTATATAGACCCTTTCCTGTAGGAAAGCTTTTTCGACGCTTATGCGTCCTATCCACCTCGTTTTGCATCATGCGTGCCCACGCCGTCGGGGCGTCATGACACAAATACAGGCCCCGCCCCCGCGCTCCCTCAGATTTCAACCGTCTTTCAAAGTAGTGGGATCCTCGTGTTTTACTACTAGTGAAAACTAGGTTGTTTTGTCTGTTTCGCTTCGGCGAAGTTCAAATTCTAGGAGAATTATGTCTGGAAAAGCGTTATTTCGCCCGTGTGCAACCTGTGGCCTCAAAAAGGTTTATGAAGGAGATGGCCACATGGACTGTATCTACTGTCTCCACCCACACCACTCGGCGGATACATGTGAAATTTGTCAGGGTTTCTCCCAAAAAACCCTTAAGGACCGAAAAAGAAGGCTGGTCGACTGGCTTAATGACGGAGCAGGGGCCTACCCGGCTTCGGAAGTTGGCTCCACGGCCTCCAGGAGTAGGTCGGAACCTCCATCGAAGAAGGTACGGCCAGCTGAAATGCGCTCTGAGGACAAGCATAAGAGGAAACAGGATGGATCTTCCTCATCACATAAAAAGTCCTCCTCATCATCTAAAACGGAGAGGCTAGCGCTGTCAAAATCCTCCTCAGGGGACCGTCCCAGGTCTTCCATGAGTCGGGAAGCCTCAGCCGGGAAGTCGGCATCCAAATCGACGACGAAGTCTAAGGGCTCGACGACGACGACGACTTGCTCGTCGACCTCGGTGTCATTGACGATGCCTATTACCGTCCAAGCAGCAGCGGTGGGGATTCCCCCGTCGACGGAGACTCAGTCCATGGCTTGGCTGCCCGAGGTCTATGACCCGATCCCCCCGGAGGTCTTACTGCAGCCAGACACGGCCGGCTCGGCGGAAGGAGAAGGTGATCTGGTTCTGCAGCCATCGGATTTAGGCTTACGGCCTTCCACGTCGACGGCGACGAGCGCGAATGGGGGTATGGTACCGATATCGTCCACGTTATTGACCCCCCAGACGGTTTTGTCTCTGGATGTGCTTAATACTCTTCAGAAGCTCCTGCAGCGGCTGGATACGCAGTTCCCTCAGCCCGGGACTTCATCGTCACTTTTGTCTGTACCTTCCGTCGACGAGCAAACTGGTAC
The DNA here is from genome assembly GCF_040938575.1 of Ambystoma mexicanum. Classification (NCBI taxonomy): domain Eukaryota; kingdom Metazoa; phylum Chordata; class Amphibia; order Caudata; family Ambystomatidae; genus Ambystoma; species Ambystoma mexicanum. The sequence goes on from NC_090934.1 coordinate 353,343,629, forward strand.
GGCTCGATCGACGACAAAACACCCGTCGGCTCCCCAGGCAGTACAAGATCGTCCTCGAGCACAGGAGGAGGGTGAGTTGTCGGAGTCCGATTCTGTACTGGGGGACTCAGGGTCAGACATCTCCATGTCACCTTCGAGGGACCCAACATGGAATTCAGATGTAGAGTTAGAGTCTACGAGGAGCCAGTCACAGCCATCTCCCCCGGATGATGTGGGAGCCTTCCATGCAATGATGGGGAAAGCTTGTTCTGAATTCGGCTTGATTCCGGAGGAGCAGAAGAAAGACTGTTTCCTTTTTGACCATATGGGCCAAAGGAGAAAATCAGTATTTGCCATCCCAATCCTGGACCACGTGTGGCAAGAAGGTCTCAAGACGATGCGACATCCGTTCTCGGAGCCAGCCATAAAGGGTCGGATCGAGAAAAAGTTTAAAGCTCCGGAGTCCACTCCAAAATGTCTAACATCGCAGCCTCTGTCTGACTCGGTGGTGTCGGCGGCAGCGGCTAGGAAGGCCAGGGTCCAGCAAAAATGTTCAACGCCACCTGAAAGCGAAGCTAGGAGACAGGACGCCTTTGGAAAGAAGGTGCTCTCGGTCGGAGCGACGACAGTAAGAGCAGCCAATTCCTTAGCGATCGTGTCACGATATGATAGGGAAATGTGGCACAAACTAGCCCCTATCCTAGAACACCTGCCAGACGAACACCGGAAAGCAGCTATGTTACTGGTGCGGGACGGCGAAGAGGCCTCGAACCACGCTATCAATATCGCAGTTGACCTAGCAGAATCTGGGTTCAAACAAATCAACCATGGAGTAGTGCTCCATCGGCAAGCGTGGCTCAAATGTACTACTTTCCGTCCTGAAGTACAGTACAAAGTCCTTGACATGCCATGCGAAGGGGAACACCTGTTTGGCGAAAAGGTTGATGAAGCGCTGAAAGGGATGAAAGAAGACACGGATACTGCTAGGTCCCTCGGCGCCCTTCAAACGGGTAGAAATTTTCGTTCTTTTCGCCCCTTCAGGGGTGCTTCTGGAAACTCCCGCTTTGGTGCTTCGAGGGACCGTGGATTCAACAGGCCCTCTTACTCTTCACAAGGGTTCAGACGAGCGTCCCAGTCGGCACGTAGAAGCAGGGATTATCAAGCCTCCAGACGGCGAGGCTCAGGTCCGTCGTCGACGAAGACCAAGCAAACCAGCAACCAATGACGGCCTTCGGAACGTCCTGGGGGGTCGAGTCTCTCATCACTTCGACCGATGGAAATGCATCACCACAGATCGATGGGTCCTAGACACGATTCGCATGGGTCATGCGCTGCAATTCAAAGACAAGCCTCCGCGTCTTCCTCCTTTATTCTCGACACAGCCCCACCTCCGAATCCTACGACAAGAGGCGGCGCTTATGTTGCAAAAAGGGGCGGTAGAGAGAGTTCCTGTAGCACAGGAAGGACAAGGAGTTTATTCCAGGTTCTTTGTTGTAAAAAAGCCAAACGGCAAATGGAGGCCCATTCTCGACCTGAGGGTACTCAACAAGTGGCTAAAGAGCCTAAAATTCAAAATGCTAAAGCTCCAAGAGGTTATCAGGTCGGTGCAACCCATGGATTATCTATCATCACTAGACCTTCAAGATGCTTATTTTCACATTCCAATACGCCCACGACACAGGAGATATTTAAGATTCGTCGTCGGGAGAAAGCATTTTCAGTTCAAGGTCCTCCCGTTCGGGCTCAAGTCCTCCCCCAGGACGTTCACCAAGTGCTTGGCCCCTATAGCGGCCCATTTGAGGAAGGACGGTCATCATGTCTATCCATATCTAGACGACTGGCTGGTCAGAGGTTCATCCAAGGAACAAACACAAGACAGTCTACGAGCCACAATGTCCCTCTTACAGGAACTGGGCTTCGCAATAAACTTCAACAAGTCCTCCGTAGAGCCTTCGAGGACCTTGGTCTTCCTAGGAGCGGAGTTTCATACACACACAAGCCTAGTGAGACCATCCAGCGAAAGAATTCAAAAACTTCAAAACAAGGCGTCGGAATGGAGAGGCGGTACCAAGGTCTCGGTGCGAAAGTACATGTCCCTTCTAGGGACCATGTCGTCCTGCATTCCGCTAATAAACAACTGTCGCCTGTTTATGAGACCTTGCCAGGAATTTCTAGCGGACCGTTGGGCGCAGAGCCGAGGTCGCTGGTCCGACAAACTGGTCGTCGACGAACAACTAGTTCAAGCACTCGGCTGGTGGAGAGTGTCTACTCATCTAACGAAAGGGATGCCTCTACTGGAACCAGAGTTCCAAAAGACGGTGGTGACGGATGCATCGCTGAGCGGATGGGGAGCTCATCTGGATATGTTACAGGTACAAGGCCAGTGGTCCTTGCAGGAGTCCTCCCTGCATATCAACCTGCTAGAACTGAGAGCAGTGCGATGGGCTCTAAAATCTTTTCTTCCACAACTAAGGGACTCGGTGGTGCGTGTCATGACGGACAACACCACTACGATGTTCTACTTGAGAAAACAAGGAGGGACACGTTCCAGGTCCCTATCGACGGAGGCACAGAAAATCTGGCATTGGGCCCTACAACACAACATACAAATCTTACCGTTCCACCTACCAGGCGTGAGAAACGTGGAAGCCGATGCCCTCAGCAGAGAAATGAACGAAGTTCACGAGTGGCTACTGAACGACCAACAACTACAACAAATATTCAAGAAATGGGGACATCCGTCCATAGACCTGTTTGCAACGAAGAACAACAAAAAATGCCATCAGTACGCCAGCAGATGGCCTCAGAAGGGCTCTCTGGGGGATGCGTTCTCCTTCCCATGGACGAACAAATTCATGTACGCATTCCCTCCATTTCCCCTGGTCCGGAGGACATTGCAATGGATCCTCAGGTACCCATGTCGTGTAATTCTGGTGGCCCCATACTGGGCCAGACAGGTGTGGTTTTCAGACCTGCTACACTTAGCGGCTGCGGAACCGATGAGATTCAAGAAGACCCCCGACCTTCTGTCTCGACAGGACGGTGTTGTTTGGCATCACGACCCGGACAGCCTCCAGTTGACGGCCTGGCTCCTGACTTCGCCGAATTTGGTCGGCTAACGATTCCGGAGGACTGTCGGCGTATCCTACAAGCGGCAAGAGCACCTTCCACAAACGCCTCATACGCGTACAAATGGAAAAATTTCTGTCAATGGTGTGAGGATCAACCAGGCTTGGCCCCGCAATCGATTAAGCCAGAACAGCTCCTTCCATACTTGCTGCTCTTAGCCCAAAAGGGCCTGTCGGTATCTTCAATAAAAGTACACCTAGCAGCCATTTCCAGGTTTACTCGTCGACGGCACTCGGCACCTTTGTTCAGCGACCGCCTGATTAAGCACTTCCTTAAAGGCCTCTTTCGGATTTTCCCTCCAGAGAAGAAATTTCCGCCGGAGTGGAGCCTCAATCTGGTCTTAACATCTCTTATGAAGCCTCCTTTTGAGCCAATGTCATCATCGTCTCTAAAGTTTCTGTCGTGGAAATTGGCCTTCCTGGTGGCCATCACTTCAGCACGACGCATTTCAGAAGTTCAGGCTCTAATGGTAGACCCACCATACTTACGATTTTTCAAGAACAAGGTAGTCCTAGCCACTAACCCGCAGTTTATACCAAAAGCTCCGTCGGTGTTCCATAAACACTCCTCTATTGTGTTGCCTACGTTTTTTCCGGAGCCATGCTCGGGAGCGGAGCGCATGCTACACACATTGGATGTAAAAAGGGCTCTTAAGTTTTATCTCCATCGTACGCAACCGTTCAGAGAAACGAGACAGCTGTTCGTGGCCTATGGTTTGGGTGCTAAAGGAAAAGCCATTTCGAAACAAGGACTGTCAACATGGGTGTCATCTACCATTTCGTACTGCCATTCTAGGGCAGGGAAGCCTCTTCTACGACGGCCAAGAGCTCACTCAACTAGAGCAGCGGCATCGTCGACGGCACTGTGGGCCGGAGTCCCTCTGGGGGACATTTGCATGGCGGCTACGTGGGCGGCTACACACACCTTTACCCGCCATTACTGCCTGTCGCAGCAACATGCCGAAGATACCCGGATGGGACAGGCGGTGCTTCGACACCTATTCCAGTAAGGTAAGCCCCGGCTGAGGGGTTGCATCCTATGGAATTTATGACTGTATGTGGTTCGTTTTCCTGTGTTAACGATTACTGATGTATACATGATCATAGGGAACGGGCCTTGCGAACAAAGTATATGGGTTTGCATGCACGCCTCCTCTTTGGGGGTGGTACTGCTGTGTAATCTATTCTAAGCATGTGAATCCATGAAAGATCCAATGCTGGAGAAGGGAATAGTTTCTTACCTGTAACTCCATTTCTCCAGCATTGGTATCTTTCATGGATTCACATGCGCCCTCCTGCCTCCCCTGAACATGCAAACCGGTTCCCCCACTACTTTGGGGGCCGAAATCTGAGGGAGCGCGGGGGCGGGGCCTGTATTTGTGTCATGACGCCCCGACGGCGTGGGCACGCATGATGCAAAACGAGGTGGATAGGACGCATAAGCGTCGAAAAAGCTTTCCTACGGGAAAGGGTCTATATAATGTACCGGGGATTCCCAGCCTGACGACGGGGAATATTCTAAGCATGTGAATCCATGAAAGATACCAATGCTGGAGAAATGGAGTTACAGGTAAGAAACTATTCCCTTCCCCATATCAAGATCATTTCCGCCGTATCGTCTTTCCTGGAAAAAGTGAGAGAAAGCTCTCTTTCCCCTGAAGAAACACTCCTGCACGTGGGGGGGACTCCGGTGGATCTGAGGGACGGTCTGTACTTCTCTCGAGGAAGGCTTATCCTTCCTTCACAGGACCTCAGAATACAAGCTCTCCAGTGGTGCCACGACTCAAGGGTAGCCGGGCATAGAGGATTACGAGGGACCCTGGAATTACTGCAGAGATCCTTCTATTGGCCCGGTATGCGAGCCGACACTCAGGCATACAGCCAGACCTGTCTTATCTGTATGCAAAACAAGCATTCCACACAAAGTCCCCTTGGCCTGCTTCAACAAGACCCGATTCCTCCAGGCCCCTGGAAGCACATATCTACAGATTTCATCGTAGACCTACCTAATTCCCAGGGCTGTACCTGTATTATGGTAACTGTGGGCTCCTTCTCGAAGTTGGCTCATTTTTCCCCCCTACCGAGAATACCTTCGGCCTCCCTTATGGCGGAAGTCTTCATGAAAGATATCTTCAGATTACATGGTCTCCCCAATAAGATCGTGTCTGACCGTGGGAGCCAATACACCTCAAAGTTCTGGACAGCCTTGTGCAGACTGCTGGGTATCGAAAGGGCTCTATCTTCTGGGTTTCACCCACAGACCAACGGACAGACAGAAAGGCTAAATGGTACTCTTGAGCAGTATTTGAGGTGTTTCATCAACCAACAACAGGACAACTGGGTGTCCCTCCTACCAACAGCTGAGTTTTCATATAACAATTCAGTACACAGCGCACTGGGAATCAGCCCTTTCTTTTGTACGTATGGGTACCATCCTAAATCCATAGTACCTACCTTCTGGACTGAGACTCCCATACCATCCTTGGAACACTCTTTGTCTAGATTAAAGGAAGCCCATAACACCGCCAACCAAAGTCTTCTAAAGGCCAATACCCGTAACAAACTACAAGCGGATAAACACCGGAGACCTGTACCGGAGTGGAAAAGAGGATCTAAAGTCATGCTATCCACTAAGTTTTTACCCCGCTGGGTACGCCCTTCTAAAATATCCCTCCGATTTATTGGTCCCTTCGATGTTATATCCAGGATCAATCCGGTGGCTTATCGCCTCAAACTGCCTAACAGTCTTAGTCGCATACATCCGACCTTTCATGCCTCCCAATTACGTCCCTTCAAATCAGGGAACAGGAAACAGAATACCCCCAGTCTCCCTACTTTGCCTGCTCCCATCTCTGAAGAATACGAGGTCTCTCATATCCGGGATTCACGTTATCGCAGAGGTGGCCTTGAATATCTTATTCATTGGAAGGGGTATCCTTCCTCGGAAGATACCTGGGAACCTAGGATCCATGTACATGCTCCCCTCTTGCTACGTCAGTTTCACAGATTACATCCCGGCAAGCCGGGGGGAACCCGACTTCGAGGGGGGCATACTGTCACAACCGCTGGGTATTGGCGGTTATGGAAGAGGTGGAAACATGGCGGTCGTCAGACCGTGCCGCCACGTTGTGCTCACTAGCGCTGTTTACGTTCTAGTCCTTTCCAACATGGCCGCCGCTGTGTGTACTTCTCTGTTCACGCCCGGCGGTTCAGCGCATTGCAACTTCTGAATTCCTCTTTGTTGCGTGCGCTCCACAGTTCTCTCGCTTAGCGGAGTTCCGCTCCTATCCTATATTCCTCCGGTTGTCCTCACTCTCTCTGACCGGTGCTCCATCTTGTACTCGGGCACGGTTGCTCTCTTCCCTTCTTTCCCTCTTACCTTACTTGTTATAGTTCCTCTCTCTGGCCACCCCCCCCCTGCTCTACCTTCATTGCCTCTCCCTACCGTCAGATTTGCCGGTATCCCGCATTCCAGCAGCTTTGGTTATTCCTCTCGTTCCGCACCATCGGATACCAACACTCCAAGGGGTTTTTGTGCCGTTTGGCTTTTCCCCTTGCCGCACTTGTCTGTCGCGGGGGGGGAGTCCCCGCGGATTCATTCCCAAAGGGTCGCGGTGGCTTCCTCCCGAGGCAGACCCTATCTACACAAGGAGAGGAGGACTTTTACTCGTCGACCTCGTGGAAGGAAGTTGGACTTCTCGTCTTCATCAGGTGAGGAGGAAGGGGAATTAAAAGACTCTCAGGGTTTGAGTGGGGTGGACCACATCACGGACAACCCTGCAGATACACCCACAGCGTCAGACGTTGTTGATACTTTGACACCATTGACCATCCTATACTGTGCTGACACTTTCGTGAGGTCGGCGAAGCGTTGGATTGCTCAGCTGAATGGCTATCATCATTTTTAAACAATTGCAAATCATGAGTCAAAGTTGGTCCACACAATACGAGCTCTGAACCTGTAGAATTTGGGGACCCTGAGTGGCACTTTATTTATCCCATTCCTTTCAATATATATGAAACCGCCGGATGATCTTCTGATTACTCTGTAGGCAGTGTTTCTGAATAATGCAGATGAGATACCAAGCTGTTTTTTTATGTTTGGACTGGGACCCGGCTACCAAATGTGCTCCTATTTAGTCAATTTGTAAATGATTCAAACTCTTTATGGCCCAAAACTGGCTTGGACTGAACCAAGGCAAGGCGGAATTTTTGTTGGTGGCCTCTCCTTTGGCACTTTCCAAGTCTTTATTAACTTTCCTTAATTTTAAATTGGGGGAACAAACTATTCGGATCTAATCGAAAGTTAAGTAATTGGGCATGACTTTTGATTCCACTTTATCCATGGTACCTCCATTTAATCTTACACTGAAAAATTCAAATTATTTTCTAATGCTGCTTCGACAAATCAGGCCTCTTCTTTCGGAGCAGCATTGCCCTGTTTTGGCCAGAGCCATGGTGGGATCCAGATTGGACTACTGCAGTTCTTTATATGCATGGTTTACTATGGCTTCTATTATAACATTGCAGACTTTGCAGAACTCCATGGCTAGGGTTGTCACCAACACTTCCAGATCAGCTCATATCTCCCCTGTTCTTCAGAGATTATAATCCTACCAGTTAAGAGAAGAAATTCGTTTAAGATGCTCACCGTGGCCCATAAAGCTCTTTGTGGCTCCTCTCTTTACATTGATTTATGTGTCCGGCATCTTGTAGATCCCAACATTTGGCTTATAGTAATTTCATGCTTATACATTCTTCAAAGTGTATCAGAGCATTGGGTAGTTCCAGTGTTGTGTTGACAGCTAAATTGATCACTTTAAAATTAGAGGTGGGAGGGCCAGGCCAATGGCCTCAATCCCAACATGAGGAAGGAGCCCATTGTTGTATTTATTCATTTATTGCGCAATTATTAGGCGCTTATACAACAAGTAAATGTGTTTTAAAGCGCCCACATGGCAACAGAGAGGGAACATGGGATTGAGAATAACAGTAAAAGACAATATATAAACTGGAGGATATAGACGAACCTGCTATGCCTTGTGAGTCTTCAGAACGTGCAAGTGCAAAGAGAGAAGAGGGGGAGGGTGGCCCTGGGAACCAAACTCACACTCTGCTGCAACACACCTGCTTGGCTCAAGTTTAAAGAGCACATTTCTGTCTTTTTTATCTGCGTAAAACAGTATTCCAAGCTGCAATGAAGTATGACAGTGGGGAGGCCTTTTGCCACACTTCATTGCACCTTGAAATACTGTTCACCATCTCCATAAATACAAAAGAAGTAGATGTGTGCTCGTGGTCATAGGAGCCCCGTAGGCACCAGATGCCTGCCTCCAGCAAAGTTTGCGCAAATATTTTAATGTGCCTATCTTTCTGGCATGTATTTTTAAGCATACTGTTATCGATCTTAAAAATGTTTCCTATGCATCTAAGCTTAGTTATCCTCACTTTTACACATGTGAAAACAACGGGTTGGGCGTGGCCATCTTGTGCTAATCTTATCCGTTGCTGCATCGCTCTAAGTACAAGCGCGATTGCGGCAAGAATACAGATCGCTCACCCCTGAAGCGGATATCACTAGTCCAAACGATATGCTCCACCTATTTTCATGACGTTTGTGGCCAGCGTAGCCAAACATGCCCAGTCATCACCCACGCCATAACGTCACTGAAAGCAAAACCAGGAAGATAAACACACACATCCTCTCACAGCACGTAACTTTTTTTTCTTGTCCCAAATAGGATAGGAGAACATTATTTTTTAAGAAAAATCCTGTAGTCTGCAATGTAACGAGTGCTTTTATTTATCAAAGGACGCACACAAGAGAATATTAAGTCCACGAAATCAACAATATTTTTTTGCCATACAAGTAACAGCTAGCGAACATCACATGCTTCGAATGCTCTTTATAACGTTCCTCATGATACGCTGATTACAAACAAATAATCCCAGTACTCCAATTCTTGTGTGTCCTTATGTTATGCCAGCAAAACTTTCTAATGACGCACATGGTGTTCCTTTCATGAGAAGATATAAATTCTTTGCACTTTCAAGCGCAATGCTTTCGCTTCAGCACGTTATTACATCATGAACGCTGACTGGTTACTCCTTATTGCTGGTACCGGCAAAGGCCAGATTGGTCCCTGTTGGACGCCCCACATAACGGTTATGCAATAACAACTGTTTATGGTTATCCGCAAATGTTGATTGAAGTATCTATCTGATGGTAGCTGGAAACTATGGCATACGCAGAACGGTACAATATATATGTGTAGATAACAGAATAAAGATATATTTTAGTAGCTGTATAATTCAGAACTGGATGAAACCTAATGATAAACACAAACCACACATAATGAATACACACATGACAACATTGGGGAGTATTTGAGACCACGACGTGCATGAATGGTTAGCGCTGTGAAGTAGGTATAGCTCTCAATTGGATGGAGACCCAGATGGAGATGGAGAACCACAGACAGATGGCACTATAACGGAACTGGGAAAATTAGTGATCGAAAAGCGAACCAAGTTCCCACTGAAAATGGCCCACACCTACTTTATGGTGCACAAGGATGCAACGGTGACAGCACACCCAGATAGTCCATGGGGCAAAGCGGTTTAGATATCACTAGTCTGCAAACAGGTTGTGGTTACGGGTCGTCGATGAACAATCATCACAATATACTCCACCTAACAACCCATAACAAGGCCAGTAAGAAATACTGCCAAAAAAATCAAACCTTTATTCACTCCTCTTTACACTATACACAAATAACAATCATTACTAGACGGTTAAACTAACAGCGAGTTACGCACTGTTTTTCATAGTGTGTGGTACAAATATAATTCAACATAACATAACGTACTGTGTTCATTATTTTCATCAAATCGCTCATTCGCACGTCACTGAATTATTCATTATACATACAGCACACATGCCATTTTTCATTGCAAAAATATTATGTATAGTTGAACTTGATGATGTCAGGAAGTTCCATTCTCTCTGTGTCACGCTGAGTAACGGCTCCGAACAACAGATCGTAGAACTGGAAACTAAATTTTCGTATTTCCACTTTCAATATAGTGAATGTTATCCTTTTTTGAGGGTATTCGACACCTTGTGCCCTTCCAGCAGTTGCTGACTTTCGCTCAAGTCCAAATAACAATAGCAGCTTGTTTTCAGTGATTGAAGCCAGAGATGGGTAGGTTTCGATTTTGTGAAAGAATGCCACAAAAATAAATCTAACCGGACAAGATGCGTCAATGTGACTGGATTTATTCCTCTCTTTCCACATGTACCAGCCTACGAGCTTTCCTGGTGCATCCTGTAATGATGTAGTAGTAGGATTAGCATATTATCATACTTTTCACAGTGTAACCTATGAGAGACCTCACCTTCACTCCATGGAGAGATGAGCCCAGCTGACCCACGTGGGAATTGACAGACAGCTGAGAAACAAACCAATTGTAGGCTGGCATCCCCTATGGAGCACGATCATGTATACTGTCTTGCCAATCAACAGTGTGGGTTGAGACCCTATATGTGATGTCATTACTGACACTGTGGCCTCTCAAAAGGCAACAACATTCTGGAGTCTGAACGTTCTCGAACAGCAGAGACCTTTGCTGATATTTTTTGTATTCTGTACAATTAAACCTTTTTATCCTTGCAAGCTATCTCTTGGCTTCTTTCCCTAGAGGGTTGTATTCATTCTGTTGTGAGCGTAACGGGACAGCCTTCAATTGCATGCTGCCTACTATAATTCATGCATGTCCATTCATACTCCCTTGCGCACCTGAGGCAGCCCTCTCTTCCTTCATGGAGACAGTTGACATTGCGTGTCCATACCAAATAAGTTACATTCATGCTCCGACTAGGCCTTGTGCCAATCGGCCGTGCTAGTGCATAGGGTAAGCAAGGAGGAGCATTAGACAACTCTTCAGAGTCGTTCCCTAACTTTCTAGTCCAGCCCTGAGAATTCGGTAGCCTTGTGTTCAACATTGCAGTAGTGTGTGAAAGCGCACGATGGCGCCAGTGAAGCAAGAAGCAGTTCTTCTTGTGAAGGCTGTAGCAAGTCGAGAAGGGGCCTGAGGCGATGAAGAATTGGTTCCCAGTACCCTAGGTGGCAGATCAGTTTTCAAAAGGTGAGAATAGCTGGGGAGCTGTGCAGGCTAACCCAGCCAACATTGAATACCTTTATGGGATATCCGTGTGTAAAAGGTATCGGTTGTGCCGGTTCGAAACCGTCAAGTGATGCAAGGGCTTGATCCATGTAGTCCCCTGGAGCCACAGAATAGATGTTATGTTTGTGAGGACATGCTTTCTACCCCTTTCAATTACCCTTTCATCACATTTATTGTCGACGGCACGCACCTCCACCTCGTACATATATAAAACATATACCTTATTGTAACGACTTATTGCGTCTGCTACGGTGAGGCTGTTAGGACAGTTTTTCTGAAGTCCAAGCTTAGTAAAAACATTCAACTGAGGCAGTCCAATATTCCAATCTTAGTATAATGCTGTACCACCTGAGTTTTGGTTAGCATAGACAGAGCAGCTAGACTTGTTTTAGGAGGGAGAGAGGGCTGCAGAATCAGTACAAATGAAAATGCAATTCAAATAGTCCAGAGAAACACAGAAACACTATGTAATGTGAAAATAAATGCTCTATTTAAATAAGAGTAGGCCCGGATAAATGTTGGGGGAAATAAGTACTATCACATTACATATTAACACATTTATAAAAACACAACACTATGCTTGAAGGTACACAGACAAAAGCATATAACCTTATTCGGAACACAGAGCAGGAGTTCTTGGGAAGTCAAAACCAATGGTTATTTTTAGATTACCAACAACTTGGCCGAACTCTTTTAAATCTGCTACGAGCTGGCCAATCCTGCTACAGTCTCTAACTCTCCTGTCCCCTCCCAGGCCCTATGCATGGCTCTGGCTTCTCATTTCATCTCTAAAACCCAGTACATCCTGTCCACCCTCTCGTCCTCTCCTCCTCCTCCCACTACTCTCGCCTCTACCTCTGGCCCCCCTGCGGCCACCTCTCCTCCCTCTTTCTTTTCCTTTCCAAATAGTCGGATCTATGAAATCTTGTCTCTTCCAAAACCATCAAGGATCACATTGACACCCTCGCTCCTGCCTTGGCCGACTTCTGCAATCACTCCTTTGCCACTGGCCATACTGGCCGGCCTCCCTTGGCCCTCTTCCTGCTCCGACCTGTAAGACTAATTACCTCTGGGTCATCTTCGACTCCACACTCTCCTTTTCTCCTCACATCTTTGACATCTCTAATAAATCAAACTACCAACTTCACCTCCTCAGAGGTATTCTTCCTTTCCTCTCCGTCCCCCAGAAGCTCAATGTCTCTAGAGCCCTGGTTCTCGCTACCTCCAACTTTCTCTTCAGAAATATCTTCTTATACGAGCACTTTGCTCCTCCTCCTGCAACTCCCTCAGGGTCAGTCACTTCTCCAAACAACGAGTTGGTGGTAGATCACTTTGTTCAGCTGGGACCTCCCTCTGGAACCGCCTCCCTGCCTCTCTGAAACTTGAGCAGAACCCTCTCACCTGCATTTGCGCAATCTCAATGTCACTTAGCATAGTAAGATCGTTTGTCTCTGTCCCCCTCCCTTGCCTTGTCGTGCCTTGAAACACTTGTGTATAGGCGTGTTATAAATACCATATCATATTATTTCAGTAATACCAGGGTAGTAGACCCTATCAGTTGTACCGTGATGTTCAGCAAGAAATCAGATAGTCTAATGAACTAAACAATACATGTTTCTGATCTAGTGATACTCCGATACTAGACACAGTATAAACCTATAACTTGTATTGAGGATAACAGTTATTCTAGGGATGTTGGAGCTGGGGGTGTAATATTCAATTATGTTGCTTTTCAGTTTACAGAGTAAGGGAAGCATTAACTTATTTTAGGATAACACAGTTACACTCATGATAAGTAAAACCGATACTAAAAGCAACTGAAAGGCAGGTGTAACCTAAGACTCTTTTTGTGTCTGTTTAAAACGGACCATTCAAAACAAAACCCAGCGTTACACTGTATGAATGACCCAAAGTTATTCTATGTAGGTAAAACGTAAAGCACACTTTTTCTGGACAGGCTAACAGCAAGTCAGTGGAAGCAAAACCCAGTTGGGGGACATTTATACAATTATCCTTACAGGAATAATAAAATGAAACCAACAACATTACTTTTGTGGAAGAGGCACAACAAATTCACAGGTGAGCAAAATAACTTTATATATACTTTCCTGAACAGCAGAACATTTCTAAGATAAGTAAACAAACCTTTTATATACTTTGCAGAAATGTGAGAGCATGATTTCTTGTTATGGGAGGTGGGCCTTTCACATCAGTTGAAGTGTTCATCAAAATACTCCCAACTGGCATTAATGTTAAGTTTGTCTGTGTAACATAAATGTTACATCTATTTAAAATGAGAAAGGGGATACTCAGTATCACCCCAACACTCCACTTTAGTTTGGGGGTGCTTGGCTCACTTAATAAAATGTAAAAGGGATCCAAAGATACTCTCTACCCTTCATTACTGTAGTTCGGTCAAGGTTAGCCAGAGAAAGTTAAAAGTGGAGCACCTAGGGAAAGCTAGCAACTACAGGCACTCATTTACCAAAAGTTGTCAAAGAGGTTACATTTGAAAAGACAATATGGACACTATGGAGAGCCCAAAAAATGACATCCATAAAAAGACTAAAATATTCTGTGAGTGTGTAAAAAGGTTCCCACTCACATAGGTGTAAGAAGAGATAATCCACCAGTAAAGGTAAAAGGTCTGTAAATTCTGTGATAGACACAGGTCAGGAAGATTTATCATTACTATGAACATCTTAGCTAACATAGGCCATCAGCGCAAGTGCCATGGATTACATGTGTTCATAGGGGTTTGGGTCTAGCAGAGGGTTTGACAAACACCAAGCCTCACGGTACCTTTCACAGATGTTAAATATCCATTTCCATATCACTCTTTCTCCCACCCAAATGGGCAGTGCAGCACCAACGTGCTAGGGCAACTCTCTTCTTAAAAATAGTACCAATAGCAACCACAGACATATGTCTTCTCATCTGAGACTAAGTAATATAAATGAAGGAAAGGTAAAAGATGTACATTAATGCATCATGAACCTGATTATATCGGCATAAATAAATACTTGGTAATATATTATCTAGCATTGAAAAGGCAATCGTAATAACATTTGATTGTTTCTGTACAATGTCTAAACATTGGGGAACATATCTAAAGTTCTGATTTTGGAGGACAAGGCTCCTTTTCAATGTTTTGTGGCATTGCATGTGTCCTAGGAACAAAATCAGGATCCTTTTCATGAGTATGTATGGCCAACACAGTCAATGTCCGATCTTTCACAAATTCACAAATAAAAAAATCCATTTCCTGGAATATTAACTTGGCCACCAATTGTTTGCCTCATTTTTTAAAGGCCAAGAGGTAACAAAGCATCCCAAATGTTCCTGCAGTTTTCGCTTGTTCCCTCCCAACGTTCTCGTTGTGTGCAAGTACAACTAGTCTTGTTCTGGCCTCCATACCGTCTATGCCGAAATGCAACCTTTTGGGCCTGTACTTTTGGCATATACTATGGAACACCTCTAAATCCCCAGTATGACAGAATTCTGTGAGTCCCTGCAGGTCTCTTGAAATCATTTTGTAATACATGATCTCAAGTGCTTTGTGTGGAGGGGAACATGGCACCAACTACTTCTTCTTGCGTTCCTGCTCCTTCGATAAAGGTCCATGTGCACATTCATGGAAATTTTGGTTTTCTGTCCATAAGTGTACGTTTGAACAATGGCGCATCAAGGAACACCATTTTTCAAGTAGAATTTCTAAAGATCCATCACATGTTTTGGAGCTCTACCAAAGATGGTTGCTGATAGACTGACACCACTTTAAAAATATTTCCGAACCCCTTTTTTTACCAGCAGCTGTAAGTTTTTTATTGATTGATTTGGCAATGTGTCATACATCAAATTGATGCTGAATGTGTGGAAACTGCTCTTGCATGGCATTGGCTATTGAAACGTGCCTGTCAGTGGCTATCATGTCTATTTGCATTCCCATGGATTCCAGATGTTGGACGGATTTAATGAAACCAAGTTTCACCATGGCCACAGACGATGTACATTCAGACACCTGCACGATCACCGAACGCACAATTATTTTACTTTCCCTTTCTTGAAATTGGTATGTGCAGTACTTAGTGGAAAATCCTGGTCTGTCACACTGTCCGTCGCCAGCTAGCCTGAAACGTTTGCCAGAGAATGTACTGTCCACTGACATTTATTTGATTTTCCAGGCATGACTAATAGCGGGGAATACAAATTCTCTTTGATATTTGTAGTACTCGGTTTTAGCAAGGAACTCAAGTCCCACAAATTGGCAGACACTGGAAATCTTACTGAAAGTCGATCCACTGAACAGTAAAGCTGCTGAACAAAGTAGATTTCCAGCAGGCACTTTGCCGAGCATCAGTTGAGCAGACCATGAAAATTGAAAATGTATTATGGAGGTGGATACAGCTGGCCTGGATTTTCAGGTTGGTGCCTTGTAATACATGAGACACATTCACCAATGGCTCTCTGCATATGTTGCCTCTTAATGTATGGACACATTTCAGCATTTGTACAATCTCTAGCAGGTAGCGGTCAAATATAATGTATTTTTTCTCTTTTAAAAGCCAATCGTCCTGCAGTACTGTGTTTTGTGAATCGATGGTGGTGGACGATTCCTCCAACCTAGTCAAACTTAAGTCGAGATCTTGAGCAAATTCCTCAGTCAATTGCATTGAAGCTTCAGCCTCTGTTAGTTCAGGCAGTGATATTTCAACATGTATTGGAGAAACAGGTAACATTGAATGTTTCTTGGGTGGAACATTTTTAGAGGGTGTAGATTGTGTCAAAGGGTCCACGAGCAATTGCAATCCATCTTCATTGTCTTCAGTTTCATCTGGTTGAGTTTGAACAAAGTAGCAATGGTCCATGGTAACTTTGTACTTTTTGCAGGTGACATTCCTTTAATTTTCTAGCCACTGGACATATGCATCACAAGTCTGAAAATTGACTGGACCACGCTGCGCCTCAAATAGTAGTTGCTCCATTGTGAAATCTGTTTGGCAAGCAACATCTTTGGTTTTAGTTGTTGTCTGAGTCTTTATACAACTCTTCCTTCTGGGCCTCTAATAGATGTATAGAAAAACAGGCTCAATGTAAAGCACACATACAGCAGACATGATTTTCCAACTAAAAAATGCATATGTATAAAACATCAGCTCAAAAACCTCTTCAAAACAAATTGGTTTGTTCTTTACCCTTGTTTTCTTAATTTGTTTTGAAACTGTGGCCTTCTCTTTGCCGACCTCAACATCAAGCTGAAAAAAATAGTTTTTATATGGTTCAAATCAAGCAAATTTCATTTCCACGAAAACACACATATGCACATATTTACAAACAGGTCAACTTGACGGACTTGAAAACATTACAACATTATACAAATGTATTCCTAATGCAATGTGATGCCAAATTGGATTTCATATTAGGTTATGTATACCTCTGGTCCATGTGCCTCTTCTAATTCCACATCTTGAGTACATTTCTTGAATAGAATAATCATTAAAAAAGAAATGTTGTCAATCATACTGAAAATTAAAATCTTTCATTGCACAGAGAACTTCCACACAAAGTAGTTTAAAATGATTATGAACCATATACTATAAGGTCTGTAATTGCAACAGAAATAGAACATTCGTATGAACATACCCTTGAAAACGGTGTATGTAATTCGGTCATAATATACATTTCAGATTTCGCCTGATAACCTTCCGAGATGACACATGGACTTGATCTGTGATCAACCTGCAAAACATAGTGATTGTAATGTCGCCTTCAAAAGTAGTTTGCTTTGCAATGTTTGATTTGTAATCTATTCTGCATTAGGGAGGAAGTGTAACGTTAGAAACAAAATCAGAAAAGTTTGGAACAGTGCAAGGTTACATGTATTTCAGTCTCAAAGTACATCCTTTGTAGTATTAACTTTTTCTAGCAAGGGAACTGTAATGGAGGAAGTGAGTGTAGTCGAAGTTCCAGCATCCCCTAATAACACAGTACTTATTTTAATACGGATGAAAAAGCAAAATGAAACTGAAATAATGAGATGCAGATGATGGTACATACACAGAGACACCCATAAATGCCACTTTGTGTAAATAACCAATACTTTACAGATTATTTTTCAACATTCCAAGCATAATACATGCACATAGTTCATTCACATATAAAGGACTAGTACAACCTAATTACTTGATAGGCAAGTGTGGTTGATGTCGACTCCGGAAAAGTAATTGATAAAGAATCTTGCTCCTTCATTTTCAGTACATTGTCATAAAATAGTACAATGGAAAAGGTAAATTAGTATTAGAAATGTGCCCACATACAACGCTCTAAAAGTTGGTAGGCTCACCAATGGGATACTAGACGTGTCGGTGGTTTCGTCACTGGTGAGGGTCTGTGCTTACATCAGTGTTCTCTACGTAAAGAAGGATATGTCAACCAACAAAATATTTCGAAAACATTATGCGACTTTGTTTTTACTATGGGTCAAAATTCACTGTTTTATTAGAGGCTCCTGAAAGCGAAGAAAGATGAATTATAATAAAGTGAAACATTTTAAAATTCAATTGAACCTGGTAACTATTGAAACTTGAGTAATACAACTTTGATGTAAATAAACACCAAAAGCTCTAACCCATTCAAGAAGTAACCTTTTAAATACACTACTTTGTTAATGAAAGTGGCCTACTTTTTTGGGCCATGTGTGCCAGTTTGAGGAGTTACTTCAATAAGTAGTAGTGAACACTGTTGCTGAATATATATTATTTTAAATGTACAATTTGCATCACCTTTTCATCAAAATACTCACCTTTTTGTAATATTGAAACAGTGCCCGAAAAGGAATGAATAGCGACTTCGAACTGTGTGCCTTGTTTTCATCGGTGCCCGAGACAATCTCATGGCCCAGTACGACCCTGTTCATAGGTGCCAACTGCCATTGATACTAGGGAGGAGGATAGATGGGGACGAGCTGAGTGCTAAAGGCCCGGAACACTGCTCAACAGACAAAAACATAGGTTGATTGCAGGGACGGGGTCTTAACGAGGGGAGTTAGGAGACACTGGGTCTGGCCTGGCCATGTGGACAATGGATATCATGGGCCTGGAAGGAAGCTGCCAGCAAGCGCAAGAGAGCTCACCAGACAAGATGTAGGTCCCCAGTACACGGACCTGAAAGCTCACAATGGCGGCAGTCAGTGAGCTAAGGAGGTCCAGTTCCTGTTTTACGGTCCAAGTGCCCAAAAAAGTACAGAACTATGATAACAATGCACACCTGTTGATTTGTTACAAACACAGTAATCTTCTTTGATTTATTACTGTTATGTTTAATAAAAGCCACAGACTTTTGGCAACACAAAAACAGAGGCTGCATAATTTTGTATAATGCGCTGCATAATTTTGTATAATGCGTAATGTATTTTTTCAATGCTACACAGAGGGTAGATATTAAACAGCTTGTGAATGCAGAGAAGGCTTTCGACTCTGTTCGAGTGGCCTTTCTCTTAGCTGTACTCAGACAAATGGGCCTAGGGAACTACTTCATCAAGCTGGTCTTCTTACTGTATAACAGCCCTCAATCCTCCATCATCCTGGGTAAAACGAAATTGGCCCGCATCTATCTACAACGTGGGACCAGACAGGGTTGCCCTCTATCGGCCCTAATATTCGCATTAGTAATGGAACCTCTGGCATCGGGACTACGTTCCCGGCAACTCCAGAGAGGGCTCCCCCTGGGGCCCCATAAATGAATAATCTCCCTATATGCTGACGAGTTGGCACTCTTTGTACAAGGCCCAAGCGAAAATCTGAATCCCGTTATGCGTGAAGTTATTAAGTTTGGGGCTGTATCTGGCCTAAGAATTAATCACACTAAATCGATTATATTCCCCCTGACACCAGGCACCAGAGAGTTCACAGATGACCACGGTTTCAAATGGGAGGGCTCCCAAGTCCGATACCTGGGGATCCTAATGTCCCTAAACCATCAAAAAATATTCAGAGATAACTACGAAAAAGTGATGGAATCGCTACAAGAGGGAGTGCACAGATGGAAAGCGCTCCCGTTAACACTATGGGAGAGAGCCTTGTTAGTTAAGATGGTAATTCTCCCCAAATGTCTCTATCTGTTCACCAACATACCCCTTCTACTACCTCAATCCTTCCTGAAAAGAGCCAGGAGCCTGATTCTTGAATTACTGTGGGTGGGCAAACCAGCGAGAGGAGCCTACACAACACTTGTATTGCCGGTATCCAAAGGGGGCCTAGCACTCCCTGACCTGGAATGGTACTACTGGGCCACTTGGGTACAATTCCTTAGCTACTGGTATGCCACACATTTCATTAGACCACATGTCCAAATAGAGCAAGCCCTTGTGTCCCCCGACTACTTAGAGCAATCATCATTGGTCATCTTCCAGTGCCACACGCTACGATGAATGTAGGCCTCTCCACTTACGCGCTTTGGAAAAGGATAGCACAGAAGTATGACATTCAAACCAGATTCTCCCCCTTACTACCGGTCAAGTGCATACCAGGGATGCCCCTGACCGCAGAGAAAGTTTTTCACCATTGGGCAGACAAACTGCACATACATACTCTAGGGGACTTTTTTTATCGGAGGAATCTTTATAACATCCCAGCAAGCAAGAGAAAGGGGAAGTAACACATCCCTAGATACGTTTGTATACTTCAGGCTCCATTATACCCTTCAAACATTCCTTCCTACATTTCCGCAACAACCACCCATATTGCAATTACTACATAACGTGATTCAAGCACAAGGCGAGGACAGGCTGATCTCAGTGATATATAGATCCCTCTTAGCAGACACAATTACCACAACTGCGTGTGCAAAGACAACATGGGAAAAGTCCCTACAAGCCACGATACCAGATGAGGACTGGGCATACATCCTACGGCAAACTCAAAAAGTGGCATTAAACACACGCTTCAAGCAAATCCACTTTAACTATCTCCATCAGACATACTACATTCCAGCCAAAATCTGCATACAACAACCGGAGTCGACGGCGTCATGTGAGAGATGCGGTGACCCAGCAGCAGATTTTTCCACCTGGCATGGGACTGCCCTACTATAGCCCAATTATGGACCCAAACTCTTCAGACGACAGCTGCAATAATCGGGGAAAACCCGTCACCCATCCCCACAGTAGCACTACCCGGGATGACGCGACACCTGAAGCCTACAATGAGGAAACTGACGAGTGTCTTGATGGTGCTGGCGCGCAGGAGAATCGTGATGCCATGGGGTCGAGGACCAGCCCCCACCTTAGCAAACTGGTTGAAAGACATACTTTACTATCAGGACATGGAAATAGAGTTAATTAGGACACTACCTCTACACGCACGCCCCCCGGAAAATTGGGGACCATATGTTGCACGTTCACTCACCCATGGGTGATGAACCCTGAATTAAGAGACTCTTTGAGGAGACAATATCCTTTCCACGTTACTGGTGGGGGGAGTGGGGAGAGGAGGGTTCCGGGGCGCAACTGTTGACACACCGATCTGGGGGGTTGTCTTGTTTGTAGTTGTTTAAAACACCCAAAATAAAGTTTTAAAAAAACTGCTTGTGGCACATTGTGCCTCAACACCCACCCAGCTATCTTTTCGAGTGCATGGTCTTAGGTGCGAACTGCCATCGATACGGGGGAGCGAGGGGGATGGATGCACTTGAACAGGGGAGTCTGGAGACACTAGGTCTGTCGAGGCCATGTGAACAATGGTCCCTGTGCGGAAGATCCCCTTGAAGTGTACATGGTGTTTGGCAACTTGAGGGTTCCCACCCACCCAGCCCCCTTGGAAGCGAACGGCCATAGGTGTGAACTGCCATTGATACTGGATGGTGGATGGAAGGGCATGAGGCGAGCGCAAAAGGCCCGGAACACTGCTGAAGGGACACAAAGTTATGTTTATTACAGGGGCGGGGTGTTGAAGAGGGGAGTCTGGAGACACTGGGTCTGGGGTGGCCATGTGAACAATGGTCACTGTGCGGAAGATCCCTTTGAAAGGTACATGGTGTTTGGCAACTAGAGTGTTCCCACCCACCCAGCCCCCTTGGGAACGCACAGTCATAGGTGTGAACTGCCATTGATACTGGAGGGGGGATGGATGGGCATGAGATGAGCACAAAAGGCCTGGACACTGCTCTAGGGACACAACCTTATGTTGATTGCTGGGGTGCGGTTTTCAAGCGGGGAGTCTGGAGGATCCCTTTGCGTTGTACATGGTGTTTGGCACCTTGGTCGTTCCCACCCACCCAGTACCGGAGGGGGGGATACTGGAGGGGGGATGGATGGGGAAGAGGTGAGCACAAAAGGGAACCAACCATTCTTTCATGACCCTCGTAGACGATTGAGCATGTTCTTGACTCACCGAAATATTCAAACAACTGTTCATATATGCTCATTTGTATTTTATTTTATTTGGTGATGTTAATGGCACAAACAAACTACAAATTGTATACTTGTGGTTCCAGCACAGTGTGCGAAAATCCCCTGTACTGTCCTCTGTCACTGGAGCAAATGGCTCCAACGACACAGGCAGGTATTACTCATCGAATGCAGAATCCAAACCTCCCATAAAGCCACCATGTAAGCCATCGGTAGGCCACTTTGCTGTTCCACCTATGAAAGAGAAACATACATATTTTAATTGAATTAACCTGATGAGTGTACCACCTTACTTGAAAATGCATCCTAAATTGTATGGCATATTTTCCCTTAAAAAAGTAACTTTATCGAAAAATGAACTTCGGCTTTGAAGTCTCGACACATTACAAAAGTGAACACCCATTCAAGCCAGAACAGTTTGGGTAACACAAAGAAATATTGTTTTTTTAGTTGGAAGCGAAAGACACGTAAGCGATGAAGGACTCTGATTTCCAAAAAGCGAGAGAAATGTATTCTATTTACAGACTAAATTCATTTGTCGGTGATCGATCAAAGTTACGACAATGTAGGAGAAAAACATTAAATGGTAGTCGTCTCAGTGGTCAAAATTACATCACATGTAGAGTATACTTACTCGTTACTTGGATTGCGAGGGTGAACAGTTGCGTGAAGTTCGTGCATAAGCACCATCATAATCCTCAACACAGACCTTGTGAGGCAGGCTGCCCTGAAGTCATGCAGCTCGGTAACGCAAAGCAGTGGTGTGCCTTCTTCGGCTATGTAGGCCAAACATCCAGAGTTTTCTTGGCAGCAGCAGTTCTCCACCTCGGTTGGCATGATCTCGCAACGATTGCAGGTACACCATATGGAAACGCTTTCCATGCAACTAAGCTCAGGCTCATGCTCAGGTGATTCATCTTCCCTACTGTCGTCAGATTCCCCATTGTTTCTGCATCTTTCTCTTTCCATTAGTTCCTCCTCTGAATACAACAGGCTCATGCTGTTAGGGCTGTATTGTTGCTATTATACAACAAATATTAAAATAAAACACAAGTAACGATTGAAATCAGTTCTGCTAGTGTAAGTACCCGTTCGCAAGGGCTTTGTACTAGGAAGATAGCTGAAGATAGTTGAACACAGCAGAAACGAGTCATGGGTGATCTAAACAAAATACAGTGAAACGATTGAAAAAGCAACTCCAATGTTGTCTGATCAGAAAGGGTCTGTTTATACTTGTTGAAGAAAGAGGGGACCTGGCATTTCCATGGAGACACGTCAATAGCTTGCGCACAGAGAACGTTGACACAAGACATGCATTGTGAAAAGGACCGTACGCGTCTAGTGATGTCAGTTTCAGGGGCGGGCGATCTGTATTCTTGCCGCGAGTGCACTTGAACTTAGGGCGATGCCTCAACGGATAAGATTAGCACAAGATGACTGCGCCCAACCCGTTCTTTTCGTATGTGTAAAAGTGAGGAAAACTAAGATAAGATGCAAAGGAATAAATATTAAGATCGATTACAGTACGCTTAAAAATACATGCCCGAACGATCGGCACAATCCAATTTTTGAGCGAACTTCCCCTTTAAATTAATGTTTTCAAAGGAAGCTCTGCTGCTTCCATTTACGAGGTTCCATTTTTTGTTGTTCTAATGCCGCAATGTGTTACCTCTCAACCTCCTGCTGCGGCTCTCAGGACAAATACCACCCCTCCCAGCAGCTCACTTGACGATGCAGGCGTGCTGCTTATAACTTCCATTTTTAAATGGTAGCATTCAAAGTGGGAATTATTTACCCATTTAAGAGGCCATTCTTTTGGAGGGACATTTTTATTTTGAGCACATACACAAAGCACGAGTTAGCTGCCTAAATCTATGCCCCTTCCAGTACAATTACATGCACCACACAAAACATTTTAAAACTATCTGCCTTATTTTCACATATTCATATTTAACACACCAAAAAGCGTTTATTTTACATAGAATGTGGCGTTTGCCTCACATATACGAAGAGTGCCTTTGTCAAACATTGAAACACAAACAGGTAACCTTTTCACACATGACCTTTTATTATGAGTCTTTAAGTCTTGAAAATGCACAGGCCATTTTGGCGTTCTGCTGAATTGCATTGTGGTATTTGTAGTCTTCCATTAAAGACAGGGGAATAATAGCACAATTGTTAACTTTTTGCCTAGCATATTTCTATAAGGATTGATATATTTGTGTGAGCACTTTACTATGGTTTGTGTACTTTTCAAGTTCTTTTTATAAAACAGAGTATTGTTGGATGCCAAACGTGGAGGTGAGAGGCACAAGGATGAGAAGGCAAATCAGTTCTGAATATTTGCCCAGCATATGAGGGGAAATGTTGCAGTGTGGGAGACTGGAGGGATTATTTTCCCTGCTTCTGCCATTGTGGTGCCTCCCATGTGCGGCCACCCTCAACAGCATCTGGCTCCTCAATAAACAAAACAAACCTGTGCTGTGGAAGAGCCACCTGGCCCCCACAAGTGGCCATGCCAGTGCTGGCCCCAAGGACTCCTGTGTCGTCGCTGGCCATGCCCCAATCATGGGTCTAGTTTTTGTGGGTTCGAGGAGGTAGGACGGCAGGATTAGACATTTTTTTGTGCGGCTCACGTTGGGCTCGTAAAGCTATACCAGACCCCCTGGCTCGGCCCCACCAATGAATTCTCAGGCTTCCCCACCTCTATATAAAATAAACAGTCTCACCATATTCCGTAAAAAACCTTACTGTTCTAAATTGAAAGACATGTTGACTAGAAGATTTCTGACTGCTGTCTGGATGAGCACTGTGAAACCTTTTGGTAGTAGTGCCTCTCGCGGCATAGAGAGATTAGAGACTACTGCTAAGGACCACTACGTTCGTCCTGAATTCTCATAAGGAAGCATTGTAGGCTCCGCCCACTTCGAATGTTAAGTGTAAACCTTTAAATAGTAACTGGAAAATATTGGTCTAAAAGCAATGAAAAACGAAAACTAGAAATTGGCTTAATTTTAGTGGCGGACACCCACAGTGCACCACATATGATTTTAAGTAGAGTAAATACCCACTTTAAATGTCAAATGCAACCTTTAAAACCTTGCAACCCGACCCAGCACTCTGAGTACACCCTCACGTAACCAGTGAAAGATTACCTAAAACAAGTTCACAACTTTAGCCCTTCACTACTCTTTCTGTCCAGAGGTATTTACTCACGTTGTTCCTGGCCCCGTCCCAACAACTCAGCATGTCAGCTGCCGATGAAAGAACCTCCCTGCTAAATGCATACATTATTCCTGTTACCCTCTTTCCTCGGAGTGAACTCTATTCTCTTGCGTTGTTTGCTTTAAGAATCTTCTGCGTCGGGAACTGTTAAAAGGCTTTACTGTAACCCAAGATGACCACGTCCATGACCCCTCTCATCCAGTCACATAACTCGGGTAGATTTGTCAGTAATGACATCGCTCGTCTACTCCTCCAGCGTTTACTTCGCATGTGTTTCCAGAGACTGCCTTATGTGGGAGGCCAGGTCGGCTGCTCTATAACTGACAGCATTTTCCATCCAATACTTTTGTGTCATCATACGACTGCATTTTTTTATTTTTTCTACTTGAAATAATGCGTAACACCAATAATAATAATAATAATAATAATAATCACATTTTGCCTTGATTGTAAACCCGGTATGACGAGGCAATCGAGGTGAAACGGAGGTAGACAGACAGCGAGCCTACTAGGCCAGGTGACATTGAGATTGCGCAAGTGCATCAGGAGGAGAAGGGGAAAAGTGCGGGAGAAAGTGGAGGGGGCAGTGCAGTAGATAGGATAACAGTAAAATAAATAAGACAATAATGAAAGTACTGCCAGCTGGTGGCAAGTGCAAGGGTAAGAGCAGACATGAGGGTTCAATTGCTAGTAGGGGCTGTAGGGATACAGAAACAGTCCCCAAGTGCAAGGGTTGCCAGGGGGCAATGCAAGTGTGCAACTTGCGGGGAGGGGACCTGGGCCCGAGATCAGAGGGTAGCGAGGTAACCAGTTAATTTTCAGATTCAGCAAGGAGATCAGCAGGGGAGAGGAGGAGAGAAAGCAGAAGTAAAGAGGAAGGTCTTGAGGAACTTCCAGAACCGGAGATGGTTCTCCTCAAGTTTCAGAGAGGCAGGGAGGCTGTTCCGGAGGAAGACCCCAGCAGAAGAAAGCGATCTACCACCAACTCTCTGCTGAGAGAAGCGACTGGCTCTGAGGGAGTTAGAGGCGAATGAGTGAAGAGTTCGAGAGGGAAGATATTTCGGAAGAGATAGTTGAAGGTATTGAGGTCCCAGATCCCAGAAGGACTTATGGACAATGCAGATGGTTTTGAACTTAATCCTCGCTGCCACTGGGAGCAAGTGTACAGATTTCAGTAGTGGAGAGATACAATCCCTGGACAAGTCTTGCAGTATGTAAACTGTACTCTATCAAGTCCAGTCTTTCCCATGACACTGTCTGGAATCCGATCTTCCCTGCTTTCTACTTGTCTGCCAGCCAGTTCATGCTACTGCTTACCTCAAAGGCACTGGGCCACCATCTGCACCTCCTCGTGGGGACCGTGGTCCCCTTCCACAACACAGGACAAGACAGGGTCAGACTTCAGACTTGAGCATACAATTGTCTCAGGCACCAATAGAAAAGTGGCCCACCTTTGCAAATGACAATTAATTTCTTTTGTGAGAGACTGAGCAGTACTCAAGGTGGAGGTTTTTGATGAAATATGATGCAAATTGTGCACTTTAAAGAATATTTATTCAGTAACACTGGTCAAAACTACTAGCCGGATGGTGAAGTAACTTAACAAACTGGCCCACATGGATCAAAAAAGTGCCCACTTTGAATGAAAAAAAGTGCCCCACACCAGCATTTTGTGTTTTTGGTTTCGGGCAGTGGCCTATTGCCCTATAGGCCAGTCCAAGCCTGGGACAAGGGGCATCTGTAGTAGCACAGACAGCACAGTACCATAAGTGAAAGTGCATCAGCTGCACAGTGTCATAAAGTGGCCGTTTCACCCACCACTCTGTCAAAATGTGGAGCACTCTTCCCAAGCCCTGTGCCTTCTTTGGATAATGGGGCACGATGGCCTGGTGAGTACTTGCCAACGCTTATGGGCACTGCACCACGAGCTTGCTTCGGGCGTTGTTAATCAGCCACTAGAGATCTTACAAAGTGGAATTGATAAGGAGCCCTATTACCTAGCAGCTAGAACACAAAAGGCTCAGCCCCCTTCTAAGAAAATAGATATCTGGTGTTTCTACAGCCCCACATTGAGCCCATTGGCGTCCCCAGCACCTGAGTGGTTTACACAGCTCAAACACAGCCCATCTGCACTGATTCCTAATTGTTGCCATTTGCTAATAAATACCTCCATTTGGCGGTGTGTTCAATGAATACTCTGATCCTGACACTTTCTTGTTCACTTCATTGTCTCTTCTGGCAAGTTAGTTGCATATCGAGTTTGTCTCCTTGGCGTTTCCAGCACTGCTAATTCTGTTTTCCTATGGCTGCTTCATCATGGTATTGCCGCGTGCTGCATCGCCAACTCGCCACATGCGCTATCAGAAATGGAGGCAAAGTAGATACGTTTGAAGTGCTTTGTTAACAACAATATATCTAAAGAAATCAGTTCCCCTGGAATTAAATTTCCTTCCAGAATATTTAAAACTCGTGTTGTTTCAACAGGCAGCTAGTTTATGATTGCCATTTACTCAATGTGGTCAGGGCAAACTGAATCCGGCACTGCTTCAGTAATGTGTCAGAAACCATTGTCTGCAGTAGATGCATCTTCTGATGGACACAAATGATTTGCAGCAGAGACAAACTCCAGTGTATTATGGCAGATCTGGCATCTCAAATACATAGTCTGCAAGTCTTATGGATAGTTATGCAATTTCTTCTGAAATTGTGCTATAAAATGCAACGCTTCAACCCAATATTTTAAAGCTTTTAGGATGGCGACTGACTGACTAGACCTTTTTTGCTGCAATATATATGCCCTACTTGTTTATATGCTCATCAGCCGCTGCTGTTGGGAGGTTTACTTTACTAATGAAAAGTATGATTTTGCTTGTTTTCCTTTTTCCAGTGTGAAAGAAGAACATGTTACGAGTGGAATCACCAGAGGTGGCACGGGGATCGATGCAAATGCAATACACACCCCGTGGCAGGGCCACATCTTGCAAAAGGAAATATGCGATCGGGACACGGTTAGTGTAATTAACTTATTTTATTTAATATGAAATGCAGTTAGGTGGGATAATGCGAGCCCCACTCTCGAGCCACACCAACAGTCCTCTCTTCTCTCCTCACGCTCCCCTGTCCGGCTCAACCTCTTGCATCGCGTCATAGGTTCTATGACACTATGCATCCCAGCCTTACATATCCCCTTTTTTGCACCACGATGCTTCCGCTGCTTCCACTAATCGGCATAGTCGTCCTGGTAACAAGGTCTTCTATAACTCCTTCCCCATCGCGAAGTGGACTGTGAAATATCTGATGTGCCTGACAAGGAAGATTTTCTAATCCTCCTTGCCACCTCCTTCCACCCCTCACCAACCTCAATGCCCGCATCTTCAATCTTTCTCCCAATCTCTTCAACTAGTCTCGATTCCGTCACCATCACCCTTTTCATATTCCACACACTACCATCTTTCGTCCTGAGCGCATGCTTAAACACCTCAACCACCTCATTGGGTTAAGACCATTGACAGCCATCACCATGCAATGCACCTGGCAACTTGATTCTGAACAAACGTCCCACCTGAACCGTCTGTTGTCCTGGGCGACCTTGGTCTTCAATTGACAATTTCTAATCTCCTCTTCCACACTTCTCAACCTCACCTCCATTCCTGACACATCTCCCATCCAGCCAGGAAAGAGCCTGGTTGTACCCTTTCTTCCTCTGCTGTGTTCGAATGGGGAAATGCCTGTGGTGCAGTGTGAGGTAAATCAATGGCCAACAATCGTTCTCCTCACCACTTCCTTCCAGTCCTTTCTATTGGACCATGCCCACCTGATGGCTTCCTTGATTATTCTATTATACCATTTCACAATTCCATGTGTTTGTGGGTGATATATAGCACTTGTTTTATGTACAATGGCTCTCTTTTTGAAATACATTTCCATCTCTTTCGATTTAAATTGTAAACCGTTAATAGTGAGAACTACACCCGGGTAGGCCTCACGCTCAGACAATTCTTCCAGAACCAGAAACTCAGTTATTCTTTTTGTGGTGACATTAGGTGTCATCTTCACCTCTGCCCACCTTGTCAAAACATCGATAACCACTATGCAGTATGTATGGCATCCATCACTCCATATCGGTCCAAGCACATCCATCGCCAATTTCTCCCATGGTCTTTCTGGTATGTCCGTTAAAGCCATGGGTCACCTCACACACACACATTGTCACTATTAGTGCAAAGGATACAATCCCGCACTTTGTTCTCTATCTGTGCATCGCACGCCAGCCACCAGTAGCTGTCCTTTATCATGTGCTTTGTCTTCACAATCCCCTGATGGCTTTCATGACCAAGACTTATTATTTTCTCCTTAAATCCCTCTGGAGGAACCAGTTTGCCCCCTCTGAGACGAAATGAGACCAAATGGCATCCTGTGATATTGAAATAATCCCTTCAGCGTAATAAACGCTGTAAAATGGCGAGATTCATTGTGCAGCTTAATCTGATGGTATGCTATGGTAAGGTTGAGTGTCGAAAAAAATGTGCATGCCCCATTGTTCAAATCAACTCTTGAATATTGAGACGCAGATGCCTTTCAGGTATGACATATTTGTTTACTTGATGGAGGTCCACACATACTCTGACCTTACCTGAAGGTTTCCGCACTTCCACCAGGGGTGACACCCATTCCGAGGCATCAATGCTTTCTATAATACCTTGCTTCTCCAATTTTCTTAGTTCATCTTTTACTTCTCCTCTCATGGACAGTGGTATGGTGCGTACTTTTTGTGCAACTGGTTTACACCCATCTTTCAATAAAATGTGATGCGTGAACCCCTTCAGGCATCCAATCCCTTCTCTGAGGCCTAATTTTCAGTCACACTCTTGTGCTGTTTCACATCTTCATTTGCAAACACTGCTTCATCGGCATTTAGATCCAGTCGTACGTTCAGGAGTCTTTGATGTGTCCAACTTAAAAGATAGGAAGCACCCTTCTTTGATACATATACCCGTCCTTTAGCATATCTCCCTTTAAAATCCAACGTCACTTTGAATCAGCCAATCAGATCAAATTTCACCCCTCCATATGCTCTGGGGTTTAAGTCTACCTCATGCAAATGTTTCGGACCAATCCTTTTCTACGCTCTCTCTAGAATGTATTTAGCACCAGAGTCAGCTATCATAGTAATCAGTGTGCCGTTAACTTGGTCAATTGTCATTGGGTTATCTGTCATATCTTCTTCATCCCCAACAGCAGATATACATTCTTCTCATTCATCACGTTCTTCATCCACAATCCAATTGGTGGAATCTTTGTTCCTACAAAATGTTGCAATATGCCCTCAGCCCTTGCAAATCATGTATATCATCCTCAGTGCTGAGCATGGTGGACTGTTGGCTAGATAGGACGGGCTGTCACGCCTATAGCAAGTTCTGACCATTCTCTGTTCTCTTGTATTTTGACCTCGGCCTCGTCCATCCATGTTGACATTCTTCCAGAGGTCCTACTCATCATTTCTCCACTCCTCTCACTGTTGTATCTGAAACTTCTGTTATTGTTGCTCCATCTTCTCATCCCACTTTGGTTACTTATCAACGCTATGGATTCATTACAGGGCTGTGGAGTAGCTGCAGGTGTAGGTTTAACTGACATTTCCTTTATTCTGTCCTCTATTTGGCCATCCTCAATATTGTTTCCAGTGGTGGCTTCCTCCTCTGCGCACAGCCTTTCTCTCACCTTGCTACTTCTACATTCCAACATGAATTGGTCTCTAAGCCTCTCATCCAACTGCTAATTAAATCTACAAGTTCTTGCTAGTTTGCGTATTGCAGTAAAATATTGTTCAATGCTTTCTCCCTCTTCATGTATGTGTCCACCAAACGTGTACCGTTCCAGGATTTTGCTCGATTTTTTCTCATAATGTGTGCTCATTTTCTTTATGACTTTTTCATATTTGTTCATATCTTGACCCTCATCCGTGCTCAGGTCCTGTAAGTCTTCAAATTGTTCCTGTCTGGCAGTCATAGGCAGTACGGAAAAAGGGATTTCTTCCGGTCTACTCTGTAATTTTTGCCACACACATACATGCCAACACTCCCGATTTAGGCGGGAGACTCCCGATTTTTTACTTAAAAATACTGCTATTTTTCACGTTCTCCCGCCTAAAATAATTATTTCCCCAATGCATTCCTATGGGGAAATTGTTGTCTCCCGATTTCTCTGTAGAAATCTCCCTCCCAGCCATGTCAGAATGTTGGCATGTATGCACACACTACGTTAGCGTAGTACTCGAAACTTTTAAGCCATGTTTTCCAGGGCAGGGATGGCTCACCAGCCTCCGGTAGAAACATAGTAGGCGGAGATACACTGTGCATGGCCATGTCTCCACCACCTCTGTGAGTAATCGGGGTGTTATGTTTTCTATGTGGTATTTAACCAGTTCTCACATTTAACTTTTGCATTCTATTCATTCACCAGCAGGAATTTTGTTTTGTTATTATCAAGTTTGCAACAAAAAAAACCTCCCTTTTTTGACTGGGACGAGGAGGAGTGTAGATGCAGATTATCACAACATTGCCAGGCTCTTGAAAAGGGCTTCCCGTCACGTGATTTCATCACGTGGGGCCGGGCACTTTCCTTTAATGCTATCCGACTGCGTCGATGGAATTCAACAGAACTTCCTAGTTGCTGTGTGCGCACCAAATCTCAGGCACACCCTCTATTTTCTCCGCTCTCCCCTCTTCAACGCTCACTTGGATGCGTTGTCCTCTCTTCTCTCCTCGCACTCCAGCTCAACCTCTTGCAGTGAGTCATAGGTTATATGATGCAATGATTCCCAGCACTACACAAACCAAGGAGGTGAAGTACTCAGCAGATCAGACATAATGTCAGCAAGTTCGTGAGGCAGTGGAGAGAAGGGACAACTCTTAGGGTCAGTGCCCAGAACAAGAAGAACCCCTTCTACCTACCCGGGGTCAGAAGCAACCCTATACCTCAGAACCAACCTAGGTTGGGGGTTCCGACGGATGACACCACTAACTGGAAGAAGAGGGTTGTAGGCTGATGGTTCTCTGGGTTCTGGGCAATGTTTTTCCCAGGAATAGAAATTGGAGTACCGGAAAGACAGGGACAGAGGGAACAGAAATGAGACACTAGAAGTCCCTAAAAAGAAATGCACAGAGGTTCTAGACTTCCTGAGATGGCTACTGGCAGGAAAGTACTGGAACAAGGTCAAGGCTTGCTGACTAGCAGTATTAATGAGCAGCTAAACACTGCTACTCACAAGTATGGCAGATTGTAAAAACGGGGCAACATAGATAGACCAACGAAGAGCTGAGCAGAGCGGGCATCAAAGCAGAGCAGAGTGGCGGCTACATATGCCAAAAGCAGCCACCTGCAAGTGATGAAAATGGGGAAGATGGCAGATAAACCACTGAAATGGCAGCTACATATCAGGAACACTGCCCCTTTCGCCAGGAAGAGTGGGAGGAAAGAAGGTAGAAGAAGTGGGATATCTGGTCGGCTGTGGTAGCCTCGCATGCCAGTAGCAACCGCTTAAACTGCAAGGCCCAGGGCAGAGGCAAAGAGGACCAGGAACTTGAAGTGGGAGAATGGAAGACCAGGCTCCCATCATTCACCTCTCGCGCTTGGCCTAAAGGGTCACGACCCAGACACCCGCCACGAGAAGAGTTTGTCCATTTACCAGACGACCAGATACCCTGGTACAGGAACATACGGATGTGTCCATCTGCCTGCCCAGCAGCCCGCACTGGCCATGCCGGCACCTGCGGCACGGACCAACTAGACTAAAATCTACACGTCGCTAGAGATGCCATGACGACCTAGACAACGGTAAGCACACCTGTGCAAATATACACACTGGACATTCCCGCACCAATCTACACGAAGAATATACTCAGTGCTATGACGTAGGCGACAGGCATACTCACGGACATGCATCTTTATTATT
This sequence comes from Ambystoma mexicanum, assembly GCF_040938575.1. Classification (NCBI taxonomy): domain Eukaryota; kingdom Metazoa; phylum Chordata; class Amphibia; order Caudata; family Ambystomatidae; genus Ambystoma; species Ambystoma mexicanum. The sequence goes on from NC_090934.1 coordinate 353,376,507, forward strand.
TTTTACATAGGCTTTCAGAATGCAGAAACGCAAGACGCGTCATGAACTCATCTACAAGGCTTGCTCACGCTTCTCTTAAAACCAGTTACCACCATGAGAAATATAATGGAGACATGATACTGGTCATGAAACTATATGGTACTGTAACCCAAAGCACCTGTGCACCAGACGGACCCACTTATACACCAGGCCTAAGTAGGCCTCAAACAAGAGCTCCCGTGGACATTAACAAAACAAGAGTCAGGTTGCTGATCCTGCAGAATGAGCCCGGCGAAGCAACCAGCCAAGGTCGCAATGTTGCAAACCCACATTCCAAGAACAAATCATCAAGGGCACGATGTTGCAACCTCGCACTCCGCGCACCAACGTTAAAGTCACACCTGCAAATTAAACCAGACACACAGTGGAAAAGCAATATTAATTGTGCAGAATTCTGCCTCAAACACGGTCCCACCTCACGTGACCAAGCCGAACCTGACGAGATGCCAAGCTCAGGAGAAAAGAGGCGTCTGGATCCCTCGCTACGAGACACAGGCAGATACACTTGAAAGGCTCAATGGACATTTGCGACAGTGGGAGCGGTCAGCCTTCCAGCTATGAATAAATCCTCACATTGTCTGCACGTACCCATAGTGAAACATTGTTGCAAATTGCAGGTACACCGAGAGCTGGGAACAGCGGTGGTCCCAGGCTGGGAAGCTCACGGGCGCACCAATCAGAACATGGGGCTCTTATCACTGACGCCAGTAATATTAACCAATCCTTAGGAGTCTTCATGTAACAATTCTCATGTATCTAATTGTAGGGACAACCCAGATATATCACCTGACTAACCCTCGACCACTAACATTGTTCTCTATACGTGTGCTATACTAACCCTACCACTCGAGCAACCAATTAAGAGTGGCGATAGGTTTTTTGTTAACTTTCTAAAGTGACGCAAGTAGCGCGTCATAATACAGTAAAAAGGGCCTGCGAGCCCCACGATTGTGTGTGTGTCAGGATGGACGCGTACGCTCCTTGACCCATCCCTGCCGTTTTGTCTAATAAACAGCAGAGTCACCTTGCTTCTTGCGTGTGTCTCATACTCTATCTCATCTGGGATATACGGGAGGAGTTGGGGCCTCCCTGCCCGGAGGTCTGCGGACGGCCCGGCCGACCCCGGCAGAATTTCCCCCCAACAAGTTGGAGGCAGCGCTGAGATCTGTTTAAGGTCCACCTTTTTATTTTTACTTTTTCCAGGCACTCCCGTTGCGAGGAGGCCCGGCGGCGCGGCCCCCTCTGCCGTTGCCCCCTTCTGAGGACTACAGGACCATCGCGGAGCTGCGAGAAGACCGGACAGCGCAATCCGGATATTGGCCCTCGGGAGCCGGTTGAGAAGTATCCCGCCCGCGGTCGGCGAGTGTCCAGACGTGGTCCAGACGAGGGGAGGTGGCGAGCCGCTTGGAGGGGTGCAGGCAGTCGAGCGGCCCTGCATCGAGAGAACTTGGTGAGCATGACACGCACAACAAGCAATGTGAAATTGTGAGGGAGGGGGGAGGAAGTGAATAAGGGAGGAGGGAGGTATTGCACAGGTGCGCCAAACGAAGTGCGAGAGCAGTCGGCTACGTCACGCGAAAGAGGGGGGCGGAGCACGAAAACATCACGTGCGGCCGCTCGTAGACACTGATTGGCCTAAGTCGCGACTACGTGTAAGGGTGGGTGTGTGTGGTTTCCTACGATTTGGCATTTATTGATCAATGAGTAGATGAGGATCCCTATTGTTCGAGCAAGAAACTCGATAGGTAGATGACGTTTCCCTGTAGGGGGTAGCTAGCTAGTTGCCCAATACGGAAGATAATTGGCTGGTTAAGCCCTCCTGTTGAGGGGCGTATCACACGCGAGGCGACGCAGCGTGCGCAGTCCGATTATATTATTGATTTGATTACCTTGTTCCAGGAGTGACAGGAAGACAGCTGTAGGGTTAACGGGGGTAGATTGCAAGTGTATTTTTAACCTAAAGAACATATGAAGAACTTACCAGTAGCTCGAAGAGATCGGTGACGTCACCAGTAGGGCTTTAATAGGATATCGCGAGCACAAGGAACCTTGGTTTTGAGAGTGGTGGGGAAGAGAAATATGATAAGGGAGCGGACACGGAGATAAACGGTAAACGAGTGGATCGGGGAAAGGAGAAGGGGAGAGGGGCGTGGCTGCGCACGGAGAACGCCGGCCACGGCAAGTGTAAAAGGAGGAGGAGAACGTGGAAACAGGACGACTGTATAAGAGCGTCGTAAGGGGTACGCAGCCGCAGGGGGCTGCGTGCGCTTCGGCCGCAGGGGGCCGTAAGGGTGTCGTATAAAGAAAGAAAGACAGAAGGGAATATACAAATGTAAAACCCCATATATATATATATTTTTTATTTTTTTATTTTATTGCATAATTTGTCAAAGGATTGTCGTAAGTCCCCAAACTTACGGGGCCAGGTAAACAATATAAGGTTGTATATTGTAAACGGCTAGTGAGATACACTGCTACCAGATAGGGGAAGGGTAGCAAGGGGGGCGCTAGTATGTCATACGGGACAGGGTCGGGAGGGTGGGGGAACACCCTCACTACCCCACTACAACACATATGCACCACACTGCCACCCCATAGGGAGAAACTAATTAAGTACAGCATAGAATGGACCCAGGGGACGGATAACAAAATGCTAACACCATGGCCGCCTAATGGTAGTTTCGATCCATATGCCCAACATTCACTGCTAAACCATCTGCACAATACATACAAGGGGAAGAAGTTGGCAAACCATGTGGAGGTGTTTAACTTATGGAGGATGTTCCAGGGGTCCCGACCAGGACCAAATGGAATGTTCACTATGGGGGAAACACCGGAAGAAAAAGAGATTAAGAAAGAAGGAGAGGATGGGAAAAAGGGGAGTGAAAGCACAAAGAATACGGGGTACGGAGGAGAGGGAGGAGAAAAGGTTGATAAATCAGATGACATAAAAAAGGAACCAAGCAACGAGATACCCATAACACCGGGAGTGAAAACAGAGGGAGGAGGGTTGTACCCTTTAAGAGAATTAGGAGAAATAGAAGAAGGACAGTTAAGGGCGGCTGAAGGATACTCGAACCCGGCATACAGCCCTCCACCATATGTGGCTCATAGGAAGATGCCAGTGGGGGAGGGGAGGATTGGAGAAGAGCAGACTGTAGAGATAGGAAATGATGAGTGGGTAGCTGCACAGATATTATTAAAACTACGAGGTTCACTAACTGGAGAAGAGAGGGAGGTAGTAAAGAGAACAGACGAGGATAGTGCCAGAGAGAGTGAAATGAGGGGGGAGGAGCTATTACGGCAAAAGGAAGAGATTTTGGAGGAAAGATTAGCAAAGCTAAGGGATGAGCAGAATGAATTGATCAAACAGCTCGAGAGGGAGGAAAGAGAGAGAGTGAGGAAAAGGAAAGAAGGTAAGAACGAATTGGAAAAATTAAGGGAACGAAATGAGGAGCAAAGGAGAGAAGCTGAAAGGGTAAAAGCAGCAGCAGACAGGGTATCAAGAGTAGTGCTGAGAGAGAAGAAGAGGGAAGAAGAAGAAAAAGAAAAGGAAATGGCAATATGGAAGAGGAGGTTACTATCAGAGACAGCTAAGAAATATGAAGAGGGGAAGGTAATAGAGAGTATAGTAGAAAGAGAAAGGGTGAAATGGGAAAGGAAGAAAGAGGATGAAAGAATATTGGAACAGATGAGCAATGAAGTGATGAAGGAATTGAAAAGGAAAAGGGAGGAAAATAGTAGGGAGATGGAGGAGAGAAGTGAAGGGGGAAGAGAAGAGAGGAGTAGGGAGAGTGAAAAATGGGGGGATGTATATAGAAGTAGAGAAGTAGCGACAACATCAGCACTAGGGGGAGCAGTTGGTAACGAAGAAAAAGGAGAAATAGACCTAATAGACTTACAAACAGTAACAATAAAAGGGAAAAAGATTTTTGTAGTGAGGAGGAAGAAGGAGTGGAGAGGGAAGGAAGAAAAAGTGAAAGGGAAAGCTTAGATAAGCTATACCTCACTCGAACGAACATAGACTCGCCATGGATCAGTAGGAGAAAGGAGGAGCTGGAGAGAAGTGAGGAGGGAGAGCAAGGACTAGTGGAAAGACAAACCCATGAAACCACACCATCCCCATCTCCATCACGCCCTCCCCCATCGCACCCTACATGCTCAACCACCTCACGCTCGCTGCGCAGAATAAAGCTTGCGCCCTTCATAGACGAACTGACACCCTATGCATGTCGGCTTAGAGACCTCCCTAGTCGCAGGCAGGACAGACGAATAAACATGCCCACATTAAATACAGGAAATGACGGAAGGAGGGGAAAGGATGGAGAAGAAGGAGTTAGGAGCAGGGGTAATAAGGACGAAATTGAAGAGGTAAAAGAAACGGAAGAAGAGGAGGGGTGTGAGGACTCGATATTATGGAACGTAAAGGGTGACACAAGACACAACTTAATGCCACTGTTGGAGAGAGGAGGGGTTAGACCACAGTACGTCCCTTGGAAGCATACGGATAAAGAAAATATAAAATGTAGGCTTCCATCACTAAGTGGAGGTGCGGGTAAGTGGATATATGAAATGGAAAAACACACCGCAGGACAGAAACTAGCAGTAGGAGATATAAAGGGCCTGTTAATATCAATATTAGGGGATAGAGCGGATGACATTTGGAAGAGAGCGGGATTCCATGGGGTAACAATAACAAACACATCGCATGATGGGGCACCATTTGCAAACTGCAGACATGCGCTATGGCAGGCACTGAGAGTACAGTACCCAGACACATCAGACATAGGAGCAATTACTTCCCGTAAGATGCGTGAGAATGAGGATCCTGTTGATTATATCCAGGATATCCAAGAGAAGTGGCGCATGGAAACTAGAGAACAATGGGATAAAACACCAGCAATATTTTATCATATACTAGTACAAGGGCTCCCAGAAGGAGTTCAGAAACAACTAAAGAAAGTAGTGGGAATGGAAGCAAAACCATGGCCAGAAATACAACTGACTATAGTACATCACTGCAGGACATGGCAAGGAAAAATGAAACAAAAGGAAGAGGACAGGAAAACAGAAGAGGCTAAACTAGTACAGAAAAAACGTACTAAATACACAATGGAAGGGGCACTAATAACTCCGCCCACACCAATGGCCCAAAGCCCCACACAAGTAGTGGCTGCACAAGATCCCGCCCAAATAGCACCTTCACAGACTATAACACAACAAGTGCCGCCACTGCAATTACACGCACCAAACATGGGAGGAGGGTACCCAATGCAAGGAGCTGGGTATTATAGTTATAACAGGGGGAGAGGAGGATTTATGAGAGGGAAAGGATACGGATATAACACCCAACAGCAGGTGGGAGGACTTAGAAATTCCTACCCCACAGGGCAACCAGTATACCAGGACAACACAGGGAGCTTCCCATGGCAAAGCAGGGAACCACCCGTGTGTTGGAGTTGTGGATTATTAGGACACATGTCACGCACGTGTAGGGTCAGGCCAGGAACACCAGCATGGAATGAACAGGTACAACCTAGGACCTCACAAGAACAGCAGGGCATACAACAACAGCAGACGTTGCAACAAGGAAGTGAACCACAACAACAAATAACACAACAACAGCCACAAACATATTCACTGCCACAACAAGAAGTAGCGATAACACAACAACCCCAAACGCAACAAACGCAATTGGGTAGGGTGATGGTCTTGGGACACAACCCTTACACAGGGAATGGCCAATCATTGTACCCCCAATAGGACAGCCCACAGACGGCCTTGGTGTGTCCCATCCTGTCAGTAACACCTAATAGTGCGGAGGAGCCACGCATAGAGGTAACGATAGGTGACAAAAAATTATCATTCCTTGTTGACACCGGGGCAACCCGGTCTTGCATAAGGGAAGGTAAATTTAAGATGTCAGGCGAAGCCATGAACACCCAAGGATTCTCTGGGGCTAAAGGGTTGGTTCCCTTTACTGATAACGTTCCCTTATCTATTGGAGATTATGATCTGTCAGTTCCACTTTTGTATTATAGTGCCTCACCAGTAAATATACTGGGGAGGGACATAATGAACAGGTTGAATATGACGATCTCCTTTACAGAGGATGGCATAATTTGCTCTACTCCAGGGATTAACATGCTCGCAGCACGACAGATTATGCAAGCATACTGTGGACAGACAGCGATTAGGGCGGAGCCAGTAGATGGCGAGCTATTCCAGTATGGAACAGACATGGCATTTGCATGGATGCCAGGGATAGAAGGGAAAATATGGAGGAGGCCAGCAGCCTATCTGTTCCGACCAGAAACACCTGTTAATGAACCAGAAGGAAAGGTGATTGTAATGGACATTGAGAGCATTATTGCAACAGCTGATTATATTGCTGTGCACGCCCAAGATAAAGAAGGGAGAGCATGGAGGGCAGTGATAGCACTAGCAGAAGGATGTAGGCTGACCCAGGTGTCAGATGAGGAGCTGTTCTCAGAAGAAAAGGAGGAAGGTGAAATGGTGTTCATGATGAGTGTAGAAATATGGCTAAGAGTGGCTCACAAACAAGTAGCACAGAAAATTGCAATGGCACTTGAGGCACCCGCATGCACCCCAGTCCCCTTCTTTAAGGAGGATATGTCAAAGGTGCCCAAATCATTGTGGACTATTAGCCCTTATGACGTGGGATGCATAAAAAGCATAGGGGGAGTAAGGATAAAATTGAAAAAAGGTGCCATACTACCAAGAGTGAAACTGTACCCACTGTCAAAAGAGGCAGATGAGGGCATATATGAAACCATAACGGCCCTTATAAACAATGGCATATTGGTCCCCTCAGAATCACCATGTAACACGGCTGTGTACCCAGTGCGCAAGGCTAAAGGGGGGTCTTGGCGCTTCATACAGGACCTCAGGCCCTTGAACAACATAGTAGAAGCAGAGTATCCAGTAACAGCAAACCCGGCCACAATATTGTGTGGCATTCCAGCGGAAGCATCACGATTTACAGTGATCGACCTTAAAAATGCTTTTTTCTCAATACCATTACACCCAGACTCACAAGATTTGACAAGCTTCACTTACCGAAATACAAAGTGGAAACATACCAGATTGCCACAGGGGTATTGCGAATCACCCTCAATTTTCAATAGAGTAATACAGATGGATTTGGGTAACGTTGAAGTGGAAAGCACAGTGTTACAGTATGTGGATGACATAATAATTTGCAATACAAACGAAAGTAAATGCAGAGAGGACTCCTTAAAGATGTTGACGATATTGGCTGAAAAAGGGTACAAGGTAAACATGGAAAAGATACAATACTGTCAGGAACAGGTACTTTACATTGGCCAACTGATATCCCAACATGGAAGAAAGATTGCACCACAAAGAGCACAGGCCATTTCAAGCACTCCAATGCCAGAGACTGTGAGAGAACTGCAGCAATTCCTGGGGCTGTGCAACTACTGTAGAGCATGGGTATTTGATTACAGTTCATACATAGGACCCCTGCTTGAGGGTTTGAGGGAAGCCAATAAAGGGGAGAAAAAGTTGGGGTGGACTATGGAAATGAGGGAGGCCTTTGATGAATTGAAAGATGCGATATCAACTGCTCCAGTACTGGCATCCCCAGACTATGAGCGACGATTTTTTATATTCTCACATTGCGACTCAGCAGTGATGAAAGCAGTATTGGCCCAAAAAACGAGCATGGGCTATAAACCAGTAGCATTTTACAGCGGTCACTTAGACCCTGTGATGTTAGGTCACTTCCCTTGCGAACAAGGTCTCGCTGCAGCTGCTTTTGCAGTGGAAAAAGCATCAGCAATAACCATGGGGTGTCCAACTACACTGTTTGTGGAACATGCACTATTTGCAATATTGAATAAATCTAAGTCCAGCCTAACCACGCAGAGGGCATCAGGTTATGAGATCATTTTGTCTAGAGCTGAACTAGCAATTGTTAGATGTAGCATGGTTAACCCTGCAAGGTTCCTAGCAGAAGTAATTGAGGAGGGAGATTATGCCTATGACTGTACCCAAATAACTGAAATGTACTCATGTACTAGAAAAGTTGAAGAAAACGCACTAGAGGGAGGTGAGCTTTTGTTTATTAATGGGTCATCAACTATTGATCAAGGAGATGAGATACGGAGGACTGGGGCAGCAGTGGTAAAAATGATGGAGGCGCCGGTGTGTGTGGCTATGAAATGTGTACAATTACCACAGCATTACTCTGCTCAAGCCGCGGAACTGGTTTCACTAATATTGGCATTGAAGGAAAGTTTTGACAAACGAGTAACCATATACTCCGACAGTGCATATGTTACATCCACTGTCCACTCAGGGCTATCAGAATGGAGAAGAAGAGGGTTTAGGAGAGCTGATGGCACTCCAGTACAACATGCCCTCTTATTGGCTGAACTAATTGAAGTAATAAATGACCCCCAAGAATTAGCCCTAGTAAAATGCACCGCACACACCAATGGTGAAGACCACGTCTCAAAAGGGAATGCAGCAGCAGACGCACATGCGAAATATGCTGCATACTTTGGTGAGATATGGAACCCCCCAGAATCACAGAGAGGGAGAGGGAGGGGAATGGCTAAGGAGATGTTGATAAGAGAAGGGTACACCCATCTCCCAGCCACGCAGATTATGGAGCTACAAGCGGCTGCACCAATGGCCGAAAAAGAAATATGGGTAAAAAGAGGATGTACAATGTCACCAACCGACGCACTATGGCACCAGGGTGGCACTGGAAAAGTTGTAATACCATTGGCACTTTTGAACACCGCCCTGAGCCAATTACATCACCCAGCCCATACAGGCAAGGAAGTAATTGCAGCACGAATTAGAGAAGATTGGTTCTGCCCCGAGTTAAATTCTCATGTGTCGAATTTTATCAGCAATTGTCTCACATGTCAACAGTTTACGGCCGGTCATACCCTAAAAGTGATAAGAGGTACTATACCCCGGCCAGAGGGACCTTTTCGGCATCTTCACATTGACTATGTTGATATGATCAACATATGTCAAGGTAATAGGTATATGATTGTAGTAGTATGCCCATTCTCTAGGTGGATTGAAGCAGGGCCCTGTTCACACCCAGATGCATTTAGAGCAGCCAAATTCCTAGTAAGGGAGGTCTTCCCCAGGTGGGGAGTGTGCGAGGTGTTAAGGTCAGACAATGGCCCGCATTTCGCAAACGAAATGTTCCAGCATATCACATCCTTGCTGAGCATAAAACACAAATTCGCATGTGCATACCACCCACAGGCTAACGGTGTATGTGAACGCCTGAATGGCCTATTAAAGGAGGCAATTGCAAAAATACAACAAACAACAAAGAAAAGCTGGTATTGCCTTCCATTAGCCTTATTTGAATTGAGGAATAGGCCAGGGTCCGACCACCACCTCACCCCTCACGAGGTGGTTACCGGACGTCAGATGCGCCTTCCCCTAACGCCAACGTCAAGGGCATTCACTGATCACGAAAGCAAAGCGAGTGTGTTAGGTGATGAAATGTACCAATATGTGTCTTCTTTGATTACTAGTGTTGTGTTTGTGTCTCAACAGCTCGAGCGCACACGGGGCGGGTCTACCAGCAATAAACAAGAAGGCGCCAATACAGAATTGGAAAAGGAGAACCTGTGCAAACTTGCTAAAGGTGACCACGTGCTACTTCGCAATTTCAACAGGAAATGGAACGATAAAAGATTTACTGGCCCCCATCTGGTAGAGGACGTATCAACAAGAGCAGTAAAGCTAAAGGACAAGCGTGCCTGGAACCACCTACATGATGTAAAGATCTACAAACTGCAGACCCGCCCCAGCGCCAACGACAGGTCCATTGGAAGAACAGCAACAACATCCCCAACAGCGGAAGGAAGTTCTACCACAGACAACGACCCAATTGTTCCCTTAACGTGTCACTACCCAGCTTCCCCGGAGACAATAACTGACGAAGAAAGGGGTGATCCCCATACTGCCCACCCCATGGTCACACGCTCAAAGAGTAAAAATACTCCCGCCAACTGAGCCCAAACCCCCCGCCCATTGACCCCCAAATATAGTAATAACTGAACTGAAGGACATTGCCTGCACAAGTACACATGTAAACACGTGAATGTTCTCTTTTTCTCTTCTCTCGCACATACAGGAACTGCGTATTATTGTATTGTTAAGAAAATAGCTAACTAACAAGTTCACTGCCCAGGCGTAGATGGTACTCCCAGACGATAACTACCCAGAAGAATTGTCACACCAATTTGTATACGAAATAAAAAGGCCAACGTACCTAAAAAGGAGAAGGGTACGTGTCTACTACACAGCATTCCTCTTGGCCATAGAATATTCCATGCCCCACCTCCGCCCATACTTGCCGGTCCTAAGAGATAGATCACTTAGAGTAGCGTGGGAACAGCTCTTCGCCTGGGCACTGAATGACTATTTGATAGGGAGAGCTTAAAGGAAACCAACAACTTACATTTAATAACAAGCATTTTGAGAATTTTTAGGCGGGCAACTTTAACGTCGCAAGAATACGCTGCCAGGACTGCAGCAAGGTAAGAGCAAAATGCCGGTGAGATTATCATATGTAATAAAAATAATAGGGATTTTGATGATCACCGGGTTCTTGGCTGCCTCTGTATGGCAGTACAGCTATGCTATTAATTTTATTGCTGCACCCAAACCTAATACACCCCCGTCCCCTGCTGCAACAGGTGTTACGTCAGGTGATAGTAGTAACATTGCACCCAAGCAAAATAGAGTTAAACGCAGCACATACTCAGACAATAAAGGTATTGATAATTATATACAAGATTCAGCACACGTCTCAAACAACATATGGTACCAACACATGACCCGCATTGGTAAGCAGACAACTGAGGACAGCTGCTACGTTTGCTCATTAATACCATACGCCATGAGTGCTTCACGAACATTTGTTGCCACAGAAATAGATGAAAAGACAGCACAGTGCATAATATACTTGGCACTGTTCCAAACGAAAGGAAGATTTCAAGGGACAGTGGTGCATATGACATGGAAAACACGAGACTCATACCCATATGAAAACAACTTCCTCAAGACCTATTTGAGTTACCACAAGAGCAGTTTACATGCTGAAGCATTCAGATACATAACAAGTGGTCCTGCAAAAGGAGAAACAAAGAAAGTAACACTGCAGTATCTACCATGTGATTGGTACGCCACTGAAGTTCCGGGTAAACAAGGATGTTGGGAGAGGCCGCTGGTGACGATAACCGGGAAGGTGTACCTGGACAACAGCTGGGAGATAGGAGTGATTGGCAGCAACATGGTAACAAAAGAAACTATCTCAACTATCGAGGCACACAACCACCGATGTTGGACGACGTGGATCAAGTATGTACCAATGCTTACGTGGGTAGAAACGGATGAAGACCCAATAACAATACTACCGCTGACTGCGCCCAAGGTATGCTACCAGCATAAAGGAGAGGTGGACGTAGGATATAACACCAACTGTGCAAGTGTGATGGAGTTACCTGAGGGGGGAGCAGGAACAGCAGTAATAATGGACCATTATTGGGCCTGTGGAGAAAAGGCATACCATACACTGCCTCCCCTGTGGAATGGTGTGTGCACAATGGTGCACGTCAATGTACCATCACTAGTGGTACCCAAGAAGCATGTCAATGTGGCGAACTTTCCCAAAATGGATGAAGGGGACAAGAGAAAAAAGAGATCTGCACCACTTCAGGAGGAGCAAGGGAACAGGACCAACAGCAATGATACTGTCCTAAATAGAAGGAAAAGACAAGGAGAACCACTGACAGGAAATTACCTGTGGGGAAGGTCGGAAACGGCACTAACTTCAATACCGCCAGAACACAGACTATTCAGCAGAGCAGCAATGTTCTTCTCCTCAATAATACATCCGGGACTGCAGGCTTACGCAAACGCAAAATGGCTCCAGATAACTAGATGGGAACTAATGATGACCATCAATTCTACAGTAAATGGATTCAACGCAATAAAAGAGGAGCTGCGAGCTATAAGGATGGTAGCACTGCAGAACAGATATGTATTGGACCTTCTTACAGCAATGGAAGGAGGAGTTTGTGCAAAGATAGGACAATCATGCTGCACGTTCATACCTGCCAACGATGCTGACAATGGTACACTGACAGAAGCAGTTTCACAATTGGCCCAGATGCACTCCAAAATGATGGATGAAAGTAACGGTGTAAACAAGGATAAGAGCTGGTTTTCACTATTATGGTCATGGATGCCATCCTGGCTGTCAGATGGACTGAAAATCATAGTGGGTTGTACTATTTTGGCTGGAGCTACGCTGATCATAATTAGATTTTGGAAGGCCCGGAAGGCACGTACCACTGACGAGTTGCTCGAAATGGTGGGAATGCACCCCTTGATGCCAGCAGATGACGGCCAACATACAGGTGTGATAATACAGGAGAGGGGGAAGTTGCGCAACCAAATCATCACCAACCATCTAGACCCACCATCAGTGAAGATCGAGAACCCAAGAAACCCCAGGAGCTACATAGGGAAATGGGTATACTGTACTCCTGGAGGAACCTGTGAATATATGTATTGGTCATTTGAAGATCATGTAAACCACTATGGACATCTAGGAGGAATAACTAAGATATGGCGATTAAGAGGAGATAACGAGAAGGATATGTTTGTGGTCGACAAGTCGACCAGAGGGGGGACTGAAGTGGGAGAATGGAAGACCAGGCTCCCGTCCTTCACCTCTCGCGCTTGGCCTAAAGGGTCACGACCCAGACACCCGCCACGAGAAGAGTTTGTCCATTTACCAGACGACCAGATACCCTGGTACAGGAACATACGGATGTGTCCATCTGCCTGCCCAGCAGCCCGCACTGGCCATGCCGACACCTGCGGCACGGACCAACTAGACTAAAATCTACACGTCGCTAGAGATGCCATGACGACCTAGACAACGGTAAGCACACCTGTGCAAATATACACACTGGACATTCCCGCACCAATCTACACGAAGAATATACTCAGTGCTATGACGTAGGCGACAGGCATACTCACGGACGTGCATCTTTATTATTTTTTACATAGGCTTTCAGAATGCAGAAACGCAAGACGCGTCATGAACTCATCTACAAGGCTTGCTCACGCTTCTCTTAAAACCAGTTACCACCATGAGAAATATAATGGAGACACGATACTGGTCATGAAACTATATGGTACTGTAACCCAAAGCACCTGTGCACCAGACGGACCCACTTATACACCAGGCCTAAGTAGGCCTCAAACAAGAGCTCCCGTGGACATTAACAAAACAAGAGTCAGGTTGCTTATCCTGCAGAATGAGCCCGGCGAAGCAACCAGCCAAGGTCGCAATGTTGCAAACCCACATTCCAAGAACAAATCATCAAGGGCACGATGTTGCAACCTCGCACTCCGCGCACCAACGTTAAAGTCACACCTGCAAATTAAACCAGACACACAGTGGAAAAGTAATATTAATTGTGCAGAATTCTGCCTCAAACACGGTCCCACCTCACGTGACCAAGCCGAACCTGACGAGATGCCAAGCTCAGGAGAAAAGAGGCGTCTGGATCCCTCGCTACGAGACACAGGCAGATACACTTGAAAGGCTCAATGGACATTTGCGACAGTGGGAGCGGTCAGCCTTCCAGCTATGAATAAATCCTCACATTGTCTGCACATACCCATAGTGAAACATTGTTGCAAATTGCAGGTACACCGAGAGCTGGGAACAGCGGTGGTCCCAGGCTGGGAAGCTCACGGGCGCACCAATCAGAACATGGGGCTCTTATCACTGACGCCAGTAATATTAACCAATCCTTAGGAGTCTTCATGTAACAATTCTCATGTATCTAATTGAAGGGACAACCCAGATATATCACCTGACTAACCCTCGACCACTAACATTGTTCTCTATACGTGTGCTATACTAACCCTACCACTCGAGCAACCAATTAAGAGTGGCGATAGGTTTTTTGTTAACTTTCTAAAGTGACGCAAGTAGCGCGTCATAATACAGTAAAAAGGGCCTGCGAGCCCCACGATTGTGTGTGTGTCAGGACGGACGCGTACGCTCCTTGACCCATCCCTGCCGTTTTGTCTAATAAACAGCAGAGTCACCTTGCTTCTTGCGTGTGTCTCATACTCTAGCTCATCTGGGATATACGGGAGGAGTTGGGGCCTCCCTGCCCGGAGGTCTGCGGACGGCCCGGCCGACCACAGCAGAATTTCCCCCCGACAAACTGGTGGTGAATTAGCAGTGGTCTTACATCCAGGAACGGCCACCATATCACAGAGGAGGAGCAGGGAAGAGTGAGTCTAAGGAATGAGCAAGTTGCATGCCCTCGCTCCTGTGGCCCTGTGAAGCCTGCAAGCAACAGAGTGTGGCCTCAGATATGGAGCCGCTCGCTCATCAAACACTCCAGGGCAGGGGAACCCAACAGAACAGTAACAATCTTGAAATGTCCCGATTTAATAAACATCTTTTTTTTAAAAAAAGCGCCTGCTAAAAGATTCAACATGATTATGGAGTCCGGGTTTGCATGTGTAGAGTAGTAGTGTTCACACAACCAAAATCAGTTGTGTGCCGTGCCATATCTATTTGCCCAACTGGAACGATTGCAAACCTTCCATATCGGTAATGACGTTCTTGTTACCAACAACGATTAAACCCAACAGTACCGTGGACTCGAACTGTATTAGACATTGATATTAAACTGAAAACATCTGCATGTATGCTCTTATAACAAAGATGCACCATAAGATGTTGTGTTGAATACTACTTGAAAACAAAGGCAAAGGACAGTTGCTGTTTGTCATAATGAGTAATAATGATGAAAGAAAATGGTTCAATGATGATTTGAAATATTAGGTGAAAAAGACAGCAGAAATGCCTTGACCTTAACAATGAAATGTTAGTCTAATTATTTTAGTCTCAAGGAAATGGAGCACACACTGATTTAAATAATGTGCACATTCACAACCGCAGAGTGGTTCCGCACAGGCTCCGTTGCAATCTTCTTTTTTATTCTCTTGACTTATTTGTATAATGCACCTAATTAAAAAGGACAAGAAATATTACTTTTTAGTAACAAAAAACGTATGTTCTACAGTAGGAATTGTTGGGGGTGTGTCCTGACCCCCAGCGATCCCCGTAAAACCCCCCGCACACAAGGACTCACACCGCACACGTCCTTCTGGCTCGGGCTTCCCGGTCGCACTGTCGCGGTCGGGAACGCCATGTTTATTTATGCTGCACACCGCGGCGTGCAACGTCACGCCGCCGCATGTGCGCCCCGTCATCGGGCAGCGCCACACTCCTCCTTTTTTGGGAGGACAACAACAAACATTTAAACACTGCACACTGCAAACCAACTAACACTACAACGATAACCAAATCTCAGACCCAGTTCCAAAAACACCCCTTTATCGACATCCACCCAGGTCCCTTTATTTAACAGTTCTCACCATCAAGATGCTCAGACAAATGTCCCAATACGTAGTCGCTGAGGTGAGCGGGTTTCCCTCGCCCAGCCCTCTGGGGGTACCTCCCGCTCACCTCCGGCATGGGTGATCTGGCCATAGGCGTCGTCCGGCCCGGGGACTCAGGCAGGCAGGGTGTCTCTCCTTGGTCCTCAGGAACCACCCTTAAGTCCGGATCAGGGAGCGGGTCAGGTCTCGGATCCCCTAGCTTCTTGAAGAAGCTCACATTGCGGGTTACCGCAGACCTTCCGTCCGAGGCAGTCACCATGGATCCCTTGACTGCAACGACGTCCAGCGGCTCAGGCTCATACGGAAGGGAGAGCTTTCCATGGGGGTGTCTATTTTGAATGATGACCTCATTGCCTGGCTCCAGCCGCTGCGGGCAAAGTCCTCGCCGGATGTTTTCCTTCTCGATCCTCACTCGCCGGTCTGCCTCGACCTGTTGGTTGTCGATTACCCCCGGTTCATTCTCCCCCACCTCCGGTAACAGCCCCCGAGAGCACTGTTTGAATAACGCCTCTGCCCGAGCCACTCCAGTGGAGGCATGCGCGGTGGTGCGGTACACCCTCAGGAATTGATAGAGAGCTCTTTGGAGGGATTGCGCCTGGCCACCGGCCATCTGTCCCATCCCATTAAACAGTGCGGCATACTTCTCAAGCAAGTCATTGATGTCCTCCAGATAGACCGAGTATGCAAAGCTGACGATGCCGAGGGCCTCCACCGCTGCACAGCTCAACAAGGTGTTGGTGCTCACCGGTGTCACGTAGAAGCGTGCAGTGATTTGTGAGCCGTCGTGCTACACCTTCGCCACAAAAGCACCATCCAGTGGGATGGGGTCCAGACCACCGAAAGCGAAAATGCGGGCTTTCGGTGCTACCAATTTAGGAGGCATGTCCATAGCGTAATAGTGTCCACGGGCCATCACGTTGACAGACGCCCCTGTGTCCACCAGGACCGTGTCTGGAGACTGATTGACTTCTACCACGCACCTTGGCTGCCTCCTGTTCTTCCCTTTCAGGATCCCCACGCTGGAGACGAAGAAAATGTTCTCTTCCTCCTCTTCGTCTGCCTCTTCCACTTGGGCGCCCTCTTCACTCTGGTCCACCTGAGCGACGTTAGGCAGTCTGCCCTGGCGAAGGAGACTGGACCAGGCCAGGCCTCGCGGCACCATCACAGGCATGGCCGCCTTGCACACCCTCGAGAAGTGATCTGGCAGCCCACACCTTCCGCATGTCCTTCCAGTCGCGGGGCATTCCGTTGGGTGGGGCAGGTCGTACCCACACTTTTGGCAGGATTCCCCTGCCCTCCCGGCTCTGTCCCGGGGTCCGCCGCCAGGTCTTCTGGTGCCTCTGCCACCACGCCACATCGCACACACCTCCTTGGTCTTGATGGAGCGTGACCCAGCCTCCATTCTAGCTGCCCTCGCCTCAGACACTTCATGGCATCTCCCCAGTTCTAGGATGCGTGGCAGCGTGATTCCGGGCTCCCTTAATACTTGGCGCCTGAGCTTGCCCGAGGAGCACGCCTGGATGAGCATGGTCCTGATCATGTCCTCTGCATCACACCAGGCACAGGCGAGTGACAGGCGCCTCAGGCGCCCATAAAATGTGTCCAAAGTCTCGTCCTGTTTCTGTTTGGCGGACAACATCACAAAGCGTTCATAGTCCGCGTTGGCAAGAGGCAGAAAATGGGCTTGAAGCGCGGTTTTCGCCTGACCGTAGGATCCATACCTCGGTGGAAGCGATTGAAAGATCTCCTGGACTGAGGGCCCTGCCGAGTACAACATGGTTGCCAGTTTGCTGTCATCATCAACCACTTGAGAGGCCCGAAAGTACATGTCCAGGCGGTCAACCCACCTCTTCCATCTGGGCCCCAAGCTAGAAGGCGGACCCGAAACATCAAACTCCGGGATGGGCTGCAAGGCCGCATGTGCACGTGCCTGGGCCATGGCAGGAAGGATTGGCTGTGCAACAGATGCTACCACTGGCTGCACTGGAGGCAATGGGCCTTGAGGCTCTGCTTGACCAATTGGAGGTTGCTGCACGGGCTGCACTGGAGGCAGTGGGCCTGGAGGCCCTGCTTGAGCAAGTGGAGGCTGCTGCACCGCTACTGGTTGTGCACCTTCCTGATCTTCAGTATCACTCTGATTCACCTCCAGGCACAGGAAAGTTCCCCTGGGAGCGAAGACAGCAAGAGCACACTGTCCCCTTTCCACGGGCAATGATAAACAGCCACCAGGCCTGATGATTCCAGGAATCAGAATGAAGAACCACTTCAACACACCTCCGTGATGATGAAGAAGATGAAAAAGCAGTAAGGCCACCAGACTGATGATGAAGAGGATGAAAAAGGCCCCAGCCTTCAGCTGTTCCAAAAATTGAGTCAAGGAAGAATTATGGGCTATGCATGCCCAGCCATTGTAGCCCCCCGCCTCGCTTGCACTCGACGTAGAAGACCCAAAATTCGGAAAAAAACCCTCAAAATTCGGGCATAGGCACGCAGACCAACCTGTCTGCTAGCAGTGTGTCCAAAAATTAGGCCGGGATGCCACTCACCGCCCAAACCGGAGCTCTGTGAAGTCCACGGCCTGATTATTCAAAATGGCCGCCAGCCGCGTGGGTGAAGCACGGCCTACGGCATGAAACGAAATGTCAGCAAGATTCCGTTTCAGGAGGAAAAATTGCATATTCGTCACCGCCGGGCCCAGGCATCATTCCCCACTCGTCGCCACTGTTGGGGGTGTGTCCTGACCCCCAGCGATGCCCGTAAGCCCCCCAGCACACAAGGACTCACACTGCACACGTCTTTCTGGCTCGGGCTTCCCGGTCGCACTGTCGCGGCCGGGAACGCCCCGTTTATTTATGCCGCACGCGGCTGTCATCGGGCAGCGCAACAGGAATGATGAGCACAACTGAATGCAGATGCGTTGAAAAAAGCCAGCACATGAAACGTGTGCTTTGTCGTCTCCTTCCGAAAATAAGTTAAAGAGTTAAGTCTATATCATTACCTTTGGTTTCCCTTTTAGAGTCCACTACTCCCCAGAAGAAGGTTATAAGTGGTAGTATGCTCCGAAACACGGAGGCTTCCGATGAAAGAGATGTTGCTGCTATAAATGACTGATTTATATGTCTTCGGAATGTACACTCAATTCTATAGATGTTATAATTGGGGATGTGTGTACAATTATAAGTATATTTTCTTATGAATCGATTGATCACATTTTTGCAGTAGGTGTGAAGAGGTGATGGTTTATTGTTATATATATGAAGACATGTTTTGATTAGAAATTCTGTAGTTTGTAAAAGCTTTGATAGCAGTCAAAGTTACAAATGGGTGTTTTATGAAATTGTTCTGAATTAAGAAGTAATTGCAGAACACCACTCCAGGGTATGAAACAAACATGCATTCCAACTAATTTACAACTGCACAGCAGCATTTATTCACACACAGCACGAAGAGAGAATATGCACTGGCTCCATGGCACTCAGGACTCAGTGTGTATTTCTTTTTTATTTTCTTGACGTAATTGTACAGTGCACCTAATTAAAAAGGGCAAGAAATATTCCCATTTAGTAAGAGAATACATATGTTCTACAGAGAGGAATGATGAGCACAACTGAATTCCCATGAGTTGAAAAAAAGCAACACATTATACATATGCCTTGTGAGGAACAAAACTCAATGACTTTCTGTCCTTCTACCGAAAATGAGTTATAGTGTTAAGTCTATATCATATATTTTGATTGCCTTTTAGATTCCACCACTCCTCTGAAGAAGGTCCGAAATGTTGACCAACACATACAAGTGTTAATAGGTTTAAAAACACCACCTATGGTCCGCGGGGATGTATGGATCTCTGCTGGAGGTTGAGTGGGGAAGTGGACCCTCTTGTTTATCAAAGTGCGTGTGGGTTCATAACTCGGTTTGATGGTCTTCTATTCTTTTCCCCAGTCCCTGACATCAGGTACAACAGGGGAACAAGTCTTTGGACAAATGAATGCAATGCCTTATTGTATCTCAGGTCTTTACAGGCTATGACTTAAAACTAGGAGCGGGCTGGTCACAGCAGAGAGCAAGGTCACTTGGTTATCGCCTGCATGGAAAATCTAGTTATAGCCAGCGCTGGAAAGGGGGAACCCCGCCGCTTGAAAGCCAGTAACCGGTGCCCCAAGGAGGGCAAGATAGGGAGAGGGGCAGCAGGACATGGCTGGCAGAGCATCAGCCAGGGCTGGAAATAAAGCATATACAAACCCTCCTCTAATCACCCCCTTATCCCCTCACACTGCTGGAGCCAGGCAGGATGAGGGGATGGGTGGGTGCAACACCTCTGAGCAGGTCAGGAATAGGTGCAAAGCACCCAAGGGCAGGGCGGCAGAAAGCAACATAAGAGGAACAAAGGAAGCACCACAAGGTGCAAAATGCCATCAGTGCCAGCCTTCCGGGGGCTGGACACAGCCCCCACAAAGGCAGACAAAGGCCAGGGCTAGCCCCTGGGCCAATATAAGGGGCTGCAGTGCAGCCCAGAAAACACAATCTTTTTGGAACTCTGCATGGAGCACCAAACAAAGTATCCTGCTTATGCAGTTTACTTTTTCTTCTCCCAAGGACCCACCCACCCAAGAAAAAGGGAGAGAAAAGAAGGAAAAGAAGAAAAGCAGGGCCATGCACGGGGCCCGTATCGTCGTGGGCTGGGAAGGTGGCACAGGCCTGAGGGAATAACCTCAGGACCTTGTGCCCAAAAGTACAATTATGTATGATTATTATGGTTATGATTGTTTTGGTGTATTATTACATAATGATGTGCAATAAAAACCCACTCATTTTTATTGCCAACACTCAATCTAACGTTTCGTGTATGTACTTGGGGGGTGGAGGGGCATGACGATGGGGAAGGGTCAGCCACCAACCTCTTAGGTCCACTGGTTATATTCAGGACTGGTCTCAAATTGCTAGAATGGCTGACTTGACTAAAGATCTTCCGTCATAGGCAATAGCTCTGCTCCTCTGCCTGCAGGAAACCTACTTGTCGGTGTTCAGAATGTGGAGGCGGACAGATTAAGCCGGTGTTTCGTATTTGCAAGAGGTGTGGGGTTCCGTGGTTCAATCTGTTTTCATCCGAGGAGAAAAGCAAGCCTTCCATGTATACATGTACTACTTGATGGTTCACAATACCTGGCGTGAAAGGCAAATTGCTGGCCATAGAGGTAACCTATGAATTGTTTGTGTTTGCCCCGGTGCTATTCATTGTTCATATTCTATGCATGATCAGGAGGGAGTTTAAGTGATTTCAACTATTCCCTATTGGTGGAGAATTTGGTGAGTTTCCTATATTGTTTTCTTTCTCCCATATTTGGTCATGTTTGTTTTGGCTTATTGATGTTAAGTCCTTACTAAACTGTTTATAATTTGCCACATGGTTACAGGATTTTAAACTTGAATTAACTGAACTAATCCAACTGTATTGTGGTTTTGTTTCTTTTAATGCTATTAGAGTGGCCCTCAACATCCCTAGGTCTTCACACATCTCAGAACACAGACGTAACCTCCGTTGGCTTTCAGTTACCCAAAGAATCTCCTTTAAAGCTCTGACTCTCACACACAAAAGTATCTCGAACCAAGCCCCTAGCTACCTCTCCAACAGGTTCACAACTCATTCAGCTGCGAGACCCCTTAGAAGCACACATGCTAATTGCCTTGCATCCCTCGCTTCAACCTCCAAAAATCTGTTGGTCGAAGTTTCCCAGTCCTCGCAGCTAAGCTGTGGAACACCCTACCCAACCAACTCAGAGCTGAACCTTCGTTCCCTGCCTTCAAGCGTAATGCTAAAGCCTGGTTGTCCACCCTTGACTAGGCCCAACCATGACTGGAATCTTATCCTAACATCTTAGGCCGCCTTCGCACTATATCTTGACGCTTTACTCTGCTGACTATGTATCCCGTACACCTCCCTTACCTTAGGGGTATGTATCATGTATATTCTGTATATTTCCAAGGTAAATATTGTGTTTGTAACCTTGTAAATTCTGTACACTTTTTTAATTTAAATATTGTGTATGTATGTAAACTGCCTGTAACTAAAATAAAATGCGCCCGGTTGCCCTCGGGCCTTGTGCGCTATACAAATAAACAAAGTACAAATTTTGAAGGTTTTTAGTGACATTTTGGCCTCTAGGCTTACATGTTCTGCACCTCTCATGTTTGTGCCGTGGCAGCGTTCTGTGAACTATGTGTCACTCAGCACCACCTGGCAGGCAAATCGGAGTCATTGTGAGTGAGCCTCTTTTGCTTTATCTCTTCCATATATGCTCATATTTGTTTTGACTTATTGATGTTACCAGTTTACTGAGTTCTCTGTGATTAACTGTATTGGGCTTTTACTGCTTGTAATTATTTTCTTTTGACGTTTTTCAGTGACATTTTTGCCTATAGGCTCACATGTGTTGCACCTCATAAGTTTACATTGTGACAGCACCCACGGGAACTACATTTCCCATCTTGCTTTGTGGTTGCTCAGTTTACCCGTTACCCAACGGCGCCTGACAGGCATATCAGAATTTTAAAAATATTTTTATTTTATTGAAGTTGCACAGCAAACAACATAAAACATTGATATAGTGGTTCACATTAACTCAGGTAGTATTGTGTGTACAGTTTACAGACATTGTACAATGGGGACTCACACCGCTTCATCTTCACTATTATCGGTATCAGCTCTATCGCTTAAGTATCTACGGAAACCCCCCCATATGTCTCTTGGCACGGGGAAGTAGGGTGGAATATACGTCTTCCTGGTCATTTGCCCATACCATGTCATTTATCCATTCCTCTATCGAGGGGGGCTTCCTCTTCTTCCACCTCATTAATGTGGCACACTTAGCTAACAGAAGTCCAATGTTAATAAGCTTGCATTTCACTGCATTCTTTCTGAGTACATAGCCCAATATGCACATAGATTGATCCCAGATCACAGATTGCTCAACCATATCTTCTAATGCCTTACAGATCCCACTCCAGTATTCAGAAAGCTTCCCACGGAACCACAACATATGCGTTAAATCAGCCTCTTAGTTCTCACATCTAGGGCATCTTCCAGTGTTAGTTGCGTACATTCTCTTCAATTGAGCTGGGGTTAGATGCACTCTATTCAGTATTTTAAATTGGATTAACCTAAACCTGGAATTGAGTGACACTTGTTTAATGAGGCAGCACAGTTGAGTCCAGGGGGAGTCTGAAAACGTGATCCCAAGGTCCTTCTCCCACTCCCCTGTAATATCAGGTAACAGAATCTTCCGTTTTTCCAGTGCTATTCTATAGAGTCCCGAGGCAGTTTTCTTGGTCGTCCCAGCAGAAGCTATGTAATTGAGACATGGATGTGATTCTGGCTCTTGTGGGAATCCGTCCCATGTCACTGTTATTGCCGACCTGAGCCTGAGGTATTGTAGCTTCTGGAGTGGTGTGTGATTAACCTCTAGTATAATCTCCTCCCAGGGTCTGAATATAGCATCATTGTATAAGTCACCAAGCTGTGTGAAACCTGCCTCACGCCAATATGTGGACAACGCTGTGTCTGTTGTCGGGGTCAGGTATGGTGCGTCCCAGATTGGCATATGGGGGCTATACAGTACTGTACCCCGAGGTTGTTGCATTTCCAGTTGGCCCTCACGTTAAAAGGCGGCAGAGATTTTTTTTTTAAAAAGGGTTTACCGGCCAGAGTGGTATTGTACCGAAGAGATAAAATACTTTGGGCAACATAATCATTTTAACTATCGCTACTCAACCCATAAGCGAGATAGGGAGATAGTTCCATCGGTCGAGTTTGGCGCACAGCGCTACAGCCAGTGTGTCATAACTGAGGGCGTGGACCAGACCAGCAGAGCGCGCCATTTCAACACCCAAGTGTCTAATCTGTTGGGGAGACCAGCGCAGTCCACACAGGTCACATGGGGGGACATGCCTTCAGATAGTGGGAACATTTCAGACTTATTTATATTTAGCCGTAGCCCGGAATACTTACCGAACTCCTGGACCGCCTCTAACACTCTATGTAGATATTTCTCAGGGTTCCTTACAAATAACATAATATCATCTGCATATAGCATGATCAGTTCTATCCGCCCAGCTATGGGGACCCCTGCTCTAGCATGCTGCATCCTCATGAAGTCTGCTAAAGGTTCAATTACAGGTGCAAATAACAATGGGGAAAGCTGACACCCCTGCCTGGTCCCTCCCGCCAGACCCAACACCGCAGACAGCGTGCCATTCACCAGTACCCTAGCTTGTGGCTATGTGTATAGGAGTCGTACCAATTTGATAAAGTTAGGGCCAAAACCGTAATTATGCAGAACTTTACACAAAATTGGCCAGTACACTGTATCAAAGGCCTTTCTCATATCCAGGGATATGGCCGTTCCCTTGTAATCCATAGGGATTCCGGCTAGCACATTATAGAATCTGCATGTGTTAGATGCAGTCGACCTCCCAAGTACAAAACCTGCTTGGTCCTTGTGGACCATGTAGGGCATCACCAGTTTGAGTCGGGAAGATAGAATCTTGGCGAAGATTTTCGCATCAGTGTTGATGAGTGACAGCGGGCGGTAGGACCTGCTGTCCTCTGGGGGCTTTGCGGCCTTTAGGAGCAGGGTTATGACTGCTTCACGCATTGATTCTGGTAAAGCGCCAGCGTCTAGGACCTCAGTCTACACCGCCAGGAGACAATGTGCAAGTGTTTCCGTAAACTCCTTATAAAATTCAGCTCCAAGTCCATCAAATCCCAGGGCCTTCCCCACGGGGAGATCCTTTATCGCAGTCTTAATTTCGCCTAGTGTGATGGGGGTCTCTAGAATATTGTGTGTGTTCTCCGACAGTAGTGTCGTAGGTATTGCAGCAAGATATTCATCAATCTCATTCTCAGTGGCTTCCCTCTGGGGAGAGTACAGACTGCTATACAAGTCGTAAAACACTCCGCTATCCTCGTCTGCTTTAGTGACCACCACGCCATCTAGCCTGATGATACATGGAATAGCCGTGTTGCCCTTTTCGGCGCATACTAGACATGCCAGGAGTTTACCCGGCCTTTCCTGTTCGCCGTACCTACGAGCCGCCATGGGTCTGTTAAAGTAGCGTAGCTCTCTGTCTGCAGCTTCACGGAAGCGTTCACAGGCATATCGGTCTTGACTCCCAGCTCCCCTGTTTGTACTAAGGTTAGTGCCTTATTTATCTCATCTGCCTGTATCTTGCTCTGCTTTCCGTATCCTGTGGTTTCAACGACAGTAATCACTTCAAAGTAATTTACTACAAAACTACTTTGAAAAATATATGTAGTTGTGGGTTTGGGGGAAAGGGGTGGGGTTTGGTTTAGGAGTAGTAGTGAAGGGGAAGGAAGGGCATGGGAGGACCCTCACAAAAAGAAATAAAAAAAATTGGAGTAAAATTTCGAAGTAATGACTTTGAAATAAATGTCTTTGGTACTGTCTTTGTATGACATGGAACCGTGCTAGCAATTTACGAATGCCTTCACACTTCATGGATATTATTGAGAAATATTTAAAGCTTTATAGATCAGACCTGGAAAATCTCCCTCTCAGCCCTGCATTCACTGACCACCATGGGGACCTTGACCAGTAGCAGTTATTACACCCTGACTTGTTCAAGAATTATTCGCAAGTTCCCTCCTCAAACAAAAATCAGTTGTTCTTCATTTTTTTATGACGTCCCTGCCTAATCGCAGTGCTATTTTACTCCTTAAACCATGTAGTTTTAAATGTCTCCCATGTCTGTTTCCCTGAAGCAAACTGGAGCCGGAAAATTGCAAACTGCGCTGCTTCACTTTCAAATAGGAGGCAGTTGGCTCAGTGCTGAGAGAATTAAGTTGTTAGGTTCCGACGGACGTCGAAAACAATAATGAAAAGCAATCAGACGATTTAAATAAAGCAAGGCAAATGATACGTGGCAGCCAGGTAGATGCTTTCAACTCTTTTAATCACTAGTGCGAAACTGGCGCCTGAGGCGGTAACCCCGCCTCTTCCATTAGGTGTGGGGCGCAGCCCACGATCAAACATACAACAATAGAAATGGGACTTGGATCCCAGTCAACGTGTCATTGAAATGGAAAAGGGGACGCAACATCTCCCCGCAACTTAAAGAAGGAGTGGACCTTAGTTCATTTCTTCTATCCATCGAGTGGGTCGGCGTATGGTCCGGTTCAAAGGGCTTCGCGTTGGAGTCACTGTCCAGTTTGCTGACGTGTCACTATCACTGTGATACTCAGATTCCACATCTGAAGATTCATAGGTGTTCGTGGCAGAGTCTCCAGCAGGTTCTGCATTTCCTCCAAAAGTCTTAAAGAATGATGAGTTCCTCGTGATTGTTCCACAAGGGCTGGCTGCTGTTATCATGGACCCATTGGTATGAGTCACTGTCATGGGTTCGGGTCTGAACGCGGGGGTGTCCTTGGTGTTTTGATCTTGTCGTACCAGCACCACGTCGCCCACTTGAATGTGGCAGGGTTTTGCTTGCCTCCTCTGGTCCGTGTATGTTTTCGTCTTCTCCTTGTTGGCCTTGTCTCTTGTCCTGGCATCCACGATAATGGTCGTGGGTGGACGGACACAGGGGTTGTGAGGAAGTCGTGTCCGCACAATGCGGCCAACCATTAAGGTGGAAGGACATTCGCCCATGGTACTGTGTGGAGTGTTCCGGTATTCCCTTAATAGCGTGCAGATGGCTTGCATGAATGAGCCATTGGTGATGGAGCAGACTTGCAGTGTCCTCTTGAGACTGCTCATGAATTTTTCAGCCATTCCATTGGCTTGTGGCCACAATGGTGTTATGGTTCTGTGTTGGAAGCCTAGGTGTTCGGCAAACATTGCAAAGTCATGGCCACTGAACGGCGGCCCATTGTCGGACTTTACAGTTGAGGGAATTCCATAGTCAGCGAATGTCTTGTCCAGTGCAGGTATTACAGCCTGTGCGCTGGTTGAGTGTATGAGGTGTAATTCAGGGAAGGGTGACATCTCGTCCACGATTACTAGTGCATACTTTCCGTTGGCTAGGGTCCAAACATGTCGATTGCCACCTCGTCCCAAACCTGCAGGGGCATTTCTGATGGCCGGAGTGGTGCTGGGAAAGTTCTCGGTGCTACTGCTTGACATGTGAGGCATTTGCTTAAGAGGCTTTCCACCTGTTCATCCATTTTTGGAAACCAGACTTCGGTCCTCAGTTGTCTCTTTGTGGATACTACTCCACGATGTCCTGCGTGAGCTATGTCCAGTATTTGTTTTTGTAGGCTGGATGGAATTACGAGCCTGTTCTCTTTGAGGATCAGCCCCTCCGGGGACACTGACAAAGTGTGCTGTACAAGTTTGAATGTGCGGAGTTGTGCCTCCTCCTGAGCAGATCCGCCCGATGCATGCCGATCTTTCACGTGCCACCGGCCCGATTGTATGCACTTCTGTACAGTCTGCAAGAGTTTGTCCGTGCCTGTGGCTTCCACGAGTTGAGCTGTGGAGATGTTCTTCGGGAGCGCATTGTTGACCAGGAAATTGATGTATTGATTTGCTTTTGTGGATTGTCGTTATTTTTGGGCAGGCAGTGGGTATCTTGAAAGAAAGACTGCAGGGTTGTTGTCTTTCCCTGGCCGGTGAATGATGTTAAATGAGTATTCTTGTAGCCTTAAACCCCATCTGGCAATGCAGGGCGGCATTTTGGCGGTGGGTTTTCCATAGATCGTGGTGAGGGCCTGGTGATATGTGACAACAGTGAATGGGCGCCCATACAGAAAGAGGTAATAATGCTTGCACGCCCATATGACTGCAAGACTTTCCTTTTCGGGTTGAGAATAGGCGCATTCTGCGGGCGATAAACTTCGGCTTGCATAAGCCACTATGCATTTTGGAGAGTTCGGTGGTGCTCCAGGTCTAGATTGAGCTAGTATGGCGCCAAGACCAACTGGGCTGGCGTCCACAGTGAGTTCAGTCTCATATGCAGGGTCTTAATATGCCATGCACAAGGCTGATGATATGTGCCGTTTGATCTCTTGAAAAGCTTCCTCACATTCCGCCGTCCACTGGAAGTCTCGATCTTTCCCGGTGAGGAGCGTTAGTGGTGTGCTCACTGATGCAAAGTCTTGGATATATCTGGTGCAATAACTGGCCATCCCTAAAAACGAGCGTATGGCTGATGCAGAGGTGGGAGTAGGGGCATCCACCAGTGCCTGCACCTTCTCTGGATCTGGACGCATTCCTTTGTTCGAGAATATGTGTCCAAAGAATTTTAGCGTGGATTTACTGATTTCACACTTCTCGGGATTTAGTGTGAGATGGGCGTTTTCTAATGCCATTCAGACTCTTCTTAGGGTGTCATCATGACTTTCTTGTGAGGTGCCGAAGTTGAGAATGTCGTCACTATAGTTCAAGCAGTGAGGAATGTGTTTGATTATTTGATGTATTTCGTTCTGGAAGATTTCAGCAGCAGACGATACTCCAAAACTTAGTCTCTTGTATCTGAAGAGGCCTAGATGGGTCGAAAACGTGGTGATGTATCTTGATGACGGGTGGAGTTCAAGCTGATGATAACCTTTGTTCAGGTCGAGCTTTGAGAAGATGGTGGCTCCATGTAGAAGGTGCATCATATCTGTCATGCGCGGTGCTAGGTGTCGTTCGCTTTCAATGGCCACGTTTGGGGCGCGCATGTCTACACAGATGCGTATGCTTGATGTGTTATCTTTCTTCGGTACAGGTAAATTGGCGAGACCCATGGTGTTGGTCCAGAGGCTGGATCGATGATGTCCTGATGTAACAGCGAATGTATCTCATCTTCAACCTGTCGCTGTATGTTGAGGGGAATGCCGGGAAGTGTTGTGCTATGGGAGGTATATGCGTGTTGATATGTAGTTTGATTTGTCTATCTTTTAGATGGCCTAGGCCTTTGAATAGAGATGGGAACATCTTTTGAACCATCTCTTTTGTGCTGGAGGTGTATGCAGACATGATTTGGTACATGATGCTAATTAGTCCCATTTGTATGGCTGTGCGGAAGCTTAGAATGCTTCCTCCGGGTACTTCCCCTTTGATTACGTATATTTGTACCTTTTGGCTTTGTTCCTTGTATTGGCACTTTGCAGTGAACATACCTTTGCAGTCCAGTGGTTTATTGGAGCCGTAGGGATATATCAATGTGTCAGCCTTCCGCAGTTCATTCTTTCCTTCAAGAGCTTTGCATACTATGGCCCTCATTACGACCCTGGCGGAAAGTAACTGACCTGACCGCCATAGCGGAAATAGCGTTTCCGCCATCGCACGATGGAGTAAAGTGCGGCTAATTATGACCCATCGGGCACGAGCATTACGCCATGGCGGAAGTGCAAAGTCCGCGATGGCGGAAATGTCCCCAAAACGCCCCTCACCGCCGTCGTACGGCGCCCTAGGTGCAATTCCGCCACCCATCATAGCGGTCACCGTAATGAGCGGAAATCGGAAAATACGGTGACCGTAAATATACGGAAACGGAAGTAAAAACATGGGGCCGGAACGGGAAACAGCACGCCGTACACCTATAAAACCAGAATCCCAACACAACCATTACAAATCCGACCCTGAGACACATCCCAACCCGTTAGCTACCCTAGGTAAAACAATCAAAATGGGAAAAGTTGCTAAAAAAGCGTGCGACCGCAAGCGGCAGGTCCACTACTTCTCCCATGAGGAACTCACCGTGCTCACAGAGACCCTCCAGGAGAATGCTGCCGTCGTCTTCTCGATGCAAATGACCAGGACGGCACTTGCGAACAAGAAGGCCATATGGGCCCTGGTGGCACAGCGGGTAAGTGCGGTGGGGACCGCACCCCGCAGCAATGCAGAAAGCGATGGGACGACTTGCGGATACGCGTACGGAGCATACTATCAGCCAACCGTAACATTGCCACAGCTACCGGGGGAGGATCGGAATCACCCATCAAGTTGACCCCCTGGGAAGAAATCTGTGCCTCCACCATTGGAATGGAGAGTATAGAGGGAGTCGGAGGGATGGAGAAAGGAGTGCAGACATCCGAAGAATCAGGTTGGTGGGCCAAATAAAACAATGCTAAATCCACAATGTCCAATCATGTGAAGTACCATGTGTCCACATAGTGCAACAGAAACACATGTCCAGGAGAACGTCCACATACATTGGCCTGATAGCGCACTTTAAAAGTCACATTAAATAGAGAAATAATTAAAAATCCTAAAAACACCCTCTACACGTGCAGCATGCACACCCTAACTGCAGGCTGCAAAACAACTGCATCCTCAATCCACACAAAAATGAAACCACCTCCAAGGCCCTGACCCAAATCACCCTCAGGTACCACCCCAATGCATGTGATACATTGCCATTCCAATTTCCACAGACCCATAAATAACGCTCGCCCTCCTTTACTCCACCACAGGGTCCGATTCAAACGACGAGCTCCAGGACACCCCTACCAGCACACCTGCAAAGAGGGCCAAGACCAACGGCCAAAGACCCTCCACCTCAGCTGCACGGATCAAGACACGGCAGCAGCACAAATCAAGTGGCAGCACACAGGAGGGGACTTCAACAGGCACCCCAGCAGCAAGCATGCCCACAACACCAGCACCACAGGTCCCCCCAATGGATGCCACAGAAGGCACTGCTTCTGGTGGCAGCAGCACCATAGGTGACACTGCAATAATGGCAGCATGCTCCGACACAGAAAACGGTGCTGTCGATGTAGGACCCATCCATGACCTGTCTCAATCCCCCTGTTTGTTTCATCCCGTACACCATGAGGATACCACGCAGGGGCACCCACAAGATGACGACTGGCCATCCCCCACAAGCCCTGTGGCAAGGCAACATGAGGTGATCAGCCCCTCTGTGACACCACCGCAAATGGCCATGGCCCAGCAGAGGCAACAGTCCCTTGACCAGGTGATCGTGCAACAGCAGCAACTGGCCACGCTCCTCAAGGAGCATGCTGATGAATGTGTGGGTTCTAAGGCAGTCATAGAAACATCTACTGAGACACTTAGGGCACAAATGGAGAGAAGTACAGAGACACTAAGGGTACAAATGGAGAGGAGTACAGAGACACTAAGGGTACAAATGGAGCGAAGCACTGAGAGCCTGAGGGGGGAACTGCATGCGACGTCCAAAGACGTATGTGGTGAACTTGCCGCTGTGCGCCGTGTGCTCACTGAGCTCTCACAAACCCTTAGGGACATGCATGGACGTGAGCAGGCAGAGACATCATCCGTTGCAAGTTCCGTCCAGGGCAGCCCCCAACGTAGATCTGGGAGGAACCTGCGCTCCACAGGCAGGGGTGCCCCTGATACCCGGAGAGGGGGCTTGCAATAGCGTCTGCCCACTGACAATGTGCATCTTTGGACACTGGTGTTTGGGGGGGAGGTAGGAGGGTGGAGGGGGGGTGTTGGGCTTTCTTGGGTGGCGGGTCGATGGGGTGTGTAAGATAATTTCACATATGCTATAAACATTACATAATCACCCAATGAGATGTGTGGACATTGATCTTTGTGTACGAGGCCTTTATTGGCGTACAGTCCACATTGTGCATGT
Organism: Ambystoma mexicanum; assembly: GCF_040938575.1. Taxonomy (NCBI): domain Eukaryota; kingdom Metazoa; phylum Chordata; class Amphibia; order Caudata; family Ambystomatidae; genus Ambystoma; species Ambystoma mexicanum. The sequence continues at coordinate 353,407,641 of NC_090934.1, forward strand.
TCCAGACACACACAGTGCCACAAGTCCCGTGTCCATGTATCAGCCACCAGGCGTGAGTGCTAGAAGCATGAATCGATGATATTTTGACGAATTTCACGGGCCTCCTGTGCCTCGCGGACTCCTTGAGGTGCTGCCACATCCCCACCCTCATCATGACCATCTTCAGGTGCTTGCAGTTCTGCGTCAGGGGGCATGGGCACATTTCTACGTACGCACATGTTGTGTAGCATGACACATGCCATGACCAACTTTGCAACCTTCTCATGGCGGTACAGGAGTGCCCCGCCAGACCTGCTGAGGCAGCGGAAACGAGCCTTCAGTAGGCCGAATGCCTGTTCAATGACTACACGGGTACGTGAGTGGGCATGGTTGTAGTCCTCCTCATGCTGGTTCTGTGGGTTCCGGAGTGGTGTAAGGAGCCATCTCTTCAGTGGATACCCGGCATCACCTGTATGTGGACAATAAAGGAAGTTTGTGGAATGACATTGCTACGTACGCATCCCCCCCCCCTTCCTGCCAGGTCATTGCCGCATCACATACCCCACATTATCATGCATGAAATGAGACTCACCGAGTAGCCAGGATCTGTTCCCTGCGTGTCGCTCCATGTAGCGTGGTATTGTAGAGTTCCTCAAGACCATAGAATCATGGGTTGATCCAGGAAATCGGGCACAACAATGTGTAAAGATCCTGTTGGAGTCACACACCATCTGTACATTGAGAGAATGATATTGTTTCCGGTTGCGGTACTGGGCCTCCATGGCATGTGGGACAACCAATTCCACATGGGTGCAGTCGATGGCACCAATGCAACCCGGTATGCCGGCCAGTGCATGGAATCCCACTTTTGTGGTTTTAATCTCCTGCTCCGAGCGTGGTAAAGAGATGTAGTCGTCTGCGTGCTTCAGGAGGGCATCGAGCACTTGCGATAGTGTCCGTGAGAACAGTGGCTGTGAAATGCCATGCAACTGTCCGACTGTGTGCTGGTAGGTGCCTGTGGCCAGGAAGTGCAGTACAGACACCACCTTCAGTAGGGGTGGGATGGCGGTTGGGCTATCTATCATGCTGACAAGGTCAGCGTGTGTCATGTTCACAATGGCGGTTATGGTGTCCCGGTCCAAACGGTAGAGGGTGTGGATCTGCTCAGCAGTGAGGTTGAACGGATGAGCTCGGAGGCGTGGGATTGCGGGCTGCCTGCGTGGTGGTAGTGGCTGTGCTGGTGGCCCTTGCTGGCCCTGCCTTGCCCTCCTCCTCCTCCTGCGTCTCCTCTGTGCGGCCGGTTGTTGTTGTAGTTGGTGTTCGTCTTCTTCTTGAAGTTGTAGTACTTGCAGTGCTATCAGGTCCCCCAGGGCCAACATCGCTAGTCCTGCCGGTAGCATTTTGGAGTGGGTGTGGTTGTGGGAGGGGGTTGGGTGTGCAATTTATGTGTTTTCAGCCTGTATAGCCTCCGCCTGTGGTGATTCATTCCACCTGTGCCAGCTGCAATCCCCTTTGTGCGAGCACGTCCCGCACACAACGCTGCAATGTGACGCATGGCATCTTGCTATTACAATCATGTATTTAATCCCGATGGCAGTGAAATATTGGTTTATATGTTCATTCTGCTATGGTCGCATTGTTTCACATACTATCTTTGCAGTCGCGAACAAACTTGTGAAGGGTCAGTGGAATGTAGTACTCGATTAACGGTGGACCCTCATGCAGCACTGTACCGAGGTTCACCGACGGGCGGGGCGTCCCATTTGTGAGTGAAGCCAGTTGCCATTTTCACACACTGCCGCACTACATGGATGAATTTGTGATTTCAAGCGGTCACAGATGCCTTTTCGACGTGATGTTGCTAATGAGGAATTCGAAGGACAGCGCTTTCGGTTTACAGCTAGCGGCGAGGAGACGCCCACAGGTCTGACTGCAAATATAACGTTCTATTGTTTAATGTCCTTGGGACAGGGGCCATGGCGAGAATGCAATGATTGATATGAATAGTATGGGATGCGCAATAGCGTAGTGGACGATAAGGCAGGACGTTCCCAAATACATGTTACTTCACAACACTAGAATTCCGGGCTGGAGCACAGTGGATTTTGCAGACTGCATTACGCACAGACTCAATGGAAATTTCAAATGTGATGTGAGTAAATAATCAGGCGTTTTTAGACCGGGATGAGGGAATGATGTATGGATGCATGGACAGATGATTTAATTGAGAGTTTGCCATGTACATGGCTTTTTGGAATCTATCCCCTTCCCCTGCGCTATGTGATGCAGAGCTGCCATAGTGGGACCATCGTCTATCTGCCCTTGTTGAACCCTCCCTGTCTCGACGCGCCTTCAAACACTTGTGTCTATGCACGTTACTAATCCCATCTAATGGATTCTGTCTTAACAGACGCATGCACACAAACACTCGTTTGTAATAGTGTTTTCACCTCGATTTATATAGTTATGATTCGCAAGTGATTTTTGGGTGGGAATCATCCTTTTGAGTGGGCTAGCATGCATATGGCTGTAGATTTAGTGTGATCATTGAAGTGAGTAATACAAGTGAAGTTCTGATGCCCATACTATTCTTTTTCATTTCATTTGGGTGACAGGTATCTCCTCCCCTTTTGCCGCTGCCATCTGTATGCCACTCCTGCAGATGGCTTTTACTCCCGACACCTGCTGCTTCGAGTTAATCAGTGGAGCACCATTACGATCTTATGGGACGATCGCCAATGGGCCACATGCCCTTACGCAGTACTAGTGGCTAGGAGCTACATTTCAACCTTTCAGCTGGACTAGTGCCTACCTAATGGGACGGCCCTGCGGTTCTAGGCGCTTCCATGTTGCCTTTTTGAACGTGAATGTAGCCCCTGTGTACCATGAAGGAACAGGGCGTCACACAAGAAGAAGCTGGTCATTTATTGCGGATGCAGCACACAGTAATGTGAAATATTTTGGAGTTTATGACCTAATAGCTGTATGGGCTTGGTGAATTTGATGTGCATTAAAATTTGATTCTGATATCAACCGTGTAGCGTTATTGTTTGCAAGTAATGTAGCATATTCCTATTTGTGGAGCGATGTATTGTGAGTAGATCTGCATTGGGTTCCGGCTTCTGAGTATAGTTGCGTGGTACTGTACTGGCCGCGTTTGCCTACGAAGCCCAGTAAGGTCAGGGATGGGGGCTGCCATTATGACTGTTTTATTGATGTCATGCTCAGGGGCGGGGGATTAGCTTTTGTGTAACAGATGCCGGTCAGCCAGGTGGATTGGTGGAATGATGTGATTATCAGAAAATGGCTGGTCACAGGTGCCTGTGTTTGCGTGCGTTTCTTGGAGGGAGACTGAGGTCATGTCCATTGGAATAGCTTCTGTATTCGTGCCATCTGTGCCCTGCAGCTCCCATTGGCCCCTCTTGAGATGAGCCTGGCTGCTCAGTCACTCTGGCAACTTGTGTGGTACATGCTTATGCTGATGGTTGGTTTGTTTACTGGCAAGGGTACAGGGCTGGTGCAGTCTCCCTCAGGATACTGCTTTGAATGTTGCCTTACACTGGTGTCAAGCGATGGGGGCCTGTTGTTGTTTTGTCTCATGTTTCAGTTCATATTGCTGTACTTGGTCCTTCACGTGCCTGTGCTGCATCAGTACGGCAATGGTGCCATGCCAAATATGGATGGCCACTCACAAGGCACTTGGAGCCCCTACATTCATTTGTTCGTTGGCATGCATGGGTGACTTGTACATTTCACTGGTTGCATTGTGTAACTTCATTGCACCTACGAGGAGTTGTGCAATGTGGGCAGGGAGTGGTGTACAGGCACTCAGTAGGGCCATTTACGGTTGGTTCACGATGTCGTAATTCTCACCATGGCGGAATGGTACTTTCCGCCATGCTTGATGGCGTTGAGTAAATGTCCGCTAGGGTCAGCATTCGTGTACCGTTGCGCCATGGTGGTAATTACGGTTTTGCATGGCGCGCGTGCGCGTACTTGGTGCAGTTGGCGTTGGCGTTCACTACGGTGTCGCTAATGGCATCGTACTTTACGGTGACGGGTCATAATCGCACCGAGCGGTATTCGATGGCGGTATTACATTTCCGCCATCGTTTTTCGATTTCCGCCAGGGTCGTAATGAGGGCCTATGTCACTTATGACGTTAACCGTAGCATCTGTATTGATTAGAAATTCCAAACTTTGTCCATTTAGTTGAAGCAACAGCGTTGGGCTGTATTCCACTGCTGTGTCGTTGCCGATAGCATGGACATATGCTTGTTTCCTCTCCCTGCTGGATGACGATGACCTGGCACTTCTTCTTTCATGAGGTGAGTCATCCAGGTATCTGATTCTTTGTCGTGGCTTGCGGTGAGGGGAGTTGTGTCAGCTCTTGTGATGATTTGAGGTGTCCCTCCTTTCTTCCCGCCACCGGGTGGATGACATGTGTTCCCTGGACGAGCTGGGCACGGAGGACTGACTTGAGTATTTGCGCGGGCTTTCCAGACTTGAGTTTCTGCCATCTTGTTTCCAGGATTCTCTGTTGTATTCCACACTTTGAAAGAATTTTATGTTTCTGCAAACGGACTGGAAGTGGCCCCCCCCCCCTTGCATTTGTCGCAATGGCGGCCTATCGCAGGACACGGTCCTACGTGAGGAAGTCGGAATCCACATCTGTAGCAGTTTTTTTTATCTGATGAGTCAGCGGGAGTGGGAATGGGGCATACTGACGGTGTCTTGGCGTTCTGTGTTATGGATATATTTACCAATGATTCAGTTTGAAGAGTTAATGCTGCATCAACCTTCGCTATCTGAAGGATTTCTTCCAGTGTCCTGCTCTTTTGTAGTAGTTTTTTGCAAAAGTCAGGTGATCCGCACCCAGCAATGGCTTGTAATTTAAGGACTTCATCCGTGGAATATTTGTCAAAATCACAATATTTTGCTCTTTTTCTTAGTCTCATGACAAAATTGTCCATGCTTTCTTCTTTGTCCTGGGTGGTTGTGTGAAATACATGTCTCTCATAATCGACATTCCTCAGTGGAGCAAAATAAGTGTTTAGTGAGTCAATTATACCTTGGAATGAGTCAGTGTTGGAATCAGGCATCTCGAAAACGATATCACGTACCGTGGGACCCAGTGAATGAAGCAGAATTCCTCTCAGACGGCGTTCCTCTCTGACTCCCGAGGCGTCAATGTAGATATGGAGTTCTTTTAGCCATCTGGCCCACCTAGGTGCCAAGCTATTTGTGTCTGTCATGTCGAAATGTGGCACAGCCTGCAGTTGTAGTGACTCTGAAGTACCTTCCTCTCTGTTGCTGGCCGGTCTGGGGGTGGAGCTGGCTTGTGGGCTTTGAAGGCCCCTATCAGCGTTGTCTTGTGACATGGTGATGGGCACGTGTGACCTGCTTGGCTGTGGCGTGCTCTGGGGCCAGTCACACCCTGTTGTTCCACGTGGCCAGAGGCGTTAATAAAAGTTCATGAGTCCGTGGGCCCACGTGAATTTATATATGAGTTATTGTCTTGGGCAGCAATGATTGAATACAGTGTGCGCAGGCGAGCAGGGGCCGTGTCCCCACAGATGCCGGAGCGCGAACTGCACCGTTAATGTGAATTAGGAATTTCCTCCATGGCGGTGCCTTGAATAAAGCATGCACACGCGAGCGGGAGCTGTTTTCCTTCCGCTGGTGGAGCGCGGAATGCCACTCATGTAATGAGCGGCACAGGAGCCATGAGCTTGCGAGCGTTGCCTCCGCGTCGTGCTGCAGCGCAGTCGGGTGGGTTCAACTGGGCTCGACAACCCAGTCAGGATGTCCTCGTCGCCATTGTTAGGTTCCGACGGACGTCAGAAACACCAATGAAAAGCAATCAGACGATTTAAAGCAAGGCAAATGATACGCGGGAGCCGGGTAGATGCTTCCAACTCTTTTAATCACTAGCGCGAAACTGGCGCCTGAGGCGGTAACCCCGCCTCTTCCGTTAGGTGTGGGGCGCAGCCCACGATCAAACATACAACAATAGAAATGGGACTTGGCTCCCAGTCAGCGTGTCATTGAAATGGAAAAGGGGACGGAACAGAAGTGTAGTGAGATCATTTCAAATTAAATGAGAGGCACCTAAAAAAAGCATTTTATTTTATGATTTCATTTGCTGCTTATCAGTCCGGGCCAGGCCTGATCGCATGTGCCTCCTCCTCGGGCGCATGTGCTGCAGCAGCCAGGGGGTGATTCATCATTGGGCTGGCTGGGTTGTTTTCAGTCAGAGGACCAAACAGACACTCTAAACCTTTAGAGCTGAATCCCCAATTCACCATCATTGGGCTCGGAGGAACTTGGAAGCATCAAGACCCATCACAGCAGCCGTTGGCATAGATAGAAGCAGCCAGCAGGTCCCCATGGGTAGCAGGGCAAGAGGAGGCCAGGCAGCCCCACTGAGGAAGAAGCTGCCCATGTGCCAAGATCCATAGGTGTTTATTGGGTAAGTAAGATTTGGTTGTGCCCACGACGATCCCTCGCTCGCTCCCCTCTATAAGAACATAAAAAAATCATATGGTGTATTTATTTTGCACTGCCAGGAATAAGTGTCCTGGCTGAGGATTATTCTGACAGATAGTACACTTTTGGAACTGTCAAAATTAACTCGCAGGATTAAAAAACTGTGCTTTTAATCCAGCAAGTTAATTTTTCCATTTAAAAAATGCACAGCCCGATGCAAAGACCAGCAACGCATGACTGTAGTGGGGAGACTGGGAGAAGACTGTGCTCCCTTACTGGTAATTCTTAGTTTTCCTGTAATTCAGTGTGAACGTACTGCCACTCCTCACCAGGAACCCAAGTACTTCACTAGGGCAACATTGGGACTTCTCAGCAGGACTTGTGTGTCATAGGGCAATATTACCAATTCTCAGCAGATCTGACGCACTGGCAGGATAGTGCAAGATTAAAGCTGTTCCCACAAACATGGGCAAGCTTGCAGCAGATTCAAAGCCCTGTAGGGCCAGCTCAGGCCTTAATCCTTCAGAGGTAGATCAGTTTCGTACCATTACATTGGAAATGACACCTGTTATTAAAGTGCTATGAAGTGTGGGGAATCGCACTACAAAATGATTTTATAGAGTACTCAGATACTTGCAACATTACTTCCCTTTCTCAGCAGGGGCCCACTATGTCACTCGTACAGTAGGCACTTCCCAACAGAATTCAAATACCTTATCTACAGTATTGGCACTTCTGAACATAATTAAAATGCCTTTTCTGTAGGACAGTGTTGACAAATCTCAACGGAACCCCAATAAATATTGTATCTTAAGGATAGTACAGTTACTTTTGTATATAACTCAAATGCCAAAGCTTAGCCACAGGAGTCAGGGCAGTACTGGCACTTTTCAAGAGAGCTCGGATAACATATCTACAGACGAGTACCCTCACTACTCAACAGAGAAAGTAGCCAATGGGAGAAAGGGAGAAGGGCCCTGGTTTTGACTTATCAGGCCCTGCCCATTGTTATGTTTCATTTTTTTGGAACATCTGCTCGGAAAAGTGCTGCAGTTTCTCTGCAGGTGTCTCAAGCTGTTGAAGGCACCAGTTCACTGAGAGGTTTTGCGTGTATTTTTTTGGGGGGTGGGGAGGGTCGGAAGGGAGCATGGGTGCCTTCGCACAGCTCTAGGCACTCGGGTCCAGCCGTCGGTTTGCAGGCTACACTGCTGGAATGAGTTTGCCAGGCTGTTTGCCTTCTCTGCCAGCAAAGACACGCAAATAGACCCCATGAGCAGCACACGCCCCAAATTGAGCAACGGTCACTAAAAATAAGCAGGCAAAACAATAATCTGAAATGAACAAAACATGACAGTTAGTTTAGATCAAAAGCTTGTTGCATGCAAACACACATTGAGTTGAAAGATACATTGCCAAGCGCTAGTAGTGCACTGTATCATCATTATTTCAATAATTAACTAAAAGGGACGCTTTAAAACGATTGGGAAAGATGTAAAACCATGATAAAGTAAGTGCCATAGAAAACTGTAAGATATGTCAAAGAAGAAGAACCTTGGGTGAAATGCCAAACCTGGGTGCTAATATGGACTGTGTTCGAAATGTAGGCATCAGATTTTTGATTGATGACGGGATAGTAGAATAATTTACTATGATGTCATGTGCAGCTTCTTTGTGTGGTCACCTGTTGCCTTTCTACAGAACACCCTTGTAAAGTAATGTTAAGTGTCATCCCCTCTAATCTTCCCACATTGCGCACCATCCCTCCGTGCTGAATTTGCCTGACAACTACATCCTTTTTGGAAGAGAAGCAGATAGATCACTTGGTGCAGCTAGAGCCAGGCGTGCGCAGCTGGTGAAGGTTTCACGTTCATTGCTAAGGATGGCGATTATATTCTGAAGCAACAGAAGTGGTGTCAACGTGGCAGCCCAAACAACCCTTTCAAACCCCACTTTCAGGGCCGTGGTTCAGTGGAGAAAGCTCCTGTTGGAACTAACCAATCTGCTCAGGGTGCTAGTTTCTGCGGCTTTACAATGCTGTCAGCCTGTTTTTGATTTCTCAACATGTGGTGGTGATGATGACAGCGTCCTCGAGGCTCAGGGTGGGACCTCCAGGCTCTGCCCCCAGGTTTCCAGTCAGCAGTCTTTGAATATATGAATTTCTCTATTTTCAGGGTGTGGCTCAAAATGTGCGCTTTTCAGCGCTCGCCTTACAAGCAGTGGTTTCTCTTCCAATGGGATATACAGAAGTGTTATCACCTCATTGCCTTCTAACACAGGTTCCTCCACATCAGCCATTTGCTGAAAAAGAAGGGTTTAGAGCTCTTCAGTGCGCTTTTTTGTGTTTAATATCCCTGGCCTCGTGATAATTGGCAGCTATTAACCTTACCTTTGTCACCATTGTAATGTACGCACCCCATGGGTGCTTCAGACTGTTTTCGCTCTAAGCAGGGGGCCCCCCAACCATCCTGTTGAAATGGGCGCCCACACATCTGAGTAGAGTGATCACCAATCTATGGTGTGGATGCCTCCATCATTACTGTATTTGCGAAACTTCCCCACGAACACCCTTCTCTCGTACCTTTTGCGAATACAGTAATGCTAATGATCTGTTGTTTATACACAGCTTTCACCAAACACTTTGCATAGAACATATTTACATACATTATCAGCCAACGGAAGTTGGTATTCTAAAAAACCGACGTATTTGCAAGGGCAAAGTCAAGACAAGTTATTGTTGAACACATAATACAGGTAACATTCTAAGACTGTCACCTAGTATCTAATGAATGCTTTTTGTATTTCAATCCCATCTAGTTCTTTATTGTGTGCCCTATTAACATTTGTAACATACAATTTTTGTTTTCATTTTCTGGAGTCGGGGGTGGGGGCGCCAGCGATGCATCCCACCTGGGGTGCAATCTGGTCTAAGACCGGCCCTGGTGGAGGCTATTACTCGAGCCCTTACCCCGCTGCACACTGATATACGGGCGCTTTGTACACGTGTAGAAATGACAGGCCAACCAGCACCGCTTACCTGATAACGCGCACAAATTGGGAGCAGCCGAACCCTGTATTGCCACATGTATCATTTCAGTCTTTCCCCTTGGCTCTGCCGGAAAGTTTCATGGGTGATAGCAAAACCTATTGCACCTTCCTGAATCAAAGCAAATTGCATTTCATTTGCAGACCTATTGCATTTCCTGACCTTTCTTCTAAGGCAGCCTATTTGCTCTCCTAGGCGAATGGGCAAACTCCTTATTGGAGAGCAACAATCCCATGCTCTATGACCCAACCTCTTGCTTGTGTCTTTCCCACACATTACCAGTCTCAACCCTCCGAAATGGAGTACTGGAACTCAAACATGGAGACAAAGACCTGCTTCCCTGCGTGGCAAATTTTAATCGGCTAGTGGCCCGGACTGCTTTGCCTGACAGAAAAAGGACCTCTTTGTTCTATAAAGGTATTCATGATGACATCAAATATGCCATTTTCCCCGTTCCTTCATTGCCCTCTTCGTTTCCTGACTTCCTGGACCTGGTTTTACAAGTTAAACAGAGAATACGAGAGTGGAAGGGGGTGAAACGTCACTCATTGATTTTTTCACATTTACCTGCGTCCAGTGGTATGGGCTCAGTTAGGTCAACTGGGGACAATACATCTGAACCTATGAAAGTGGGTGCTTACGTGCACCCCTAACCGCCACTGAAAGAAACCAATGGTGTCAGGAAGGTCTTTGTTTATATTGTGGTTAACAGGGATATTTCATTCATGAATGTCCTGTGCGGCCAAATAGGTCATCAGAAAGAGCTCAGGCCCGGACATGATGGGACAGCGTGTACCAGTCTCTCATGCGGTTTTCCCTTGTACCGATGTTACTCCCTCAGTTGCCCCATGTATAAATTTCCATTGCCCTGGCATGGGGTGCCAATGCACCTGTGGTCTCCACTGCCCTCATAGATTCGGGACCCACAGTAACTCCATGGACATGCATTATGTCCGGTGTGATGAGTCCTGCAGAGTCATCACTGAACTTCACCCTAAGATCTCCTCCCATGTGGCATGCGCTACCTGATCCTAACCCTGGGGGTGGTAACATGAGGGAGGATCAAATGGAAGGAGATGGCTGTCCAAGGGAAGTGGTGACTCCAGTGGGAGGGACACAGAATCAATCTTCTTGTGAGGGTGAGGGTCCCATAATTCCCAAGTACTTAATGACATGCTGTCATTGCACAAGTCCTTCCCATGAAACTACCCCAAGAACATGCTATGAAAAGTCATCTATACAGAATAAGGTTTGTACCTTGGGAGTTCAGGAATTAAATATGACCTCAACTAATTGTCATAATCCTGCCTTAGGTAAAGGCCATGACTCCAATATTAAAACACAATGGCCCTCATTACGACCCTGGCGGAAATCGAAAAACGATGGCGGAAATGCAATACCGCCATCGAATAGCGCTCGGTGCGATTATGACCCGTCACCGTAAAGTACGATGCCATTAGCGACACCGTAGTGAACGCCAACGCTAACTGCACCAAGTACGCGCGCGCGCCATGCCAAACCGTAATTAGCACCATGGTGCAAGGGTACGCGAATTCCGACCCTAGCGGACATGTACTTAACGCCATCAAGCACGGCGGAAAGTACCATTCCGCCATGGTGAGAAGTACGGCATCGCGAATCAACCGTAAACGGCCCCACTGAGTGCCTGTACACCGCTCCCTGGCCACATAGTACAACTCCCCGTAGGTGCAACGAAGTCACAATGCAACCAGTGAAATGTACAAGTCACCCATGCATGCCAACGAACAAAAGAATCACAAGAGGGGCCAATGGGAGCTGCAGGGCACAGATGGCACGAATACAGAAGCTATACCAATGGACATGACCTCAGTCTCCCACCAAGAAACGCACGCAAACACAGGCACCTGTGACCAGCAATATTCCGATAATCACATCATTCCACCAATCCACCTGGCTGACCGGCATCTGTTACACAAAACCTAATCCCCCGCCCCTGAGCATGACATCATTCAAACAGTCATATTGGCAGCCCTCACCCCTGACCTCACTGGGCTTCGTAGGCAAACGCGCCCAGCACAGTACCACGCAACTATACTTCGAAGCTGGAACCCAATGCAGATCTCCTCACAATACATCGCTCCCCAAATAGGAATATGCCACATCACTTGCAAAGAAGAACGCTACACGGCCCATATCAGAATAGAAATTTAATGCACAACAAATTCACCAAGCCCATACAGCCATTAGGCCATGAACTCCAAAACACATTTCACCATTGTGGGCTGCATCCGCAATAAATGACCAGCTACTTCTTGTGTGACGCCCTGTTCCTTCATGGTACACAGGGGCTACATTCTCGTACGAAAAGGCAACATGGAAGCGCCTAGAACCGCAGGGCCGTCCCAATAGGGAGGCACTAGTCCAGCTGAAAGGCCGAAATGTTGCTCCGAGCCACTAGTACTGCGTAAGGGCATGTGGCCCATTGGCGATCGTCCCATAAGATCGTAATGCTGCTCCACTGATTAACACGAAGCAGCAGGTGTCGGGAGTAAAACCCATCTGCAGGAGTGGCATACAGATGGCAGTGGCAAAAGGGGAGGAGATACCTGTCAACCAAAAGAAAAGAAAAAGAATAGAATGGCCATCAGAACTACATTCGAACAACTCACTTCAATGATCACACTAGATCCACAGCCATATGCATGCTAGCCCACTCCAAAGGATCATCACCACCCCAAAACCACTTGCGACTCATAACTATCCATATCGAGGTGAAAACACCATCACAAACGAGTGTACCTGTGCATGCGTCTGTGAAAACAGAATCCATCAGATGGGATTGGTAACGTGCATGGACACAAGTGTCTGAAGGCGCGTCGAGACAGGGAGGGCTCAACAAGGCCAGATAGACGATGGTCCCACTATGGCAGCCCTGCATCACATAGCGCAGGAGAGGCGGACAGATTCCAAGAAGCCCTGTACATGGCAAACACCGTATCAAATCATCTGTCCATGCATCCATTCATCATTCCCTCATCCCGTAATGATAACGCCTGTTTCCATACTCACATAACATGTGAGAATTCCATTGAGTCTGTGCGTTATGCAGCCTGCAAAATCCACTGTGCCCCAGCCCGTAATTCCAGTGTTGTGAAGTAACATGTATTTGGGAACGTCCGGCCTCATCATCCACTTCGCTATTGCGCATCCCAAACTATTCATATCAATCATTGCATCCTCGCCATGGCCCCTGTCCCAAGGACACTGAACAATAGAACGTTATATTTGCAGTCAGACCTGTGGGCATCTCCTCGCCGCTAGCTGAAGACCGAAAGCGCCGCCCTTCGAATTCCTCATTTGCAACATCACGTCGAAAAGGCATCTGTGGCCGCTTGAAATCACAAATTAATCCATCTAGTGCGGCTGTGTGTGAAAATGTCAACTGCCTTCACTCACAAATGGGAGGCCCCGCCCGTCGGTGAACCTCGGTACAGTGATACATGAAAGTCCACCGTTACTCGAGTACTACGTTCCACTGACCCTTCACAAGTCTGTTCGCGACTGCAAAGAATGCATGTGAAACAATGGGACCATAGCCGAATGAACATATCAACCAATGTTACACGGCCATCGGGTACTAATACATGATTGTAATAGCAAGATGCCATTCCTCGAATTGCAGCGTTGTGTGCGGGACGTGCTCGCCCAAAGGGGAGAGCAGCTTGCACAGGTGGAATGAATCACCACAGGTGGAGGCCATACAGCCTGAAAACACATAAATTGCACACCCAGTCTCCTCCCACAACCACACCCACTCCGAAATGCTACCGGCAGGACTCGCGATGTTGGCCCTGGGGGACCTGATAGCACTGCAAGTACTCCAACTCCAAGAAGAAGACGAACACCAACTACAACCGGCCGCACGGAGGAGACGCAGGAGGAGGAGGAGGGCAAGGCAGGGCCAGCAAGGGCTGCCAGCACAGCCACTACCACCACGCAGGCAGCCCGCAATCCCACGCCTCCGAGCACATCCGTTCAACCTCACTGATGAGCAGATCCACACCCTCTACCGTTTGGACCGGGACACCATAGCCGCCATTGTGGACATGACACAGGCTGACCTTGTCAGCATGATAGATAGCCCAACCGCCATCCCACCCCTACTGAAGGTGGTGTCTGTACTCCACTTCCTGGCCACAGGCACCTACCAGCACACAGTCGGACAGTTGCATGGCATTTCTCAGCCACTGTTCTCACGGACACTATTGCAAGTGCTCGATGCCCT